>NC_135236.1:474524720-475230553 GCF_051348905.1 Ranitomeya variabilis
CTCCAATCCCAACCGTAAATGTAATCCAAACCCTAACCCTATCTTTAGCCCCAATCCTAACCCTAACTTTAGCCCCAACCCTAACCCTAACTTTAGGCCTAACCCTTACTTTAGCCTCAACCCTAACCCTAACTTTAGCCCCAACTCCAGACCCAACCCTAACCCTAACCCTAGCCCTAACCCAAGCCCTAACCCTAACCCTAGCTCTACCCCTAGCGCTAGCCCTAACCCTAACCCTAGCCCTAACCCTAGCCCTAACCCTAACCCTAGCCCTAACCCTAGCCCTAACGGGAAAATGGAAATAAATACATTTTTTTTATTTTACTATTTTTCCCTAACTAAGGGGGTGATGAAGGGGGATTTGATTTTATAGCGGATTTTTATGATTGGCAGCTGTCACACACTAAAAGACGCTATTTATAGCAAAAAAGTTTTTGCATCTCCACATTTTGAGACCTATAATTTTTCCATATTTTGGTCTACAGAGTCCTGTGAAGTCTTGTTTTTTGCGGGACGAGTTGACGTTTTTATTGGTAACATTTTCGGGCATGTGACATTTTTTGATCGCTTTTTATTCCGATTTTTGTGAGGCAGAATGACCAAAAACCAGCTATTCATGAATTTATTTTGGGGGTGGCATTTATACCGTTCCACGTTTGGTAAAATTGATAAAGCAGTTTTATTCTTTGGGTCAGTACGATTACAGCGATACCTCATTTATATCATTTTTTATGTTTTGGCTCTTTTATACATTAAAAACAATTTTATAGAAAAAATAATTATTTTGGCATCACTTTATTCTGAGGACTATAACTTTTTTATTTTTTTGCTGATGATGCTGTATGGTGGCTCGTTTTTTGTGGGACAAGATGACGTTTTCAGCGGTACCATGGTTATTTATATCCGTCTTTTTGATCGCGTGTTATTCCACTTTTTGTTCGGCAGTATGAAAATAAAGCGTTTTTTGCCTCATTTTTTTTTTACGGTGTTCACTGAAGGGGTTAACTAGTAGGACAGTTTTATAGGTCGGGTCATTACCGATGCGGCGATGCTAAATATGTGTACTTTTATTGTTTTTTTTTAAATTTAGATAAAGAAATGTGTTTATGGGAATAATATATATTTTTTCTTTATTTAGGATTTTTTTTTTTTGTACACATGTGGATTTTTTTTTTTTACTTTTTTACTTTGTCCCAGGGAAGGACATTACAGATTGCTGATCTGACAGGTTGTGCAGCGCCCCAAAGTCCTGGTCGTTGCAGTACTGATGCTCTGCCGCTAAGGGGAGTGTGTTGTGAACTCTGTTCTCGGACTCCCTCCTGTGGTTGTTAGTGGTACTGTGTGAGTTATGTCTTTGGGCTCCCTCTGGTGGCTCTTTTGTCATTCTGCGGGTCTGTGGCTGGGATCAGCTGCCTCGTTACCTGCTAGTCAGGTTTCCTATTTAACTCACCTGGACCTTCATTTTTTGCCTGCTGTCGTTGTATTCAGTGCTGTTTTGGTTTCTCCTGACTTCATTCGTTTTCAGTCTCTCCAAGAGAAGCTAAGTTTGTGCTTGTTCATTTTTTGCTCATCTGTATTCTATATGTTTCTCAGTATACGATGAGTTCTGTCCAGTTTGCTAATATGTGATCTCTTGCTTGCTGGTAGCTCTGGGGTGCAGAGTTTCTCCCCTCACATCGTTAGTTACATAGTTACATAGTTACATAGTTATTAAGGTTGAAGGAAGACTTTAAGTCCATCTAGTTTAACCCATAGCCTAGCATGCCCTAACATGTTGATCCAGGGGAAGGCAAAAAAAAACTCCTGTGGTAAGAGTAAGCTCCATCATGGGGAAAAAAATTCCTTCCCGACCCCACATACGGCAATCAGACTAGTTCCCTGGATCAATGCCTTATCAAGGAATCTAATATATATACCCTGTAACATTATTCTTTTCCAGAAAGGTATCCAGTCCCCTCTTAAATTGAAGCAATGAGTCACTCATTACAACATCATACGGCAGAGAGTTCCATAGTCTCACTGCTCTTACAGTAAAGAATCCGCGTCTGTTATTATGCTTAAACCTTTTTTCCTCCAGACGTAGAGGATGCCCCCTTGTCCCTGTCACCGGTCTATGATTAAAAAGATCAGCAGAAAGGTCTTTGTACTGTCCCCTCATATATTTATACATTAACATAAGATCACCAATTAGTCTTCGTTTTTCCAAACTAAATAGCCCCAAGTGTAATAAGTGTATGGTGTGGGGGTTCTTGCATTCTCTGCGTGGATATTTTTTGGATAGGGTTTTTTACTGACCGCACAGATTCTTGCTATCCTCTTTCTATTCAGTGATTAGTGGGCCTCCTTTGCTGAACCTGTTTTAATTTCTACGTTTGTGCCTTCTCCTTTACTCACCGTTATTATTTGTGGGGGGCTGTTCTAAACTTTGGGGTTATTTCTCTGAGGCAAGTGAGGCTTTTATTTCTCTCTAGGGGTAGCCAGTTTCTCAGGCTGTGAAGAGACGTCTAGGAATTTAGGAACGTTCCACGGCTGCCTATAGTGTGTGCGGTTAGGATCAGGGTTGCGGTCAGTCCAGTTACCACATCCCCAGAGCCCGTCCTATGTTCTCTTACTTAGCTGGTCAGATTTGTGATCCTAAGCCACTAAGGATCATAACAGGAGTGATGGTACGTCTGATGGCACTGAAGGAGTTCACCTGACCAGGTATCACAGACACCAATACACTTCATAGTCTGGCCTCCAGGGGGAGCTAAGGGTGCTATGTATTAGGCCACTCCTCACAATCTGGTAAAACTGGGGGTTAGATGGAAAGTTAGAACAGAAGCTGACTGGGTTGGAACCAGGCAACATCCTGTGGCAGAGGGTGTTGCAGGGGAAGATTCAGGGGGTCCCTGTCAAGGGTGGGATCCTGACAGAGGCCTAGTGAACAGGAAAGAACGTTAAGGAACTGCACCTGCACTACACCGCGGCGGTATCTCAAGGAAGGACAAGAAGCCAGGTTTATTGTGGAGAGTGAGAAACAAGATCAAAGCAAAAAGGAGATAACACCAGTAGGAGTCGTGCTGTAAGATCGAGGCAACATCCTACTGAGGCACGTAGCCGGTGGCTGGAACGCCGAGGAAGTATTGGGCTCCAAGCATTACTTCAAACCAACGGCAGGACAGTTAATTATAGGTTGGCTGTCTCACCTAAATCACCTAAGCAGACATAGGGGGCAACTGTGGGAGAGGGGCGTCACTAGGGTCCCGGAAGAACTCCAGGCCTACCCGTCATACGGGTGCATCCTATCCATATCATCTGGGGGACGGAGAAGAACATCAGAACAGACATAAGTCATGGGAAAGAACATCAGAAACAGACACAACAGTTGTGAGGACTATCCCATGGTGCTCAGCAGGGAAGTACTACAACACACAGGCGCTAGAAGGTAGGCACAGATTCCCACCTGCAAAGGGAACTCTGGAGGTGCCATCGGACCGGCCGGTCTCAGACAGCCCTGTTAACCATACTCTGGATTAAGGACCTGGAAGCCTTCAGTAAAGAGGTAAAGAGACTGCAACCCTGTGTCCTCGTTATTCATCGCGACCTGCACCTCGCACCACCACTTACAACTTTCATTGGATGCCCCTTAGCAGGGTCACGGACCGGGTCTAGCCACCATGACAACCCCAGAACTGAGACAGAGAGGCCCGGTGCCGAGTGCCCCGCGGCCCGGCGTCTGGGGGCGCTCCATTTGCACAGCACTCTGTCAGATCAGCGATCTGATTTACAGTACTGCAGACTTACCAGCACCTGCGCGTTGCTCCGAGAGTCTCAGGGAAGCACGCAGGGAGCCCCCTCCCTGCGCGATGCTTCCCTATACCGCTGGAACACTGCGATCATGTTTGATCGCTGTGTGCCGGGGTGGATGTGCCGGGAGCGGTCCGTTGTAGGATATATTTGCTAGAGCAGTTTTCCCCGATATTCATGATTGTCCAATCTATGGGTGTATCCCTGTGATTTTCTGATTGATATGTATCAGAGGAACCTGTTTTTAGCTTGGACAACCAATAGTTAAATGGCACTGAAGAATCAGGAAGGATGCTGGTATGGTCATTTAAGTAGTCCTTCACCACCATGGTCAACTTCTCCCTCCTCGTCATAGCTACATCCACAGATAGCCCTTGCTGATGGGACGATCTCATGAAAATGGCCCGGTTGGTGGACATTCCCCCCCTGAGTTGCACCTGGTGTTTGTGGGCCTCCCCTGTAATTCTTGTGGGTGAAAAGAGCCGGTACCTCTGCCACCAGCTTTGTCTGAGGGTAATCTTTTGAGCAAGTCTTCCACTACGGTCCTCTGGCATGCATGCTTTGAAAATGGCATGTCTGCCTCCAACATTAGAAAAGCAAATTTCTTTTTGTACCGTGGGTCAAGAAAGGTGCACAGCTAGTATTTCATGGTGGACAGAATGTCTTTCAAGCGAGGGTCTTGATAAAGGCATCTGGGCATGTGTGGCAGACTACAAAGAGTCAAACGTTCAGTGTCCTCACCAGGAACAACAGTAACCATCCTCTCTTCCTCCCGATGCATAGCCTCCTCCTCCTCTTCAGGCCATCCATGTTGGACAGGCAAGAACCTGGGATTGGGAGTGCCCTCTGTAGCGCAGAGCAAGAAATCCTGTTCCTCCCCCTCCTCATCTTGTTCCTCGTCATCCCCCAATGTGGCCTGAGAATACTGTGTGACGCTGAGCAGTGTGGTATCAGCCACTGTAAAATCTTGCTCCATAGCCACCAGCTCAGCATTCAAAGCTTACTCTTTCAGATTCTGCAGCGAACGTTTTAATAGACAGAGCAATAAGATGGTTATGCTCATAATAGTGTCATCTATCTAGATTGTGAGCCCCATCGGGGACAGCGATGATAATGTGTGCAAACTGTAAAGCGCTGCAGAATATGTTAGCGCTATATAAAAATAAAGATTCTTATTATTTATTGTTATCAGCACTCACCATCTTGGTGCAGTACTTAAAGTTTTGAAGAACCTCACATAGGTCAGGGATACACACCCACTTGGCAGTTATTATGAATTAGGGATGAGTGTTACTCGGATGGGCATTGAGAAGCTGGAATTCAGATACTGCACTCTGCTGCTCACTAAGCCTTGCCAACATATGAAAGGTTGAATTCCAGAGTGTCGGCAGGTCGGAAATCAGTCATTAAAGAGGCAAATTAAAGTGCTGCTGCACTGAAGCCAAACTGGTGAAAGCCTGAGATGACTTTTGGAAATGTGCGCTGATGCGGCGTACCTTGGCAAGTAGGTCAGGCAAGTCAGGATATGTTTTTAAAAACTGCTGTACAACCAAGTTCAGTATGTGGGCCATGCATGGAACGTGTATCAGCTTGCCGAGCTTTAAAGCCGCCACCAAATTACTCCCATTATCACACACAACCAGACCTGGTTGGAGGTTCAGAGAGGAGCCACTGATCGGTCTGTTCTTTTATCCCTTTCAACAGCTCAGCTGCGTTTTGAGCTTTATAACCTTTACAGGTGAGCTTCAGCAGAGTGTGTTGCCGCTTCATCAAGGCAGTGCTGCAGATTTCCCAGCTGGGGAGTGATGGGGAGGCTAGATCCACTGAGGATGAGGAGGAGGAGGAGAGACAGGAAGTGTAGCACGAGGAGACTGAAACCCTGATGGAAGTTGGGCCCGCAATTCTTGGTGTGGGTAACATGTGTGATGTCCCAGCTTTTGACTGTGTCCCAAACTCCACCAGGTTAACCCAGGATGCCATCAGGGAAATGTATCGTCCCTGTCCACAAGAACTTGTCCACGTGTCTGAGGTTAGGTGGACCTTCCCTGTGTTTTTGCCAGAGAACGGCTGATATTATGTAACACGTGCTTATGTAGCGCGGGGATGGCACACCGGGAAAAATAGTGTCAGCTGGGAATCGAGTACCATGGGGCTGCCACCACCAAACGTGTTTAGCGTTTGGGCCTGTGGGTGGGTAGCTGAATATTTCTGCTTTCTATTAAATGTCTGGGCCGGGGACTATGGAACGCTGCCCTGGGACAACGAAGTGGACATGGTTGCTGACTTTTGTGTGTGTGCAACCGCTGGTTGTGGACTGGAGGCTCAGTACCTGCTTGATGGTCAGCAGATTGGGAAGGCCATAACACAGGGGAAGGGGCAGTGGTTTCACTCTCAGACACTGATTTGGTACCCAGGCATTCCGACCACCTACTGGGGTGCTTTGTTGCCAAGTGCTTTTGCATGCTGGTGGTGCTCAGGTTGGCAGTGTTCTTGCCTCTTCTTAGCTTGGTTTGGCAGATGCTGCAAATTACAGTTGTTTTATCTGAAGGACTTTCAGAAAAAAAACTGCCATACAGGGGAACAACTCACCCTTGGCCTGTTATCTAGCTGAGTGGGGGGGCTCTGTGGAACAGTTGACACAGTTCTGCCTCTCGGCAAAACACTACCTCTTCTTGCCTGTTTTGTTGCTATGGATCCATCCCTCTCTGCACTGCTGTGCTCGCTAGGTGTGCCACCGACCCAGGATGGATCAGTGGCCTCATCATTGGCCATATCGTCTTCCAACTCCTCAATCTATTTCTCCTTCTGAGCTGACCTGATGGCAACTGTGCCTCATGATTATCCTCCACCTCGTCATACATCAACTGACCTTCCCCAACGTGCCTTTCTCCTGGCTGTGGCGGCTCAAATGTTTGGGCATCACTGCACTCCACCTCCTCATGACCATCTTTAATGGTGCAGATGAGAGGCCTGACAAATTGCAAGGGAAGAAAACAGTTCCTCAGAGTGGCCAGCGTTGGGTTCATATGTCTCCTGGGACTCTCGATGATGAGAGGAAGAAGGACCAGGTTGAGGATTCAGATGCCCAGTCCATGTGGAAAACTTTGTGGTGCTGCTAATCAACACACTGGAGCATTTGTCTGCCATCCAGCCAACAACATCCTCACACTTGTCTGGGTTCGTTAGTGGTGTAGTGTGCTGACTAGTGTTGAGCATTCCGATACCGCAAGTATCGGGTATCGGCCGATATTTGCGGTATCGGAATTCCAATACCGAGATCCGATACTTTTGTTGTATCGGGAATCGGTATCGGGATCAATATGATGTGTAAAATAAAGAATTAAAATAAAAAATATTGATATACTCACCTCTCCGACGCAGCCTGCACCTTACCGAGGGAACCGGCAGCCTTCTTTGCTTAAAATGCGCACGTTTAATGCCTTCTGTGATGTCACGGCTTCTGATTGGTCGCGTGCCGCCCATGTGACCGCGACGCGACCAATCACAAGCCGTGACGTAATTTTCAGGTCCTGAATGCCTAGAATTAGGCATTTAGGACCTGAGAATTACGTCACGGCTTGTGATTGGTTGCGTCGCGGTCACATGGGCGGCACGCGACCAATCAGAAGCCGTGACGTCAAGGAAGGCATTAAACGCGCGCATTTTAAGCAAAGAAGGCTGCCGGTTCCCTCGGTAAGGTGCAGGCTGCGTCGGAGAGGTGAGTATATCAATATTTTTTATTTTAATTCTTTATTTTACACATTAATATGGATCCCAGGGCCTGAAGGAGAGTTTTCTCTCCTTCAGACCCTGGGAACCATCAGGGATACCGTCCGATACTTGAGTCCCATTGACTTGTATTGGTATCGGGTATCGGTATCGGATTAGATCTGATACTTTGCCGGTATCAGCCGATACTTTCCGATACCGATACTTTCAAGTATCGGACGGTATCGCTCAACACTAGTGCTGACAATATTTTGACAGGAACCTAGAGACAGATACTGTCACCTTCGGATCTGTCACACGGCCTTAGCAGGCACCAACACATCCACATCCCTTAAAGTCACCCTTTCTCATCTTTTATACTTATAAAACCAAAAAATACTGGCTTTATTTTTCACAAATACCCTTACAAAGGTCTTATGTACGAATTCACTGTATCTAGCAATGTGTGGCTATTTTTTTGGAGATCGTCTTGCTGACACACTCCAAATAAGGTGTAATGAAAATGATTGCCCTTGCTAAATTGCCATATACGTTTATCTGTACCTGGATTGTGCCAGTCACACAACTGCTTGATAAAGATACACTATTTTTTAAACCAATAGAACATTATGATTTTTTTTCAATTGTCTTGCTGACACACTCCAAATGCAAAGTAATGAACATTATTGACCCTGCTAAATTGTCACGTGCGATTATCTCTACCCAGATTGTGCCAGATGAACAACTGCTAGACATAGAAACGCTATTCTAATAGAAAATTAGAATTTTTTGTATCCTCCTGCTGACACACTGAAGATTATTACCCCTGATAAATTGTCACGTAAGACTATCTGTACCCAGATTGTGCCAGTCGCACAAATGCTAGATAAAGATATGCTATTTTTTAGGACAATAGAAAATTATGATTTTTTAATATCAGCTTGCTGACACACTGTAAATGTGGAGTTATGAAGATTATTGCCCTTGCTAAATTGTCATGTATGATTATCTCAAACCAGACTGTGCTACTCGCACAGCTGTTAGACAAAAACTACGTATTTTAAGTAGAAAATAGCAGAGAGCTGCAGCATGTACTTGCAATGATGAGAACACCCAGGTGCCTGCCTTTCACCCTCCCTTCTATTAAAAATCTCCTTACTAGATCTCCACCTAACAAACAACTGATCTTGACAATCTTCAGCTCTTAAAAGAGTTTTTTGGAATAAATATTGCTCATTGAAACCTCTTATCACTTTCCCTATGCTCCTTTCACTGTCCCTACACTGAAACTGTGCTCTCCCCAGGCTGTTTCTGGCTGCAATGTGCGAAAGATGGCACCGGCAGCCTTTAAATAGTCCCTATGACGCTAGAAGGCCAGCCACAGTACTGCCACACCAAACATGGCGCCGGCATTGCTGTGATTGGCAAGCCAGTCCAACATGTTCATTGGCTGCAGATAAAGCGACAAACATGCTGGGCGGGTCACTGGAATATACCGAAGCGAGCGAGTAATGACTATCTTCATCGGCACTATAAATAATAAAAATGGTTTGTTTATTTATTAAGTTCTCATGATTGGCGTGACCCTAATTGATCAGACACTTATCACCTATCCTGTAAAAAGGGGGCATGCTGTTGCTGAGGGACAACCTCCTTAACCATATGTTGGCATAGCTAGCTAAATTTTGGGCTAACAATCATTAAGATTATCAGGGAATACCAACAAAATACAGTAGTAGTAGTACTGTACTCAAAATGAAGTAAAAAAGTTATTATCCTCTAACCAATCATTTTAGTTAGCTCGGCATTATTTTTGTATTTGCTTTTGATATTTGTTTTTATTTTAATTGACTTATTCTGTATAACAGGATTTCATGGAACAATGAAAATATTAGATTTTTAAGGGTATGTCCATATGTTGCAAATTTGCAGTGGAATTTTTTTGTGGATTTGCGTACAGCATTCTAAAGTAACAGCTAAATTAGTGAGATTTCAATAAATATCATCTACATGTTGCTGAAAGTTTTTACACAGAAATTGTGCGGGATTCAATGGTAATTTCACCATTTGCAATAAAAAAGCATCTGAAATTTGTGGCAAATCCACAAGAAAATTGGCATGTAAAGCATGCAGATGTTTCAGTGCATTTTGCTGTTGATGCGGAAATATCTGTAGAAAATGTTCTACATTTTAACACGCCCCCCAAAAATTTCTGAAAAGCCACCAACAGAGCATGTTTTCAGCATTTTCTTAGTATTGTAAAGGTGGTGGAATTATCTCCTGGGGAATACTAAGGAAATCCTAAAAACCTGATCAGTTTTTTGCCTCTTGAGGGCTGGAGTTGGGGATCACTGCGAGTAATGGAAGAGCCTGCCGATATCGACAGCTGTCAGTTTATGTGTATGGTTGTCTCCTGAGGCTCCAAGTGAACATTGATCTGTCATGTTCTATTTAAGACTGACGATCGTATTGTCTCTCCAGAGATATGCTGCCACTAGTAATGACTGGCGACAGGTCTCTCACAGACAGCACAGAAGTGCTCAACCAAATGAGCGCTCCAGTATATGGGAGACTGTTGCCTGTCCAAAGATCGGCTAATCCATCAGTTGGCCAACAGACATGTAATGTGTATGGCTGGCTTAGAGCAATGTTGTTTCCTGTAAGTGAATAGAAACATTTATGATTACATCTACTCTGAAGATCCCCACAATCCTGGTACCTCTCACAGTGTACACACTTGTATGCAGTTTTGACAATCTTACTAGACGTCACCTAGATACCTGTGTCAGCTTGTAGAGGTATCCCTAACAAATATATTATATGGTGTATAAGAGAATATGTTGTTAGGACAATAAGGTCTGCTTCTCATGTGTAAACAAGGGGTAGTTCCTTTAAAGCACTACTCCATCATTTTTTCTTTTAATTCAGAACTGGAGTGGTGTCACTAATGTTTGTGCCTTGCCCTTAGTAATACACTTGCCAGCCGCCATCTTGATCTGTTATCAGCGCCGCAATGGTTGGTCTTCAGGTTGTGACTGGCTGGATCGCTCTAGTGTTTACTGGGCAGACCAAAAATGACTTCTCGGTGTAAGTCTATGAGAGCCAGAACAAGGCACTGACAGACTTATATTTAGAGCTTGTGGCCTTTATCTGTCACTTCAGTCAGTCAGCAGTTGCGGTCACAAGATGGCTGAATGGGACCAGAGCTGCTCTGGGAAAAGCAGAAAGTGGTGGCTGGTAAATTTATTACTAAAGGCAGGGAATATGGATTAGTGATAACACTGCGACTGTGAAAACACCACCAGAGTGACTGATTAAACCTACTATGCAGCTTTACAGCCAAAACAAAAGGGATTTATTAGACTTGATAAACTTCTAAAAACGTAAAGCCACAACAGAGTCCATATGGAATTTAATATGTGATGCAAAACAACCATAACTAATGAGAAATGCAACGATTTCTAGAATATATAAATGAAAATCTATTTGTTATTAGCTCACCGTCCTCCTCTGTAGTGATGTTGACAGCGTCACTGTGCACACCTTCCCCTTTCACTGTACTGGCAGAGACTTTCAGAATGTAGCTGGTATGTTTACGCAAACCTGTATACAATAAAAAATTGGGTTATTTTCATTTTCCAGTTCTGGCCGATTGTAGACAAAATGTCACTCTTGTTTTTCTTACAAACGTCTCTTGACTAATAAAGAAGCTTTTAAAGCAATACTTCCAATCCTTTGGATACTTCTTGATTCATTATGAAAATCCAAGGAAGACTGAGCCTGATCTGGTCTTTCCAAAGCATTTGAGATCAGAGTTCCTCATCAAGCACTGCACCAATCAACAATGGAATTAAAACCACTGATATTCACCTTACCTATCAGTGATGTCTTATGACAGGTGCATCTGTCAAGAGATGGGATATATGAGGTAAGCAATAAGCAATCAATTCCTGAAGTTGATTTGCTGGAAACAGGAGAAATTGACAAGTGTAAGGTTCAGAATGGTGATTAGTGTTGAGCGATACCGTCCGATACTTGAAAGTATCGGTATCGGAAAGTATCGGCCGATACCGGCAAAGTATCGGATCCAATCCGATACCGATACCCGATACCAATACAAGTCAATGGGACTCAAGTATCGGACGGTATTCCTGATGGTTCCCAGGGTCTGAAGGAGAGGAAACTCTCCTTCAGGCCCTGGGAACCATATTAATGTGTAAAAGAAAGAATTAAAATAAAAAATATTGCTATACTCACCTCTCCGAGGGAACCGGCAGCGTTGTTTGCTTAAAATTCGCGCTTTTCTTTCCTTACGTGAAGTCCCGGCTTTGTGATTGGTTGTGTCCAGCCTCCCGGCTTGTGATTGGTTGACCGCGACGCAACCAATCACAAGCCGGGACGTCACGGGAGGCTGGACAAGCGCGCATTTTAAAATGCGCGCGTGTCCAGCCTCCCGTGACGTCACGGCTTGTGATTGGTTGCGTCGCCCATGTGACTGCGACGCAACCAATCACAAAGCCGGGACGTAATTTTAAAATCCTTAAGGGCCTGAAATTACGTCACGGCTTGCTGTGATTGGTTGCGTCGCCCATGTGACTGCAACGCAACCAATCACAAGCCGGGACTTCACGTAAAGGAAAGAAAAGCGCAAATTTTAAACAAAGAACGCTGCCGCTTCCCTCGGTAAGGTGCAGGCTGCGTCGGAGAGGTGAGTATAGCAATATTTTTTATTTTAATTCTCTCTTTTACACATTTTTACATTAATGTTGTTTCGATACCGATACCTGATACCACAAAAGTATCGGATCTCGGTATCGGAATTCCGATACCCGCAAGTATCGGCCGATACCCGATACTTGCGGTATCGGAATGCTCAACACTAATGGTGATGACTAGACAACTGGGTCAGAGGAACTCCAAAGTCCAGATGCAGTGGCTAGTCCAGAGAAAAAGAGGTCTAATAAAGGATAACTGGTAAACTAGCATCAGGGTTATGGGTATCCAAAACTCACTAATTCAAGTGAGGAGCAAAGGGAAGCCCATCTGGGGCAGTATCCCAGAAAATATACTGAAGCACACATTATGGCATCAAGTTAATACCACTATGATTACAAGGTGTCAGACCACACGGCTTGTTTTGTATGGGGCCATGTAGTTTTTTCATTGTAGTAGTTTTAAGCAGTAGTTTTTTCAGCAGGATAATGCACCCTGCCATCCAAATTGCAATTGAGCAACTATAAGATGTGGTGGAAAATAACTCCACTTCACAGAGGGGACACCACAAAATTTACAGGACTTAAAAGAGTCTTGCTAACTAGATACCATGGGATGGGACATAGCTGTGTTACCAGCAGAAAGGGGACCTAAAACATATTAAACAGGTGGTTTTAAAGAGGTTGTCCACTACTTGGACACCACAGTCTCAATCAGAATGTTTTCCCCCAGTATAATAACATCAGGTATACTCATCTCCAATACCAGCTCTCCGTTCCAGTAGTGTTGGTACTTAATCTCCCAAAGATCATGTGACATTCTTATGTCACGCAATCCCTGAGGCCAATCAGCACTGGTTTGACTTTCACCGCTTTCAGGCCAATCAGACATCTGGAGGAAGGGATCAGCCAGCTGAAGCTCTCGCTTCTTCTTGATATTCGATTCATCCAGAGGTGATTATTAGTGTTGTTATTTTACTGTCTACTTCTTATGCAATGTTAAATTATCTTAATCATTTTACATCAGACAACCTTATGTGACAAGTTATCAAAATAGTGCATTGTGAGTCATGATAACATTTGCTACAACTGTACAGTTATTATAAACTATGCAACTATGACCTGGGTTAGATGAGTATTTGCAAATTTTAAGGAACACTCTAAAGGAACTAGAATGCTTCTCGTCTTGACCCCCCAGGGATGACCACGATGTCAAAATTGTCAGTATTATTATGGAATTACCTGTAATAGTCAGTGAGAGAGAAGCTGTATCTGTAACCCTCTCCACACTGCCATTCAGCCAAGTTACATAAACGGTATAATATAAAATAATTCCATTTGGTATAATTGGTGCAGAATACGATACAACAATTTCTGTTGAAGATACATTTCTACATATTATGTTTTCAGGGGCGCTGTCTGGCACTGCAAAAAAGAATAAAAAAACATAGTTCAATATTGGTTCAAGAAAAATAGCTTAATCATTAGGAATGAGAGATTAGATGTTAGAACAGTTACTGACATGAGTCCAAATTTGTATGGAAGAAAAGGAACAGTTGTTTCCTTTATGCAGCAAGTACTGGATTTAAGTGGGTTGACCACTACCTGAACAACCTCTTTTTAAATTATATTCACCTCCCACACTGGTGCCATTCCATAAATGCGGAAGCTGGGTCTCCTAGTGTCAAGTGACATTGTTATGCCTCATAAACCCTGCAGGCAACCAGTGGCTGCTAATTGCCTTCAGGACCTATCACTGACTTTTCTGGAATGATGTCGGTGGGGGGCATATCTGTTATTTTTATTTTACAAGGGTGAGTAAAGAATTTAAAAAGGGGTTGTTCAAGTTGTAGACAGTCCCTTTAAGCTCTAATCACATTTTCATACAAACACATTTTTCTTATAAAGCAACGTCATATAGATTAGTGAGGACTACTTGGTTAGCATGACAGGAAATTTAGGTAAGTGCAGAAATAAAAGTAGTAAAGGTGATAGAAGAGCAGGACAAAAGAATGAATAAAGTTTAAGACACACTATTGATTCAGCCTTCCAATCAAGCTATATATACAATATATATATGTATATATATATATATATATATATATATATATATATATATATATATATGCAGTGGGGCAAAAAAGTATTTAGTCAGTCAGCAATAGTGCAAGTTCCACCACTTAAAAAGATGAGAGGTGTCTGTAATTTACATCATAGGTAGACCTCAACTATGGGAGACAAACTGAGAAAAAAAAATCCAGAAAATCACATTGTCTGTTTTTTAACATTTTATTTGCATATTATGGTGGAAAATAAGTATTTGGTCAGAAACAAAATTTAATCTCAATACTTTGTAATATATCCTTTGTTGGCAATGACAGAGGTCAAACGTTTTCTGTAAGTCTTCACAAGGTTGCCACACACTGTTGTTGGTATGTTGGCCCATTCCTCCATGCAGATCTCCTCTAGAGCAGTGATGTTTTTGGCTTTTCGCTTGGCAACACGGACTTTCAATTCCCTCCAAAGGTTTTCTATAGGGTTGAGATCTGGAGACTGGCTAGGCCACTCCAGGACCTTGAAATGCTTCTTACGAAGCCACTCCTTCGTTGCCCTGGCGGTGTGCTTTGGATCATTGTCATGTTGAAAGACCCAGCCACGTTTCATCTTCAATGCCCTTGCTGGTGGAAGGAGGTTTGCACTCAAAATCTCACGATACATGGCCCCATTCATTCTTTCATGTACCCGGATCAGTCGTCCTGGCCCCTTTGCAGAGAAACAGCCCCAAAGTATGATGTTTCCACCACCATGCTTTACAGTAGGTATGGTGTTTGATGGATGCAACTCAGTATTCTTTTTCCTCCAAACACGACAAGTTGTGTTTCTACCAAACCGTTCCAGTTTGGTTTCATCAGACCATAGGACATTCTCCCAAAACTCCTCTGGATCATCCAAATGCTCTCTAGCAAACTTCAGACGGGCCCGGACATGTACTGGCTTAAGCAGTGGGACACGTCTGGCACTGCAGGATCTGAGTCCATGGTGGCGTAGTGTGTTACTTATGGTAGGCCTTGTTACATTGGTCCCAGCTATCTGCAGTTCATTCACTAGGTCCCCCGCGTGGTTCTGGGATTTTTGCTCACCGTTCTTGTGATCATTCTGACCCCACGGGGTGGGATTTTGCGTGGAGCCCCAGATCGAGGGAGATTATCAGTGGTCTTGTATGTCTTCCATTTTCTAATTATTGCTCCCACTGTTGATTTCTTCACTCCAAGCTGGTTGGCTATTGCAGATTCAGTCTTCCCAGCCTGGTGCAGGGCTACAATTTTGTTTCTGGTGTCCTTTGACAGCTCTTTGGTCTTCACCATAGTGGAGTTTGGAGTCAGACTGTTTGAGGGTGTGCACAGGTGTCTTTTTATACTGATAACAAGTTTAAACAGGTGCCATTACTACAGGTAATGAGTGGAGGAAAGAGGAGACTCTTAAAGAAGAAGTTACAGGTCTATGAGAGCCAGAAATCTTGATTGTTTGTTTCTGACCAAATACTTATTTTCCACCATAATATGCAAATAAAATGTTAAAAAAACAGACAATGTGATTTTCTGGATTTTTTTTTCTCAGTTTGTCTCCCATAGTTAAGGTCTACCTATGATGTAAATTACAGACGCCTCTCATCTTTTTAAGTGGTGGAACTTGCACTATTGCTGACTGACTAAATACTTTTTTGCCCCACTGTATATATATATATATATATATATATATATATATATATATATATATATATATATATATATACTATATTTTTTTATATGTGTATTTTTATCCATTCTTTTTTTACAGAATAGTTAAAATAGTGTAGTGTGTGGCAGTATTCTTGCCAGTAAAGATAACAGATTTTAAGAGAACCATCATGGATCGTGTAGAAATCGCAAGGCATGTGAGTCCATCTGGCAGCTTGCTGACACCGCCTGCCCCTTTCTTTCCATATTATTTTTAAAAAGCACTTTAAAAAAAAAAAAAGTTGACATCCGTAATCTGCAGAAATGTTGAATTATTTGCCTGCCATGTCAATGAGGTTTACCATGGTGAGAGCATAGCATAAGTTTAGGAGATCTGCCTGGAGGATGGCATGTCCCTGCCGTGTATGTAATTAATAGGGTCCCACCAGGTGTTACATGGACAATATTGAAGAAGACTTAGTCTGAATTAAAACAAATAAAATATTGATTTGGAGATTTTTTAAAGTTAGAAATTCATTAAAAATGACTGCTATTATTTATAGGAACACTTCTGTTTTTTTCGCGTTTAAACCCATTACTTTGCATCCTTGAATTCCACAACATTTTATTTAAGTAAAATAACCATTCGTCTCTCTGCCCTTCCTCCCTGTGATGACCTGAGTAAAGACTATTTCATTGTCCTCTCATAAATATCTCTTTTTCCTGTGAGAAACAGGTCTTTAAAGGCCATGAGTATCCGCTAGACAAACTATTTCCACATGTAATGCTATAGCCATAAATCACATGGATGATATAGGTAACATGTTCATCACATATTAATATAATACATGTGGACATCTGTCAACCAGAATACAATCACAATATTCATTATAGAACCAGAAAAACATTTCATAATATATTAATAATATAACTTATAATATTGTATATGAACGTTTTATGTACTTTTATTTTAATCAGAAAAGTTCTTTCTCCTACTCAAGATATCTACTTGTTAAAGAGGTCTTTGACACCTATTTTTTTTTCCTGGTGCATGTGCCATACATTATTTTTGCAGATAGATCACAAACCTATAACAATCAGTGTGCCTTTTTTTATGTCCTTTATTTTGTGGACCAACTGTCCTCAAAATAATTGGGTGCATGTCATAGACCATGTCAAAAGCTTGACTGGAGTAGGTTTGGTTGCGAAGGGCATGGAGGCAAATGCTACTTTTAAAAAGCGTCTAATTCAGTAAGAGGATTTGCCTCTTAAAGGGGTTGTTCGGCCTTAGTTTACAAGATTGCACACACTGCGCACTGTGACCATTCTCCGGTGCCGGGATCACCGGGTCATGTGACCACAGGTATGCGATCTACATACTTCCAGCCACATTCCTACTAGACTGTGTGAGGCCTCACTCAATACACTTGCTCTGAGCAAAGCCACACCTGTCGAGTCAACACCTGATCATATATATGCAAATCACATACTTGAAGTCACATGTCTACAGCCAAAATCAGAGAATCCACACTGTGCGCAGTGCACGCGATATGAGGATTCACAAATCTGCAGTCACATAGACTGCAGACTTGTAAACTAAAGCTGGACAACATATTTAATGAAGCACGCACCTCTCATCAAGACTGGCATGAACAACGCCGATCTTGATGAATCTGAACTTATGTCCCCCTGGACCAGCTCAGTACACACAGATCTATGTTATTCATTAGGGTCTAGTCTATGAAACTTGGGTGACACATGCATACATTGATGTGTTAATTTAGAATACAGATTCTGGATTATTTTAAGGAATTAGAAAGATATGCATGCCAAGGAGCTGAAAAAAAAAAATTGTACGATTTACCATCTTCACCAGTTCTTACAAAAAACAATCTACTTGTTCTCGGTCCCGGCCCCACAGCTGTACTTGCGCTAACAGTAACGCTGTATTCACTATATTTTTTCAGTTCAGTAATTGTTACAGATTGGGTACTGCTGTTATAATGCTGAGCGCTAGCTGCATCGTCAAGACAAGTGATTGTGTAATACTTAATAACGCCATTGGGAGAAGAAGGTGGAGAATACAACAGTTGTATGGAAGTAGAGTTTAGAGTTCTGTAGGACAGGTTATAAGGTGGATCATCAGGAACTGCAGAAAGAACATAGAAAAAAAAAACATAAATACACATAAACCTTTGGACAGTTACATAGAATAAAAGATGTGTGGAAACAAGACATTAAAGTAATAATTTAAAATACAAAAACTCTACTGGGACTGTTTAAAGGCAGTCTGTCATTCCCAAAATTGCATTTAAAAAGCCTAAACATTTCTATCAGTGAGCAGGCCTCTATTTAAATCATCCTAGGCAAGTACAGCATGGCTTAACTTTGCATTATTCAAATAACAACTTTTATTTGATATGTAAATGAAGGGGTTTCGGTGCACCCTTGCTTGGCCTATGCCTTGGTGCATTGTCACAGCCTCATAAAGCTGGTGCCTCACCGACAGCGGACAATCATGGCGGCGCGCTCATAGCAAGCACACTCTGACATCCTGTCTGTGGCCCCTGCTCATTACAACTTAAACTAAAGAAAGCTATATTTTGAAGGGGGTGCCATTTACCACTTTTACAAACACAAACACATTTTTTTTTCACATTTATGTACCCAAAGAGGGGAAAATAAATACAATATTTATTTATTTTTTTTTAAACCATGCCAATGAGCTGGTGCTTTTTATTAGAGCCAATGGAAGATACTATATTTTAAGAAAAGAGAAAGAATATAATAGAATGTAGAAATACAATGGTGATTTCATATTTAGGACATAATAGGATGTATGTAGAGTTATAACATCCATTACTATAAAGAGACTGTCCAGTTGCTTGAACTTACTGTCTTCCATAGTGGTCATGTCTAGGATTTCACTAGTTTGATTACCATCTCCATGTATTGTGTGACCTGATACAACAACTTGATATTGAGAATACTTTTTAAGATCTGACAGAACGATTAATGAGTCATTGCTTTCTGTTGTCAGAGAATGAGAAGAATTCCAGTAGTTTATCTTGTAAAACAATATTATTCCATTAGCGTAAATTGGTGGTTGCCATGTGAGCAACACTCTAGTCGATGATAAATTCCGGTACAGCAAATCATATGGTGGACTGCTTGGAGCTGAAAATACCACATAATTAGTACATGTAGCAAAAACAAGAGAGCTATATAGAATCACTTATTCATTTCTACAGAGCACATATGCATATACAAAGAGCAGAAAATAGAAAATGTCTGCAATTAAAGGGAATCTGTCACCAGGTTTTTGCCACCCAACCTGATAGCAGCATATTGTAGAAGCAGAGACCCAGATTCCGGTGATGTATCAATTATTGGCTGCTTAGTGTAGCTTTGATAAAATCATTATTTTATCAGTAGGAGATAATCACTAGAGAACCATTAATCTGCTGCTAGATAGTCCTCCATATTTATAAGCACTGCATAACCCGCCCCCACCACTGATTGGCAGCTTTCTGTCTATGCACAGTGTACACAGAAAGCTGCCAATCAGTGGTGTGGGCGGGGTTATACAGAGCTCAGCATTCAAAGAACTGGTAGAGCTGCAGCAGATAAAGCAAGGATTTTATCAAAATTACACCAAGCAGCCCAGTAAGTGACACATCGCTGGAATCAGAGTCTCTGCCTCTATATAATGTTGCCTTCAGGTGGAAAAGCAAAAACCTGGACACAAATTTAATTTAATTGTCACAACACTGGGATTGTATAATGTCAATACTGACTTTCAAAGTGTTGAAAATTGTTTAATCCAACAACACAATTTTGAAACAGATGCTTATATAGATAAAAAGCTGTTTAAATTGTGACACATCTAATATAACAATCATATAACTATGTATCTCTAGGCTTACCATCTTTCCCTTTCCTGCACTACGGAGTCGTGACAGATGCATGTTTTGCACATTTGTACTCACCAGTTTCAGAAGTCTTTACTGAGAGTATTGGCGTTGACTGGTCTCCATGTCCAAACTGGGTGTAAGAGCGAACTGAAATCCTATAGAGAGTGTATGGGTTTAAATCAGTTATGGTGAATGTTGTTGAAGTTGTGTTTTGGGCCAGTATCACTGTTGAATTTGTGTAGATTATTTCATAGAGTAAAACAATGCCATTGGGTTCTGCAGGGGAAGACCACTCCAAATTTATAGCAGTTGCATTAACACCAGCTGAAACCAGATTCTGAGGTGGTGATCCTGGTGCTACAAGAAATAAATTATACTAATGTTACAAAGCAAGCAGATAAAGGCACACACACGTTGGAATTATGATTTACCATCAATTGCGAAGAACCAACTCTCCAATTGTTACAACCATAAAATATTTATACAATTAAAATTCTTCAGACAAATCTGAAATCATGTTATCGAGGTATTCAGTGTTGAGCGAGTATACTCGTTGCTCTGGTTTTCCAGAGCACGCTCGGGTGATCTCCGAGTATTAGTTAGTGCTTGGAGAATTAGTTTTCATTGTGGCAGCTGAATGATTTACAGCTACTAGCCAGGCTGAGTACATGTGGGGATTCCCTAGCAACCAGGCAACCCCCACATGTACTTATGCTGGCTAGTAGCTGTAAATCATTCAGCTGAGGTGATGAGAACTAAATCTCCGAACACTAACAAATACTCTGAGGTCACCCGAGCGTGCTCTGGAAAACCAGAGCAACGAGTACAGTCGCTCATCACTAGAGGTATTCAATTTATGGGGGATTTTGGCTCTTACCTATGGGCATGTGTGCCTTCTTTATAATTGTATAGTGGCTAGCAGACCTGACAAATGTCAGGGTAGTTATTAGTGATGAGCGAGTGTACTCGTTGCTCGGGTTTTCTCGAGCACGCTCGGGTGACCTCAGAGTATTTATGACTGCTCAGAAATTTAGTTTTCATCGCGGCAGCTGAATGATTTACAGCTACTAGTCTGCTTGATTACATGTGGGGATTCCCTAGCAACCAGGCAACCCCCACATGTACTCAGCCTGGCTAGTAGCTGTAAATCATTCAGCTGCCACCATGAAAACTAAATCTTCGAGCAGTCATAAATACTCGGAGGTCACCCAAGCATGCTCTGGAAAACCCGAGCAGCGAGTATACTCGCTCATCACTAGTATTCATGTTATAACTTCTGAGGAATCTTACTGCTACATTTTGGTCTGTGCCATTGTATGGGAAGCAGTAGCTATTGAGGGACTACTGAGGAGACTTAACAGGGCTTGTTGCTAACAACGTGAAAGAAGAAAATAGCTTAAACTGATTTATAGGTGACAGACACTCTCATTGGCTGTAAGCTCCTGTACTCCTGATGAAGCCGAATTAGCAGTGAAACACGTTAGGGGAGCTTCTCTGTTAGGTTACAACAATTGTGGTGGCTGTCCCTTGCAAAAGTAATATGTTGTGTAGTGGAAACACACCATCAACATAACTATTGGAACAATAGCAAATCTGAGAAATACTGCTCTCAATTAGTCAGGAACTATTGGAAAATATACACATTGGAGAGTTAGACCTCCAGTTGAATTCTAGTAATTGACTTTTGTGTCGGGTATATAATATTATTAATTTGAAATAATAGCTAATAAAATTATTTTTTAAATCATGAGTGTGGATATGGTAACATAAGGGTCATTTTGTTTCTCTTCATTTAGACAATTTAGACACTGCTCTCTAAACAGCAGATGATGCTGAATTCTCAGACTGCAGCTTGGCATGACATGTATTATTTCGGATTGCAGTAGCCACAAATTTACTGTTGTATGTCTCATAGGACACTGCTTTGACACCCTAGTCAAACACAAATCTAATAGAGACAAATCATTCATTTATTGTACATATATCTCTTGGTCTGACAAGTGTGTCATAGCATGTGCATTCCCTGAACTCACTCCATCAATGAAAAGTCAACGTGATTGTATAGCCCGGATTTTTTTCTAGGTTTCTTCTCACTGAGATTTGCTGCATGCTGTACTATTTAATTAAATCAGTTGCTCCTTTATTGCTCCTTAGTATCAAACTACAGTCTGCATTCACTTTTATTACAAAATACCAGTTTCAGTTCAGTTTAATTTGAAAATGTATCTGTCACCAATTTTTGAAATATAATATTATATTAGTCTAAGATATACTCCCTTTTGAAAAGTCAGTTGCATTATATGTTTTCTTTTTTAGTGTCTATTTATTATTTTAGTAATTGTCACTTAATGTACAAAGAGGGAATTTGTCAAAGGTTTTACTGTACTTTTATGGCTTAGAAAACTTCCAAATAATGGCATGCTCGTAGATTATGTTTGAGTCGCCGCAGCTGCATGATTTGCGGCTGCTAGACAGCCTGAACACATGCAGGGATTGCCTGGTTGTTAGAGAATCCCCACATGTACCGTATTCAGGCTGTCTAGCAGCTGCAAATCATGCAGCTGCGGGGACTCAAACATAATCTACGAGCACGCCCAAGATACTTGGAGAACACATGCGCACACTCACTCATCACTAGTCACATGGTCAACCAATCAGCTGCTAAATTCTGTGTTCTAAGAGGGCTGGGAAATTCATTGGGCTGAATTTTGTTAAAAGACATGGAAAAAATTTAGGACATCTAGAGTGGTCGCCACATGTTTTAGAAGCATAACCTACCAATTTCAGCAGAACTGGTCAACCATCTAATGTGTATGGGAATATCTGACTCTCCCATGACAGCTGATGTTGATGGAAAGAAGGTTTGAGCATGCTGGATTTCAACATGCCTGAATGGTTTGCTCCTACAGGAAAAATGTATCCAACCAGAGGTATAAAGCAACAACTCACTTCCCTCTCATTGTTAAGAATACATGCACATGCAGTGCCTTGCAAAAGTATTCGCCCCCCCCCCCCCCCCTGGAACTTTTCAACCTTTTCCCACATATCATGCTTGAAACATAAAGATACAAAATGTAAATTTTTGGTGAAGAATCAACAACAAGTGGAACACAATTGTGAAGCTGAATGAAATTTATTGGTTATTTTAAATTTTTGTGGAAATTCAAAAACTGAAAAGTGGGGCGTGCAATATTATTCGGCCCCTTTACTTTCAGTACAGCAAACTCACTCCAGAAGTTCATTGTGGATCTCTGAATGATCCAATGTTGTCCTAAATGCCTAATGGTGATACATATAATGGTGATAGTCTCAGGGTTCTGTTTGAAGCACAGAGAGCATCATGAAGACCAAGGGACACAACAGGCAGGTCCATGATACTGTTGTGGAGAAGTTTAAAGCTGGATTTGGATACAAAATCATTTCCAAAACTTTAAACATCCCAAGGAGCACTGTGCAAGCGATCATATTGAAATGGAAGGAGTATCATACCACTGCAAATCTACCAAGACCCGGCCGTCCCTCTAAACTTTCATCTCAAACAAGGAGAAGACTGATCAGAGATGCAGCCAAGAGGCCCATGATCACTCTGGATGAACCGCAGAGATCTACAGCTGAGGTGGGACAGTCTGTCCATAGGACAACAATCAGTCGTACACTGCAGAAATCTGGCCTTTATGGAAGAGTGGCAAGAAGAAAGCCATTTCTCAAAGATATCCATAAAAAGTGTCATTTAAAGTTTGCAACAAGCCACCTGGGAGATACACCAAACATATGGAAGAAGGTGCTCTGGTCAGATGAAAACAAAATCAAACTTTTTGGCAACAATGCCAAACGATATGTTTGGCGTAAAGGCAACACAGCTCATCACCCTGAACACACCATCCCCACTGTCAAACAAGGTGGTGGCAGCATCATGGTTTGGGCCTGCTTTTCTTCAGCAGGGACAGGGAAGATGGTTAAAATTGATGGGAAGATGGATGAAGCCAAATACAGGACCATTCTTGAAGAAAACCCGTTGGAGTCTGCAAAAGACCTGAGACTGGGACGGAGATTTGACTTCCAGCAAGACAGTGATCCCAAACATAAAGCAAAATCTACAATGGAATGGTTCACAAATAAACGTATCCAGGTGTTAGAATGGCCAAGTCAAAGTCCAGACCTCAATCCAATCGAGAATCTGTGGAAAGAGCTGAAAACTGCTGTTCACAAATGATCTCCATCAAACCTCACTGAGCTCGAGCTGTTTGCCAAGGAAGAATGGGCAACAATTTCAGTCTCTCGATGTACTGATAGAGACATACCCCAAGTGATGTGTTGCTGTAATCGCAGCAAAAGGTGGCGCAACAAAGTATTACGTTAAAGGGAACCTGTCACCTGAATTTGGCGGAACCAGTTTTGGGTTTTGGGTCATACGGGCGGGGTTTTCGGGTGTTTGATTCACCCTTTCCTTTCCCGCTGGCTGCATGCTGGCCGCAATATTGGATTGAAGTTCATTCTCTGTCCTCCGGAGTACACGCCAGCGCAAGGCAATATTGCGTTGCGCAGGCGTGTACTCCCGAGGACAGAGAATGAACTTCAATCCAATATTGCAGCCAGCATGCAGCCAGCGGGTAAGGAAAGGGTGAATCAAACACCCGAAAACCCCGCACATATGACCCAAAACTGGTCCCGCCAAATTCAGGTGACAGGTTCCCTTTAAAGGGGCCGAATAATATTGCACGCCCCAATTTTCAGTTTTTTAATTTCCTCAAAAATTTTAAATAACCAATACATTTTGTTCAACTTCACAATTGTGTTCCACTTGTTGTTGATTCTTCACCAAAAATTTACATTTGGTATCTTTATGTTTCCAGCATGATATATGGGAAAGGTTTGAAAAGTTCCAGGGGGCCGAATACTTTCGCAAGGCACTGTATCTGTGTTGGAGAGTTGGCAGAAATAGCTGCTAAATGCATGTTTGTACGTCAACAAACTCAGGTGGGCAGCATATTAAAATTATTTTTGAAAAAAGGCTCTCCTATCACCTGCAGCTCCCTCTTCAATACTAACTCTGTTCCATCTGTTTTTTTCTAGTGTTCTGTGCAGTGGAGTTCCGCTTTTTCTGCTTCATACTACTTTTCTCATAAAAATCTACCTGACATACATATATGTATATTAACTTAAATACATATATAATTTTTTTGTATACCCCTACATGAATAAATCTTAATACAGAGCTTATCCATGGATTGGGTATTGGCTATATATTTACAAATTATTTTGCTGTTATTCATGCCTTTTTAGTTCTGACGAAGGCCATGTTATTGGCTGTAACGTCACTTTTTCCATACAGTGTGTGAGGCAGTGAGGGGGATTGTATATGAGGGCTGATATGTGTCCCCCAGGATGTGTATAAACACATATTAAACCTGCTGGAGCACATTGTGATTACAGCAAAACGTCTGTGATTACAAGGCAAAGTAAAAGTGAGTATGCATTTGGTCAAAGAGGTTGACCAAGTCAAATTTTAGGAAAACCCGACATGGACTTTTATTTTTGGAGGGATTTGCAGGTTTGGTAGTGGGGCAAATTCCTCTGGGAGTGGCTCTATGTCTTCGATTCCCATTTAAACTCTCAGTTTTGACTTGGGTGTGTCAGTTTTGTTTTTGCAAGCTGCAGAGCAGGATGCTCTGTGCAACCCAAGTCTGTGTGAAGCTAACACAGAGCTAGGGACTTCACAGCTGCTGACTCACCCAAGACATACGGCGGTGCAATTGCAACAGGGTTGGTCACGGACTGTTTGGAGAACCCGGCTGCGAATTGGAGGATATTGTTTCTCTGTTTATGTGAGTTGTCTGGAATAAAGACATTTTATGTTGAACTTTCTGTGGTCCCTGCCTATCTGTCGCACTGTGTGAACCCTGCTGGACTACATATGGTTGCAGAATGCGGGCAGTCTGAACTGAGGCATAACCCAAAGCAAGTTGCATTTCAGTTATTAAGCCTGCGACACTACAGCCCAGGACAGCCGTTAAAATGGAGGAGCTACTCAAGCAGTTGTTCCTTATTCAGCGACAGCAGCAGGAGCAGCAGCAACTGCAACAGCAGCACAATCAGCAGCAGAAGAAGCCTAACGATCTGATTTTGCAACAGATTGTGGCCCTGCCAGAGAAACCCCCACCACTGACCCCAATTCATTCTGAAGCCTGGGACAAGGTCAGGTCAGTGCTGAGGAAGATGACACCTGAGGACAGCAGGAAAGCTTTCCTAAATGTGTTTGAGCCCACAGTGGAGCGGGAAAGCTTTCTGATTTCCCAGTGGACTGAAGTGGTGGCTCCCTTCCTGATGGGAGATGCCAGGAGTCCTACTTTGACCTCAGTCAAGAGGATGCACAGAACTATGGGAAAGTGAAAGGTGAGATCTTTGCCTGACTGGGGGTTAACACGTATGTACGGGCACAACGGTTGTTTGAGTGATCCTTTGTAGGCCCAACCTGCCTGGTCTCAGTCGTATGACTTGCTGCAGCTAGTAAAAAAATGGCTTCAGACTGAGACCTTGACTCCTTCCCTGATGTCACAGTGGGTGGTGGTCAACCGGCTCTGCCAGCAGCTATACAGCTATCCAGGCACCCTAGACCAGGTAGTTAGCCTGATTGCGTGGTATACAGCCACTCAGGATTCATAAGGGACTCTGCCTCACTACTGTTATCAAGCTGGGCCCTGCCCGGGAAAGGGACACGACCCTCTACTGGGGTCAGTAAGGAGGGTGGCAGGAGACCAGTTCCCCTAAACCGGTCTCGTGAATTAGCTGTGCCACAGCTATTAGGTGTTGGCGGTGCCAAGGGCCAAGACATGTGGCTGTCAACTGACAACTGAACCCATGGACTGTGGGTTTACTCACCATGTATCGATGTATGCCCAGGCCATCTTCACTGCAGAACCTTTCGTCTCAGAGGGTGAACCTCATCTGTGCCAGGTGCGCGTCAATGGACACCAAGCTGACGCTCTCCTGGACTCAGTGCATGGGTCATTGATCTCTGTGTTAGAACCCACTGGGTAAAAGGTTGATGTGGTACGCATTCATGGTGAACTCTGTGAGTATCCAACAGTGGAGGTTCCATTTTTTACTCCATGCAAAGAGGTTAAACATGTGATGGGAGTGGTGAAGACTCTTCCTTACAGGGCTGTTCTGGGAAGGGACTTGCCCCTGTTCTGGTCCCTGTGGAAGAATAAAATTAACCCTCCCAGGGCAACTATTTTTCTGCAAGCAGAGCCCGAAGATCCTGAGACAGGGGTGCCTGCCGTAGGTGTCACCCACATAGAAAAAAGAGTGTGAACCTGATAATTTTCCTCTAGAGGTGATTGCAGGAGAGATCAAGGAGACAAGCGCTATGCGCTTAACGGATTGCCCTAACACAATGTGAACCTAGCCTTACTGTTGGGAAGGACTCATTGATAAGTCCTAGACCCCCTCCTCTTCTCTTTGTATACTGCCCCTATCGGACAAACAGTCAGTAGATTTGGTTTCCAGTACCATCTCTATGCTGATGACACCCAATTATTTACCTCCTCTCCTGACATCACGCCTGCCTTTTTAAAAACACCAGTGATTGTTTTACCGCTGTCTCCAACATCATGTCCTCCCTCTATCTGAAACAGAACCTGTCAAAAACTAAACTCCTTGTGTTTCCTCCCTCTACTAACCTACCTATGCCCGATATTGCCATTTCCGTGTGTGGTTCTACCATTACTCCCCACCAACATGCCTGCTGTCTTGGGATCATACTCGATCCAGAGCTTTAATTCACCCCCACATTCGATCACTGGCTCGCTCTTGTTATCTGCACCTCAAAAACATTTCTAGAATTCGACCATTTCTTACTTTCGACTGCAAAAACTCTTACTGTTTTTCTTATTCATTCGCATCTGGACTATTGCAACTCTCTACTAATCAGTCTCCCTCTTACCAAACTCTCCCTTCTCCAATCTGTCTTAAATGCTGCAGTCAGGATCATATTCCTCACCAATCATTACACTGATGCCTCTACCTTGTGCCAGTCATTACACTGGTTACCCAACCACTCCAGAATTCAGTATAAACTTATTACCCTCACCCACAAAGGCACACCACCAACCCAAATCTCCTCCCTCATCTCAGTCTATCACCCTGCACATGCCCTCCAATCTGCAAATGACCTGAGGTTAACATTCTGAATAATCAGAACCTCCCACTCCGGTCTCCAAGATTTTTCTCGTGCTGCACCAATTTTTTGGAATGTACTACCCAGGTTAATTCGATTAATCCCCAATACCCACAGTTTTAAGAGTGGCCTAAAAACGCATTTCTTCGGACTGGCCTACTGCCTCAATACATTAATCTACCTATCCTTGTGCTGCATATTCAACATTTTTACCATAACCAGGTTCCTCGTATCATGTTCTCACATGCTTTAATAGCCCTCTGAGTCTGTGCTGTTACATACTTAGACTGATAACCGGTTCATGCAGCATTACATGAACACCCAATTTCTTTCATTGTGGCTGGTCCGAACAATGAAAGCAATTACCATTCACCTTTCATGTCTCCCCTTTTTCCACATAGATTGTAAGCTTGCGAGCAGGGCCCTCATTCCTCTTGGTATCTGTTTTGATCTATGTGTTTATTGTTATGCTGTAATGTCTAATGCATGTGCAAGTCCCCTCTAAAATGTAAAGTGCTGGGGAATATGTTGGCACTATAGAAATAAAATTATTATTATTATTGTTATTTGCTGGGAGATCGGCACCCCTGTCCAATCTCTTAAAGGGAAAGAAGTCTGTCATGGTTCGGTGGAACTCCCAGGTGGAGGAAGCATTCCAATCTATGAAGTTGGCACTGTGTGGACAGACTGTCCTCACCAGTCCCAACTTCATGAAAGACGTCATCATATAAAGGGATGCCTCGGAGGTAGGCTGAGGAGTGGTCCTGTCACAGGAGGTGAATGGAAAAGAACATCTGGTCATCTACTTGAGTAGAAAAATTACCCGGGCCGAAAAAAATTATAGCGTAGTGGAGAAGGAGTGCTTAGCCATAAGTGGGACTTGGAGTAACTATGTTATTGTTAGCTTGGGTGACAGTTTCGCTTGGTGACAGACCATTCACCCTTGGTATGGATGAGAAACGCCAAGGAGAGGAATGCTCGAGTCACCAGATGGTTCCTATCACTACAAAATTTTAGCTTCACGTTGGAACATCGAGCGGGGAAGATGCAAGGAATGCGGATGCCATGTCATGGGCACCCTGTATGGTGACAGGTGTTCAACCCCACAAGTTTGAACAGAGGGGAGGGATATGTGAGGCAGTGAGGGGGATCATATACGAGGGATGGTATGTGTCCCAAAGTATGTGAATAGACACATATTAAACCCACTGGAGCACATTGTGATTACAGCAAAACGTCTGTGATTACAAGGCAAAGTAAAAGTGAAAATGAATTTGGTCAAAGCAGTTGACCAAGTCAGATTTTAGGAAAACCCGACAAGGGCTTTTATTTTTGGAGGGATTTGCAGGTTTGGTAGTGGAGTGAATCCCTCCCTTCACTCCGGGTTTAGGGAGTGGCTCTATGTCTTTGATTCCCATTTAAACTCTCAGTTTTGCTTTGGGTGTGACAGTTTTGTTTTTGCAAGCTGCAGAGCAGGAGGCTCAGTGCAACCTGTTGTGAAATTGGATTTTGGGCTCCCCCGGTGGCCACTGGTGGAATTGAGCTTGTGTGCATCATCCCCTCTGTTCACCTGTTCCCATCAGGATGTGGGAGTCGCTATTTAACCTTGCTCCTCTGTCACTTCCATGCCGGTCAACATTGTAATCAGAAGCCTTTCTGTGCATGTTCCTGCTACCAGACAACTTCCAGCTAAGTCGGACTTTTGTCCTTGTTTGTTTTTTGCATTTTGTTCCAGTTCACAGCTGCAGTTTCGTTTCTGTGTCTGGAAAGCTCTTGTGATCTGAAATTGCCACTCTGATGTTATGAGTTAATACTAGAGTCTTAAAGTAATTTCAGGATGGTGTACTGATAGGGTTTTCAGCTGACCATGAAAGTACCCTTTCTGTCTTCCTGCTATCTAGTAAGCGGACCTCGATTTTGCTAAACCTATTTTCATACTACGTTTGTCATTTTCATCTTAAATCACCGCCAATATATGTGGGGGCCTCTGTCTGCCTTTCGGGGAAATTTCTCTAGAGGTGAGCCAGGACTATATTTTCCTCTGCCAGGATTAGTTAGTCCTCCGGCCGGCGCTGGGTGTCTAGGGATAAAACGCAGGCTACGCTACCCGGCTACTGTTAGTTGTGCGGCAGGTTTAGTTCATGGTCAGTTTAAGTTTCCATCCTTCCAAGAGCTAGTTCCTATGTATGCTGGGCTATGTTCTCTTGCCATTGAGAACCATAACAGTTTGACCGGCCCACAAAGGGTTAAATTAATTGGCAGAGAAAGGAGAGAAAAAAGAAGTCTGCTGAAATTTTTTTTTTTTTTTTTTCCTTCAGTTCTGAGTGTGCTTTCAATTGAATCACTTGCAAGTCTGCCTATATTGCAGCCTTCCTCTCTCTCCTTCTAATCCTGGAATGGCTCTGTGTTCACCTGTTTAAAATGGATATTCAGAGTTTAGCTGCAGGTTTGAATAATCTCACCACGAAAGTTCAAAATTTACAAGATTTTGTTGTTCATGTTCCTATATCTGAACCTAGAATTCCTTTGCCTGAATTTTTCTCGGGGAATAGATCTTGCTTTCAAAATTTCAAAAATAATTGCAAGTTGTTTTTGTCCCTGAAATCTCGCTCTGCTGGAGATCCTGCTCAGCAGGTCAGGATTGTGATTTCCTTGCTCCGGGGCGACCCTCAAGATTGGGCTTTTGCATTGGCTCCAGGGGATCCTGCGTTGCTCAATGTGGATGCGTTTTTTCTGGCCTTGGGGTTGCTTTATGAGGAACCTCATTTAGAGCTTCAGGCGGAAAAAGCCTTGATGTCCCTATCTCAGGGGCAAGATGAAGTTGAAATATACTGCCAAAAATTCCGTAAATGGTCTGTGCTTACTCAGTGGAATGAGTGCGCCCTGGCGGCGAATTTCAGAGAGGGTCTCTCTGATGCCGTTAAGGATGTTATGGTGGGGTTCCCTGTGCCTGCGGGTCTGAATGAGTCCATGACAATGGCTATCCAGATCGATAGACGTCTGCGGGAGCGCAAACCTGTGCACCATTTGGCGGTGTCTACTGAGAAGACGCCAGAGAATATGCAATGTGATAGAATTCTGTCCAGAAGCGAACGGCAGAATTTTAGATGAAAAAATGGGTTGTGCTTTTATTGTGGTGATTCAACTCATGTTATATCAGCATGCTCTAAGCGTACTAAGAAGCTTGATAAGTCAGTTTCAATTGGCACTTTTCAGTCTAAGTTTATTCTATCTGTGACCCTGATTTGTTCTTTATCATCTATTACCGCGGATGCCTATGTCGACTCTGGCGCCGCTTTGAGTCTTATGGATTGGTCCTTTGCCAAACGCTGTGGGTATGATTTAGAGCCTCTTGAAACTCCTATACCTCTGAAGGGGATTGACTCCACCCCATTGGCTAGTAATAAACCACAATACTGGACACAAGTAACTATGCGAATTAATCCGGATCATCAGGAGATTATTCGCTTTCTTGTGCTGTATAATCTACATGATGTGTTGGTGCTTGGATTGCCATGGCTGCAATCTCATAACCCAGTCCTCGACTGGAACGCTATGTCTGTGTTAAGCTGGGGATGTAAGGGGATGCATGGGGACGTACCTTTGGTTTCCATTTCGTCATCTATTCCCTCTGAGATTCCTGAATTCTTGTCTGACTATCGTGACGTTTTTGAAGAACCTAAGTTTGGTTCATTACCTCCGCACCGGGAGTGCGATTGTGCCATAGATTTGATTCCGGGTAGTAAATACCCTAAGGGTCGTTTATTTAATCTGTCTGTGCCTGAACATGCTGCTATGCGAGAATATATAAAGGAGTCCTTGGAAAAGGGACATATTCGTCCTTCGTCATCTCCCTTAGGAGCCGGTTTTTTCTTTGTGTCTAAGAAAGATGGCTCTTTGAGGCCGTGTATTGATTATCGGCTTTTGAATAAAATCACGGTTAAATATCAATATCCGTTGCCACTGCTGACTGATTTGTTTGCTCGCATAAAGGGGGCCAAGTGGTTCTCTAAGATAGATCTCCGTGGGGCGTATAATTTGGTGCGAATTAAGCAGGGGGATGAGTGGAAAACCGCATTTAATACGCCCGAGGGCCACTTTGAGTATTTGGTGATGCCTTTTGGCCTTTCAAATGCCCCTTCAGTCTTTCAGTCCTTTATGCATGACATTTTCCGTGATTATTTGGATAAATTTATGATCGTGTATCTGGATGATATTCTGATTTTTTCGGATGACTGGGACTCTCATGTCCAGCAGGTCAGGAGGGTTTTTCAGGTTTTGCGGTCTAATTCCTTGTGTGTGAAGGGTTCTAAGTGCGTTTTTGGGGTTCAAAAGATTTCCTTCTTGGGATACATTTTTTCCCCCTCTTCCATCGAGATGGATCCTGTCAAGGTTCGGGCTATTTGTGATTGGACGCAACCCTCTTCTCTTAAGAGTCTTCAGAAATTTTTGGGCTTTGCTAACTTTTATCGTCGATTTATTGCTGGTTTTTCTGATGTTGTTAAACCATTGACTGATTTGACTAAGAAGGGTGCTGATGTTGCTGATTGGTCCCCTGCTGCTGTGGAGGCCTTTCGGGAGCTTAAGCGCCGCTTTTCTTCCGCCCCTGTGTTGCGTCAGCCTGATGTTGCTCTTCCTTTTCAGGTTGAGGTCGACGCTTCTGAAATCGGAGCTGGGGCGGTTTTGTCGCAAAGAAGTTCCGACTGCTCCGTGATGAAACCTTGTGCTTTTTTTTCTCGTAAATTTTCGCCCGCCGAGCGGAATTATGATATTGGGAATCGGGAGCTTTTGGCCATGAAGTGGGCTTTTGAGGAGTGGCGTCATTGGCTTGAGGGGGCTAGACATCAGGTGGTGGTATTGACCGACCACAAAAATTTAATTTATCTTGAGTCCGCCAGACGCCTGAATCCTAGACAGGCGCGCTGGTCGTTGTTTTTCTCTCGGTTTAATTTTGTGGTGTCATACCTACCGGGTTCTAAGAATGTTAAGGCGGATGCCCTTTCTAGGAGTTTTGAGCCTGACTCCCCTGGTAATTCTGAACCTACAGGTATCCTTAAGGATGGAGTGATATTGTCTGCCGTTTCTCCAGACCTGCGGCGGGCCTTGCAGGATTTTCAGGCGGATAGACCTGATCGTTGCCCACCTGGTAGACTGTTTGTTCCTGATGATTGGACCAGTAAAGTCATTTCTGAGGTTCATTCTTCTGCGTTGGCAGGTCATCCTGGAATCTTTGGTACCAGGGATTTGGTGGCAAGGTCCTTCTGGTGGCCTTCCCTGTCACGAGATGTACGAGGCTTTGTGCAGTCTTGTGACGTTTGTGCTCGGGCCAAGCCTTGTTGTTCTCGGGCTAGTGGATTGTTGTTGCCCTTGCCTATCCCGAAGAGGCCTTGGACGCACATCTCGATGGATTTTATTTCGGATCTTCCTGTTTCTCAGAAGATGTCTGTCATCTGGGTGGTGTGTGACCGTTTCTCTAAGATGGTCCATTTGGTTCCCCTGCCTAAGTTGCCTTCTTCTTCCGAGTTGGTTCCTCTGTTTTTTCAAAATGTGGTTCGTTTGCATGGTATTCCGGAGAATATCGTTTCTGACAGAGGAACCCAATTCGTGTCTAGATTTTGGCGGGCATTCTGTGCTAGGATGGGCATAGATTTGTCTTTCTCGTCTGCTTTCCATCCTCAGACTAATGGCCAGACCGAGCGGACGAATCAGACTTTGGAGACATATTTGAGGTGTTTTGTGTCTGCAGATCAGGATGATTGGGTTGCTTTTTTGCCTTTAGCGGAGTTTGCCCTCAATAATCGGGCCAGCTCTGCCACCTTGGTGTCTCCTTTTTTCTGTAATTCGGGGTTTCATCCTCGATTTTCCTCCGGTCAGGTGGAATCTTCGGATTGTCCTGGAGTGGATGCTGTGGTGGAGAGGTTGCATCAGATTTGGGGGCAGGTGGTGGACAATTTGAAGTTGTCCCAGGAGAAGACTCAGCTTTTTGCCAACCGCCGGCGTCGGGTTGGTCCTCGGCTTTGTGTCGGGGACTTGGTGTGGTTGTCTTCTCGTTTTGTCCCTATGAGGGTTTCTTTTCCTAAGTTTAAGCCTCGGTTCATCGGCCCGTACAAGATATTGGAGATTCTTAACCCTGTGTCCTTCCGTTTGGACCTCCCTGCATCTTTTTCTATTCATAATGTTTTTCATCGGTCATTGTTGCGCAGGTATGAGGTACCGGTTGTGCCTTCCGTTGAGCCTCCTGCTCCGGTGTTGGTTGAGGGCGAGTTGGAGTACGTTGTGGAAAAAATCTTGGACTCCCGTGTTTCCAGACGGAAACTCCAGTATCTGGTCAAATGGAAGGGATACGGTCAGGAGGATAATTCTTGGGTGACTGCCTCTGATGTTCATGCCTCCGATCTGGTCCGTGCCTTTCATAGGGCTCATCCTGATCGCCCTGGTGGTTCTGGTGAGGGTTCGGTGCCCCCTCCTTGAGGGGGGGGTACTGTTGTGAAATTGGATTTTGGGCTCCCCCGGTGGCCACTGGTGGAATTGAGCTTGTGTGCATCATCCCCTCTGTTCACCTGTTCCCATCAGGATGTGGGAGTCGCTATTTAACCTTGCTCCTCTGTCACTTCCATGCCGGTCAACATTGTAATCAGAAGCCTTTCTGTGCATGTTCCTGCTACCAGACAACTTCCAGCTAAGTCGGACTTTTGTCCTTGTTTGTTTTTTGCATTTTGTTCCAGTTCACAGCTGCAGTTTCGTTTCTGTGTCTGGAAAGCTCTTGTGATCTGAAATTGCCACTCTGATGTTATGAGTTAATACTAGAGTCTTAAAGTAATTTCAGGATGGTGTATTGATAGGGTTTTCAGCTGACCATGAAAGTACCCTTTCTGTCTTCCTGCTATCTAGTAAGCGGACCTCGATTTTGCTAAACCTATTTTCATACTACGTTTGTCATTTTCATCTTAAATCACCGCCAATATATGTGGGGGCCTCTGTCTGCCTTTCGGGGAAATTTCTCTAGAGGTGAGCCAGGACTATATTTTCCTCTGCCAGGATTAGTTAGTCCTCCGGCCGGCGCTGGGCGTCTAGGGATAAAACGCAGGCTACGCTACCCGGCTACTGTTAGTTGTGCGGCAGGTTTAGTTCATGGTCAGTTTAAGTTTCCATCCTTCCAAGAGCTAGTTCCTATGTATGCTGGGCTATGTTCTCTTGCCATTGAGAACCATAACAGCAACCCAAGGGATATGGAGGTGCAATTGCCCACGGCAACGGAGTTGATCACGGACTGATTGGAGAACCTTGCTGCAAAACGGAGGATATAGTTTCCCTGTTTATGTGAGTTTTCTGGAATAAAGACATTTTAGGTTGAACTTTCTGTGGTCCCTGCCTATTTGTCGCTATGAGACCTCTCAAAGTCTGCTTCTTTCTCCCACTTTGAGATCTCCTCAATGGAGGCTGGTCGTGTGACGGCCATAGCGTACCAGCCCTTCCTGCACCAAACTTTACAAAACTGCCCCTTTTCCCCGTCCTAGAGGCTATGGAGACAGTAGAGCAATGTCTCTTTAGTAGTGATGGGTGAATATATTCGTTACTCGAGATTTCCCAAGCATGCTCGGGTGTCCTCCAAGTATTTGTAAGTACTTGGGAGATGTACTTTTCCTCACCTCAGCTGAATGATTTACATCTGTTAGCCAGGTTGATTACATGTGGGGATTCCCTAGCAAACAAGCAACCCCCACATGTAGTTATGCTGGCTAACAGATGTAAATCATTCAGCTGTGGCGATGAACATTAAATCTCCGAGCACTAAAAAATACTCGGAGAACACCCGAGCGTGCTCGGGAAATCTCGAGTCACGAGTATATTCGCTCATCACTACTCTCTAGACCATCACCTGATTGATGTATAACTAGTCTGCGGTCCCTTGTCCTTTAATAAATCCATAGCCTTTATTATAATTGAAATCTACAACCCGGCCTTCAATACGTTGTTCTTCAAAGGTTGCTTTTTTTCAGAGCTGCTAGTCAGTCCTGGGCTAATGCATCAGAATGCATGCATTCCTTTACCACATCTGGAAGCTCCCTTTGCCACCGGAACCTAGTGGAAGCAGGCCTCTCAGGAATTGGGGGGTCCCAATGCCAATCAAAAGTCTCCAGCTGAGCATGTTGCAAGAGTGTGGGGGCAGAAAGCAGGGCTCCCTCCTACTCTTCACCCACCACCTCTGGGGATGGATGAGAAGGCCCAGCAGGGGTACACTGACCTGGGAATGACACATCTTCCAAGGCCAGTATTCGGTCTTCCTCCAGCATCCATCTCTAACCGCAGCTGTGGCGTCAACTCCCACTTAATCGCCACAGATAACTACGACTTCAGTTCTTCGGCCTTTCTGGGTATCTTTCCAGCGGCGAACCATTAGGTAGATAGACAGTCTCTTCATCAGATGAAGTCTCAATCTCTTTGCTGGCAGTGTGGTCTCTATAAGTACGACTCATCTTCAGAGAAGTTTTGCTCTTGTCCTCACTATGCTGCTGGAAGCAAAATGGAGCCAGTGAATCACTGCGCATTAGACTCGCATTACTGACTCTGATCTTGCAGAGGTTGTACCAATGACGTGGCTGACACCTCCGCTGTCACTCCCTGTGACTTTGCCTCTAGATACGCCTTTTCCTTTCATTGTCTGTTAACAGGTGAGATATCTCTCTTACTGGATAGTGCCTTTTGCTATGCCGCTCCACCTCTTCTGGGTTGGATCTTGGATCTGGTACACCTCTTGGAGGTTGTCACTTCGGTAGGCCGGGCACACTGTTTATGCTCCAATGATGCTGACCACTACCATGATTGGCAGGATCTCCCCTCTTCGAACAACCCATACCACCATCTTCAGTTTCATGCTGCTCTCTGTCATCTTGGAAATCATGCCGCCATCCGCCATTTTGGAGCTCAAGTCGCTGTTCACCATTTTGTTCGCCTTTAAGGTACTAAGTTTTCCATTTTCCTGTTTCTTCCTTTTTTCTTCCACTTATTTACATAAGCTTCTTCTTGCCAAGACATCTTCAGTCACTCCCCTACAACCGCACAAAATGCCTGTTCAGACAATAAAAAACACTTATACTCACCTCCTATAATGATGGCACCACTCCAGCTGTGTCAGTACTGTCTCTCCTGGGGCTCGCGTGACATTGCCACTTGATCCCTGTGGCCAAACCGCATTCACTTCACTCTCCTCTCCTATGGACATAATTGACATCTGGAAAAAGTGAAGGGGCAACTGCAGCTCTCACTTCTCCTGGATGCTTGATTTGTCTGAAGGAGTGGAGAGTGAATCGAGCTCTTCAGGGATCGAGCGACATTAAGTCCCGGGGAGAACTGAGGGAAAAACATAGTGAGTCAGAGGGGGTTGTCCGAGTAATGAACAACCCCTTTAAGAAGTATAGGATAGATTTCTGCAGTAGAAATGTCTAAGGCAGAAACATGCCACTTGTCAAACCAACCCAATATTACAGCATTCCTTGTCCCTTAAATAAGCCTCTGTTTAGACACGGTTTGGGTAAGTTTTCAAAATTTAGTACGATTTAAGCCAATATCATGATACCTAATTTTTAGGCAAAACATATCATTTGTCTTTCTCTTCTATATTTATATCAGGGCAAATATTCAAGATTCTTGCAAAAATATATCATTTTTAACCGAAAAACGGAACGTAATCCTGAACAGTGCTCTTGTTTACTGGAGACAACATTTTGTTTGTAACATAACTAATAAGCACATATCAATCACAACATACAGGAAGATTGCATTATGTTGGGTATAATGACTCTGCATTTGTCTAGAATTCATCATAGTGGAAATGATTTCAGTTATGTGATGCAGTACAATTATCTGCCAATTTTATAACCTGCAAATGTACAATATGGCCTCTGATCACCAGACTGTAGTATTTATACTCACCATCTTCAAGTGTTCTTACAAAAATATTATTTTCTTCGGAGACGGCACTTTCGCCTGCTGAATTTGAAGCTGTAACACGCACCTTATAGTCCATATACTTTTTCAACCCTAAGATCAATCAATTTAGCAGAAAAATAAATATAAATGATTAGTTAAAAAAGAAATAGAAGATTGTATTGTTAAAAATAATCTGCACAGCATTTGAGAAACAGTTTTTTCACCCCCCCTATCCATATGATAGAGGATAACACTTTGCCAATCATTACTTGGTTCACACTGGTAATGCCCCCTTTATTTAAAATAAGCTCTGGAAGAAGGTTATTGGGGAGATCCACAGATTTTAACAGGTCATTTACATATAAGAAAAACATGTATTTCTACTGAACTAGACATTGGATCCCAGAAATCAAAGTATCGTTATATTCAACTTTCTATGACCTGCATAGCCATATAGAAGGATTGTTATTACTGACAGATTCCTTTTAATGCTCGAATTTCACATGTACACCAGCTTATGTAATTTAAATATTTAGAACTAGAGTTGTGGCATTATAGCAGGACCTGGTCTATCAGCTACGTCAGTAATCCATGGCCACTGGCTGGAAACCCCGAGAACTGCATCATACCTGACAGCATTCATGGCTCTTCTTTTAATTTGCTGGCCATTGTTGCAGTGTGATGAGCATATAATGTTGCACTATGCTAACTAATGAAATGAAGAGCTGCAAATGTTGTCAGGTAGGAGGCAGTTTTCAGGTCTTCCATCCAATTGACATGGATTACTAATGCAATCAATGCAGTCAAAGGACCGGGTCTGTTATGACCCCAATGGCGAGGGTCTCAGAGATATCAGCAAGTCTGCGAAGTACAAAAATCCAGCTCATAGGGCAGTGGTAACTGGGTTGACCATATATCTACTCCTAACGCCAACACTAGAAGTAGCCGGGGAACATGCCTACATTGGTCGCTAGATGTCTCGCGCCAGCCGGAGGACTAACTACCCCTAGAAGAGGAAAACAAAGACCTCTCTTGCCTCCAGAGAATAGACCCCAAAAGTTGGATACAAGCCCCCCACAAATAATAACGGTGAGGTAAGAGGAAATGACAAACACAGAGATGAACTAGGTTTAGCAAAGAGAGGCCCACTCACTAATAGCAGAATGTAGTAAGATAACTTATATGGTCAACAAAAACCCTAACAAAAATCCACACTGGAGATTCAAGAACCCCCGAACCGTCTAACGGCCCGGGGGGAGAACTCCAGCCTCCCTAGAGCTTCCAGCAAGGATAGGATACAGATTATGTACAAGCTGGACAAAAATGCAAAACCAAAACAATAGCAAAAAGCAAGAAAGCAGACTTAGCTTAATCAAGCAGGAACCAGGATCAGTAGACAAGAGCACTACAGATTAGCTCTGATATCAACGTTGCCAGGCATTGAACTGAAGGTCCAGGGAGCTAATATAGCAACACCCCTGACCTAACGACCCAGGTGAGCATACAAGGGATAATAGACATACCCAGAGTAAAAACACTAGTAGCCACTAGAGGGAGCCAAAAGGTAAATTCACAACAGTACCCCCCCCTTAGTGAGGGGTCACCGAACCCTCACCAAGACCACCAGGGCGATCAGGATGAGCGGCGTGAAAGGCGCGAACTAAATTGGCCGCATGCACATCAGAGGCGACCACCCAGGAATTATCCTCCTGACCATAGCCCTTCCACTTGACCAGGTACTGAAGCCTCCGCCTGGAGAGACGAGAATCTAAGATCTTCTCCACCACGTACTCCAACTCGCCCTCAACCAACACCGGAGCAGGAGGCTCAGCAGAAGGAACCACAGGCACAACGTACCGCCGCAACAAGGACCTATGAAATACGTTGTGAATGGCAAACGACACCGGAAGATCCAGGCGAAAGGATACAGGATTAAGGATCTCCAATATCTTGTAAGGACCAATGAATCAAGGCTTAAATTTGGGAGAGGAGACCTTCATAGGAACAAATCGAGAAGACAGCCATACCAAATCCCCAACACGAAGTCGGGGACCCACACCGCGGCGGCGATTGGCAAAACGCTGAGCCTTCTCCTGTGACAACTTCAAGTTGTCCACCACATGATTCCAGATCCGCTGCAACCTATCCACCACAGAATCCACTCCAGGACAGTCAGAAGGCTCCACATGTCCCGAGGAAAAACGAGGATGGAAACCGGAGTTGCAGAAAAATGGCGAAACCAAGGTGGCAGAACTAGCCCGATTATTAAGGGCAAATTCAGCCAACGGCAAGAAGGTCACCCAATCATCCTGATCAGAAGAGACAAAACACCTCAAATACGCCTCCAGAGTCTGATTAGTTCGTTCCATTTGTCCGTTAGTCTGTGGATGAAAAGCGGACGAAAACGACAAATCAATGCCCATCCTACCACAAAAGGATCGCCAGAACCTGGAAACAAACTGGGATCCTCTGTCCGACACAATATTCTCAGGAATGCCGTGCAAACGAACCACGTTCTTGAAGAACACAGGAACCAGATCAGCAGAGGAAGGCAGCTTAGGCAAAGGAACCAGATGGACCATCTTGGAGAAACGATCACATATCACCCAGATGACAGACATGCCTTTAGACACCGGAAGATCCGAAATGAAATCCATAGAGATGTGTGTCCAAGGTCTCTTCGGGACAGGCAAGGGCAAGAGCAACCCGCTGGCACGAGAACAGCAAGGCTTAGCTCGAGCACAAGTACCGCAGGACTGCACAAATGACCGCACATCCCTTGACAAGGAAGGCCACCAAAAGGACCTGGCCACCAGATCTCTGGTGCCAAAAATTCCCGGGTGCCCTGCCAACACTGAGGAATGAACCTCGGAAATGACTCTGCTGGTCCATTTAGCAGGCACAAACAATCTGTCAGGTGGACAAGAGTCAGGCCTACCAGCCTGAAATCTCTGCAACACACGTCGCAGATCTGGAGAAATCGCTGACAAGATAACTCCTTCCTTAAGAATACCCTCAGGTTCAGCGACTCCAGGAGCATCAGGCACAAAGCTCCTAGACAGAGCATCGGCCTTCACATTCTTAGAACCTGGTAAATACGAGACCACAAAGTCAAAACGGGAGAAAAACAATGACCAGCGGGCCTGTCTAGGATTCAGGCGTTTAGCAGACTCGAGATACATCAAATTTTTGTGATCAGTCAAGACCACCACCCGATGCTTAGCACCCTCGAGCCAATGACGCCACTCCTCAAATGCCCACTTCATGGCCAATAACTCCCGATTGCCCACATCATAATTTCGCTCTGCCGGCGAAAACTTCCTAGAGAAAAAGGCACAAGGTCTCATAGTAGAGCAACCAGGGCCTCTCTGCGACAAAACGGCCCCTGCCCCAATCTCCGAAGCATCCACCTCAACCTGAAAGGGAAGTGAGACGTCAGGCTGGCACAAAACAGGCGCCGAAGTAAACCGGCATTTCAACTCCTGGAAACCTCCATGGCAGCAGGAGCCCAGTTAGCTACATCAGAGCCTTTCTTGGTCATATCCGTAAGCGGTTTAACAACGCTAGAGAAATTTGCGATAAAACGACGGTAGAAGTTAGCAAAACCCAAGAACTTCTGAAGACTCTTAACTGACGAGGGTTGAGTCCAATCATGAATAGCTCGGACCTTGACTGGATCCATCTCCACAGCAGAAGGGGAAAAAATGAACCCCAAAAAGGGAACCTTCTGTACACCAAAGAGACACTTTGAGCCTTTTACAAACAAAGAATTTTCACGCAAAATCTCAAAAACCATCCTGACCTGCTCCACATGCGAGTCCCAATCATCAGAAAAAACCAGAATATCATCCAGATAAACAATCAAAAATTTATCCAGATACTTCCGGAAAATGTCATGCATGAAGGACTGAAAAACTGAAGGTGCATTAGAGAGCCCAAATGGCATCACCAAGTACTCAAAATGACCTTCGGGCGTATTGAATGCGGTTTTCCATTCATCGCCCTGCCTAATGCGCACAAGGTTGTACGCACCACGAATGTCTATCTTGGTGAACCACTTGGCACCTTTAATCCGAGCAAACAAATCTGACAACAACGGCAAAGGATACTGAAATTTGACAGTGATCTTATTTAAAAGCCGATAGTCAATACAAGGCCTCAAAGATCCGTCCTTTTTGGCCACAAAAAAGAATCCCGCACCAAGAGGGGAAGAAGAAGGACGGATATGCCCCTTCTCAAGAGACTCCTTGATATATGAACGCATCGCGGTATGTTCAGGTACCGACAGATTAAACAGTCTCCCCTTAGGAAACTTACTGCCAGGGATCAAATCTATTGCACAGTCACATTCCCTATGAGGAGGCAGTGCACTGGACTTAGACTCGCTGAAGACATCCTGATAATCAGACAAATACGCCGGAACTTCCGAAGGCGTAGAAGAAGCAATAGACAAGGGCAGGGAATCTCCATGAATTCCACGGCAGCCCCAACTTGACACTGACATAGCCTTCCAGTCCAAGACTGGATTATGGGTCTGTAACCATGGCAAACCCAAAACAACCAAATCATGCATTTTATGCAGAACAAGAAAACGTATTACCTCCCGATGTTCGGGAGTCATGCACATGGTAACCTGTGTCCAAAACTGCGGTTTATTTTTTGCCAATGGCGTAGAATCAATACCCCTAAGAGGGATAGGATTTTCCAATGGCTCAAGAACAAATCCGCAGCGCTTGGCAAATGACAGATCCATAAGGCTCAGGGCCGCACCTGAGTCCACAAACGCCATGACAGGATACGATGACAGTGAGCAAATCAAAGTTACAGATAGAATAAATTTAGGTTGCAAATTACCAATGACGACCGGACTAACAACCTTAGTAAGACGTTTAGAGCATGCTGAGATAACATGTGTAGAATCACCACAGTAGTAACACAAGCCATTCTGGCGTCTATGAATTTTCCGCTCATTTCTAGTCAGGATTCTATCACATTGCATTAATTCAGGTGCCTGTTCAGACAACACCATGAGGGAATTTGCGGTTTTGCGCTCCCGCAACCGCCGGTCGATTTGAATAGCCAGGGCCATAGAATCATTCAGACCTGTGGGAATGGGAAAACCCACCATCACATTCTTAATGGCTTCAGAAAGACCATTTCTAAAATTTGCAGCCAATGCACACTCGTTCCACTGGGTCAGCACGGACCATTTCCGAAATTTTTGGCAATACACTTCAGCCTCGTCCTGGCCCTGAGACATAGCCAGCAAGGCTTTTTCTGCCTGAATCTCAAGATTGGGTTCCTCATAAAGCAAACCGAGCGCCAGAAAAAACGCATCAATATCAGCCAATGCCGGATCTCCTGGCGCCAGCGAGAAAGCCCAATCCTGAGGGTCGCCCCGTAAAAAAGAAATAACAATTTTCACTTGCTGAGCGGAGTCTCCAGAGGAACAGGGTCTCAGGGACAAAAACAATTTACAATTATTCCTGAAATTTCTAAACTTAAATCGGTCTCCGGAAAACAGTTCAGGAATCGGTATCTTAGGTTCTGACATAGGATTTCTGGTAACATAATCTTGTATGCCCTGCACACGAGCAGCAAGCTGGTCCACACTTGTAATCAAGGTCTGGACATTCATGTCTGCAGCAATCACAAGCCACTCAGAGGTAAAGGGGAAAAGAAAAAAAAATGAGAGAGAGAAAAAAAAACTCAGAACTTTCTTTCTTATAATCCCGCTTCTGCAATGCATTTAACATTTAATACTGGCCTGGCAAACTGTTATGACCCCAATGGCGAGGGTCTCAGAGATATCAGCAAGTCTGCGAAGTACAAAAATCCAGCTCATAGGGCAGTGGTAACTGGGTTGACCATATATCTACTCCTAACGCCAACACTAGAAGTAGCCGGGGAACATGCCTACGTTGGTCGCTAGATGTCTCGCGCCAGCCGGAGGACTAACTACCCCTAGAAGAGGAAAACAAAGACCTCTCTTGCCTCCAGAGAATAGACCCCAAAAGTTGGATACAAGCCCCCCACAAATAATAACGGTGAGGTAAGAGGAAATGACAAACACAGAGATGAACTAGGTTTAGCAAAGAGAGGCCCACTCACTAATAGCAGAATGTAGTAAGATAACTTATATGGTCAACAAAAACCCTAACAAAAATCCACACTGGAGATTCAAGAACCCCCGAACCGTCTAACGGCCCGGGGGGAGAACTCCAGCCTCCCTAGAGCTTCCAGCAAGGATAGGATACAGATTATGTACAAGCTGGACAAAAATGCAAAACCAAAACAATAGCAAAAAGCAAGAAAGCAGACTTAGCTTAATCAAGCAGGAACCAGGTTCAGTAGACAAGAGCACTACAGATTAGCTCTGATATCAACGTTGCCAGGCATTGAACTGAAGGTCCAGGGAGCTAATATAGCAACACCCCTGACCTAACGACCCAGGTGAGCATACAAGGGATGATAGACATACCCAGAGTAAAAACACTAGTAGCCACTAGAGGGAGCCAAAAGGTAAATTCACAACACGGGTCCTGCAAGTTGATTTGCACCAACTTTGATTTCGTACCATGGATTCTACTTTTATGTAAATATTTAGCAGTCTTGGTCTATCTCTCTCCGCATGGTGGCTCCGTGGTTAGCACAGCAGCCTTGCAGCACTGGAGTTCTGGGTTCTAATCCCACCTTGGACAACGTCTGCAATGCGTTTGCGTGGGTTTCCTCCGGGTTCTCCAGTTTCCTCCCACATTCCAAAGACATATACTGATAGGGAATTTAGATTGTGAGCCCCATCGGGGACAGTGATGATAATGTCTGTAAAGCGCTGCGGAATATGTTAGCGCTATATAAAGATTATGATTATTATTATTAAATCTTAAGGCACTACATTAAAGTTGCATTATTGAAAAAAATTAAAGTGAAATTCTAATGAAGACTGGAGTCATTGATAGTAATAATTAAATAAGGTGCCTTTCATACTGCTTAATTAAAAAAAGATCAAAGCTTTGTTGGTAGAAGTGCTGGTATAGAATTTTTTGCATACTTATACTAACAGTTATGGTTCATGGGGAAACTGGCTATCAGGAAGGGGGAAAGAAACTTGGACTTCCTGATGTCCTTCTCTGGCAGGGGTCCTTTGTCTTTAGTTTCTGTAGATTTTCTTTAAAGTGATAATATAGTTACAGCCCATGTTCCAAGGATGAGCTTTTGTTGAGTTTTTGATGTTGCAGAATTTCTACACCATTTGTGCACCTATTATTTAAATTAAGTTACCGGTACTTGCTTTTTTATTGCATTTTTGTGTGTTTTTTTACATTCGGTTTATTGCATTTTTGACATTATTTTGTTTCTTTTTGGTGTGCCAAGCTTTAAGTAAAGTTGCTTTGTTTTTCATACTTCCTGGTATTTGTCATTAACAAAACATTATTGACATACTTAGGTGTGGATTACATACAGGTGCTTTTTTCACCTGCAGAACCCTCCACACCTAAAGCAAGACTATGAGGAAATTTCACACAGAAAAGTCAGCGTACCCACAAGAGCAATTGACATGCTACGGATTTAAAACATGCACCGCAGGTCAGCTTTCACTGCGCTAAAAGGAAGTACAGCTGGCATGAGATTTCTATAAATCCAACGCACTTTGCAGGAACATTAAAATGCTGCATTTATGACACAGGAAAAATACGCGGAGACAAAAATGCACAAAAAGCTCATAGGAATGAATGTTCCTTATTTTTTGTGAGGTTTTTCCAGGTTCCAGAACATATTAGATTAAAAAAATGTAAAACTAGGCTCATATTGCCTCAGAAGTATTGTTCAGCTGTGGAGGCCTCAAGGCCTCAAGCAACATCATGATACTGTGACCCTTAGTCATTTCCAGAAGTTTCAAAGGTGCAAAAGTACAGAATCACACTGAAGACAGAGCTAAGCGTCTAGATGGATGGTGGTCGAGGAGAGATTAGTATAATTTTTTTTCCATCCTTTCAGAATCCAACATCGAACAAAGTGGTGGTTGGCTGATTGCAACTTGGCTGGATTCATGAGAAATTGCAATAAAATTTGGATTCTGGCAAATCAAAATGTATTGTAAAATTCAAAGTGAATTCAATTCAGCTTGAAACAAATCATCTCTGATCTCAACTCATCTCTATTCCCATTGAATGAGGCCAATGGCTACCTGCTGGGGTTTCCATGCAGGACTTAGTAGGAAACTTCTTAAATTAGTGACACATGATTATTGAAGAGATTTTCAAATCTTATTCTAATTTGTAGCCATATGAATAGCATTGAAAACACATGGAATATGCACCTAAAATCTGCATAAAAATACCCTTTGTGTGAACATTCATTCCAAGCACACATCAACTTGCTCTTTCATTTTTCTAGTATTAGACCAATGCAAGAAACTTGTGCGAGTCTCTCGCATCAATACCCGGCACTGCCGCTGGCACTCGGGACCAGAGTGTGCGGCTGCATAGAAATACATGCAGCTGAACGCTCCGGTCCCGAGTGCCGGCGGCAGTGCCGGGTATGGATGCGAGAGACTCGAATGAGTTTCTCGCATTGCACATCCAAGTGTGACCCCGGCCTTAGAGTTCAGACTATGCTAATTGCCAGTGGTAATAACAGGTGAAAAACCCCACAGACCCTCATAATGTAGCAGTGTCTGGCTGTCTGCAAACTATTCACACTCACAATCTATCTGCTCCTGGAGTCCAGTTTACCTCTTTGAAGACATTTGTCAAATTTGCTCAGTACATAATTCCTTTTGGGGATTAAAAGTGATGAATAATCTCTCTCTGATTTACTCTTATTGCTGTCATGCATATAATATTCACTTAAAATCTATAATGCAGGATGCTTCAGGCAAAATCATTAAACAACATTGATCAAAATATGTGCAAAAGCCCCAGGAATCCTACAGCATCAAAATAGTTCAGGCACATTAATAAAGATCCCAGTTTTGCTGTGCACTTTGCATATTATAGAGGTAATCCTCCATAAAGGGAAATACTAGGACATTCATTTTATCTAAAATATTTTATTCATTCTTTAATTTAATAAAGTTTAGAAGATTTTATTACAAACACATGTGGCTAATTTAGTACATATGTGAACATGCTTATGTAGCAGAGGGGACTTTGCCATTTTTCATTAAGATTAGTAAGAGTAGTTCCTAGAAGAAAACTATGGTGTGCGATTTACAAGCAATGGCAATTCAATTTTTCTTGTCATTCAGCGCCAGCACCACAATTTGTGCTACTGCTTGGACTAAATGAAAGCTACTGTACAATAAGAAATTACACTTAGCTACTATGAGGAGGAAGAGGAAGGGGATGGCGCCATCTTGCCTGTGTTGCAGGCCTGCTTCCTGGGCAACAAAGTCTGTCAGCTTGGTGGGAGACCCCCATTTTTGTGACCAACCCCTCAGCATTTTCTTTATCAGATGTTCAGGTAACATATGAGACAAATTTAGCTTTTTTTCAGCTGATGTGAGCCACTTCAGGAGCAGAAGACCAGCTGGAGCTCTAAGTCCAAGTGACCGGCACCATCCGCGGTCAGGCCATGCCCCCAAAAGGGTAAATTTTGACTTTTGACTTTCAGGCTCCACTACTTTTTCGAATACAAAGCATGCATCGAGATTGGCGATTAAATGATTCAATGACAATGAAGTAGAGGTGCTGGGTTGGCCATCATAGTCCCCAGACCTTAACCCAATCATACACTTGTGGGTAGAGATGAAGAAAAAAAACTGTATACATGCCCAAGTTAGTTGACCAGTATGCACCAACTTTAAGAATGTGTAGAAGAGACATAGGATCAGATCGAGTCATGCTTGAATCTGATCGAGAGCATGCCCAGAAGGATTCAGAAAATCTTGAAAGTATTTTGTAAATTCACTTTTGGCTAACAAAATAATAAAAATGTTAAATTTTTAATTTTAGGAACAAAACAGTAACAATGCATTGACATGACAAGAATCTGCATAACTAATCATAGGCTAAGTAATTGCAAGTCAATTTTCAGTAGAGATAGCCAAGATGATTGTATATAAAATGATGGAAGTCTCAAGTTTGAAACAATAGTGGATAGTGAGATATGGAGCCTGAAAGTTGTAAGTTCAAAACATTGTTCTCCTTTTGCTCATCAGTGCATATATTTATATTTTGGATAAATCAACCTATTGTTCCGCTATGTTGAGAGGAATTGGTTCTAGATATCATGTCTATGGCTTTAAAGCTTTCAGCCAATAAAAGAAAGAGTATCACACCTGTTATTAGCATACTTGTGTTGCTTGTTATCACATGAAAAGCATCTTTTGTGTATAAATCCATCGCATAAACTGTATAGTGGGTTATCATTCCGTTGGGTTCCAAAGGAGGGTCCCAGAAGACCATGACAGATGTCGAACTGATGTTCTGATAATATACATTATTCACTGAGCTGGGAACTAAAGATAAAGACATGGAACCGTTAGTTCATGCTTAGCTGTTAAGTTCTTTTACTAGCCTTCAGTGACCAAATAGTACCTTGCTCACTAGTCCTTATGACAATATCTGTTGGTGGTCCTTCCCCAACTGTAGTAAAAGCGGACACAATGATCGTATAGTCAGTAAAAGGTAAGAGCTTCTCCACTGTGTAGGACAGCTGTTCAGCCTCAATATCAATGCCGTCCTGCACAGTCTCAACAACTGCAAAGAATAAAGAAAATATAATTAATCACTGTAGGGTCGAGAGACAACGCATTAAACTCTATTAGATTCCGAGCAGAATGTTGATTAACAGTGAGTCATAACCTCAAAAGTGATAGAGCTCTATTCACATTGCTTGGAAAGACACACTTCCTCTTCCTCTTTTTTTAGGGTTGTTTCTTTAAAGGCAAAAAGGCCTTATTGCAAAAGAATTTAACTATCGGGAAGAATGACGCAAAAAGGCTCCTTTTTGCCAGTGACTATATATTTTCTGTCTTAGCTCTTTTATTACCATGGGAGAACTGGAGGATTGAAAGAGTATTTATGTGATGTTGACAGGCTTGAACATTGGTGTCAGCAGAAAAAGCAATCACAGGTTAAGTCAATTTCAATGTGTATGGATATGGTGACTATGCAGTATATTGTATTTTGACTCACTGACCTCACATTTTTTGCACAAATATTTATTTTTCAGTTTTTATTTCTTTATTTTGTTAGGGTTCATTATCTTTTTTCCTTCAATATTTCATAAAAGGTTCCAAGATCTTTTTCATGATCAGCATTGTTCATGAAGTATCAACGGTTTTACCAATGTTTTCATCTCAGGTGACCTTAACCTTGCCACTCCATTTATTGTCTATGGGTGTGATGATGACTGTTGAGCATAATAGAGGCATAGACCTATGAATAGAGCGGCTAAAAGTATGCATACCTTCAACTCCATTTGGCAACAGCCTTGCACTGGGAAGAACCAGTGCATAATGTCATTTTGGTAACTAGTGAGGGTCCCAATGAATACGTGAACATTTTTGTAGACCAGAATGGGTGTGATGATACCAGCAGAGCAAGACAGTGCCTTATACTTTTGAACTAAGTAGCAAGAAGCATGCGCGACCGATAGATTCAGCTTCTCTTGGTAACAGCCATGAGCTGTGGGTAGAATCAGGACAGAACACCATTTTGGTGAGTGATAGTGATCCCAGTACATAGATGATAATTTCTGTAGACTAGAATATTCTTTTAAGGCAATTCTCCACTATAAAGTCTTCACCAGATGTGTAATGTCAGTGAATGAGAAGTTATGAATTCTCATTCACACATTATATGTGGATTGTTGGCTGTTTTAGAGCATGGTGCATTGACAATTTGGTATTTTTCCCCAACTAACCTCAACTGAGATTTGAACAATAGTTAAAACCACATGAAATGACTGCATAGAATTATTTGTGTGCATGTGGTTTTATAGGATCAGCCTTGTTCTACAGCAGAGTTGTCATGGTTCTCAATGGCAAGAGAACGTAATTAAGCATACAAAAGGACTAGCTCTTGGAAGATGGGAACTCGAGCTGACCATGAGCTAAACCTACCGCACAACTAACAGTGGCCGGGTAGCGTGCCTACGTTTTATCCCTAGACGCCCAGCGCCAGCCGGAGAACTGACTGACCCTAGCAGAGGAAAATACAGACCTGGCTTACCTCTAGAGAAATTTTCCCCAAAAGGCAGACAGTAGCCCCCACATATATTGGCGGTGATTTTAGAGGAAAATGACATACGAAGTATGAAGATAGGTTTAGCAAATTGAGGTCCGCTTACTAGATAGTAGGAAGACAGAAAAGGGAACTTCACGGTCAGCTGAAAACCCTTTCAAAATACCATCCTGAAATTACTTTAAGACTCTAACATCAACTCATGACACCAGAGTGGCAATTTCAGCTCACAAGAGCTTCCAGCCTCAGAAATATTCAATCACAGAGAACTGGAACAAAAATGCAAAACAAACTTAGGACAACAAGTCCAACTTAGCTGATAGTAGTCTAGGAGCAGGAACATGCAACAGAAAGGCTTCTGGTAACATTGTTGGCCGGCATAGAAATGACTGAGGAGCAAGGCTAAATAGAAAACTCCCACATACTGATGGAAAACAGGTGAACAGAGGAGATGAAGCACACAAGTGCAGTACCACCCGAAACCACCGGGGGAGCCCAGAAACCAAATTCACAACAGTACCCCCCCTCAAGGAGGGGGCACTGAACCCTCACCAGAACCACCAGGGCGATCAGGATGAGCCCTATGAAAGGCACGGACCAAATCGGAGGCATGAACATCAGAGGCTGTCACCCAAGAGTTATCCTCCTGACCGTAGCCCTTCCACTTGACCAGATACTGAAGTCTCCGTCTGGAAACACGGGAGTCCAAGATCTTCTCGACAACGTACTCCAACTCACCCTCAACCAACACCGGAGCAGGAGGCTCAACGGAAGGCACAACCGGTACCTCATACCTGCGCAACAATGACCGATGGAAGACATTATGAATAGAAAAAGATGCAGGGAGGTCCAAACGAAAGGACACAGGGTTAAGAATCTCCAATATCTTGTACGGGCCGATGAACCGAGGCTTAAACTTAGGAGAAGAAACCTTCATAGGGACAAAACGAGAAGATAACCACACCAAGTCCCCAACACAAAGACGAGGACCAACACGACGACGGCGGTTGGCAAAATGCTGAGTCTTCTCCTGGGACAACTTCAAATTGTCCACCACATGCCCCCAAATCTGATGCAACCTCTCCACCACAGCATCCACTCCAGGACAATCCGAAGACTCCACCTGACCGGAAGAGAAACGAGTAGTGTTGAGCGATACCGTCCGATACTTGAAAGTATCGGTATCGGAAAGTATCGGCCGATACCGGCAAAATATCGGATCCAATCCGATACCGATACCCGATACCAATACAAGTCAATGGGACTCAGGTATCGGACGGTATTCCTGATGGTTCCCAGGGTCTGAAGGAGAGGAAACTCTCCTTCAGGCCCTGGGAACCATATAAATGTGTAAAATAAAGAATTAAAATAAAAAATATCGCTATACTCACCTGTCCGACGCAGCCGGGACCTCGGCGATTGTAAGCGGCAGCGTTGTTTCTTTAAAATTCGCGCTTTTACTTGCTTACGTGAATTCCCGGCTTCTGATTGGTCAGGGCGGCCATGTTGCCGGGACTCGGACCAATCACAGCAAGCCGTGACGAAATTACGTCACGGCTTGCTGTGATTGGTCCGCGTCCCGGCAATATGGCGCCGTGACCAATCACAAGCCGTGACGTCACGGGAGGCTGGACACGCGCGCTTTTCAAAATAAGCGCGTGTCCATCCTCCCGTGACGTCACGGCTTGTGATTGGTTAATGGCGGCCATGTTCCTGGGACGCGGACCAATCACAGCAAGCCGTGACGTAATTTCGTCACGGCTTGCTGTGATTGGTCCGCATCCCGGCAATATGGCGCCGTGACCAATCACAAGCCGTGACGTCACGGGAGGCTGGACACGCGCGCTTTTCAAAATAAGCGCGTGTCCAGCCTCCCGTGACGTCACGGCTTGTGATTGGTTAATGGCGGCCATGTTGCCGTGACGCGGACCAATCACAGCAAGCCGTGACGTAATTTCGTCACGGCTTGCTGTGATTGGTCCGCGTCCCGGCAACATGGCCGCCCTGACCAATCAGAAGCCGGGAATTCACGTAAGCAAGTAAAAGCGCGAATTTTAAACAAACAACGCTGCCGGTTCCTTCGCTGAGGTCCCGGCTGCGTCGGACAGGTGAGTATAGCGATTTTTTTTATTTTAATTCTTTCTTTTACACCTTTTTACATTAATGTTGTTTCGATACCGATATCCGATATTACAAAAATATCGGATCTCGGTATCGGAAATTCCGATACAGCAAGTATCGGCCGATACCCGATACTTGCAGCATCGGAATGCTCAACACTAGAAACGAGGATGAAACCCCGAATTACAGAAGAAAGGAGAAACCAAGGTGGCAGAACTAGCCCGATTATTGAGGGCAAACTCCGCCAAGGGCAAAAAGGCAACCCAATCATCCTGATCCGCAGACACAAAACACCTCAAATAAGTCTCCAAGGTCTGATTAGTTCACTCGGTCTGGCCATTAGTCTGAGGATGGAAAGCAGACGAAAAAGACAAATCAATGCCCATCCTAGCACAGAACGCTCACCAAAATCTAGACACGAATTGGGTTCCCCTGTCAGAAACGATATTCTCCGGAATACCATGCAAGCGCACCACATTTTGAAAAAACAGAGGAACCAGCTCGGATGAGGAAGGCAATTTGGGCAAGGGAACCAAATGGACCATCTTAGAGAAACGGTCACACACCACCCAGATGACAGACATCTTCTGAGAAACAGGGAGATCAGAAATAAAATCCATGGAGATGTGAGTCCAAGGCCTCTTCGGAATAGGCAAAGATAACAACAATCCACTAGCCCGAGAACAACAAGGCTTGGCCCGAGCACAAACATCACAAGACTGCACAAAACCTCGCACATCTCGCGACAGGGAAGGCCACCAGAAGGACCTAGCCACCAAATCCCTGGTACCAAAGATTCCAGGATGACCTGCTAATGCAGAAGAATGGACCTCCAAGATGACTCTACTGGTCCAATCATCAGGAACAAACATTCTACCAGGCGGGCAACGATCAGGTCTATTCGCCTGAAACTCCTGCAAGACCCGTCGCAAGTCTGGGGAAACAGCAGATAATATCACTCCATCCTTAAGGATACCTGTAGGTTCAGAATTACCAGGGGAATCAGGCTCAAAACTCCTAGAAAGGGCATCCGCCTTCACATTTTTAGAACCTGGTAGGTAAGAAACCACAAAATTAAACCGAGAGAAAAATAACGACCAGCGCGCCTGTCTAGGATTCAGGCGCCTGGCAGACTCAAGATAAATCAAATTCTTGTGGTCGGTCAATACCACCACCTGATGTCTAGCCCGCTCAAGCCAATGACGCCACTCCTCAAAAGCCCACTTCATAGCCAAGAGCTCCCGATTACCAATATCATAATTTCGCTCAGCGGGCGAAAATTTACGAGAAAAGAACGCACAAGGTCTCATCACGGAGCAGTCGGAACTTTTCTGCGACAAAACCGCCCCAGCTCCGATTTCTGAAGCGTCAACCTCAACCTGAAAAGGAAGAGTAACATCAGGCTGACGCAATACAGGGGCGGAAGAAAAGCGGCGCTTAAGCTCCCGAATGGCCTCCACAGCAGCAGGGGACCAATCAGCAACATCAGCACCCTTCTTAGTCAAATCAGTCAACGGTTTAGCAACATCAGAAAAACCAGTTATAAATCGACGATAAAAATTAGCAAAGCCCAAAAACTTCTGAAGGCTCTTAAGAGAAGAGGGTTGCGTCCAATCACAAATAGCCTGAACCTTGACAGGGTCCATCTCAATGGAAGAGGGGGAAAAAATGTACCCCAAAAACGAAATCTTTTGAACCCCAAAAACGCACTTAGAACCCTTTACACACAAGGAATTAGAGCGCAAAACCTGAAAAACCCTCCTGACCTGTTGGACATGAGAGTCCCAGTCATCCGAAAAAATCAAAATATCATCAAGATACGCAATCAAAAATTTATCCAAATAATCACGGAAAATGTCATGCATAAAGGACTGAAAGACTGAAGGGGCATTTGAAAGACCAAAAGGCATTACTAAATACTCAAAATGGCCCTCAGGCGTATTAAATGCGGTTTTCCACTCATCCCCCTGCTTAATTCGCACCAAATTATACGCCCCACGAAGATCAATCTTAGAGAACCACTTGGCCCCCTTTATTCGAGCAAACAAATCAGTAAGCAGTGGCAAAGGATACTGATATTTAACCGTGATTTTATTCAAAAGCCGATAATCAATACACGGCCTCAAAGAGCCATCTTTTTTAGATACAAAGAAAAAACCGGCTCCTAAGGGAGATGACGAAGGACGAATATGTCCCTTTTCCAAGGACTCCTTAATATATTCCCGCATAGCAGCATGTTCAGGCACAGATAGATTAAATAAACGACCCTTTGGAAACTTACTGCCCGGAATCAGATCTATAGTACAATCGCAATCTCTGTGCGGAGGTAGTGAACCAAGTTTAGGCTCCTCAAAAACGTCACGATAATCAGATAAAAATTCCGGAATCTCAGAGGGAATAGATGACGAAATGGAAACCAAAGGTACGTCCCCATGAGTCCCCTGACATCCCCAGCTTAACACAGACATTGCTTTCCAGTCGAGGACTGGGTTATGAGATTGCAGCCATGGCAATCCAAGCACCAACACATCATGTAGATTATACAACACAAGGAAGCGAATAATCTCCTGGTGATCCGGATTAATACGCATAGTTACTTGTGTCCAGTATTGTGGTTTGTTACTAGCCAATGGCGTGAAGTCAATACCCTTCAGAGGTATAGGAACTTCCAGAGGCTCTAAATCAAACCCACAGCGTTTGGCAAAGGACCAATCCATAAGACTCAAAGCGGCGCCAGAGTCGACATAGGCGTCCGCGGTAATAGACGATAAAGAGCAAATCAGGGTCACAGATAGAATAAACTTAGACTGTAAAGTGCCAATTGAAACAGACTTATCAACTTTCTTAGTACGTTTAGAGCATGCTGATATAACATGAGTTGAATCACCACAATAGAAGCATAACCCATTTTTTCGCCTAAAATTCTGTCGTTCGCTTCTGGACAGAATTCTATCACATTGCATAATCTCTGGCGCCTTCTCAGTAGACACCGCCAAATGGTGCACAGGTTTGCGCTCCCGCAAACGCCGATCAATCTGAATAGCCATTGTCATGGACTCATTCAGACCTGTAGGCACAGGGAACCCCACCATAACATCTTTAATGGCATCAGAGAGACCCTCTCTGAATTTCGCCGCCAGGGCGCACTCATTCCACTGAGTAAGCACAGACCACTTACGAAATTTTTGGCAGTATATTTCAGCCTCATCTTGCCCTTGAGACAGGGCCATTAAGGCTTTTTCAGCCTGAATCTCTAAATGAGGTTCCTCATAAAGTAACCCCAAAGCCAGGAAAAACGCATCCACATTGAGCAACGCAGGATCCCCTGGTGCCAAAGCAAACGCCCAATCCTGAGGGTCGCCCCGGAGCAAGGAAATTACAATCCTGACCTGCTGTGCAGGATCTCCAGCGGAGCGAGATCTCAGAGACAAAAATAATTTACAATTATGTTTGAAATTCTGGAAGCGAGATCTATCCCCAGAGAAAAATTCAGGTAAAGGAATTCTAGGTTCAGATGTAGGAGCATGAATAATGAAATCCTGTAAGCTTTGAACCTTCATAGCGAGATTATTCAAACCTGTAGCTAAACTCTGTGGATCCATATTAATCAGGTGAAATCAGAACCATTCAAGGATTAGAAGGAGAGAGAGACGAAGGCTGCAGTAAGCAGAGATGCTAGTGAATCAACTAATGAGCAAACTCAGGAAAAAAAAAAAATTCTCTGCAGACTTCTTTTCTCTCCTTTCTTCTGCCAATTATTTTAACCCTAGGCCGGCCAAACTGTCATGGTTCTCAATGGCAAGAGAACGTAATTAAGCATACAAAAGGACTAGCTCTTGGAAGATGGGAACTCGAGCTGACCATGAGCTAAACCTACCGCACAACTAACAGTGGCCAGGTAGCGTGCCTACGTTTTATCCCTAGACGCCCAGCGCCAGCCGGAGAACTGACTGACCCTAGCAGAGGAAAATACAGACCTGGCTTACCTCTAGAGAAATTTTCCCCAAAAGGCAGACAGTAGCCCCCACATATATTGGCGGTGATTTTAGAGGAAAATGACATACGAAGTATGAAGATAGGTTTAGCAAATTGAGGTCCGCTTACTAGATAGTAGGAAGACAGAAAAGGGAACTTCACGGTCAGCTGAAAACCCTTTCAAAATACCATCCTGAAATTACTTTAAGACTCTAACATCAACTCATGACACCAGAGTGGCAATTTCAGCTCACAAGAGCTTCCAGCCTCAGAAATATTCAATCACAGAGAACTGGAACAAAAATGCAAAACAAACTTAGGACAACAAGTCCAACTTAGCTGATAGTAGTCTAGGAGCAGGAACATGCAACAGAAAGGCTTCTGGTAACATTGTTGGCCGGCATAGAAATGACTGAGGAGCAAGGCTAAATAGAAAACTCCCACATACTGATGGAAAACAGGTGAACAGAGGAGATGAAGCACACAAGTGCAGTACCACCCGAAACCACCGGGGGAGCCCAGAAACCAAATTCACAACACAGAGTAATCAGTTTTTTTTTATTATGTATATATACAGTATATATTGTATAAAGAAAACATAATTCAATAATAAATTTAAATGGGTAATTTGTTTGTATGCATCCTGGAATATGGGTCAGAGTTAGTGATGAGCGAGTGTGCTCGTTACTGGAGTATTTGGGGCGTGCTCATAGATTATGTTTTTGTCGCCTCAGCTGCATGATTTGCGGCTGCTAGACAGCCTGAATACATGTGGGGATTCCTTAACAAACAGGCAATCCCTGCATGTGTTCAGGTATCTAACAGCCACAAATCATGCAGCTGCGGAGACACAATCGTAATATACGAGCATGCCCAAGATACTGGGAGAACAGCCGGGCATGCTTGGAAATCTCAAGTAATGAGCACACTCACTCATCACTAGTCAGGGTGCAAAAGTAATGTATATTTGCTAAATTATGACAAGACAAGATATGAAATGGGTGGAAATAAATTTGTAGTTTTCTTCAAGACCATCAACGGCACTAAATAGTTTCTAGAGGCTTCTATTTGATTTGTCATATGTGGACATGCACACTACATCTTACGTAACAATTTCTATAGGAATAGCTAAAACATTAGCCTGCAGTCCAAGAAGATTCCTCTACTTCTGAGAAAGTGTAAGGAGATGGAAATATTACTCACGTTTAATAAGTGTATTGTCATAATTTGTAATGGTGTTAATGATTTGTGGTGTTTGACAGTAAGGAAAGAAAGAGCTAATGGTTGGGACTAGTGCAGAGTGCGAGAGGCTAAGATGAAGGGACAGAGTTTCCTCTGTGGAGGTTAAACAGAGCCCAGTGTGCATAGAAAGAAGATCTAAGATCTGTTATGAGTAGCGTAGTGCCGTATGACGTGTGTGTGTGTGTGTGTGTGGTGTGTGTGTGTCTTTAAAGAGAGAAGAGACAGATACAGAAGACAGCAAGATTCTAGCAGAGAGTAAGAGAGAGGAGTGACTGAAAGAAAATATTGATTTATCAGAGATGGATCAGGAGGATGCCTAGCAGTATGTCCCAGAGTTTATAACTCATAGAGATAACCACCCTAAATAGGACAGAGAAAGTAAGACAGAGAGAGTGCCCTGAGAGGGGGTTCCAGAGTGTCAGAGACAGAAAAGTTAAGTACCGGCCATACTGGCAACACAGTTTCTTGAGCGAAAAGAGGATGCGGAACAATGGGTTAACAATAGGACTCTTGCTAACTGGACTGCAGCACTGAGCTGGGCTGTGGTGAAGTAAAAAGGAATGGTAAAGACAGAGAACAAAAGAATAAAGAGTAAGGAAATTAAACTGTGTGTGGAAAATGCCCCATATTGCAAAGGAAACATTCATTAAAATGTGTACCTGCTATCTATTTTATATAACCTGCTCCAAGTTGTCGTTCAGTAAAAAGTTTATTATTGACTGCTAGTCTCCCTTATTGAACTGTCAAACAACTGGTCCTAGACTTCTGGCCAACAAAAGTCATTGGTTACATGTGGCTTGCAAGGGCGTAGCACCCCCGCAGAAATAGTCCACACATCCTGCCAGAAACCTTACCTTCATGAAACATGCCTGGATGTAAGAGATGATATTGTATTGCAAAGTACCTGCATACTATTCTTGCACAGGGGTGTCTTTTTCTTGTGTCTGTCACCAAAATTTGGTGAAAAAGTTGAAAATTTTGAAATTTCTAATTTTTAATTGCTATGCCCTTAAACCAGAGAGTTATGTCACACAAAATAGTTAGTAAATAACATTTCCCACATGTCTACTTTACATTAGAACAATATTTGAAAGATCTTTTTTTTTGACAGGAAGTTAGAAGGGTTAAAAGTTGACCAGTGAATTCCAATCTTTCCAACAAAATGTACAAAATTATTTTTTTAGGGACTACATCAAATTTGAAGGGATTTTGAAGGGCCTGTGTGGCAGAAAGTAACCAAAAGTGACACTATTCTAAAAACTGTATTCCCCAAGGTGCAAACTACATTCAAGAAGTTTATTAACCCTTTGTTAGGGGTTGAGTTCCTGCCTCTGCACAGGGGAAATCTCAAACTATCTCCGCTGCGGTCTCCCATTCTTCTCCAGCCGCAGTGGAGTCTGCTCAGTAGAGAGGTCGGTCCCAGCATCTTGCTCAGTCTCACTCTGTGCATAGGGTTACTGCTGCTTTTCCAGCTTCTGCCATTGAAGCCGGTGCTGGGCAGCGGTGAGCAGACGCTTTCGGGACTAAGTCCTGCTTTTCCCCTTCTGAGCATGCCCAGGGTAAGATCTCCCATTGGAGATCGAGGGTCACATGCTCAGATACTGCAGCAGATTCTATTGGTCCTCCAGGAAGGTCCTGAAGGTGCTCAACTTCTGTGGCAGCTTCCCATTGGTCCTTCTGGGAAGGTTCTGTACATGCTGCAGCTATAAAGGGTTTGCATGACCGCACGGCCATGCGCTAGTGTACATTTGTATATGAGAGTGTGTTGATGAGTGCAAGTCGTCCTTAAATATCCCATCCCTATGGTATGACTGCTCACGTAAGGTGGATGTTTGCGTTCTAGCGCCTGACTTAGCCATCAGCACGTAACACACAAAACAGCGTCAATTGCTGTGACAGCCAGTGCGGCGCCGTGCGCTTTCACAGCGCTTTCCTGACCCAAGCCTGGGTGGTTAGTGGCGTCTGCCAGTGCGGCACCGCATGCACTCTCATGCATCTTTATTAACATTGTTTCCTTCACTCTGACACCTCAGTTGTGGTGTCGAGCGCAAGAGGTCTATATGAACTCAAATCCTGTGTCTTGGGATTGAGTTCTGAGACTCCTTGCTTGCGCTCTAGGTGTGGTACCGCGGCCCTGTGACGTAACAGGGTTCGCTTCCTTCACACAGGATGAGGTTAACCCGTGTGTGTATCACATTGTACCACCATATAGTCTGTCATTACTTAGCAGCAGGTTCCATCTCTGCACGGTGGACCCCGGGCTGCGAACGCACCTTACTCTATCTATTCTAATTATTTGGTGTGTTCTGCTAGCCCTAACAGTACACTAGCGCCAGGGTCTGGCTAGTAATGACAGACAAACAGCAATCCTTGCTGTACATCCAGCAGCTGGAGGGTAGGTTGGCGGCTCTCGAGCGCACAACCTCATCTGTGGATGTAACCGCAGTTGATGTTCAGGCTGCTAGTGTGGCTGCAGCAACCTTGTCCACTGCCACCCCTGTACTGACTCTATCTCGCCTCCCACTGCCAGAAAAATTTTCTGGTGATAGTAAGTCTTGTAGGGGTTTCGTGAGTCAGTGCTCTATACCAGGGGTGTCAAACTGCTTTCCTCGAGGGCCTCAAACCATGCGTGTTTTCAAGATTTTCTTCTCATTGCACAAGGTGCTGGAATCATTCTGTGCAGGTGATTAAATGATCACCTGTGCAATACAAGGAAATCCTGAAAACATGACCTGTTTGCAGCCCTTGAGGAATGCAGTTTGACACCCCTGCTCTATACATTTCGAGCTTCTGGCCTCTCGTTTCCCTAGAGAGCGGGCTAAGGTGGGGTTTATTGTGTCTCTCCTGTCGGACAGGGCGTTGGAGTGGGCTACGCCGCTGTGGGAGCGTGGCGATCATGTGGTGCAGAGTGCTTCGTTGTTTCTGAGCACACTGAAGCAGGTCTTTTTAGGACCTCGTGTCACCCATGATACGGCGCTCCAACTGTTTTCATTGACTCAGGGCTCGTCCTTGGTCAGCCATTTTGCCGTCCACTTCCGCACCCTAGCATCTGAGCTGGAGTGGTCGGATAAAGCCCTTATTCCGATATTTTGGAGGGGGCTGGCTGACCACGTGAAGGACGCCCTGGCCACTAGGGAGATTCCCACCACACTGGAGGAGTTAATAGCAGTGTCCACTCGTATTGACCTCCATTTTCACGATTGGAGGTTAGAGCGAGCCCAGTGTAGGCAGAGGTTTCGGCTGGCTCCCACCTTCGCCAAACCTTTGGAATCTCCAGTCCAGGCCCCTGAGCCACATGTGGCCATGGAAGTGTCACGAGCGGGATCTAAGTCCCGGATCGCTCGTGCAGTCCAGGTTTGTCATGTTTGCCAGCAGTCAGGACATCTTGCCACCAGATGTCCGCAGCGGTCGAGGAAACGTCAGCGTCTAGTGGTAGTAGGTGGAGGTACACTAGACACGGCGAAGTTTGGCTCCAAATTGTCCTTTAAGGGGACAATTACAATAGGCTCATTCACTCACTCGGTAGAGCTCTGCATGGATTCTGGAGCGGAGGGCAATTTTATGTCTTCTGCCTTCGCCCAGCATCACGCAATACCCCTGGTAATGCTAGCTCAACCAGTAACTGTACGAGTGGTGAATGGGTCAACACTGCCCTCACAGATAACCCACCAAACCATCCCTTTCACTCTGTCCTTGTTGCCATCTCATCAGGAGATTATATCTCTGCTCATCATTCCTGAGGGAATTGATGAGATCCTGTTAGGGATGCCTTGGCTACGGTATCACTCTCCTCATATCGAGTGGTCCACAGGCAGAATTTTAGGATGGGGTGAATCTTGTGGGGGTAGATGTCAGAGGGAGAGCGTACAGGTTGCTACTACTGAGGTACCTACAGATTTATCCTCTCTTCCCAAGAAATATTGGCTCTATGCGGACATGTTCTCCAAAAGGGCTGCGGAGACCCTTCCGCCTCACCGCCCCTATGACTGCCCTATTGATCTCTTGCCTGGTGCTGAGCCTCCCCGGGGTCGAGTCTATCCTTTGTCTCTCCCGGTGATGGAGGCATTGTCACAGTATATCCGAGAGAATCTGGCAAGAGGATTCATTAGGAAGTCAGTGTCACCTGCAGGGGCTGGGTTCTTCTTCGTACAGAAGAAGAGTGGAGAACTGCATCCATGCATAGACTACAGGGGTCTTAATGCCATCACCGTTAAAAATAAGTACCCACTACCCCTGATATCTGAGCTTTTTGATAGGCTATGGGGAGCTAGGGTATTTACTAAATTAGATCTGCGGGGTGCTTACAACCTGATTCGCATCCGTGAGGGGGACGAATGGAAGACGGCTTTTAACACCAGAGATGGGCACTATGAATATCTGGTGATGCCCTTCAGGCTCTGTAATGCCCCAGCCGTTTTCCAAGACTTTGTAATCGACATCTTCCGGGATATGCTTTCCACCTCGGTCGTAGTTTATCTGGATGATATTCTCATCTACTCTCCAGATATAGACTCCCACCGGAGAGATGTTTGCAAGGTCTTCGAAATCCTACGGGCTAACTCCCTCTATGCCAAGTTGGAGAAGTGTGTGTTTGAGCAGGAATCCTTGCCTTTCCTTGGCTATATCATCTCTGCCCAGGGATTGGCTATGGACCCTGCCAAGCCACAGGCTGTGATGGACTGGCAGGAACCCCATTCTCTCAAAGCAGTGCAGCACTTTATGGGGTTCATTAATTATTATCGCCAGTTCATTCCTCACTTCTCAACTTTGGTAGCTCCCTTGGTTGCCCTCACCAAGAAGGGGGCAAATCCCAAGTTGTGCTCGGAGGAGGTCTCCAAGGCCTTTCTCTCGATTAAGTCACACTTCGCTAGCGCTCCCATCCTACATCGCCCCGATGTAGATAGGCCATTTATTATGGAGGTGGATGCCTCATCCAGTGGTGCTGGAGCAGTCCTCTTCCAAAAGGATGCTCAAGGTCGGAAGCATCCTTGCTTCTTCTTCTCTAAGACCTTTTCACCAGCAAAGAGGAATTATTCCATCGGGGACAGGGAGTTGCTAGCTATGAAGTTGGCTTTTTCAGAGTGGAGACATCTTCTGGAGGGAGCTCGCTTTCCCTTCCAGGTGTTCACAGACCACAAGAACTTGGAGTATTTACAGACAGCCCAGCGGCTAAATTCTCGTCAGGCTAGATGTCCCTGTTCTTCTCCCGGTTCCATTTCACCCTTCATTTTCTTTCTGGGGAAAAGAACGTTCATGCCGACGCTCTCTCTCGTTCTGTAGTGTCATCAGAGGAGGAGCCTCGGCTTATTGTCCCTTCAGAGAGCCTGAGAACTGTGGCTCCAGTTTCGCTAGAGTCTGTGCCCCCAGGCAAGACTTTCGTTCCATCTAATTTGCGATCGGAGGTTCTCTGTTGGGCTCACTCGTCCAGGGTGGGTGGACATTTTGGGACCAAGAGGACATCTAAGCTCTTGGCGAGGACATACTGGTGGCCGCATATGGCTCGTGACGTCGCAGACTATGTTCGGGCGTGTGTCTCCTGCGCCAAGAACAAGTCTCCTCGGCAATGGCCAGCTGGGTTGCTTTACCCCCTGCCGGTGGCGGACAGGCCCTGGGAGATGGTCAGGATGGACTTTGTGGTGGGCTTACCCAAGTCTCGTGGCTGCACCATTATCTGGGTGATCACTGACCATTTTTCCAAAATGGTGCACTTGGTGCCTCTTCCACGGCTACCTTTTGCATGGGCTCTGTCTGCGTTGTTCATCAAACATATCTTTCGCCTACACGGTATGCCGGACAAAATTGGCAGTGACCGGGGTCCCCAGTTTGCGTCTCGATTCTGGAGAGAGCTTTGTCGTTTACTCAGTATTGAGTTGAATATCTCTTCGGCATATCATCCCGAGACGAATGGGTTGGTAGAGAGGGCCAACCAGACCCTGGTCCCATATTTACGACATTTTGTTTCTGCCAGGCAGGATGACTGGGCATCCTTGCTACCGTGGGCAGAGTTTGCACTTAACAACGCCATAGCTGACTCCACCGGTCAGACTTCATTCCTCCTAAATTACGGCCAGCATCCGCGTGTCCCTGTGCCCATGCCCATGTCATCCGCCGACTCCAGGGTGGCAGACTGGGCTGTGGAGGCACGGGACATTTGGGACCGCACTCAGGATGCCATTTGGGCCTCCAAGGAGAGAATGAGGTCCTCCGCCGATGCTCATCGGCGCCCCACTCCGACCTTTGCTCCTGGTGACTTAGTGTGGCTCTCTGCCCATAACATCAGGCTGCGTGTTGAGTCCACTAAGTTTGCACCTCGCTACTTGGGTCCCTTCAAGGTCCTCGAACAGGTTAACCCTGTGGTCTACCGTCTGGCCCTTCCTCCACGCCTGGGTATCACCGACACCTTTCATGTGTCCCTCTTGAAGCCCGTATACATGTCCCGGTTTTCCGAGTCATCAGCCGGGACATTGGGTTCATCTACGAACGATTACAAGGTGAACGCTATTTTGGGGTGCAAGGTGGTACGTGGCAAAAAATTCTATTTGGTGGATTGGAAGGGTTATGGCCCAGAGGACAGGTCCTGGGAGCCTGCTGAACACATTTGAGCTCCACAGCTCATTGCTGCCTTTGAGCGTAGCGAGGTCCAAGGAGGGGGGCCCTAGGAGGGGGGTAATGTTAGGTGTCGAGTTCCCACCTCTGCACAGGGGGAATCTCGAACCATCTCCGCTGCGGTCTCCCATTCTTTTCCAGCCGCAGTCGAGTCTCCTCAGCGGAGATGTCGGTCCCAGCGTCTTGCTCAGTCTCACTCTGTGCATAGGGTTACTGCTGCTTTTCCAGCTTCTGCCATTGAAGCCGGTGCTGGGCAGCGGTGAGCAGACGCTTTCGGGACTAAGTCCTGCTCTTCCCCTTCTGAGCATGCCCAGGGTAAGATCTCCCATTGGAGATCGAGGGTCAAATGCTCAGATACTGCAGCATATTCCATTGGTCCTCCAGGAAGGTCCTGAAGGTGCTCAACTTCTGTGGCAGCTTCCCATTGGTCCTTCTGGGAAGGTCCTGTACATGCTGCAGCTATAAAGGGTTCGCATGACCGCACGGCCATGCGCTAGTGTACATTTGTATATGAGTGTGTGTTGATGAGTGCAAGTCGTCCTTAAATATCCCATCCCTATGGTATGACTGCTTGCGTAAGGTGGATGTTTGTGGATCAGCACGTAACATACAAAACAGCGTCTATTGCTGTGACCGCCGGTGCGGTGCCGTGCGCTTTCACAGCGCTTTCCTGACCCAAGCCTGGGTGGTTAGTGACGTCTGCCAGTGCGGCACCGCATGCACTCTTGTGCATCTTTATTAACATTGTTTCCTTCACTCTGACACCTCAGTTGCGGTGTCGAGCGCAAAAGGTCTATATGAACTCAAATCCTGTGTCTTGGGATTGAGTTCTGAGACTCCCTGCTTGCGCTCTAGGTGCGGTACCGCGGCCCTGTGACGTAACAGGGTTCGCTTCCTTCACACAGGGTAAGGTTAACCCGTGTGTGTATCCACATTGTACCGCCATATAATCCGTCATTACTTAGCAGCAGGTTCCATCTCTGCACGGTGGACCCCGGGCTGCAAACGCACCTTACTCTATCTATTCTAATTATTTGGTGCATTCCGCTAGCCCTAACACCCTTCAGGTCTTTCACAGATTTTGAAACAATGTGGAAAGAAAATACATTTAACTTATTTTCACAAATAATTTATTTTTACAAGAGTAACAGATTAAGATGGACTGCAAAAATGACACAAATACCCCATAAGTGGGGGAAAACTACTATTTGGGTGCATGGTAGGGCTCAGAAGGGAAGGAACATAGTTTTTGAGCGCAAACTTGTCTGGAATCGAAAGCAAATGTCATGTTATGCTTCGAGAGCCCTTGATGTGATTAAACAGTGGAACCTTCCACAAGTGACCCTAATGTGGAAACTAGACCCCTCAGGGAACTTATCTAGATGAGTGACGAGCACCTTGAACCTTCAGGTGCTTCTCAGAAATTTATAACTTTGAGCTGTGAGCATAAAGAAATCACATTTTTCCCATAAAAATGTTTTTTTTGCCAAAAATTTTGCTGATACCTAATATGTGTAGGAAAACTACTGTTTGGGTGCATGGCAGAACTCAGAAGGGAAGCAGCACCATTTGACTTTTTGAATGCAAAATTTGATTGAATTGTTAGGAGACACTATGTCTCCTTTTCATAGCCCCTGATGAGCCCAAACAGTGGAAATCCCGCACTAGTGACCCAATTTTGGAAACTAGACCACTCAAGAAATGTATCTAGATGTGTGGTGCTTCACACAAGTTTATAACGTTTAGTTGTGAAAATAAAAGAATCACATTTTTCCCACAAAAATCTTCTTTTAGCCCCACTTTTTTTCACAAGGGTAACAGGAGAAATTGCACCATACAGATTGTTGTGCAATTTCTACTGAGTACAACAATACCCCATATGTGGGGGAAAACTACTGTTTGGGAGCACAGCTGGGTTCAGAAAGGAATGAGCACCGTTTGTCTTTTTGAAGGAAAAAATGGCTGGAACAGTTAACGGATGCCATGTCAAGTTTGGAGAGCCTCTGATGTGCCTAGAAATTGGAAACCTCCCAAAAGTGATGCCACTTTGCAAATTAAACGCCTGAAAAAAATTATCTAGCCAGGTCGTGAGCACTTTGAACCCCCAGGTAATTCACAGAAGTTTATAACATTGAACTGTGAAAATAATATTTTTTCCCTCAAAAATGTTGGTTTTGCTCCAAATTCTTCATTTTCACAAGGCTAATGGGAACAAAATAGACAATACAATTTGTTGTGCAATATCTCTTGAGTATACTGATATATACCAATATATGCCAATATCTCTTGAGTATACTGATATGTGGTCGAAAACAACTTTTGAGGCACAGTGCAATGTTCCTAAGGTAAGAAGTGCCATATTGGTGTTCGGATTTTGCTGGAATGGTTTGAGTGTGCCATATCACATTGGCAGAGCCCCTGAGGCATTAGAAAGGCAGACACCCCTCATAAGTACCATCATTTTACAAACTACACCTCTCAGGAATTCATCACGTTGTGCAGTGAACATGTTGACACCCCATGTGCCTCACATGAATTTATACCATTGGTGGTAAAGACAGAATAGTTACATTTTTACTGCTAAAATATTGTTTTGCCCCCAATTTTTTTTTATAAGGGTTAATAGGAAAAATAGATCTCTCAGTTTGTTGTGCAATTTCTCATTAGTATGTCAATACCCAGGGCTGGCTTCATCACCTGGCACACCCGGGCAAGTGCTGGAGCCCTGAGCATGAAGGGGGCCCACTCGCCATGGGAGACAATGGCATGCAATGAGAGCTGAGAGTCGGGTTCAGCATGGTGCCAGCACAGGCACTGTCAGCACCATCCACGTGCTTCAAACTGTTTGAAATGCTCACCTCTCCTTGTACCCCACTGGCAGCAGCTCCAGTCTCTTGCATGTCTTCTGACTCTGTGACTTCTCAGGGCAAAGGGCACGATGAAATCACTACAGTGCGCTCTCTGCGCTGAGCAGTACAGAGATTCAAAATAGGTTGAAGACACCGGCGTTGAGGAGACCAGAGCTGCATCCAGTGGAGAATGAGGAGAGGTAAGTATTTGATTATTTATATTTTATTTATGGAGCCCATTTTCTTCGGAGCATTATATGGGACCCATTGTGTGTGCAGCATTTTGTGAGGCAAATTATTCTGTAAGCAGCATTATATGGGGTCCATTATTCTGTATGGAGCAATATAGGGGTCCATTATTCTGTATTGGAGCATTATGTGAGGTCAATTATTCGGTTTGGAGCATTATATGAAACCCAATATTCTGTGTGGAGCAATATATGGGGCTCATTATTCTGCATGGAACAATATATGGGGCTCATTATTCTGTATGGAGCATTATATGAGGTCCATTATGCTGTATGGAGTACTATGTGAGGCCCATTATTCTGTATGGAACAATGTATTGGGTCCATTATTCTGCAAGAAGCGTTATATGAGGTCCATTATTCCGTATGGAGAATTATATGGGGTCTATTATTATTTAAGGATGAATATATGGGGCCCATTATTCTGTATGGAGCACTTTCTGGCGCCCATCCTGTATGGAGAATTAGATGAGGTCCATTATTCTGTATGGAGCATTATATGGGGCCCAATATTCTGTATGGAGCATTATATGAGGCCCCTTATTCAGTATAGAGCATAATATGTGGTTCATTATTCTGTATAGAGCATTTTATGGGGTGCATTATTTTGTATGGAGCATAAGACCACCACAGACGGCGCTGCCAGAACAAACACAGTAAGCCCCAGCTGGGACCTCTGTCTTCCATAAACCTGATTTATTCTCTCTGTTCCGCAAGTGAGGTTTGATAAAGACCCAGGAATTGGGTCGAAACATTACCATACCTTGGCACTTCATTGTGATGATATTTTCCTGTGGTGAATGTTCAATAAACTTTTTTACTTGCAAACTGAATCACATAAAGCCTTTTTTGACTGCTGCTGCTTCTCTCATCTGTATGACCTCTAGACTTAGTCCAGGATCAGCCTGCACCTCATGATTACAACAGAGTGCGTGTCATTCATTTTTCTCGACTTTTAGTATATACACATTTTAGTGGCTTACTATGCCAAACTTGCATATATAACTTTTTTATTTCACATTTATGTTTGCACCTCTGAAGGGATAGCAATGATTCTTTTTGATATGGGAGATTTGTGTAGTGTTTTCCCTATCTAAGGCAGTATCTAATTAAAAAGATACAAACTTGCATAGTAGACCTTACCATAAAGAATTTTCTGAACTGTATCCGAAGCCTCTGTAATTATACATTTCTTCGGAGAACCACTTCTGTGTGTCCTTATTTTGCACTTGCTTGTGTGTGATTAGTATGTAATATTTTAGGTGCTAATAAAGTCGTTTTGTACATTTTTAAACACTCCTATGCTCCTCCTATTTTATAATGCTTATTTTGGAGGTTTTTTTCCATGGCTGAGTGTATAGTGCTCTGTCCACATATCACTATGAGTCTGGGTCTTCTGGTATTATTATTGTGTATGGAGCAATATATGGGGCCCATTGTTCTGTGTGGCAATGTACTAGCTTGGGTTTGAGGTTGATTAGCTCACAGACGAGCCTATACTATAAAAAATTGTAGAAAATTCTTAGTGAAGAGAGATTTTGGGTAGTATGTACCCTTCAACTCTGGATGTCAATAAATAATGTTTTTTTTAATTATTCATTTACTGCAAAACTCTTAAAAATAGTGGGGCATGTTAACACAAAGTTGATGTTTTGGAAAATTGTAGAATTCTTCATTACATATTCATAAAGCTTTATTTATATGAAACCAGAAAAGGCCTTTAAGAGATGGTCCAGATTACTAGGTAACAGAAGACCCAGCAATCTCAGAAATGTAGCGCACACATGGAAAAAGTCATAATGTACAATTTAGGGATGCGTGTAGAAGATGTGTAACTTGTCAATTTCATTAACGCAACACTTTAGCAAGATTTTTTAAGCATTTATCTGTCAATTTAACTACTCATAAAATGTATCCAGCTCAAGAAGCCAAAATGCTTTATTGACTCCAGTGGATGTGACTGCATGATGATGGTGTATTCATGTCAAAAGGGTCACCTGCACCTGTTTGCCACCACACACACTGACTCTCTAACAGTTTGACCTATATGACTCCACAAGTGACACTTTAAGGGCCATTAGTCAAATGTTCCTCTGCTGCAGAGTTTTGTACATTACAGTAGGTGATACGCTAATCCCTAATAGTCACACCTGCTCTGGCAACTGTAATAACTGATTGTCTATGCGGCCCGCCTGGGGGTTACAGGGGGCTACTCTTTCTAATAACTGAGGTCAACAATGTGACAAGAAAGTAGTCTCTTCTTGGGTGGCTTTGCCATATGCCACAAACATTTTTAAACAACAGTAACAACAAAGACAAAGCAATAAAATATATTAGTCAAACATCTATTCGCATAGTGAAAAGTTACATTCTAAATTCTTATCCTTCTTTACCAGTGTCACCATTTGGGTTATTGTAGAATGACACAGGAGACATTGATTGAGCAGTGGAGAAGATATCAGCTGAGCCTTCAAACACTCCAGACATTGCTTCTTTTAGCTGTCCCAAAAACAGAGATTTGGTATTTTCGCTCACTATTGTTGAAGTCTGGTACTCTGAGTTATAAGGATACTGCAAACATAAAAGTAAGTCAAATAAAAATAATGATTCAAGCATAATATCCCCCAAAGTAGTATTTATACCAATCATAAGTGCATGCATGTTCATGAAATTTATTGAGCTCTCTTTATAGCAAGTGGCAACATTGAATGAAAACTGTAGGGACAAAGAAGAGCAAAATAGTGCGTTATTCAGACAACGGATGTTTAAAAATGTGGAAATTGCTCACCTGATTGTGTTGTGAGACAGCACAATTCTTAGAATTGAAGAGATGTAAAGACATGGGTATGCTGCGCTGCCAGCATTTCTTCATCAGGACAACGACATGTTCTTAAGGATTTCCTGATGAAGAAGCGCCAGCAGCATTATTGCCTACTCCACATTTTTTCAATGTGGCAATTTTAGCATAAACGTACTGTTCTTAAAGTGACAACCTGTGATAATGGAAAACTTATACCTTGGGGCCTCTATACACATTAGACCAATCTGGGCCAAATCTGCTTCAGGTGGCAGTCTATCGTGAATGGGGGCTCCTGCAAACTGATTGTCAGTGGAAATGTCAATTGGGCATGTCAGATTTAGTGTGCTAATTGCTTTGTTCTTATGAAGAAAAGCAAGCAGCATAGATGGCTGTCAGTGGCTTTCTCATAGAAACATAGGGGCGCGCCGCCAAGCAGAATAGTTGGCAAAACCAGCTGATTTTGGTGGAAACAGCTCACCGTCTAATTGAATAAGGCCATCTCACTCTCCCCCAACAGTTGTTATTGAGGTAAAGAATCCTATCCTTGTGTTAAGCTGAAGCTGTTTTTCCGGCTTTTTTTTTATTGAAAATACATGGCATACTCAGCCAAAGTGACTTTGTATATACAGCTCTGGCAAAAATGAAGAGACCACTGCAAAATGTTCAGTTTGTCTGATTTTTCTCTTTATAGGTATATTTTTGAGTAAAATGTAAATTGTACTTTTATTCTATAAACTTCTGACAACCTGTCTCCGAATTTCCAAGCAATACATTTTGTATTTTTTTTCTGAAAAGGAGAAGTGGTCAAAATTACAAAAAAAAACAAAAAAACAGTGCTTTCAGACCTCAAATAATGCAAAGAAAACAAGTTCATAATCATTTAGAAATAACAATACTAATGTTTTAACTCAGGAAGTGTTCAGAAATCAATATTTTGTGGAATAACCATGATTTTTAATCACAGCTTTCATGCGTCTTGGCATGCTTTCCACCAGTCTTTCACACTGCTTCTGGTGCAAAAATTTAAGCAGTTCTTCTTTGTTTGATGGCTTGTGACTATCCATCATCCTCTTGATTACATTCCAGAGGTTTTCAATGGGGTTCAGGTCTGGAGATTGGGCTGCCCATGACAGGGTTTTGATGCGGTGGTCTCTTAATTTTTGCCAGGGCTGTATACACTGTGTTCCAAATTATTATGCAAATAATATTTCCTCATATTTTCTCTAAATTACCTATCTGAATTGCAGTCATTGTTATTTTCCAGTCATCTACTATCTAATATATAATTGCCTAGAATACTACTTCCTGCAATTTGTGCCAACTTCCGTGGCTTTGTCCGGAGCTAATGTCCGGAGATAATGTCCGGAGCTAATGTCCGGAGATAATGTCCGGAGCTAATGTCCGGAGCTAATGTCCGGAGATAAGTGACGTCACCAGTGTCCTACACCCAGGCAGAGCACAGGGGCCCCAGGCAGCATATGGGGCCCCAGGCAGAGCACAGTGGCCCCAGGCAGAGCACAGGGGCCCCAGGCAGCATATGGGGCCCCAGGCAGAGCACAGTGGTCCCAGGCAGAGCACAGGGGCCCCAGGCAGCATATGGGGCCCCAGGCAGAGCACAGTGGCCCCAGGCAGAGCACAGGGGCCCCAGGCAGCATATGGGGCCCCAGGCAGAGCACAGGGGCCCCAGGCAGCATATGGGGCCCCAGGCAGAGCACAGTGGCCCCAGGCAGAGCACAGTGGCCCCAGGCAGAACATGGGGCCCCAGGCAGAGCACAGGGGCCCCAGGCAGAGCACAGGGGCCCCAGGCAGCATATGGGGCCCCAGGCAGAGCACAGGGGCCTCAGGCAGAGCACAGGGGCCCCAGGCAGCATATGGGGCCCCAGGCAGAGCACAGGGGCCCCAGGCAGCATATGGGGCCCCAGGCAGAGCACAGTGGCCCCAGGCAGAGCACAGGGGCCCCAGGCAGAACATGGGGCCCCAGGCAGAGCACAGGGGCCCCAGGCAGAGCACAGGGGCCCCAGGCAGCATATGGGGCCCCAGGCAGAGCACAGGGGCCCCAGGCAGCATATGGGGCCCCAGGCAGAGCACAGCGATATTTTGGACCACTGTGCGGTGTTTCAGACCCCCTGTGTGATGTCTGGGGCCCTGTTCTTAAGTATATTAAAGATTAAAGTAACGTATATTAAAGTATATTATAGATCAAATTTGACACTTTTATGAGCACCATTGAGTGATATACTCAAGAATGACATAATTTTTCAACATTTTATGGTTTCAAACTGTAAACACTCAGAGTTTTTTTTACTTCAACCAGAAAACCTTAACGGTTCATAAAAAACTTGACTGTTCAGGATATGATAAAAGTCATAGTATTCTGAATCTTTAACTTATAAAGATACCTTTACATGGGGTGATTATTGGTTCCAGAGAGGCTTTCGGCCGATAATCGTACACATGGCTGGTGACAGGACAATACAATATAAACGTTCAAAGGTAAACACTGATAACATTAAAATCTAATATATAATTGCCTAGAATACTACTTCCGGCAATTTGTGCCAACTTCCGTGGCTTTGTCCGGAGATAATGTCCGAAGATAAGTGACGTCACCAGCGTCCTACACCCGCTCAGGGTGGACAAAGATATATGCCTTCGTGGTGCGCGGCACTTTTCTGATTGGTTGCCGCCTGCCGCGAGCGACCAATCAGAAATGTGCCGTACTGTCAAGAATTGTCAAGAGCTGGTGAGTGCAGCCATTTTTTGTTCTTTCTTACTATTATTTATTAATTGTATTATTCTTACATTTGAATAAATAAAGTATATATGGATTCTAGACTCCCGATTCTTTAGAATCGGGCTGCCATCTAGTTCTAGTATAATTGCAATGTTTTGGAACAAACTGCCTATGAAAACAGTATCTTTTTTAAAAAAAAATAAACACTCCAAATGCATGTTCCAAATTATTATGCACAGCAGAGTTGTCAACCTTTTTTTTAATTTTGAACAAAAAAATGGTCCATTGTGAAGTTATAAGCATTATCAGCTTATTACAAAATGAAATCAAACAGTTTTCCAGTGAAAACTTTATTCTAGGTGATGTTACATTTGCACATAGGACCCCTTGTTCGAAAGAAGCTTCTGAACTCTCTCGTCCATTGAATTTGTCCGTTTTTGGATGGTTTCTGCTTCAATTGTTTTGCATGTGGACAGAATACCCTCCCAGAGCTGTTGCTTAGATGTGAACTGCCTCCCGCCATCATAGACACTCCTTTTGATGATGCTCCAGAGGTTCTCAATGGGGTTGAGGTCAGGGGAAGATGGTGGCCACACCATAAGTTTGTCCTCTTTTATGCCCATAGCAGCCAGAGATGCAGATGGTGCATTATCATGCATGAAAATGATCTTGCTGCAGAAAGCACGGTTCTTCCCTCTTGAACCATGGCAGGAAGTGTTGTTTTAGAAACTCCACATAGATTATGGAGTTCATCTTTACCCCTTCAGGGATCATAGAGGGGCCGACAATCTCTCTCCCCATGATTCCAGCCCAAAACATTGCTCCACCTCCTCCTTGTTGGCTCCTTAGCCATGTTTTCATGGGGTGTGCATCAACCAGCCATCCTCCACTCCATCCATCTGGACCATCAAGCGTTGCACGGCACTCATCGGTGAACAAAACAGTTTGGAAGTCAGTCTTCATGTATCGTTTGGCCCACTGGAGCCATTTCTGCCTGTGTGCAGTGGATAGAGGTGGTCGACAGGATGGCTTACGCACAGCTGCAAACCTCTGAACATCTTGTTGTTCTGGGGATGTTGGAGGCACCATCAGCTTCAAAAACTTGTCTGCTGCTATGACAAGGCATTTCTGCACCTGCTCTTTCAACCTTACGCAATTGTCTGTTGGAAAGAGTCCTCAATTTTTACTTATCAGCACGCACACATGTGTGCTGGGAATCAGCTACATACCTCTTGATTGTGCGATGATCACGATGAAGTGTCTTGGCAATGTTGATTGTAGTCATGCCTTGACCTAAATACTCCACAATTTGTTGCTTCTCAGCAGCCGATACATCCTTTTTCTTTCCAATTTTGGCAAAAAATGTAGGCTGCTTAATAATGTGGAACAGCCTTCTTAAGTAGTCTTGCCTTTATTTGGACACACCTGCCAAACTAATTTGCACAGGTATCTGCAATTGCTTTCAGTGATATAAAGAGCCCTGACACACATCACCATCAATGAGTTTAAATGGCAAAAAAAAAAAATTCTAACCTTATCACTCATAAACTCTTTGTGCATAATAATATGGAACACAGTGTATATGGGTGAATCAATAAAGTTAATTGTCAGCTGAACAAGCATTAAAATGACAGTTATTAGAAGGCATATTCAAAGTCCAAGCCGCATAGGACTTTAGTACATTTTCTAATGGTTCTACTAATGGGATAGATGGCAATCCAAGTTCAGTTCAGTAATGAGGTTCACTTACACTGAAATATTATCATCAATAAGCATTTTCTAGGGTCACGGTAAGCTTGCAGTGTAAGCCTGTCAGTTATTTCAGGAAAAAGCAAAGATTTTCAGCAAAATTAACCGCACTCAACTTGGAACATTTTTGCTGTTGAAGTGTGACACACTGACGCTGAAGCATGTGCTGAGCCTGTATCATCCTAACCTTGATACTCTATGGACTAATTGACTTTTTGAAAAAGACCCAGGATGGGTAGAAACATCACTTTGCCAGTTGCATATTTCCCTATATCCAGAACGCAGTTGTTATTTTGCACTATTAAAACTTCAGCAGCAAAAATATTCCAAGCTTGAGTGCAGTTGATCTTTTTACAATTGCTATTTGGGTTGCTATTCATATCAACCCGCACCTTCTTACCACGCACAAAATCTCTCTACGCCGTCCTGTGAAAACAGGATTTGTGCTGCAGAAAAGAACTGCAGCCTATAAGCGCTAATTAATCCATCACAGATCGTTCAGTGGACATCTTGAAGAGTGGTCTTCCTGCCTAAACAGGCTATTAAGCAACCACTAATTGTTATATACTTACAAATGGGAGGTTGTTTAATGACACAAATCGGTTAATGCTAAATAAACCACCGGAGACTAGATGGGGATGGATATGACTTTGGGAGAGGTGGACCTTTAACTCCTGCAGTTTTGTTTGTAATGTGGTGTAGATTTTAAACAAGAGTGATTTTGCTTTAAGACGAAGGAACTTAGTATGATTGTGCCTGGTGTATTACTGTGAGGAGGGTGGGGTTTATATAGGGGAGGTAACTCTGGCTTTCTATCCCTCTTTCTATCACCGGATTAACCTGAGGAAATATTTCCTGCCCTCCCACCCTGTTTATAATTTCTGTTCTAAAACGTTTTAATTATTGCTCGTATAATGATGAATGCTTTATTGTATTTTTGAATTTGCCATTGTATATCTTGTACCAGGTTAAATTTTATATTGGCTATAAAGAGTTATCATTTGCATTAACCTTCTAAGCCCAAGGGAATGGCAATCCTTAAGTCATGGTTCCCTAGAGGTTTTCTCCACAGGGTTTTTTCCTTTCCTGAGCGCTGTAGGATGACTCTTTGTGAGTCAGCAGTTTGCCAAGTTTAGTCCCCATAATGCTTTAGCAGGGACTTCTAGTTTTACAAAATTTAAAAGTTTTTAATTTTAAAAAAAGTGTCAAATGTGACTTGGAATTTATAACCTGTCACGGCTTTGCGGCTTAGGAGTCAGGTGGAAGTTGCAGACAAGTTAAGGTGGACTCATTTTAACTAATAGAGGATGTAAAACCTCATGGTGGTGAGCAGGCTCTGCTTTGGTGGCCAGCCTCAAGGACGATGTAATGGTAATGTCAATCAGGGGCGGGCACAGTGGTTAAGCACAGGAGTGAGGATAATAGGATCATTGGTGCCCTGAAAGTTTACTGGCTCTGCTTGAATGGCAAGCCAGTGCGTGCCGCCCCTTTATGGCTGTCTGTCCTGGTGCTGTATGTCAGACAGCTGGCGATATCACAGTACTTGTGAATCCCAATGTACTAGCACTTCACCTGACTCCTACTGTGATTATTTAATCCTGTAATTTAGATAATAGCTGTGGCCATTTTGACAACCAAAATAATGTGCTTTGTGCATTTATTTTAGTGCCTAGGTTTACTGTAGTTATGGTGGTTTTAAGATGGAGTGGGGTCCGCCCCATATCCAAAAGTCAAGGACCCTTAAGGAGGTTCATTTCTTACAGTCTTAATAAAAGTGCTAAAATGTGGTCAAATTATGGTCATGTAAAAACATTTTTATTGGCCAGAATTTAATTATCAGGGGGTTAATGGCTTAGACTTTTTTAATTTAACACGGCATTAAAACTTCTGGGAGCTTTTATCTACTAAAATTAGTTCCAAACTAAGACCTTGGGAACAATGTCTTTACATATGCATACACTCATGTTGGGGACTGAATTTCAGCAGTATGTTTATATTACAAATCTATAAGTTCTTGTACCAAATTAAAGCAGAAGAGGTTTTACAGATTTTATGTAAACAAAGCTTTAATTCACCAATACACATGGAATATACATTTCAGCATAAGTATCACTCTGACATGACATGTATATGAACAATGTACATGAGAAGAGCCACACTCCACAAAATAGCAATACATTCCTACAAAGGATATAGTACTGATGGCCAAAAGTTAATAGAAAATGTCACCCTTATTTAATCAATGCAAAATTCATAACTTGAAAATATCTATCTGATAAATGCCCCAAGTGCTGGCCTTCATTTGTGTTTATTCCTATTCCGAAGAAGGGAGATGCTATCAATTATGGAAACTATTGGACTATTGCACCCATACCTCATGCCAGCAAAACGCTACTGAGGATCCTATAAAGACAGTGTTAGGGTACTGTCTCACAGTGGCACTTTTGTCGCTACGACGGTACGATCCGTGACGTTCCAGCAATATCCATATGATATCGCTGTGTCTGACACGCAGCAGCGATCAGGGACCCTGCTGAGAATTGTACGTCGTAGCAGATCGTTTGGAACTTTCTTTCGTCGCTGGATCTCCCGCTGTCATCGTTGGATCGGTGTGTGTGACACCGATCCAACGATGCGTTTGCTTGTAACCAGGGTAAACATCGGGTTACTAAGCGCAGGGCCGCGCTTAGTAACCTGATGTTTACCCTGGTTACCATCGTAAAAGTAAAATAAAACAAACAGTACATACTCACATTCCGGTGTCCGTCAGGTCCCTCGCACTCTGCTTCCCGCTCTGACTGACTGCCGGCCGTAAAGTCAGAGCAGAGCACAGCGGTGACATCACCGCTGTGCTGTGCTTTCACTTTACGGCGGCACTCAGTCAGTCCGGGAAGCAGACGGCAAGGGACCTGACGGACACCGGAATGTGAGTATGTACTGTTTGGTTTTTTTTACTTTTACGATGGTAACCAGGGTAAACATCGGGTTACTAAGCGCGGCCCTGCGCTTAGTAACCCGATGTTTACCCTGGTTACCCGGGGCCTTCAGCATCGTTGGTCGCTGGAGAGCTGTCTGTGTGACAGCTCCCCAGCGACCACACAACGACTTTCCAACGATCACGGCCAGGTCGTATCGCTGGTCGTGATCGTTGGAAAGTTGCAGAGTGTGACAGTACCCTTACTTCGACAAAGAGCTGCCAGAGAGAGGAACAAGCAAGATTCAGAAAAGGCAGAGGAACAAGACATGTGATTGCTAACATTAGATGGATAATGGAAAAGGGCAAAGCATACATAGAGATCTACTTTTGCTTCACTGACTACAGCAAAGCCTTCGATTGTGTTGATCACCAGAAAACTTGGAAAACCATGAATGATATAGGTGTGCCGAACCATCTGATCAGCTTCATTGGCAACATTTACATTGACCAAGAAGCAACAGACCAAATGGAACACAGCGACACGGCATGGTTCAAAGTAGAATGAGGAGTCAATCAAGTCTGCATTCTGTCACAATTTCTCTTCAATTTATGTGCAGAAGCTATTCTCAAGATGGCTGGACTTGCCGAAAAAGAAGAAATCTAAATTACTGGACGAATCATCAACAATCTTAAATACACAAATGATACAACATTGATAGCAACAAGCGTAGATGGAATGGAGGACTTATTACAGAATGTCAAGATGGAAAGCTCAAACATGGGACTGCTACTGAGCACAAAGAAGAAAAGATATTGACTACTGTCAGGTACGACCAGGACTCATTTGAGATGGACCGTGACTAACTGGAAGATGGAAAAGACTTCAACCTATTTGGATTGATGATAACTCAAAATGCACCGATGAAACCAAAAGTCAACAGAAGAATAGCTTTTCTGTAACATACGGATGCGAAACCTGGATGATAAAGAAACATGACAAAAGAAGAATAGAAATGAGGTGCTGGAGAAGGATAATATCAATAACATGGATGGCACAAAGAACAAACAAATCAATTTTGGAACAAATCAAGCCAGACATGTCACTTGAAACAAAGATCATCAAGCTATAACTTGCCTACTTTGGACACATCATACGTACAGAGCAATCACTGGAGTAGGCTATCATGACCGGAACAATACAAGGAACAAGGGGAAGAGGAAAAACAGCGCAATCCAATGGCTTAATACTATCAAGATAATGGCGGAGAATACATGGTGGACCTATCTAGGCTTGGTGAAAATCAATCTTCCTACAGAGCATTAATCCATTAAATCTCCATGGCTAGAGACCGAGCTAAAAGACGTTAAAAAGAAAAAATTCTATCACAAGCATAAAATGATGACATCGCTGGGATGTATATATTCATGTTACTCTAAACTAATTACTATTTATTAATCAATTGATCCCCTCTGTTTCAGGAAAAGCCAGGAGCTCTTGGCATTGACTGCTTCCGTACATGTCGGATCAATATGATGGATATACCCAGGAAAGTAAGCTCTAAACATTCTAAAATACTTAAAATAACAAACTGAGCAGGTATTCAGCATGCTTAAATGGGTTGCCCCAGGAACAAAGTACATTTTAATGAAGAGATCTGGGAATAAAAATAAGTTCAACGATTGGATTTACACAGTGCCTTGCGAAAGTATTTGGCTCCCTGGAACTTTTCAACCTTTTCCCACATATCATGTGTAAGGGGGTTACCTTCTCTGCTCCGTGCCTGGAACCACTTAGCTGTGCAGCAGGTTTCCCTGGGGGCAGACTTAGAGGCTGGGACAGGAAGGTGAGAGAGAAAAGAGGCGCGCTTTCCAGGGCTAGAGCAGTGTGCACAGCAGGGAGAGCAGAGAGTGCAACAGAGAGAGCAGCGTGTGCAGCAGAGAGAGCAGTGGGTACAGCAGACAGAACAGCATGCAGCTGCGCTCTGGGGAGGAGAGAGAGAGCTCCCGGTCGGAGGACTGAGACAGGAAGATTGTCCAGAAAGACTGCATCTTGTGAGTACGTGAAAGCGGACTCTGCTGTGACTGGAGAGGTGCGCCTTGACGCTCGTGCAAAGACATTGACCCGTGCAGACACAGTGGCCCCTAGCACCCACGGCATTGGTGCAGAGCCCCTGATTCCTGTTGGGAGACCCAATAATAGACTGAGCATTGTTCTCCTGCGATAGGCTGCACTGTTGAGGCAGAAGACTCAGAGCACGGGGACCCCGCTTGCCTAGCATCCCCTCTACTCACCAAAGTAACCCCTTGTCAGGACTCTGAACATTTTTACATTTATCCTGTAATAATTATAGGGGATAATTCAGGAGACTCTTTGCGTGGAACAAGACAACAGGACACAGTTTTATAAGTGGTAAAGTTTATATTATCACATGGTGATTCAAGCAGGTGCAGAGAGAAACTCAAGTCCACAACACTTGGTGCAAATAATAAATGCAGCTTAGCAGTCAATAGGAAACTTCAGAGGTAGATGCAAACAAACCGAAAGTCTATGAAGCACAGTTATTCTTGAGGAAACTTGACACGAATAGATCCTTGACTTAGTCCAGACACAGATAGATATGTTATTAGGCAGTTCACATCATATCTTAGCTCAACCAGGGAGGCCTGGTTAATAGTCTCAGGTTTTGCAGAGCAGAAACAGCTTACATGTCCAGCAAATGCAGATGGAAGTAACACGAGCAGCAGATGAAGGAGGATTACTGAACACTGGTGTATGCAGCCGGAACTCAGAGCAGAGTGGCAGGATCTCCAACACAGGTTCACAGGAGCAGGTGCAAGGCCAGGGAGTAATCAGGAGCTGGATGCAAAGCAGAATAATCTAGCACAGACTGAAGGCTGGGGTGGAGTTTTATAGCAGGAAGACAAGTGCACATGAGACCAAAGACGCCATGTTGGAAAAGGGCAGTAATGCACAACAGGTAAAAAATGTCCAGAGTCCTGACACCCCTCAAACCCCAGGTTGCGGGTTCCCAGAGACTACACAGCTCACAGATAATACGACAAGTGCCGCTGATTCCCAGCACCTACTTTGAAGAAGACGACCCTGCAAGCAAGTCCTCATCAGACTGATAAGTTTTTTTCCCAAGAACTTCCGTTTACTTCTGTTATACTGCTTTCCATATATTTTGCACCGTTATTTCTGCAGTTTATATTCTACTATTTTCTCCCTGCGAGGAGAATATCATCCCTGTTAATAAACCCCCCTCAACAGTTAGTCTGTCTGTTCCGTGGTGACATAGTCTACCCTGCACTCTATTACACATGCTTCAAACATAAAGATACCAAATGTTAATTTTTGGTGATGAATCAACAAGTGGAACACAATTGTGAAGTTGATTGAAATGTATTGGTTATTTTAAATTTTTGTGGAAAAAGTGGAGTGTGTAATATTACTCAGCCCTTTTCTTTCAGTGCAGCAAACTCACTTCAGAAGTTCATTGTGGATCTCCGAATGATCCAATGTTGTCCTAAATGCCTAATGATGATAAATATAATCTAACTGTGTGTAATCAAGTCTCCATATAAATGCACCTGCTCTTTGATAGTCTCAGGGTTCTGTTTGAAGCACAGAGAGCATCATGAAGACCAAGGAACACAACAGGCAGGTCTGTGATACTGTTGTGGAGAAGTTTAAAGCTGGATTTGGATACAAAATGATTTCCAAAATTTTAAACATCCCAAGGAGCACTGTGCAAGCGATCATATTGAAATGGAAGGAGTATCATACCACTGCAAAGACTGATCAGAGATGCAGCCAAGAGGCCCATGATCACTTTGGATGAACTGCACAGATCTACAGCTGAGGTGGGACAGTCTGTCCACAGGACAACAATCAGTCGTACGCTGCACAAATCTGGCCTTTATGGAAGAGTGGCAAGAAAAAAGCCATTTAAAGTTTGCAACAAGCCACCTGGGAGACACACCAAACATGTGGAAGAAGGTGCTCTGGTCAGATGTAACCAAAATTGAACTTTTTGGCAACAATGCCAAATGATATGTTTGGCGTAAAGGCAACACAGCTCATCACCCTGAACACACCATCCCCCACTGTCAAATATGGTGGTGGCAGCATCATATTTTTGGGCCTGCTTTTCTTCAGCAGGGACAGGGAAGATGGTTAAAACAGATGGGAAGATGGAAGGAGCCAAATACAGGACCATTCTTGAAGAAAACCTGTTGGAGTCTGCAAAAGACCTGAAACTGGGACGGAGATTTGTCTTCCAACAAGACAATGATCCCAAACATAAAGCATAATCTACAATAAACGTATCCAGGTGTTAGAATGGCCAAAGTCAAAGTCCAGACCTCAATCCAATCGAGAATCTGTGGAAAGAGCTGAAAACTGCTGTTTACAAACGATCTCCATTAAACCTCACTGAGCTCGAGCTGTTTGCCAATGAAGAATGGGCAAGAATTTCAGTCTCTCGATGTGCAAAACTGATAGAGCCATACCCCAAGCAACTTGCAGCTGTAATCGCAGCAAAAGGTGGCACAACAAAGTATTAAGTTAAAGGAGCTGAATAATATTGCACCCCACTTTTCAGTTTTTGAATTTCCACAAAAATTTAAAATAACCAATAAATTTCGTTCAACTTCACAATAGTGTTACACTTGTTGTTGATTCTTCACCAAAAATTTACATTTGGTATCTTTATGTTTGAAGCATGATATGTGGGAAAAGGTTGAAAAGTTCCAGGGAGCCGAATACTTTCGCAAGGCACTGTATATAAAAATAATGTTCCTGTGCTGAGATAATCTTATAAATGTACCCCTGCTGTGTACTGTGTAATGGCCGTGTCTGACCATGCAGGAACATGGTCTGATCATACCACATCTCCGGGACGGAGGAGGAAGCAAAAGAGTATACAGACAGGACAGCATGGGATTGCAGCCGATTCTTTCTGTGAGGTAAAACATTTCACTGCCTGTTTTAGCTCAAAGAAAAAAGTGTTTTACCTCACAGAAATAATCAGCCATGATCCCATGCTCTTCTGTCTGTATACTGTTTTGCTTCCTCCCCTGCCCATGAGATGTGGTATGATCACACCATGTTCCTGCATGGTCAGGTACAGCCATTAGACCTCCTTCACAAGTCTGTATTTAAACATGTGTGTGAAAAAATGGTCCTGGTGCCATTAGTGTTTACATCAGTGTAAGCTTCTACTTAACTTTGCAAAGTTAAACAAGGACAGTACACAGGAATATACATTGATGGCATTCATGTGCTGTACATGTTTTTCATAGACAAATAGACTTGTACATGTACATAGCAGGGGCACATTTATAAGATTATCTCAGCACAGGAACATTTTTTTAGACATGCAATTATGGAACATGTTTGTATTCCAAGATTAAAATGTACTTTCTTTGTAGGAAAACCCCTTTAAGTATCAGATGTATTGGCTGCAGCGATGACATCATGTCGACAGTGTGCATCACCTCTGTAACCAATCACTGAGCTCAGCAGCGGTGTTGAGGTAATCAGCATACACATAAACATGACAAGGACATGTATATACAGCTCTCATGTATATACAGCTCTGGCAAAAATTAAGAGATCACCACATCAAAACTCTGTCATGGGCAGCCCAATCTCCAGACCTGAATCCCATTGAAAACCTCTGGAATGTAATCAAGAGGATGATGGATAGTCACAAGCCATCAAACAAAGAAGAACTGCTTACAATTTTGCGCCAGGAGCAGTGTGAAAGACTGGTAGCAAGTAGGAATGGGCGAACCTGAACTGTAAAATTTGGGACCCCTACCGAGTTCGGTCACAAGGTCCCGAACATGGGTTTCCATGGGAAACCGCACGAACTCTGCCAGAAAAAGCCGAAGACTGCCGAGTGCAGTGAATACTGCCGGAAGGTAATGAGCGGCCCTGGAAGCAGATGCGGCCGGGAGGCAGCAGGACGGGAGGACGTGTCGCTTGATAGGTACGTATAATTATGATGTTTATTATTAATTTTATTCTTTCTTTTACAGCCCCCCTGCCCCATCCCATATCTGTAAAGTCCAAGTTCGGAGTTTGGATGCAAAAAATCTCTAGTGAACCCGCTGATCCCGAACATCGGGGAGTTCGCCCATCACTAGTGGCAAGCATGCAAAGACGCATGAAAGCTCTGATTAAAAATCATGGTTATTCCACAAAATATTGATTTCTGAACTCTTCCTGAGTTAAAACATTAATATTGTTGTTTCTAAATGATTATGAACTTGTTTTCTTTGCATTATTTGAGGTCTGAAAGCACTGTTTTTTTTATTTTGACCATTTCTCCTTTTCAGAAGAAAATACAATATTCATTGCTTGGAAATTTGGAGACATGTTGTCAGTAGTTTATAGAATAAATGAAAAATTTACATTTAACTCAAAAAATATACCTATAAAGAGAGAAATCAGACAAACTGAACATTGTGCAGTGGTCCAAAAGTAGGTGGACAGAAAATAATAACATTTATTTTGATTTATTATTATTTATTTTGAATTTTTATCCTGTTAAACCAGAGAGTTATGTGACACAAAATAGTTAATAAATAACATTTTCAACATGTCTACTTTACATCAGCACAATTTTGGAAACAAAACTTTTTTTTGTATAGGAAGTTATAAGGGTTAAAAGTTCACCAACGATTTCTCATTTTTACAACAAAATGTACAAAACCATTCTTTTTAGGGACCACCTCACATTTGAAGTCAGTTTGAGGGGTCTATATGGCTGAAAATACCCAAAACTGACCCCATTCTAAAAACTGAACCCATTAAGGTGCTCAAAACCACATTCAAGAAGTATATTAACCCTTCAGATGTTTCACAGCAGCAGAAGCAACATAGAAGATACAAATGAACATTTAACTTTTTAGTCACAAAAATTATCTTTGAGCAATCATTTTTTAAATTTTCCCAAGGGTAAAAGGAGAAAGTGGACTGCAAAAGTTGTTGTCCAGTTTGTCCTGAGTACGCTGATACCCCATATGTGGGAGTAAACCACTGTTTGGGCACACGTCGGAGCTCGGAAGGGAAGTATTGACGTTTTGAAATGCAGACTTTGATGGAATGGTCTGTGGGCGTCATGTTGCGTTTGCAAAGCCCCTGATGTGCCTAAACAGTAGAAACTCCCCACAAGTGACCCCATTTTAGAAACTAGACCCCCCAAGAAACTTATCTAGATGCGTGGTGGGAACTTTGAACCCCAAAAACCATGTTTGATAAATTTCCCCCTTCATAACCCTATTACACATACTGTCCACCTACTTTTGGGCCACCCTGTATATACCAACTATTCAACAAGAGAATGTACATTATGTAGACCTTACATTTTCACCTGCAAGCTAGATCTTCTAGAACTGAGTGACAACCTTTCTTGAGCTTTATAGCAAACAATATACTTGATTTTTTTTATTAGGAAATTATTTGAAGATTATATCATGTTCAATCTAAATGGGAAATTGTTACTGACGTTCCTCTACATAATTCTCATGACAATAATTTAATCCGGTTAAATGAACTTTGTAATGGACAAAAAAAAACACAGCTTGAGAACATACATGAAAATCTGCATTGAATCCTAGACAAACAGCAACTGATTTATAAGGGTTTACAAAAGTTTTGGCTAGAAAAGAACATCATGCCGCTGTATGTTATTGTAAAGGAAAAATTAAAGTGAAGAATAAGGACTGACACTTAACTTAATGGACTGCGGCACAAGACAACCCTGAGATCCATCATAATTGCTGCAGCAGATCCTTCATTTTGCCAGTGAATTGACATGCCTAAAACTATTCATGGCAGTCATAAATGGATTTATTAGGGGACCCATGAATAACACCCTAAAGAAAACTCAGGCTGAAATGCTGGATTTTCAGTTAAGACACAGTTAGGGCAGCTGCAAGTGGACTCATACATCAATCACTGAGACAAGAGCAAACATACAGTAGCCGACGTGTTCACACCCCCAATAGTTACCAGGGGGGAAATGGGCTGCCATTTCTCACTAAATGGGAAATCAAGTGCAAAATATATAATGAATCGTTTAAAAATTGGCAAACTAAGAGAACTTACATTACAAAAGCTGCAAAAGAGTCCTAATAGCTTATTATGGGGGTTTGTTGTGGCTGACGCATGGAAATAATGGATATCCTAAGTATCTGTGGAAAATCAATTATTGTCCACCTGTTTCATGTTGTTTTATTTTGTGCTGCTTATTTTGTACTGATCGGAGCTTATGTAATCTTTCCTTCTGGCTTTTTAGATCCAAAAAGAAATTTAGAATTTTGTTGGTGTCTTCTAACCTACATGTTTAATAACTATAGTATAATAGTTCCCAGGAAAAAAATGAATGAGAGTGAAATCGTTGTGAAAATAGTTTATATCATGCAAATATCTTTACTAGAGTTGAGCGACTTTTACTTTTTTAGGATTGAGTTGGGTTTCACGAAACCCAACTTTGTCAAAGGTTGGGGGAAATCGGCCGATTATTGTGAAAAGTCGGGGACCGACTGAAACACGAAACCCAATGCAAGTCAATTTGGAATCAAAGTCAGCAGTGAGTGGAGGACAGGAAAACACCTACAGTGCCCATTTTAATGCCAAAAACATAAATTCTTATTATTTAAGCTTGTCAATCTTAATTTCCTTTATAATAATAGTTAGGCATTGAAAACTGAGGGTCATTTGGCTAAAGTTGTGGGGGGTAGGGCTGGCTCAAGATTTTCGTGGGTCCAGGAAACGCGGAATACGTCACGGCGGTGGAGCAGGGAGAGGTAAGTATTTCAACTTTGCATGTGCTGTGATCCTGAACAAGCAGTGGGGGCCCACTCGTTGGCATTGGCACTGGCACAGGGCCCCTCATAGTACGGTGGTGTGTTTGACGGCGGGTGGTGCCTCCCACTGGCAGAGACACTTTTGTGTACTATGAGGGGCCCTGTGCCAGTGACGTTGCCAACGAGTATGCCCCCCACCTGATGAAGGAACCTTCACTTTCATCTGCACCTTCCTCTTTCTTTGTCCCCGTGTAAGGTGGTATAGTATGCAGGAAGGGGAACCTGACTTTCAGCAGGGTCAGATTCTGGCTGTGTAGAGTGCAAGGGGAATGTAGTGGTCTGGGTCAATGTACCAGCAGACTCATCTAGCAGAGGCTGGGCAATGGGCAGGATGAGGAGGAAACACAGATATAGGCCCAAATAATAAAGTGGGCTAAATGCAGTTCAAAATTGGTAACAGGACAAACCAGGCAGCATTGCTTTGTTCAGCGGAGGACAACTGTAATGAGAGGCTGACACAGTGAGTAGGCCAAAATAAGTAAGTAGGCTAAATGCAGTTCAAAATTGGTAACAGGAATAACCAGGCGGCATTGTTTGGTTCAGTGGAGGACAATTGTAAGGAGTGGCTGACACAGTGAGTAGGCCCAAATAAGTAAGTGGGCTAAATGCAGTTCAAAATTGGTAACAGGACTAACCAGGCGGCATTGCTTGGTTCAGCGGAGGACAATTGTAAGGAGTGTCTGACACAGTGAGTAGGCCCAAATAAGTAAGTGGGCTAAATGCAGTTCAAAATTGGTAACAGGAATAACCAGGCGGCATTGCTTGGTTCAGCGGAGGACAATTGTAAGGAGTGGCTGACACAATGAGTAGGCCCATATAAGTAAGTGGGCTAAATGCAGTTCAAAATTGGTAACAGGAATAACCAGGCGGCATTACTTGGTTCAGCGGAGGACAATTGTAAGGAGTGGCTGACACAGTGAGTAGGCCCTAATAATAAAGTAGGTAACATGTCTGCCAAAATTTTTTTCAGAAATAACCAGGTGGCATAGCTAGGTACAGGGGTGGGCTCCTCTGCTGAGTAGCAGACAGTGGTAGTAGGCGCAGCATATTAACTGGTCTAAATGGAGTCCAGGGCCCCTGTATATTTTAACTATCATCTATCATTTCAACAAATTTGTATTGGCAGTGCCATTGAAGGATTTAACAGCACAGACTACACAGTGGTGGAGCAGGGAGAGGTAAGTATTGCAAGTGGTAGAGCACTGTTCGAGCTGGGGGGAACACTCTCTCGTGGGCTGTGGTACTGGCACAGGGACCCCTCATATTACGACGGTGTGTCTGACGTTGGTTGTGCACCACCACCGTCAGAGACACTTCATTGTACTATGAGGGACCCTGTGCCAGTGCCGTCGCCCAAGAGTGGGCACACCCACCTGTCCAGGCAAACGGCACTCGCATGGCTGCTTGCGCCAGGTGGTGACCATGGCCCTGTGGGGGGAGTCAGTCCATTTAGGGAGGTATATGGTGGACATTCAGCAGCTGCAAATGGAGGAATTGGAGAAGTCAGTAAGAGGAGGCCAAAAGCAAGACATTTTTCAGGCAAGCTACGTGTCAGCAGGGGAAGGTGGGGCCAAATAATTTGAAATCCATGATTGGTTCATTTTAATGAAGGTTAGATCATCAACATTTCAGGTAGCCAGACGTGTCCTTTTTTCAGTCACTATTGAACCAGCAGCACTGAATACTCTTTTTGATAGCACACTAGCAGCAGGGCATGCGAGCTCCTGTAATGCATATTCTGCCAATTCAGGCCAGGTGTCTATTTTAGATGCCCAGTAATCAAAGGGGAATGACCTGTGAGGGAGAACATCGATAAGGGCGGGAAAGTAGTTCGTAACCATACTGGACAAATGCTGTCTCCTGTCACTTTGAATCGATGCAGCAGTACCTGTCGTGTCAGCGGTCGTTGCGAAATCACTCCACAACCTGGTCATAAAACCCCTCTGTCCAACGCCACTTCAGATTTGTGCACCTCTAACACCTCTGCCATGTTGGCCACTACAGCTCATGTGAGAACCATCACCGCCGCTGTGTGCTGGGAATGCCTGAACCAAACGGTCTACAAGAGTTGCTTGTTTGGTAGCCAATATTTGCTCAAGGTTCTCATGTGGCATGATATTTTGTAATTTTCCTTTAAATCGTGGATCCAGGAGGCAGGCCAACCAGTAATCGTCATCGGTCATCATTTTGATAATGTGGGGGTCCCTTTTTAGGATACGCAAGGAATACTCAGCCATGTGGGCCAATGTTCCAGGTGTCAACTCACTGCTTGTGCTGGGTTGAGGAGCACTTTCTTGCAAATCAACATCAGTTGTGTCCCGCAAAAACTCTGTACCTGACCTTGCAACGCCACCAGTTTCTATTGCCCCCTGAGAAGCATCCTCCTCCCATAAATATTCATCCCCATCATCCTCCTCATCCTCTTCATCCGCCACCTCATCCAGGAGAGTTCCCTGAGCTGACAATGGCTGACTGTCATCAAGGCTTCCCTCCTCTTCGGCTGCAGACGCCTGCTCCTTAATGTGCGTAAAACTTTGCATCAGCAGACGCATTAGTGGGACGCTCATGCTTATGATGGCGTCGTCTGCACTTGCCAGCCATGTGCATCCCTCAAAACACTGAAGGACTTGACAGAGGTCTTGTAGCTTCGACCACTGCACACCAGTCAACTCCGTGTCTGCCATCCAAGTGCCTGCACGTGTATGTGTATCCTCCCACAAATAAATTACAGCACGCCTCTGTTCGCACAGCCTCTGAAGCATGTGCAGTGTGGAGTTCCACCTTGTTGCAACGTCGATTATTAGGCGGTGCTGGGGAAGATTCAGCGATCGCTGATGGTTCAGCATACGGCTGGAGTGTACGGGTGACCGGCGGATGTGCGGGCAAAGTCTTCGCACCTTCAGGAGCAGGGCTGGTAACCCTGGATAATTTTTCAGGAAGCACTGCACCACCAGGTTCAAGGTGTGAGCCAGGCAAGGTATGTGTTTCAGTTCTGAAAGGGCTATGGCAGCCATAAAATTCCTTCCGTTATCACTGACTACCTTGCCAGCCACAAGATGTACACTGCCCAGCCATGACTGAGTTTCTTGCTGCAAGTACTCGGCCAGTACTTCTGCGGTGTGTCTGTTGTCGCCCAAACACTTCATTTGTAACACAGCCTGCTGACGCTTACCACTAGCTGTTTGATAATGGGACACCTCGTGTGCAACACTGGCAGCTGCGGATGGAGTGGTCGTGCGACTGCGCTCTGTGGACGAGCTTTCGCTTCTGGAGGAGGAGGAGGAGGAGGAGGGGTGGCGAACGCCTACAGCCAACTGTTTCCTAGACCGTGGGCTAGGCAGAACTGTCCCACTATGGCTGTCCCCTGTGGACCCTGCATCCACCACATTAACCCAGTGTGCCGTGATGGACACGTAACGTCCCTGGCCATGCCTACTGGTCCATGCATCTGTTGTGAGGTGCACCTTTCCACTGACTGATTGCCTCAGTGCATGGACAATGCAGTCTTTGACATGCTGGTGGAGGGCTGGGATGGCTTTTCTCGGAAAGAAATACCGACTGGGTAGGTCATAGCGTGGTAATGCGTAGGCCATCAGGTCTTTGAAAGCTTCGCTTTCAACAAACCGGTAAGGCATCATCTCTAACGAAATTAGTCTAGCAATGTGGGCGTTCAAACCCTGTGTATGCGGATGAGAGGATGAGTACTTTCTTTTCCTAACAAGAATTTCTTGTAGGGTGAACTGGACTGGAGAGCTGCATATGGTGGATCTAGCAGTGGTGGTGGTGGTGGTGGACATGGCGGATTGATAGAGAGTTGGTGATGGTATTCTTGATGTTGGCCTACATACAGTGTTTCCTACCAATAACCTTGTGATTCCCTGACTGCTTTGGCCTTGCGACTATACCTCCACATTTGCTGCTGGTGGTGTCCTAACCAGTGGGCTTACAGTGAGTGAAGCTATGTAGCGTTGCTGACTACCTTCATTCTGAGTAGGTGCACCAACGGTACGTGACGTTTGGTAATTAGTCCAGGCTTGCAAGTGCATGCTGGTTAAATGTCTACGCATGCAGGTTGTATTTAAATTTTGAAGATTCTTCCCTCTGCTAAAGGTCTTTGAGCATTTCTTACAGATAACTTTGCACTGATCATTCGGATCTTGGTTAAAAAATTGCCACACTGCACTCTTTCTACTATCGAATACCTTTTCAGGCATTGCACGCTGTGCTACTTTCGCCGGATGGCCACGCTGTCCTAAAACTGTTCTTGGTTTTGACACACGTTTTTGACCTGATTCGGGCCTGCCAGATGACAGCTGTTGCGATGTAGATGGCTGCTGTGGATCATCCTCCTCCGCTTCTGAGCTACTGGCAGCGGCACCCTCTTCCCCCAATGGCTGCCAATCTGGGTCAACAACTGGGTCATCTATCACCTCCTCTTCAATGTCATGTGCACTTTCCTCTGTGTCACCGTGTAAGGTGCTATAGCGTTCGGGATGGGGCACCATAGTCTCATCAGGGTCAGATTCTGGCTCAGAACACTGCGAGGGCAATGTAGTGATCTGAGTCAATGGAACAGCATAATAATCTAGCTGTGGCTGTACATCAGTGCACTCCATGTCCGATTCATCTTGTATTGGGCAGTTAACAATTTCCCTTTCTAACCCAGGCACGGTATGTGTAAAGAGCTCCATGGAGTAACCTGTAGTGTCGCCTGACGCATCCTTCACTTTTAGTTTGGGTGAAGGACACAAGGAAACGTCTTATTCCTGACCGAGAGCATCCACTGACGACTTGCTGCTTTTATATTTGGAACTTTCTGAAGAGGAGGCGAAAGAGCTAGAGGCTGAGTCAGCAATGAAAGCCAAAACTTTTTCCTGCTGCTCCGGCTTTAAAAGCGGTTTTCCTACTCCCAGATAAGGGAGCCTTCGAGGCCTTGTGTAGCCAGATGATGACGCTGGCTCAACACCTCCAGCCTTAGGTGCTATTTTGCTTTTCCCACTACCACCAGATGCTCCACCACCACCACCACCATCAGTACCAGCTGGCAACGACCGCCCACAGCCTCTTCCACCAGACATCCTCATTTTTGGGAAAATGTAACCAAAATAACAACCGTTATATGGTACTGTAAAACAAGGTAGAAGGTGTATATAAACTTGTTGAGAATTTAAATCTCCCTTTCTATTTTAGGGAGACTGAACCACAAGTCAGGCCCAGTGTATTTTACAACGCAATGTGAGTGGCAGCAAGTGGCTGGCTGATACACAAGAAACTAAGAGGACTGATGTATATCCTCTTTGTGCGAATTTGAATCTCACTTTTTTTGGGGGGAGAGTGAACCCAAACTCAGGCCCAGTGTATTTTACAATGCAATGTGAGTGGCAGCAAGTGATTGGCTGATACACGAGAAACTAAGAGGACTGATGTATATCCAATTTGTGTGAATTTGAATCTCACTTTTTATTGGGGGGAGACTGAACCCAAACTCAGGCACACTGTATTTTACAACGCAATGTGAGCAGCAGCAAGTGGCTGGCTGATACACGAGAAACTAAGAGGACTGAGGTACATCCACTTTGTGAGAAATTGAATCTCACTTTTTTGGGGGGGCGACTGAACCCAAACTCAGGCCCAGTGTATTTTACAACGCAATGTGAGTGGCAGCAAGTGGCTGTCTGATACACGAGAAACTAAGAGGACTGAGGTATATCCACTTTGTGAGAATTTGAATCTCACTTTTTTTAGGGGGAGACTGAACCCAAACTCAGGACCAGTGTATTTTACAACACAATGTGAGTGGCAGCAAGTGGCTGGCTGATACACGAGAAACTAAGAGGACTGAGGTATATCCACTTTGTGAGAATTTCAATCTCACTTTTTTTGGGGGGAGACTGAACCCAAACTCAGGCCCAGTGTATAAAACAACGCAATGTGAGTGGCAGCAAGTGGCTGGCTGACACACCACAAACTAAGAGGACTGAGGTATAGCCACTTTGTGAGAATTTCAGTCTCCCTGTTTATTTTGGGGAGACTGAACCACAACTCAGGCCCAGTGTATAAAACAACACAATATGAGTGGCAGCAAGTGGCGGGCTGATACACCACAAACTAAGAGGACTGAGGTATATCCACTTTGTGAGAATTTGAATCTCACTTTGTTTTTTGGACACAAAACCCAAACTCAGGCCCAGTGTATAAAACAATGCAATGTGAGTGGCAGCAAGTTTCTGGCTCATACACAACAAACTAAGAGGACTGAGGTATATCCACTTTGTGAGAATTTCAATCTCACTTTTTTTGGGGGGAGACTGAACCCAAACTCAGGCCCAGTGTATTTTACAACACAATGTGAGTGGCAAGTGGCTGGCTGACATACGTCAAACTAAGAGGACTGAGGTATATCCACTTTGTGAGAATTTGAATCTCACTTTTTTGGGGAGGAGACTGAACCCAAACTCAGGCACAGTGTATAAAACGCAATGTGAGTGGCAGCAAGTGGCTGGAAGATATATGAAAAAATACAAGGACTGTAGTACAATTTTTATCTCCCTACAATGATCTCAGGACAAGTATGGCAGCAATAAGAAGGACTGCTGCACACAAAAGTGTGGACAAATAAACAAGATAACTGTGCAGAAAGGAGCAACAGGATTTTTGCTTTTAAAAAAGCAGTTGGTTTGCACAGCAGCGGTGCAAACAGCAATGCAGCTATCAGGGAGCCTTATAAGGCAGCCTAATAAGCTACAGAGCTGATGCACAAAAATCTAGCCTGCACTGTCCCTGCAAAAAAAAGGTGGTGTTGGACAGTGGAAATTGCTACAGCACAAGCGGTTTGGGGGTTAATCTTCCCTCCCTAACTATGTCCCTTCTTCTGACGAAGCTGCAGCAACCTCTCCCTATGCTAAGATCGGCAGAAGTAAGATGGCGGTCGGCGTGCACGCCCCTTTATAGCCCCTGTGATGCCGCAGAAAGCAAGCCAATCAGTGTCATACCCTTCTCTAAGATGGTGGGGACCGAGACCTATGTCATCACGCTGCCCACACTCTGCGTCCTCCTTCATTGGCTGAGAAATGGTGCTGAACGCGTCATACGAAACGCGATTTTGGCGCGAAGATTGCCGATCGCATGGCCGATCCCACACTAGGATCGGGTCGGGTTTCATGAAACCTGACTTTGCCGAAAGTCTGCGATTTTTTTAATTTGTCCGATCTGTTTCGCTCAACCCTAATCTTTACGATATAAGATGAACACCTAACTACTGATTTAATTTAGCCAAAATGATCCCTTTAGAGGCAAGTTATAAAAACACAAGTCTTACTATACGGTTACGTTCCCAAAATGAGCGTTTGGTGAGTTTTTGATGTTCCAGATTTTCTGCACTATTTCTGCACCTATTAAGTAAAATAGGTTACTTGCATTTTTACGAAAATACGCAGTATAAAAAACTCACTATAAACTTATTGTGGCAATGTAGCCTAAGTGTTAGCTTTCAAATATATTAGCGATACGACTGAAACTCAATTCATCAAAGTATTTACTCCAGTTCATAAAACACTTTAAAAAGTCGGACAAAATTTTGCACAAAGCCAAGCTACACAAAAAAATTGCAACTTTTGGTGTTTTCATGCTATTTTCAGGCTGGGGTGTAACAAATTCTTCAAAGCTGTTGGCATTTCTGATGAGCTGCACAGAGGTTCAAGCCACTAATAACATGATCCAAATTAATTAACTGGCGTTTGCCTCTTAAGGAATTTGCCACATTTTATTGCCGCACACCTTCATTTAGACTTGTGTGCCAAAACCAAACCAAAGCCAAAGTATGTGTAAAGTTGCTCAGGATTGTATGTAGATTTAAATTGTGAATGGTTGTAAATGTTAACGCTGGCTATCCACGCAAGCTAGCTGTTGGCTAAACATTCGTTTGGCAGACCGCTTTCTTCCTGGCTGAGTATTTATGTATTTTCAAGAGGAAAGAGGTTAAGGCCACTGGCACACACATCAAGCTATGGTTTTTATCACTTGAAAATCTTGAAAACAGAAAACTGATCATATTCAAACCACTGATCTTTCTCTCCCCCAACATCAACTGCTGGGGGAGAATAGGGAGGTCCACTTACATATCAGATGGTTAGCAGGTCCTGACAATTTCAAAGAGTTCAGATGAAAAATATTTGACAGTAGCTTATCTCCAACCAGAATATACTGTTGGATTGAACATATTGAAATCCAACAAACCCATTCTCACTATTGCCTGACATTTTTATAGCCACATATCTTTTATGTACTTTTGTATTAGCTGGTAATTTTTAATTAATTTAACATGCTGACAAAAAAATGAGGCGTAATTGTCAATATTACAGATGAGTAGATTGATCTGCTCTGAATTGACTTTGAGTCGATTTCCTGAAATGCACAGGCAAATTCTTAGAATTGAGAGTCCTCAGTGGTTGATACCTTTTAATGGCTAACTAAAAAGATGGTAACAAATTGCAAGCTTTCCAGACTACACAGGTCTCTTCATCAGGCATAGACTAATACAAATTCTGAAGAATCACATATTTAAGCACAACATAGCACAGAAACCCAATTCTTCATACCTACAATACCCATTATGCACAAAACCTGTGTCACAGGACTTCTGAGAGATTAAGGAATCATCTGTGCACAAATCAGGCAAATTCTGACATTTTAAGATTTGATTTGTGCGGATCTAAAAAATAAAAATGTCCAGTACCATTTTACACATTTTGAAGATTGCAGCAGCCAGAGTGGGCTCATGACATCACATTACAACACCTGGTCTAGAGCCAATCTAGGGAACTGTCACAAGGAGTATAAAAGATGCGGTTAGGGCAAGCACTGGCCATTATAAGATTTTACAACTTAGGGATAGGAAGTCAGAGTGTACAGCTACATAGGGATGGAAGAGAGTCTTATCTGATCGTGGAGTACTATTGTGGTAGTCTCAGTGTGTGAATAATAATCCAGATATTCAAGTAATGGGGGGATGTGCAAATTCAGTGTGATCGTGAATCGATTGATCAGTGATATTCTGCATTAACATATTAATAGCACCTCGATAGCAGCATTTTTTTATTCTTCATACACTGCAAACATGGAGAGCAGTGTGCCCCTCTTTCCTAATTTTGCTACTGAAAAAAATCCTGAAACCAAGGCTTGTTTGTCAGAGAAAGTTTGCTTATTGGCTTGTGAAACTGGCAAGCCATAATTGATAGATTTTTTAATTACTTTTGACTTTTTTGTAAACGTTTTTTTTATAAAGACAAAAGAAAATTCTCCACAATCCAGAAATGTAAACACAAGTATCTACTTCAAAAATATGTGTACTGTAAAGAAAAGTTAATTTTTTTTTCACACTTCCTTCCTGACTTTTTTTCAAATGATTGTAATGGGGAACCCTAAGTGTGCTGGCTCGTGCAAAACTTGTGAGTTTGATTCCAGCCAACTCCATTTTTTGTAAAAAAAAAAAAATATGCAGCGATCATTTTTTTTATATATATATTTTTTTAATTAGAGACTGAAGTTTTAGGTGGATAGTGTGTTTCATCAGAGTTTAGATTTTGAAAGAAAGTCATTGGAAATGGTGTATGACATTCTGACACTGGAGGGGGCGTTCCCACAGGAAGTGATGTCAGTTTGTTTGTAATTGTGATGCCATGAAGATTCTGTATAAAATCACTGCTGTAAACAGACACTGTAAAATCTTTGGCCCTGAGGAAGTGGCAGATTGCCACGAAATGCGTCAGCACAATAAAGCTTTCAAGAACATTTCCATTGTGTGTGGTCAGCGTGGATACATTGAGAAACCCGGTCTTCTCCTTCCTTCTTTACCCCTAATCTTTAGCACTCTGTGGCCTAAGGAAGATATTTCACCAGAACAGCTTCTTCCAGTTGATTTATTGGAAAAATCAGCCTTTCGACATGGGGCCGGAGAAGATGAAGGAAAAAATTCAAATGCTCAACTGTCTTGCTGGCTCTGTGAGCCATGGTGATAGGTTCACTGGCAGTGGTAGTAGCACTTTGACCCAGGGCAAATCTTGTGGTGAGAATCAGTCAGAGAGCAAGGAATTCAGACGATTTACCACTCAAAGGCAACTGTCACCTTTAGGAGAATGATGATTCTGTGGTGGACAAGACCTGGGAACCAGACAGGGCTGTTGAGGAGGTGATGTCATCAGAGGAGGAGGTTGTTGGCCTTGACAATACACGGTGCAAGCAATGTGCAGATTAAAGTTTCTCTAGGGCAAAATCTGCTTGCACTGCTGTCAGCTCTGGAGCAGGTGATGATGTCTGAAAGGTCTGGTCAAACTGGTAGCAAGTCATATGGATGAGCATCTTGTGTGTGGATGTTCTTTTGCATGTTGCCCCAGATAATTCTTTGACAGTCTGCAGGCTTTACAAGAGTAAAGTAAGACGTGGACATTCTGGTTTGAATAGACTAGGAACAATGGATCTCCATCAGCACATCAAGCAACATCATTTGGAAAAAGGAAGCCAGCCAACCATAAGAAGAAGCCTTAAGTTGTCCTTCTCCCACTTTTCCTCAAACTCCACTTTTTGTCAGCCAGGTCTCACCTTTGAATAGTGCCTGGTCAGTGTAATTATCACCATCATCGTTACTCACCACTACTGCTTGTCATACTCCAAGTATGCCTTCTCTCCTTATCCGTCACACCAGAAGGTATCCATCCTTGATTGTGTGTAAAAGAAACAAGCAAATGCTCCTAGTTATTTGCATGTGTGCCAATTAATTTCTCACCTGGTCAAATTTCTAGTGATTCAGTCGATGCTGTACCACTTTGTGGATTCAGTTGTCTTTCGTGAAAGGATGGCACATGGTCAGCCTCACTCAAAGGTACCCAGCCACCATTATATCTTATAAAAAGTGGTGTCCACTTTGTGCTTTTGCAGAAGAACGTAGGCTGTTCTCTCAACTTAACTCTGAGTTCTAAAGTACACGGCATCGTACACACTGGATCATTAACTAAGTACATAGACAACAAATGAGTTTAAAGGCTCAATATGTGAATGTTTTGTTTGGCAGAAATGCAACTTCACAATCGGAAAGAGTGGTGAATAGTGATGAGTGAACATGCTCGGATAACGTGTTATCCGAGCACACTCGGGTGTAATCCGAGCATCTATACAAGGCTGCCATTTTATGTTTTGTATATGCTTGACAAAGCCCTATTATGGTCGAAACGTTGCATGATGGCAGAATAAAGCTCTTTTAATCTTTCATCACCTGGATGGGATGCTGTTCCTTTTTTGTACTGGATGCTAACTATAGACCTGTCTCTAATCTTCCCTTCATCTCTAAACTCCTCGAACGCCTTGTGCACTCACATCTTATCTGCTTTCTCTCAGATAACTCTACTCTCGACCCTCTTCAATCTGGTTTCCGCTCTTTACACTCTACTGAAACCGCCCTCACTAAAGTCTCTAATGATTTACTAACAGCTAAATATAATGGTCTCTACTCCATGCTAATTCTCTTGGATCTCTCCACAGCATTCAATACTGTGGATCATCAGCTCCTTCTCACTATGCTACACTCCATCGGCCTCAAGGACACTGTTCTCTCCTGGTTCTCCTCCTATCTCTCTGACTGTTCCTTCACTGTATCTTTTGCTGGTTCCTCCTCCTCTCACCTTCCCCTTACTGTTGGGGTTCCTAAAGGATCAGTACTAGGCCCCCTCCTCTTCTTTGTATACTGCCCCTATTGGACAATCAGTTGATTTGGGTTCCAGTATCATCTCTATGGTGATGACACCCAATTATACACTTCTGCTCCTGATATCACACCTGCCTTTCTAGAGAACACCAGTAAGTGTCTTACCGCTGTCTCTAACATCATGTCCTCACTCTATCTGGAACTGAACCTGTCAAAAACTGAACTCCTCGTGTTCTCTCCCTCTACTAACCTACCTTTGCCTGACATTGCCATCTCTGTGTGTCGTTCCACCATTACTCCCAAGCAACTTGCCCGCTGCCTTGTGGTCGTACTTGATTCCGAGCTTTCATTCACCCCCCACATCCGATCACTGGCTCAATCTTGTTATCTGCATCTCAAAAACATTTTTAGAATCCACCCTTTTCTTACTTTCGACGCTGCAAAAACTCTTACTATTTCACTTATTCATTCTCGTCTGGACTATTGTAACTTTCTACTAATTGGCCTCACTCTTACCAAACTCTCCCCACTACAATCTGACCTGAATGCTGCAGCCAGGATCATATTCCTCACCAATCGTTATACAGGTGCCTGTACCTTGTGCCAGTCATTACACTGGTTACCCATCCACTCCAGAATCCAGTACAAAACTATTACCCTCGTTCACAAAGCACTCCATGGCTCTGCACCACCCTACATCTCCTCTCTGGTCTCAGCCTACCACCCTACCCGTGCTCTCCGTTCTGCTAATGACCTGAGTTAACATCCTCATTAATCAGAACCTCCCACTACCGTCTCCAAGACTTTTCATGTGCTGCACCAATTCTTTGGAATGCACTACCCAGGGTAATACGATTAATCCCCAATCCCCACAGCATTTGTTCAGACTAGCCTACCGCCTCAACGCATTAACCTAACTATCTCTGTGTGGCCCATTCAAAAAACTTAAACTATAATCAGGTTCCTCGCATCTTGTTCTCATACACTTTATGCAGTTAATTAGCCCTCTGTGTCTGTACTGTTACATATTTAGGCTGTTAACTGGTTCATGCAGCTTTACTTGAACATGTGATTCTTACACTATGGCTGGTCCGAACAACGAAAGCAATTGTTACCATCCACCTCTCATGTCTCCTCTTTTTCCTCATAGTTTGTAAGCTTGCGAGCAGGGCCCTCACTCCTCTTGGTATCTGTTTTGATCTGTGTTTATTGTTATGCTGTAATGTCTATTGTCTGTACAAATCCCCTATATAATGTAAAGCGTTGCCGAATATGTTGGCGCTATATAAATAAAATTATTATTATTATATGGACATACGAACACCCATTGTATTCAATCGTGGTGCGCATATGGCAGGTTTTTCACACTGACTGTGTGACCATGTGAAAAACCCGCTGACTTGAGTGGACCACAAAGATAAAATATTACTTTTATTTACATTATAAAAATAACATACACTGCCGTTCAAAAGTTTAGGGTCACCCTGACAATTTTGTGTTTTCCATGAAAACTCATGCTTTTATTAATCAAATGAGTTGCCAAATGAATTGAAAATCCAGTCCAGACATTGACAAGGTTCAAAAAAGAGATTTTTATTGGAAATAATAATTTTCTCCTTCAAACTTTGCTTTCGTCAAAGAATGCTCCCTTTGCAGCAATTACAGCATTGCAGACCTTTGGCATTCTAGGAGTTAATTTGCTGAGGTAATCTTGAGAAATTTCACCCCATGCTTCCAGAAGCCCCTCCCACAAGTTGGTTTGGCTTGATGGGCACTTTTTGTGTACCATACGGTCAAGCTGCTCCCACAACAGCTCAATGGGGTTGAGATCTGGTGACAGCACTGACCACTCCATTATAGATAGAATACCAGCTGCCAGCTTCTTTCCTAAATAGATCTTGCATAATTTGGAGGTGTGCTTTGGGTCATTGTCCTGTTGTAGGATGAAAATGGCTCCAATCAAGCGCTGTCTACAGGGTATGGCATGGCATTGCAAAATGGAGTGATAGCCTTCCTTATTCAAAATCCCTTTTACCATGTACAAACCTCCCACTTTACCAGCACCGAAGCAACCCCAGACCATCACATTACCTCCACCATGCTTGACAGATGGCGTCAGGCACTCATCCAGCATCTTTTCAGTTGTTCTGAGTCTCACAAATGTTCTTCTGTGTGATCCAAACACCTCAAACTTGGATTCGTCTGTCCATAACACTTTTTTCCAATCTTCCTCTGTCCAATGTCTGTGCTCTTTTGCTTATATTAATCTTTTCCTTTTATTAGCCAGTCTCAGATATGGCTTTTTCTTTGCCACTCTGCCCTGAAGGCCAGCATCCTGGAGTCACCATTTCACTGTAGACGTTGACACTGGCGTTTTGCGTGTACTATTTAATGAAGCTCCCAGTTGATTACCTGTGAGGCATCGATTTCTCAAACTACAGACTCTAATGTACTTGTCTTGTTGCTCAGTTGTGCAGCAGGGCCTCCCACTTCTCTTTCTTCTCTGGTTCTCCCCTTGAAAAAGCAACATAATCCGTGGGCGAAACGCGCGTCGGGGACTGTGCCTGTGGATCCTACCCGGTGTGCTCCTCCTTGGTGCCTTGCAGTGGTAAGAGCAGCTTTTATTTATCTGTCACTTTATGCCATCTTGGCTCTCTATATACACAGCTTTACCTGCATGTATAGCAGTAAGTCTTTACCACTATTGATTTGTATGCTGGCCCCATAGTTGGTGCACACCGGGGGATTCTCACCTATCCTTTTTACCATCCTGGTATTTTACTGTATCTTTTGTATGTCTCGCACTGATGAAGTAATATGTAAATTATATATATGCATTAATAAAGTATTTGTTACCTATATACTCCTAGTTTTCTCCTATTCTTATGGTTCTCATGGAGTTGGTTCTTCTTGGTGAGGGGTGGTTTGCCACTATTTAGCGCTATTATCTCCCCCTCAGTATCTACTATGTTGCCTGGTTTTGGTATCATCTGGTTAGAACCTGTTTGTCCTCTCCTCTGAAGGGAGTAGTACACACCGCTGTAAGAAATCTCCAATTTCTTAGCAATTTCTGGCATGGAATAGCCTTAATTTCTAAGAACAAGAATAGACTATCGAGTTTCACATGAAAGTTCTTTTTTTATGGTGATTTTGAGAGTTTAATGGAACCAACAAATGAAATGCTCTAGATTCTCAAATAGCTCAAAGAAAGGTCAGGTTTATAGGTTCTCTAATCAGCCAAACTGTTTTCAGCTGTGCTAACATACTTGCACAAGGGTTTTCAAGGGTATTCTAACCATCCATTAGCCTTCTTACACAGTTAGCAAGCACAAAGTACCATAAGAACACTGGAGTGATGGTTGTTGGAAATGGGCCTCTATACGCCTATGAAGATATCACATTACAAACCAGATGTTTGCAGCTAGAATAGTCATTTACCACATTAACAATGTATAGAGTGTATTTCTGAATCATTTAATGTTAACTTCATTGGAAAAACCTGTGCTTTTCTTTCAAAAATAAGGAAATTTCTAAGTGACCCTAAACTTTTGAACGGTAGTGTATATCCTATTTCAAAGTTCTGTGTGCAAGTCTATCCAACAGCTCATCTGACACCAAAAGGTACAGTATTGCCTAATGCAAGGCCTAAACTGATACAATAAAATGGTTAATATAAAGATTGAGGATATAATTTATACTATCACCAATACCCAGCTAAATTTCTAAGTGGCTGATAGCTGCACTGTCACTAAAGTCCTAAGCAAGCAGTAGCAGCAACAGTTATAGTCTATTTGATGTGATGGACCAGCTGTTGTATCAGTCATTGCACAAACCTGATGCACTTCAGTAAACAGATATGCAGCGGCTGTTCTTTATCCAGTCAGAACCATTACCCACAAGCCCGTGAACTTCTGGATCCTCAGATTGGACCACTGGCAAGAATTGGCCAAGTTTGCCATGGGCAAACTGTTATATTAGGCCCCCTGCATGCTTTCAGAGAGAGTATTTAAAGTGGTTGGTAGCTTTGTCACACTCAAGCGGACCAGGTAATCCACTGCAAGCATGGAACATGTTACATTTGTCATGTACGATCACACTTGGACCAAAAATGCGATCATGTGCAGGAACCCAAACAGGCATGACTTAAATTAATGATGGTTGTTATAAAGTGTCAAACCTGTCCCAGTGACATTATTTGATAAGTTCATTCCACTGAGTCTGGCCATAATCTGCCAGCAGACATACAATGGAGAAGCAAACAAAAATCTCAATTACCGGTACATATGTCATTACATATGAATCCATACAAAAAAGACTTACTATGGGTATTATCTGCTTATAGCAAACAATGCTGCAAACAAATACAACTATTGCACTTTACATATGATAACTGTATCTGTATTTTCATTGTCTTCTATTATACAAAAGGGTTGTATATTCCTTTTTGGTATATTAAATGAAGTAACTTCACCCCAAAAAAATTGTATCCAGTTAGAAACTAGACAAACCTGAGAAACAGATACTATTTTGGCAAACAATTATCTCACAGAAATCTTGCAAAATCTATAACAATGTTGCCATATTTATCATGTGTTAGTTATAACTCCGGTGTCTTATCATGTGGCAGGTGGCCACAGGGTCCACCTCAGTCACAAGGACCTGGCGGGTCTGCTGCCTCCACATTCCCTAAAGTTAAACCACTTAATAAAGATAAGCCCTTTCAGAACTTCCCTCGTATCTCAAGATGTCCTGAAGACAAGTGATACCAGTTGACTAGCTTTGAAAAAAAAAATTAGGTTCCGGTTTATCAAAACTTTTATGCCAGAATTCAAATCTAAAAAGCTTTCAAAATGTTCATGCAACTCAGAGCTGTGCAAACATTTTCCTACTTTTAACATTTTCACACAAGTTTTGCCCACCACTGCCAAAATGGATGAAGCTGGGGGAGACCGGTGGCGTGGTGCCACACCTCATCTACTTCATGATAAGCGGTGGTGTTCCCTAATACACTCACTGACTGTAATAAGATTTTTGAGGAGGCTCACGCTACTTGTCAGATGCTCCTGATTCATTAAGGGGATGTGTAACTCCTAATTAATCAGGAGCGTCCGACTCCAACATCGTCCCTCATCAAGATAAGCATGAAAATTGCCAGTCTCCATGACTTGTTTTTCAAAGCTGGTCATTTCATCTACTAAAATGTAGATATCTCGAGCCAAGAAGAAAGCTAAGGAAAGACACACTTGTATTTTTGATTTGAAGACATATACTGTCAGATATACAGTATCACCAACATGCAATGTGAATGTAGTTGAAAAATCAGATCAAAATGGCAGACAATTGCTCCATATACTTTCCCTATGTCAGTAATACACTAATAGGAAAACTTCAGTAGTCTAGGCTATTAGTCTAACTTCCCGAACTAGTGACAGATACAGTTTGTACAATGGAGATATGCGTTCAGTTTTCATTTAATGCTCTATATCATGTAGTTCTACCTAAAATGAATGACCGTCGTACAAGCGATGTGTGTTTCTGAAGAAAACAATTCTTGGTTTATGTTTTGTCTTTGATTTTAACTTTGATGCCTACAACAATCTTATCAGCACTCCTTTAATTGAAGTAAAAACAGGAAACACTTGTAGGTGTTGAGCTATACCAAGTAGGTGTAAATGAAAGGAAAGGAGTCGCCTTCTTATCCCACAGAAGACATGGAAATCAGGCAAAGTGAGAAAACACTCACAAGGCAATAAGTGATCACTAATTGTTCAATGCAAAAAGATAAGTGTAAAATTTAAAGAACAGAAAAAAACACACTACCTTATATTTTCCTGTGAGAATTGTATTTTCAATGGCTGCTGCTGTTTCTTTTACAAATGCCCTAACCCTGTATTGGGTAATGATGCCATTTGGTTGCTGTGGTCTTCTCCAGCTCACTGTTATAAAGTTGGCTTCCACTTCTTTTGCATTTAAATCAGATACAGCGCTGGGTACTTGAAATATATATAGAAAAGAAAGTGATAGAAAAGATACAGTAATTAGCCAATGTATATGTCATTTCCCTAAAGCTTCTTCCAATCTACACATCTAGAACACTTTTATTACTAGTAATTGTCTAGTTAGGCTGGGTTCAGACAGCCATATTGGAAATTGGGACATTTGTGGCTACAAATTGTGGCTGAGACTATCTCCACGTGCAGCTCTGTGTACTTGTCCGCATTGCAGGTGGGTGTAGGAGCTGTCTTTATATTGCATGGATTATTCTGGTCCAAAGTAGTGCATGCTGACATTTTTTTTCCACCATTTGGCACACTGGCTTGTGCTCACTTTGTATAGTCTGTGGATCTGCAGGAAGATTGTATTACGCTTCTGTGTAACCACCTCATTATACTGTGAGCCACGACTGTAAGCATGACCCTCCAGCTTTGCAAAACAAGTTGCTAATCAAACTGGCTGGGCTTACAGCCACCGTTTACAGTGCAGAGCATATGTTGGAAGCAAGCTGTTATTCATAGTGCCAAGGCTTGCTGTCACGACTCATTTGTCAGATGACCCGAGACCAGGGGCTCCTTCCCTGCCCCTAACGCTACGGGGTGCCCTAGCTCGGCCTATTCCCCGGGTTACTTCTGAAGGTGAAGATACCAGAGGCACGTACCTTGCCTTATCTCCTGTATCTGCCCTCTGTCTGTACCCTTTCCCCACCCAGAGAAGAGGGGCGCTACTGTGCACAGCAGTACACCAACCCGACAAACAAGGCAACACAAACAAGGGTAACTTCACTCACATATACAGAGGAATGCACCGGGGAGTGGAGGATGGGGAAAAACCAAAGTAGGAGAAGGAACGGAAATTATCACACTTACAAACACAAGTGTAATGTAAACCAAAAGGACAATCTGTTTACATATGTTTTACCATTAATGTCTATAGGGACATTCTCACAAAACACGATATTCTGGGCATATACTGTACAGTATGTCAGTCGTGCACCGCTGATAAGGTGTGAATTTAGCCTCAAAGCAACAAAACCAAAATCTTCCACGTGCCTACGTAACTGAACTATTATATAAATAAATTAATATTGAGGCAACATCAAATTGATGCAAAGTAATCAGTCTTTTAAAGGGAACCTGTCAGGTCCAATAACAGTAATAACCTGCAGATATAGGGTTAGTCTGCAGGCTAATCGCATTTTGAAGGTGCTTAGCCGCAGTACTGAAAGTGTGTCACCCGGGAGAAAATGAACTTTGTTTCCTCCAGGAGCTGCAGGCTTTCAGTCATGCAGGCATGCCCAGATTAATTACTGTCACATCTCACAGCACTGACAGCGGAAGTTGTATGCATGCCATGGCACTGACTGGCAGCCGGCTCTACCAGTGCATTAGTACTACGACTGGGTTTCTTCATAACACTATTAACCTGTAGTTTGACCCCATATCTCCATGTTAACAGTATTATTGGACATGACATGTTCCCTTTAAGCCTGACAGCTAGTGGTTACATTATCAATATATTTATAAATCACAGATTACGTCATCATTATTTATTACATTGTGATATTTGTTACCCTCTCAAGAACTTGAAATTTTCATTTTTGCATTTTTCGTTTTCAACTTTAGTTTTCCCTTTCTGTTATTCCAAACTTTTTAATTTTTCCATTAACATAGGGTGTTTTTTTTGCGGGATAAGTTGTAGTTTTAAATTACACCACTCATTTTACCATATAATGTTTTAAAAAATGTGAAAAAAATTCAATGTTATGAAATGGTAAAAAAATTGTCAATGTTTGGGGCTTGTCAACTGAGCTGTAGATTATATTCACAACAATTTCAGGTACATACAATGTTTTGATCGATTTTTATTGCATACTTTGGAGAAAGTGTGGTGTTTTCATTTTGACCTTCATTATGTGTTTAAATAATTTCATATTTTGAAAGTTGAACTTTTATGGATGTGACGGTGTCAAATATGTTTTTTTATTAATATATGTATTTATATTGTCAAATGTGCATGTCAAAGGAGCATGATTTAAACTGCTGGAATGTTTTTCTACATTTTTTCTATTTTCATATCTTTTTTTTCTTTTTTACTTTATTTTTTAGTTGCCATAATGGAATTAAACTTAGATTGTTTGCGCTATATACTACATTATTACAGTGCTGAAATATATTGTGTCATTTATGTGTTCCTAAGAAGCTCATTTAGCTAACAAGCATATTAATGTGGGAATCATCTCATATCAATTGTCCAAACTAATGGTATCAAGCATTGTTCAAAATGGGGTAGAATTAGGATGGGATACAGCGCTGTAACTTTTACACTATCTTATTTTTGTCTCTGTGAGATCTCAGCAGGGAGGAAAAATGTGGGTAACAAGTGTCCAACTCCTTACACATCTCCGTATGTTCTCTTCAGGAAGTGTTCTCCTATGTCCTCCTAGGTTCACAGCCCACACCGGAGAATGGATGTACTCTGAGTATCTACATAAAGCAGCCATATTTGATTTGAGTGTATGGGCACTATTATTACTATAAAGTACAGGATTCATGTCATTAAAAGATCTTCCAGATGCCAGTGTGCATTAGCAGCATTTTTTTTCTTTTTGCACAATTTTTCATACTAAAAACTACTGCATTTAATCACGATTTCCCACAACAATTAATGTAGATGTAATGCCTCAGTAGGAGGATATAACTTCACAGGTCCTAATCAGAACAATTAGAGGTCTTTTATTTGCACACAGGCTATTGACACTTAATTAAGAGATCACAAGTGCAGTAGGCCTAAACTCGCCCTCCATACAAGCTGCTAAGTGTTAAGTACCATCCTGCACCTTGCTAGGGGAAACAAAGGTGTCAATGCTAATCACCACAGTAGTGTAGAAAGGTCAAAATCACACTATTATGTCACCAGACAAACAATAGAAAGCCTGGTGTAAAGGGTACATACAAATATTGGTTACCAAAATTACACTGATGTATCCATGTTTATATCTGAAAAAATGACCTCCTAGTGTAAATTATAAGTTTAAGTCACCAGGAAGGTCAGGGGCCATAAAAAAACAAAAGGTTACTACTCAAGTTCATTTATACAGGTGAAAGATCTCCATGTTATCTCAAATGATCTTGTAATACTAGTTTTGATTTATATACCACAGTATATGATGCCGCGCTTGGGGGTAAACTATCTGAGGTGTCGAAGTCAAGATTAAACTGGTGGATCTGGTTGCTTAATTCCCTACTTTAATCATTAAGCTGGATATTACTCTTGTGAATAAAAAACATAAGGCCTGGTGTGCAAAAGAATTACAATGGTAAAAGCCACCCCTTAATGTTCTGCAAATGACATAGGTATATGCGGTGTTAGCGCTTACCCTAAATTGCGGTGAATGTCCGTCCGTGTCACAAGATCCACGGAGTTTCATCCGGCTGTGCGGTAATGGATATGCAGGGGCTTGGATATAGGTTGCTTCTTGCTAACGGTAGGAAGTGGGGAGCACCTCAGCTGTGCAACACCAGAGGAGCCCCGGCAGAAGGCGTCCTTGGATACAGATGAAAAAAGGACGCCTTCGGTCTGGGATATCCATTACCACACAGCCGGATGAAACTCGGTGGATCTTGTGACATTACATTTATATATACTCTATCTTCATCTACTATATAATTGTCTAAGGGGTACTTCCGTCTTTCTGTCTGTCCTTCTGTCTGTCTGTCTGTCACGGATATTCATTGGTCGCGACCTCTGTCTGTCATGGAATCCAAGTCGCTGATTGGTCTGTGTCAAAACAGCCACGACCAATCAGCGACGGCCACAGTCCGGCGGAAAAATGGCCGCTCCTTCCTCCCCACAGTCAGTGCCCTCTCCGTACTCCCCTCCAGTCTGCCCTCACACAGGGTTAATGGCAGCGGTAACAGACCATGCTATGCCGCGGTGTAATGCACTCCATTACCGCTGCTATTACCCTGTGTGACCAACTTTTTACTATTCATGCAGCCTATGCAGCATGAATAGTAAAACGATCTAATGTTAAAAATAATTTAAAAAATAAAAAATCGTTATATACTCACCGTCCGTTGGCCCCTCGGATCCAGAACCGGCCTTTCCCGCTCGCGACACTCCGGTAACCTGTCCATGCTGCGATCTCGCGAGATGATGACGTAGCAGTCTCGCGAGACCGCTACATCATCATCTCGCGAGACTGCAATGCACTCTTGGGACTGGAGTGCGCGAGGAGCATCGGTACAGGCTTCGCTTGGATCCAGGGGCTCCGGAAGGTGAGTATATAACTATTTTTTATTTTATTTCTTTTTTTTAACAGGGATATGATGCCCACATTGCTATATACTACGTGGGCTGGGCAATATACTACATGGGCTGTGCTATATACTACGTGGCTGGGCAACATACTGCATGGGCTGGGCAATATACTACGTGGGCTGGGCAATATACGTGGGCTGTGCAATATACTACATGGGCTGTGCTATATACTACGTGGCTGGGCAATATACTACATGGGCTGTGCTATATACTACGTGGCTGGGCAATATACTACGTGACTATACAACTTGGGCTGCGCAATATACAACATGGGCTGCGCAATATACAACGTGGGCTGCGCAATATGCAATGTGGGCTGTGCAATATGCAACGTGGGCTGCGCAATATGCAACGTGGGCTGCGCAATATGCAACGTGGGCTGCGCAATATACAACGTGGGCTGCGCAATATGCAACGTGGGCTGCGCAATATGCAACGTGGACTGCGCAAAATGCAACGTGGGCTGCTCAATAATATGCAACGTGGGCTGCGCAATATACAACATGGGCTGCACAATTAACAACGTGGGCTGCGCAATATACTACGTGGACTGGGCAATATACTACGTGGGCTGCACAATATACAATGTGGGCTGTGCAACATACAACGTGGGCTGCGGAATATACATCATGGGCTGCGCAATATGCAACGTGGGCTGCGCAATATACAACGTGGGCTGCGCAATTAACAACGTGGGCTGCACAATATACTACGTGGACTGTGCAATATACTACATGGGCTGTGCAATATACAACGTGGGCTGCGCAATGTACAATGTGTGCTGCGCAATGTACTACGTGGGCTGCGCAATATACAATGTGAGCTGGGCAATGTGCTACGTGGGCTGCGCAATGTACTGCGTGGGCTGCGCAATGTACTGCGTGGGCTGCGCAATGTACTGCGTGGGCTGCGCAATGTACTGCGTCGGCTGCGCAATGTACTGCGTGGGCTGCGCAATGTACTGCGTGGGCTGCGCAATGTACTGCGTGGGCTACACAATGTACTGTGTGGGCTGCGCAATATACTACGTGGGCTGTGCTATACACTACGCATACATATTCTAGAATACCTGATGCGTTAGAATCGGGCCACCATCTAGTACTAAAATAAGCATGTTGTTGGACAATGTTTACTATTATGCACAGGTAGTTTTAATTTGTTTTCATTAAATAGTAAAGTTTTATTCAGAATTTTTTTTTATCTTTAATTAATGGTTATTGTCTATAATGCAACAGGGATTGCATAATAGGAGTACATTATTCTTCAAACTGCACACCAGCTACTGCAGAACGTCTTTTTATCATCGAAGAGGGAGAGTCCGGCACATTATTGTTTGATTTATGTTTTACGGTGGTAACAGGTCAACTGTGGCTGGAAATAGAGACTTTGTGGCTGCATCTGTTTAGCTTGTGTTGTACAGGATAGTCTAAATCACAAGCTAAGAGCTAAAAGTAGTCTAGTGACATTCTGTAATGAACAGAAAATGAACCTGTTCTCACTATTTTAGGTTGCAGTACTAGAGTTGCTGCAGTCCTACAATGGAGGCATTGTTTGTTCACATGCGCAACCTGCAGGATACATTAGTCAGTCTGCATAGATAGGACACCTGGAATATACCCAGAGACTGACATGTGCATATCTCATCTACACTTAAAGGACCAGAACAAGGGACACCTATAAACCATGTCTCAGGACACCAGGGCCACCAATTTATCAGTTTGCAGTTAAATCTTCCCACAATAAATGAGTTAAACCAGTGAACATTATAATTAGTATTATTAACTATCCAAACATTTTACAATTGTTAATGAGAGAATATTTATTGATCATGCTTTTTTTTTTTTTGTATTGTCAGTTGCCATCAGCGGGTGGGGAGAAACCCACCAGCATGTATCAGCTGACAGGTTCTCTGTAAAGGGGCATTCCCATCTCCAAGATTCTATTTCACTATATACCCGGTGTAATAACATTAATATTAGCAAATATCTCCAATTAGAAATGTAGTATAGTTCTTCTGATTCACTATGTCGCTTATCCCATTTGCAGGCATTGCAGTAGTTTAGGTATCCATGGTTACAACCACTAACAACTAACAAACTGTCACTATATGAGTGGTCACAACCATGGATACCTAAGCTACTGCAATGCCCTGCACATGGGGTAAGCTACATAGTAAATCAGAAGAACTATACTACCTTTCTAACTGGAGGTATTTGCTAATATTATTATTATACCTACTATAAATTGGAATACACCTTTAGGTGTTAGGAGCATCCTGTGGTTATGCTAGCTAGCCTGTAGCATTGTTATTTGCCATTACCTACATTTTTTTGTAGCTGTATAACTCCTTTATTTTTAAGATTTTTTATCAATGGGCACCTTTCTGGGGTCTTTATTTGTTTTGGGAGTATAAGGGTCTACATTTATGTATGTAAACCGTCTGATTGTGGTTATTTGGGGTTTTCTAGGGTATGCATTTATTGAGGGGGTTTGGTGTGTGTGGTAGGTAGGTTCACTGGGTTGTGTGATAAAAGGGTCAAGTACTATTTGGGATTCAAATTTTGTTCAGGATGTCCAATATAAATGAGAGAAGCATAAGACCAAAATAGTGCACCGCTTTGGACTCCATTCTCCATTATATCTGTTTTCATACTTTAGGAAGTATGATTTTTCAGTAGAAAATGTGAAGACTCAACTTTCCGAGATTGCTATATACATAGTGCAATGATCAATAAGTGCCATATATACAATTAACTAAGTGGCAGAGCCATCTTCTGTATTAGAAAAACAGTCATTTCCACATCATCCTCCAGTTATATTCTTTAATCTAGCATTTAAATAAATCATGTATTGGGAAATACTTACATTTTTGAAGTGGTTGGTTTGCTTAATTTTTCAGTTGCTCTTTTTCATTTTACACCAATTATATATAGAATGATTGTGATTATTTTCTTTTCCCAGGATACATGAAAATCACAATTTCTAAAAACTATATGTAGAAGCAGAACCTTACTGTGACTGTTACACATTAGTATATACTGCCACCATGTGGACACAATATCAATCTGCAGTTGCTGGCTCTGTTACTAAATTCCCTGGCCTATATTTTTTACCAATGCAAAACAAAACTATACAGCTTAATCTGTGACTAGGACAGAAATGAAGATATGTCCTAGTCACAGATTAAACTCAATAGTAGTGGGCAAAAACAAACAGTAACGTTTGGAGTTTGTACTGAACACATAGTGCCCATGCCCATGCACAGATATAGAACACTGACTTCTACCTGAAGTCAGTGTTACTGTTTGGGTTCGGCAGCCCTGAACATCCGGTGTTTCCCACACTATTATCTGTGTGAAAGCGCAAAAAACACCAGCTCTGATTGGCTGAAAGTTCGTTACTGCTAGTCAAAGCTCTGAGTTTCCCACGCTGTCATTCAGTGACAGTGTGGGAAACACTGGATGTTCTGGCTGCGAAACCCAAACAGTAACATGGATTTCAGGGAGAAGGTTACCGCCAGTCACAAGCATCGCTTGAGAGTACTACTCTCTTCATCGTACGCCCGGCCTAAAATAAAAAAAATTGTGTGGGGCCCACACTATTTTTGCTAACGAGAGCAGGAAAAAACGATAGCTGCAGTCTGCAGCCCTCAGCTGTCAGCATTATATTGCATTCTCACACTGTTTTTTTAATTAAAATAAATAATTGAAAAACACGGCGTTGGGTCCTCCCCATTTTTGACAACAAGCCAAGGTAAAGCAGACAGCTGGTGGCTGGTATTCTCAGACTGAGAAGGGGCCATGAATATTGGCACTCCCCAGCCTTAAAATCAATCAAAAGCAGACCGTAGCAGCCCCAGAAAAGGTGCATATATTAGAAGTAGTGATGAGCAAATATACTCGTTACTCGAGATTTCTCGAGCACGCTCGGGGGTCCTCCGAGCATTTTTTAGTGCTTGGAGATTTAGTTTTTCTTGCCGCAGCTGAATGATTTACATCTGTTAGCCAGCATAAGTACATGTGGGGGTTCCCTAGCAACCAGACAACCCCCACATGTACTTATGCTGGCTAACAGATGTAAGTCATTCAGCTGCGGCAAGAAAAACTAAATCTCCAAGCACTAAAAAATACTCGGAGGACCCCCGAGCATGCTGGGAAATCTAGAGAGCTCATCACTAATTAGAAGTACTAATTCTGGCGCTTTTCCCAGCTCTTCCCACTTGCCATGTAGTGGTGGCAAGTGAGGTTCATATTTTTGGGGTTGATGTCACCTTTGTAGTCAATATTGCCTTGCGCAGGCGTGTACTCAAGAGGACAGAGAATGAACTTCAATCCAATATTGCGACCAGCATGCAGCCAGCGGGTAAGGAAAGGGTGAATCAAACACCCGAAAACCCCGCCCATATGACCCAAAACCGGTCCCGCCAAATTCAGGTGACAGGTTCCCTTTAATATGAGTGGAGATGGGGGGATTTATTGTGTGGGGGAGATTTAATGTGAGTGGGGATTTATTGTGGGGGGGAGATTTAATGTGAGTGGAGATGGGGGGTTTTATTGTGGGGGGAGATTTAATGTGAGTAAAGATGGGGGGATTTATTGTGGGGGGGAGATTTAATGTGAGTAGGGAGGGGGGATTTATTGTGTGTGGGGAGAATTGGAGTGGAGATGGGGGATTGAATGTGTGGGGGGAGATTTGTCATGGGGATGGGGGGATTTAATGTGTGGGGGAGATCTGAGGACACAAAATGAAGAGCAAAGGGGGAGATGGGGGGCACGTATGAGAAAACAGTATGGGGGAATGGGGGGCATGTAGGAGGAAACAGTATGGGGGATGGGTGCAGACAGTTTGGGGAGCAAATGGGGGAATGTATGCAGACACAGTATGAGTAGCGATGTGAAAAACATATGTGGACAGAGTACGAGGAGTGAGGGTGTTGGGATGTGTGCATGCGTAGCATGGAGGGACAGTGTAAGGGCACAGCCAGGAGGGGACAGTATACCAAGGAGGGGGAGTGTGATGAGAGAGTACAGTATAAATACTGGGCCCTATAGGGGGGACACTGTTATGACCCCAATGGCAGAGGGTTTCAAAAGTACATACCAAGTCTGCAAACATAAAAAACCAGCTCATAGGGCAGTGGTAACTGGGCTAACCGTATATCTAATCCTAGCACCACAAATAGCAGCAGCCGGGGAACGTGCCTACGTTGGTTCTAGACGTCTTGCGCCAGCCGGAGAACTAACTAACCCTAGAAGGGAAAAGATAGACCTTTCTTGCCTCCAGAGAAAAGACCCCAAAAGTTGGATACAAGCCCCCCACAAATAATAACGGTGAGGTAAGGAGAAAAGACAAACGTAAGAATGAACTAGATATTTAGCAAAGAGAGGCCCACTGACTAATAGCAGAATATAGTAAGATGACTTATACGGTCAGCAAAAACCCTATCAAAATTTCCACGCTGGATATTCAAGAACCCCCGAACCGTCTAACGGCCCGGGGGGAGAACACCAGCCCCCTAGAGCTTCCAGCAAAATCAGGAATCACATTTAGTACAAGCTGGACAGAAAATAAGAGCAATACAGATAACCAAAAAAACAAGGAAGCAGGACTTAGCTTAATTTTGCAAGAACCAAGACCAGCAGACAGGAGCAAACAGAAAGGATCTGATTACAACGATGCCAGGCACTGGACTGAGGATCCAGGAAGTTTATATAGCAACACCCCTGGACTAACGACCCAGGTGGGTGCCAAACTGAGGAAAGACAATCCCAGAGTCATATCACTAGTGACCACAAGAGGGAGCCAAAAAAGTCTAATTCACAACAGTACCCCCCCTTTAAGGAGGGGTCACCGAACCCTCACCAAGACCACCAGGGCGATCAGGATGAGCAGCGTGAAAGGCACGAACTAAATCGGCCGCATGCACATCAGAGGCAACCACCCAGGAATTATCCTCCTGGCCATAGCCCTTCCACTTGACCAGATACTGAAGCCTCCGTCTGGAGAGACAAGAATCCAAGATCTTCTCCACCACGTACTCCAACTCGCCCTCAACCAACACCGGAGCAGGAGGCTCAACAGAAGGAACCACAGGCACAACGTACCGCCGCAACAAAGACCTATGGAACACGTTGTGAATGGCAAACGACACCGGAAGATCCAAGCGAAAGGACACAGGATTAAGGATTTCCACTATCTTGTAAGGACCGATGAAGCGAGGCTTAAATTTAGGAGAGGAGACCTTCATAGGAACAAATCGAGAAGACAGCCATACCAAATCCCCAACACGAAGTCGGGGACCCACACCGCGGCGGCGGTTGGCAAAACGCTGAGCCTTCTCCTGTGACAACTTTAATTTGTCCACCACATGATTCCAGATCTGCTGCAACCTATCCACCACGGAATCTACCCCAGGACAGTCAGAAGGCTCCACGTGTCCCGAGGAAAAAGGAGGATGGAAACCAGAGTTGCAAAAAAAAGGCGAAACCAAAGTAGCGGAACTAGCCCGATTATCAAGGGCAAACTCAGCCAACGGCAAGAAGGTCACCCAATCATCCTGATCTGCAGAAACAAAACACCTCAAATAAGCCTCCAGAGTCTGATTAGTTCGTTCCGTTTGTCCATTAGTCTGAGGATGAAAGGCAGACGAAAACGACAAATCAATGCCCATCTTAGCACAAAAGGATCGCCAGAACCTGGAAACAAACTGGGATCCTCTGTCAGACACAATATTCTCAGGAATGCCGTGCAAACGAACCACATTCTGAAAGAACAAAGGAACCAGATCGGAAGAGGAAGGCAGCTTAGGCAAAGATACCAAATGGACCATCTTGGAAAAGCGATCACATACCACCCAGATGACAGACATGCCCTGAGACACCGGAAGATCTGAAATGAAATCCATGGAAATGTGTGTCCAAGGCCTCTTCGGGACAGGCAAGGGCAAGAGCAACCCGCTGGCACGAGAACAGCAAGGCTTAGCTCGAGCACAACTCCCACAGGACTGCACAAATGACCGCACATCCCGTGACAAGGAAGGCCACCAAAAGGACCTAGCCACCAGATCTCTGGTGCCAAAAATTCCCGGATGCCCTGCCAACACCGAGGAATGAACCTCGGAAATGACTCTGCTGGTCCATTTATCAGGAATAAACAGTCTGTCGGGTGGACAAGAGTCAGGTCTACCAGCCTGAAATCTCTGCAACACACGTCGCAAATCCGGAGAAATGGCTGACAAGATAACTCCCTCTTTAAGAATACCAACTGGTTCTACGACTCCAGGAGAGTCAGGCACAAAGCTCCTTGAAAGAGCATCAGCCTTCACATTCTTTGAACCTGGTAAATACGAGACCACAAAGTCAAAACGGGAGAAAAACAATGACCAACGGGCCTGTCTAGGATTCAGACGTTTAGCAGACTCGAGATACATCAGATTTTTGTGATCAGTCAAGACCATCACACGATGCTTAGCACCCTCGAGCCAATGACGCCACTCCTCAAATGCCCACTTCATGGCCAGCAACTCCTGATTGCCAACATCATAATTCCGCTCAGCAGGCGAAAACTTCCTAGAGAAAAAAGCACATGGTCTCATTACAGAGCAACCAGGGCTTCTCTGCGACAAAATGGCCCCTGCCCCAATCTCAGAAGCATCCACTTCAACCTGAAAGGGAAGTGAGACATCAGGCTGGCACAAAACAGGCGCTGAAGTAAACCGGCACTTCAACTCTTGGAAAGCTTCCACGGCTGCAGGAGCCCAGTTAGCAACATCAGAACCTTTCTTGGTCATATCCGTCAAAGGTTTAACAACGCTAGAAAAATTAGCGATAAAACGACGGTAGAAGTTAGCAAAACCCAAGAACTTCTGAAGACTTTTAACTGACGTGGGCTGAGTCCAATCATGAATAGCTCGGACCTTGACTGGGTCCATCTCCACCGCAGAAGGGGAAAAAATAAAACCCAAAAAGGGAACCTTCTGTACTCCAAAGAGACACTTTGAGCCCTTAACAAACAAAGCATGCTCACGCAAAACCTGAAACACCATCCTGACCTGCTCTACATGCGAGTCCCAATCATCAGAAAAAAACAGAATATCATCCAGATAAACAATCATAAATTTATCCAGATACTTCCGGAAAATATCATGCATAAAGGACTGAAACACTGAAGGAGCATTAGAGAGCCCAAAAGGCATCACCAAGTACTCAAAATGACCTTCGGGCGTATTAAATGCAGTTTTCCATTCATCTCCTTGCTTAATGCGCACAAGGTTGTACGCACCACGAAGATCTATCTTGGTGAACCACTTGGCACCTTTAATCCGGGCAAACAAGTCCGACAACAGAGGCAAAGGATACTGATATTTAACAGTGATTTTATACAGAAGCCGATAGTCAATACAAGGTCTCAAAGATCCGTCCTTCTTGGCCACAAAAAAGAATCCCGCACCAAGAGGGGAAGAGGATGGATGGATATGCCCCTTCTCCAGAGACTCCTTGATATACGAACGCATTGCGGTATGCTCAGGTACAGACAGATTAAATAGTCTTCCCTTAGGAAATTTACTACCTGGAATCAAATCTATGGCGCAGTCACAGTCCCTATGAGGAGGCAGAGCACTGGACCTGGACTCGCTGAATACATCCTGATAATCAGACAAATACTCAGGAACTTCCGAAGGAGTAGAGGAAGCAATAGACACCGGCGGGGAATCACCATGAATTCCCCGACAGCCCCAACTTGACACATACATTGCCTTCCAATCCAAGACTGGATTATGGGTCTGTAACCATGGCAGACCCAAAACAACCAAATCATGCATTTTATGCAGAACAAGAAAACGAATCACCTCCCGATGTTCAGGAGTCATGCACATGGTTACCTGTGTCCAAAACTGCGGTTTATTTTCTGCCAATGGCGTAGCATCAATACCTCTAAGAGGGATAGGATTTACCAAAGGCTCAAGAACAAAACCACAGCGCTTGGCAAATGACAGATCCATAAGACTCAGGGCAGCACCTGAATCCACAAACGCCATAACAGGGTAGGAAGACAATGAGCAAATTAAAGTCACAGACAAAATAAATTTAGGTTGCAAATTACCAATGGCGACAGGGCTAACAACCCTTGTAAGGCGTTTAGAGCATGCTGATATAACATGTGTAGAATCACCACAGTAAAAACACAACCCATTCTGACGTCTATGATTTTTCCGTTCATTTCTAGTCTGAATTCTATCACATTGCATTAAATCAGGTGTTTGTTCAGACAACACCACCAGAGGATTAGCAGTTTTGCGCTCCCGCAAACGCCGGTCAATTTGAATAGCCAGCGCCATGGAATCATTCAGACTTGTAGGAATGGAGAAACCCACCATCACATTCTTAATGGCTTCAGAAAGGCCATTTCTGAAATTTACGGCCAGAGCACACTCATTCCACTGAGTAAGCACGGACCATTTCCGAAATTTTTGGCAATACACTTCAGCTTCATCCTGGCCCTGAGAAATAGCCAGCAAGGCTTTTTCTGCCTGAATTTCAAGATTGGGTTCCTCGTAAAGCAATCCGAGCGCCAGAAAAAATGCATCAATATTTGCCAATGCCGGATCTCCTGGCGCTAGCGAGAAGGCCCAATCCTGAGGGTCGCCCCGTAAGAAAGAGATAACAATTTTAACTTGCTGAGCTGAGTCTCCAGATGAACGGGGTCTCAGAGATAGAAACAATTTACAATTATTCCTGAAATTCCTAAACTTGAATCGGTCTCCAGAGAACAGTTCAGGAATAGGTATTTTAGGTTCAGACATTGGACTACTGGTAACAAAATCTTGTATGCCCTGCACACGAGCAGCAGGCTGATCCACACTTGTAATCAAGGTCTGGACATTCATGTCTGCAGCAAGCTCAAGCCACTTAGAGGTAAAGGAGAGGAACAAAGAGAGGAAAAAAAAAAAAAACTCAGAATTTCCTTTCTTATTATCCCACTTCTGCAATGTATTAAACATTCAACTTTGGCCTGGCATACTGTTATGACCCCAATGGCAGAGGGTTTCAAAAGTACATACCAAGTCTGCAAACATAAAAAACCAGCTCATAGGGCAGTGGTAACTGGGCTAACCGTATATCTAATCCTAGCACCACAAATAGCAGCAGCCGGGGAACGTGCCTACGTTGGTTCTAGACGTCTCGCGCCAGCCGGAGAACTAACTAACCCTAGAAGGGAAAAGATAGACCTTTCTTGCCTCCAGAGAAAAGACCCCAAAAGTTGGATACAAGCCCCCCACAAATAATAACGGTGAGGTAAGGAGAAAAGACAAACGTAAGAATGAACTAGATATTTAGCAAAGAGAGGCCCACTGACTAATAGCAGAATATAGTAAGATGACTTATACGGTCAGCAAAAACCCTATCAAAATTTCCACGCTGGATATTCAAGAACCCCCGAACCGTCTAACGGCCCGGGGGGAGAACACCAGCCCCCTAGAGCTTCCAGCAAAATCAGGAATCACATTTAGTACAAGCTGGACAGAAAATAAGAGCAATACAGATAACCAAAAAAACAAGGAAGCAGGACTTAGCTTAATTTTGCAAGAACCAAGACCAGCAGACAGGAGCAAACAGAAAGGATCTGATTACAACGATGCCAGGCACTGGACTGAGGATCCAGGAAGTTTATATAGCAACACCCCTGGACTAACGACCCAGGTGGGTGCCAAACTGAAGAAAGACAATCCCAGAGTCATATCACTAGTGACCACAAGAGGGAGCCAAAAAAGTCTAATTCACAACAGGACACAGTGTGAGAGGACAGTGTGAAGAGGGGGTCGGTATGGAAAGGGGAGGTCCGTGTAAAGAGCATGTACCATAAGAGGGATTTTCCAGAAGAGTATTGGAAGAATGTCTTATGGTCTGATGAAGCCAAAGTAGAACTGTTTAGTAGAAGCAAAACTTGTTGTGTTCGGAGGAGGCAGAATGCTGAGTTGCATCCAAAGAACATGATACCTAGTGTGAAGCATGGGGTTGGCAACATTATGCTTTGGGGTTGTTTCTCTGCAAAGGTACCAGGACATCTGATCCGTGTACATGAAAGAATGAATGGGGTCATGTATCCTGAGATTTTGAGTGCAAACCTCCTTCCATCAGCAAGGGCATTGAAGAGGAAATGTGGATGGGTCTTTCAGCATGATAATGATTCCAAGCACACCACCGGGATAACGAAGAAGTGGCTTCGTAAGAAGCATATGAAGGTCCTGGATAGTCCTAGCCAGTCTCCAGATCTCAATCCTATAGAAAACCTTTGGACGAAGTTGAAAGTTTGTGTTGCTCAGCGACAAACCCAAAACATCACTGCTCTAGAGGACATCTGGATGGAGGAATGGTCCAACATACCACCAACAGTGTGTGCTAACCTTGTGAAGACTTACAGAAAATGTTTGACCTCTGTCATTGCCAACAAAAGATATATAACAAAATATTGAAATGAACTTTAGTTAATGACCAAATAATTATTTTTCACCATCATTTGCAAAATAAATCTTGCCAAATCAGACAAGGTGATTTTCTGGATTTGTTTTCTCATTTTGACTCTCATAGTTGTGGTCTACCTATGATGTCAATTACAGGTCTTTCTCATCTTTTTAAGTGGGAGAACATGCACAATTGGTGGCTGACTAAATACTTTTTTTCCCCACTGTAGATAGGAGATGTATTGTATAGATAGATAGATATTCGTGAAATATATAATTAGTGCTTTAAATGTTTAGCTTACTGCACATGTATCTTAATATATACTTACCTTGTAATGTCTTCACATCCTGTTCCGTCCAGATGTGTCCGGATCACAGAATTCCAAGATGCAGAAGTTCACCGTATTGGGACACCCTAGTGATGGGTGTTTCATTATGGAACCTGCTGGTGGTACCAGCCTCTTGCACGGTACCACCAGCGGAACACCGTCGCACAACACACACACACTGTATACGCCATACGCACCACACACACACAAACACACACTGTATATGCCATATGCACCACACATACACACACACACACACACACACTGTATATGCTGTGCCCACCAAACACACACACACACACACACACACTGTATACACCATACGCAACAAACACACACACACACACACACACACACACACTGTATATGCCGTATGTAGCCTCTTGCGTGGTACCACCAGCGGAACACCGTCGCGATCAGCCGAATGATTCACTGACCGCCGCCGTCTTTGGGGGAGAGAGAAAGCGCACAGGGGTGAGAGAGAAAGAGCACAGGGGGGGACAAACGGGACAGCACATGAGGGGAGAACACAGCACAGGAAGGATAGAGACAGCAGAGGGACAAGGGGGATAGCACATGGGGTAGACAGGTCAAAGAAGAGAGCACAGATGGGAGAAGTCAGCACATGGGGAAAGAGAGAGTGAATAGGTGGGTGAGCACATGGGGGGAGAGATTCTCAATGCTGCAAAGCCTGCCCCCATCGTGACATTACCGCACTCCTGATGCAATAGCATAGGGCCTCCATCTAGTTAACCTAATAAATGCATAAATCATAAAAATGATGTAGAGTTCCCTCTATATTTGGTAACTAGCAAAGGTAAAGCAGAGAGATCTATGAGCTGATATTCTCAGGCTGGGAATGGTTTTTGGGCCCTTCCCAGCCTAAAAATAGCAGCCTGCAGCCTTCCCCTTCTCCGTTATGTGTTGGCAAATGGCGTAATGGGGCTTGGATATGATGTCAGCTGTGAATTGTCCAAAAACGCATCTGACATTAAGGCCTTCTGTTAGTAAAGGAGAGGTGTCAACCAGACATCCCCATTAATAACCCAGTACTAAAAAGAAAAAAAACACATACAAAAATACTCTCACCGACTTTTTCCCTGCTTCACGGAATGCAGCGTGACCCGGTGACTCAGATGAGTGGTGATGTCAGTAAACTTACTACTCTTCACAGTTGCTGGGTCTCGCGGAGTGCAGCATCAGCCGGGAGTGGCTGCTGCTAAAGCCTATTGGACCTCAGAACGAGGCTCCATAGGCTTTGAACAACAGAATCTTGGAACGTCATGGGAAGTGCTGGGCTATGTCGGACCTGCATGGAAACTTTGTTTTCTAATAGATTGGTGAACCAGGGATGGTGTTGTTATTTCTCTCTTTTTATATTTTTCAGGTTTCCATTTGTGAACTACGTCAGATTCGTTGGAATACGTCAGACCTGAGTGGGATTTTTTTTTAATAAAGTGGTGAACCACAGAAAGGGTTGGGGAGTGTTTTTTTTAAATAAAGTACTTATGTGTGTTTTTTCCTTTTCCGTAATGGGTTAGTAATGGGGGTGTCTGATAGACTCTCTACTACTAATCGGCCTCCCTCTTAGCAAACTCTCCCCGCTCCAATCTGTCCTGAATGCTGCTGCCAGGATCATATTCCTCACCAACCGTTACACCGATGTCTCTACCTTGTGCCAGTCATTACACTGGCTACCCATCCACTCCAGAATCCAGTACAAAACTACTACCCTCATCCACAAAGCACTCCATGGCTCAGCACCACCCTACATCTCCTCTCTGGTCTCAGTCTACCACCCTACCCGTGCCCTCCGCTCCGCTAATGACCTCAGGTTAGCATCCTCAATAATCAGAACCTCCCACTCCCGTCTCCAAGACTTTACACGTGCTGCGCCGATTCTTTGGAATGCACTACCTAGGTTAATACGATTAATCCCCAATCCCCACAGTTTTAAGCGTGCCCTAAAAACGCATTTGTTCAGACTGGCCTACCGCCTCAACGCATTAACCTAACTATCCCTGTGTGGCCTATTAAAAATAGAAAAAACAAAACAAAACACATAATCAGGTTCCTCGCATCATGTTCTCATACACTTTATGCAGTTAATAGCCCTCTGTGTCTGTACTGCTACATACTTAGGCTGTTAACTGGTTCATGCAGCTTTACATGAACACCCGAGCCTTACACTATGGCTGGTCCAAATAACTAAAGCAATTGTTACCATCCACCTCTCGTGTCTCCCCTTTTCCTCATAGTTTGTAAGCTTGCGAGCAGGGCCCTCATTCCTCCTGGTATCTATTTTGAACTGTGATTTCTGTTATGCTGTAATGTCTATTGTCTGTACAAGTCCCCTCTATAAGTTGTAAAGCACTGCGGAATATGTTGGCGCTATATAAATAAAAATTATTATTATTATTATTTATAGACACCTGTCCATTACTATCACCAGGGCTTAATGCGAGCTGTCTTTTTCGACAATTAACAGCTAACATCAACCCCAAGCCCCATTACCCCAATTGCCAATGCACCAGGACAATGGGAAGATCAATTGGAAGATCGAAGGTGAAGCGTCAGAACTGGAGCATCTGATGTGATGCTCCCCTTCTGAGATGGCTGTGGGCTGGTATTTTAGGCTGGGAAGGCTCCAATAACTATGGACCTTCCCAACCTGATAATATAAGCTAACAGCTTTCTGCTTTACCTTTGTTGGTTGCCAAAATGGGGGAACCTCACGGCATTTTTTTCATTTATTTATGTATTAGGTTAATACATGTACAGTAAGCTACACATGCAATGCAAACATTATATATATTACAGATATCTATTTATCTGTCTATTTATCTATGTATTTATCTATATGTTTGCACATCTTTAAAACCTAAAAATATGTTATATCTATTCTGCATTATATTCTGGTAAGTGGTTATACGGTTATTTGTTTTACATACAAACAGGCCACAGACTTATAGTACACTCATCTGAATGAGCCCTTGCACTTCATAATATCACATCATTATATTCTAATTTGTGTCATTATAATACAATTTGTATCATCCACAGTGAAATCCACATTTTGTATAAGATCTATGGCTCAGTATTCCAAAATATATTTGAAAATAGGTTAAAAGTTAACAAATTCAAATAATTTTTTAAGGGAAACCAAACAACCTAACATAGCTGTAAAGTAGGGGTGCACAACATTTTTTTGTTCAAGGGCTACATTGCCATATTGAAGTAATCCTAACAGCCAAAAAGGGGTAAAGGGGTAGTTACATTAATACATCACCCTTTTGGAAGTGCATTGAACAGCAAGGTGTATTGCTGCTGAGGGGAAAAAAATCTCTTTAAATCTTCAGCTTAGCGAATGTGAACGGGCTGAGTGTGACCTGAGTGTAAGTGTGAACGGCGGTAAGTGTGTGACTTGTGATTCAGTGACTTTGGATTCAGGGAGTTTCCAAGGAAGGAATTACTGAATTGCTGTGTGTATTTTATTAATACTTTGTATTCATTTTTATTTAACGCTTCTCCACTATTGTTAATGCCACACAGTGCACATCTTGCCACATGTATGCAGTCCTTGATCAGCCGGTCGAGGGTGCATACTGCTGTGCAAGATGTGATCACGTTGTGCATTTGGAAGCCCAGATTCTGGATCTAAATGTGCAGCTGGCAACACTGAGATCCATTGACAATATGGAAAGGAGTCTTCTGCTCACTGAGCAGACGCTCAATGGGATAGATGAGGGGGGGGATGGTAGGATGGAGCTGCAGGACAGTGAAGTAGCTAGCTGGGTGACAGTTAGAAGGCCGGGTAGAGGGAAGAGTGCCAGGGAGGCTAGTCCTGATCTGGCTCACCCCAATAAGTTTGCTAAGTTGGTAGATGAGGGGGTGCCAGTACAGGGGTAGCACTGCTGCAGCCAGGCATGCCCTCTGAAAGCCGGAGGAGTGACTGCTACAGTAAGGAGGGAAATAGGAAAGCAGGGCAGGCCAGACAGGTGCTGGTAGTGGGGGATTCAATTTTGAACAGCTGACATGTGCCCACAATAGCGGCTGGTGAAATCGCGATTCACCCGCCGCTATTAACTAGTTAAATGCCGCTGTCAAATGCAGACAGCGGCTATTCCAACCATCGGGCCGGAAATGAGCGCATCGCTGACCCCCGTCACATGATCGGGGGTCAACGATGCTTCTGCATAGTAACCATAGAGGTCCTTGAGACCGTTATGGTTACTGATGCCGGTTTGCTGTGAGTGCCACCCTGTGGTCGGAGCTCATAGCAAGCCTGCATTTCAGCTACATAGCAGTGATCTGATGATCGCTGCTATGTAGCAGAGCCAATCGAGTTGTGCCAGCTTCTAGCTTCCCATGGAGGCTATTGAAGCCATGGCAAAAGTTAAAAAAGTTAAAAAAAATGTGAAAAAAAAAAAATATATAAAAGTTTAAATAACCCCCCTTTCAAACCTACACATATTTGGCATCGCCGCGTTCAGAATCGCCCGATCTATCAATAAAAGAAAGCGTTAACCTGATCATTAAACAGCGTAGCGAGAAAAAAATTCGAAACGCCAGAATTACGTTTTTTTGGTCGCCGTGAGATTGCATTAAAATGCAATAACAGGCGATTAAAAGAACATATCTGCACAAAAGTGGTATCAATAAAAATGTCAGCTCGGCACACAAAAAATAAGCCCTCAATCGACCCCAGATCACGAAAAATGGAGACGCTACAGGTATCGGAAAATGGCACCATATTTTTTTTTTTTAGCAAAGTTTGGAATTTTTTTCACCTCTTAGATAAAAGAGAACCTAGACATGTTAGGTGTCTATGAACTCGTAATGACCTGGAGAATCATAATATCAGTTTTAGCATTTAGTGAACCTAGCAAACAAGCCAAACAAAAAACAAGTGTGGGATTGCACTTTTTATGCAATTTCACCGCACTTGGAATTTTTTCCCGTTTTCTAGTACACAACATGGTAAAACCAATGATGTCGTTCAAAAGTACAACTCGTCCTGCAAAAAATAAGCCCTCACATTGCCATTTTGATGGAAAAATAAAAAAAGTTATGGCTCTGGGAAGGAGGGGAGCGAAAAACGAACACGGAAAAACGGAAAATCCCAAGGTCATGAAGAAGTTAAAGATGATATCAGGGAATTAGGCTGCAAGCTGAAAGCAAGGACCTCCGAAGTGAAATACTGCCTATACCACATGCCACGCCAGAGAGGCAATGGGAGATTAGGTTAATATGAATTGGTGTAGGAAGGAGGGGTTTGGGTTCCTGGAGAACTGGTTTGACATCTCAGTTGGCTACAGGTTCTATGCTAGGGACGGGCTGCACCTCAATGGGGAAGGTGCAGCTGTGCTGGGGGAGAGAATGGCTAGAAGGTTAGAGGAATGTTTAAACTAGGGATTGGGGAGGGTATTCATTTTATAGGAGGGAAGATAGAGACCTGGGCAAAAATAAGGAAGTTGGGGGTGGCGGTGGCATGGGGGGTGGAGTTAGAACAGTTAATAATTTAAGAAAGAATAAAGGTGCAGAGAGATACATAAAATGTATGTATACTAATGCCAGAAGCCTCGCCAACAAAATGGACGAATTAGAATTAATGTTGTTGGAGCATAATTATGACATGGTGGGGATATCTGAGATGTGGCTGGATGAGAGCCATGACTGGGTTGTTAACTTGCAGGGCTATAGTCTGTTCAGAAATGACCGCACGGATAAGCGAGGGGGAGGGGTGTGTCTATATGTAAATTCATCCTTAAAACCCATCCTGCGTGCTAATATAGGTGAATCTAATGAAAATGTAGACTCCCTGTGGGTGGAGATAAGGGGAGGGGGAAAAAATAATAAATTACTGATAGGGGTTAGTTATAAGTCTCCAAAAATAATGGAAGCAATGGAGAATATCCTCATAAAGCAAATAGATGAAGCTGTGACTCAAGGAGAAGTCATTATTATGGGGGACTTCAACTACCCTGAAATAGACTGGGTAACAGAAACCTGCAGTTCCAGCAAAGATTATCGGTTTTTGACAACTATGAGAGACAATTACCTTTCACAACTGGTTCAGGACCCAACAAGAAGGGGGGCACTGCTAGACCTAATATTAACCAACAGGCCAGACTGCATATCAAATATAAGGGTTGGGGGTCACTTGGGGAATAGTGATAACAAAATAATAAGTTTTCATGTATCCTTTAATAAGATGTGTAATAGAGGGGTGACAAGGACACTAAACTTCAGGAGGGCAAATTTCCAATGGATGAGAGATGATCTTGGTGCAATTAACTGGGATGATATCCTGAGACATAAAAATACACAAAGAAAATGGGAGATGTTTATTAGCATCCTGGATAGGACCTGTGCACAGTATATACCGTATGGGAATAAACATACTAGAAATAGAAGGAAACCAATATGGCTAAATAGAGCTGTAAGGGGCGCAATAAGTGACAAAAAGAAAGCATTTAGAGAATTAAAGGAAGTAGGTAGTGATGAGGCATTAAATAAATATAGAAAATTAAATAAATTCTGTAAAAAGCAAATCAAGGCAGCAAAAATTGAGACAGAGAAACTCATTGCCAGAGAGAATAAAAATAATCCCAAAATATTCTTTAAAGGGAACCTGTCACCCCCCCCCCCCCCAGTTGTTTCAAACTAAAAGAGCCACCTTGTGCAGCAGTAATGCTGCATTCTGACAAGGTGGCTCTTTTAGTTCTGGGTGCTGTAACTAGAGAAATAATCCTTTTTAAATTTGTAAGAAATACCTGGTCTTCAGTCAAGGAGGCTGGCGTTTCCCCCCTGCTTTAGACGTCACACAGCCGTCACTCACATCTTCTTGACGCTGGGCGCCGCCTCCTCCTCACCGCTGTTTTCAAAATAGCCGGCGCCTGCGCTCTTTTCCCCTGCCTGGTGCAGGCGCAGTGAGCGCTGCCAGTCTTTCCTCATATGCAGCCCAGCTGACTGCACCTGCGCGGCCGCCCTGCCTGTGAATCCCAGCCCCGCAATGTGAATAAATCATAAGTATTTCTTACAAATTTAAAAACGGATTATGTCTCTAGTTACAGCACCCAGAACTAAAAGAGCCACCTTGTCAGAATGCAGCATTACTGCTGCACAAGGTGGCTCTTTTAGTTTGAAACGACTGGGGGGGGGGGGGTGACAGGTTCCCTTTAACTACATAAATAGTAAGAAACTAAAAAATGATAGTGTTGGCCGCCTTAAAAATAAAATCACAAAGTAGAAACAGAAGGTGCTCCAGCTCCAATAAAAGAGATTCTTTATTAATGGTTAAAATCCAGTGACATAATAAATCCTTGCTGTAATACAAATGTGGGGGTACAGAGCCCATGCAACGCGTTTCGATCGCTGCCGATCTTAATCAATGCATCGCCTTAAAAATAGTCTGGGTGAAATGGTGGATGAGGATGAGGAAAAAGCCAATACGCTAAAAGACTTTTTTCATCAGTATTTACACAAGAAAATCCCATGGCAGACAATATGATCAGTGATAACAAAAATTCCACATTAAGTGTCACCTGCTTAACCCAGAAGGAAGTATGGCGGTGTCTAAAAATCACTAAAATTGACAAATCTCCGGGCCCGGATGGGATACACCCCCGAGTACTGCAGTAATTCAGTACAGTCATTGATAGACCATTATTTTTAATCTTTAAAGACTCCATAATAACAGGGTCTGTACCACAGGACTGGCGTATAGCAAATGTGGTGCCAATATTCAAAAAGGGGACAAAAACTGAACTCGGAAAGTATAGGCCAGTAAGCTTAACGTCTACTGTGGGTAAAATCCTGGAGGGCATTCTAAGGGATGCTATACTGGAGTATCTGAAGAGGAATAACCTCATGGCCCAATATCAGCATGGGTTTACTAGGGACCGTTCCTGTCAGACTAATCTGATCAATTTCTACAAAGAGGTAAGTTCCGGATTGGACCAAGGCAACGCAGTGGACGTAGTGTATATGGACTTTTCAAAAGCTTTTGATATGGTGCCACACAAAAGGTTGAAACATAAAATGAGAATAATGGGGATAGGGGAAAATATGTGTAAGTGTGTTAAGAGCTGGCTCAGGGATAGGAAACAAAGGGTGGTTATTAATGGAGCACACTCAGACTGGGTCGTGGTTAGCAGTGGGGTACCACAGGGGTCAGTATTGTGCCATCTTCTTTTTAATATATTTATTAATGACCTTGTAGGGGGCATACAGAGCAGAATTTCAATATTTGCAGATGACACTAAACTCTGCAGGGTAATCAATACAGAGGAGGACAATTTTATATTACAAGATGATTTATGTAAACTAGAAGCTTGGGCTGATAAATGGCAAATGAGCTTTAATGGGGATAAATGTAAGGTCAGGCACTTGGGTAGAAGTAATAAGATGTATAACTATGTGCTTAATTCTAAAACGCTGGGCAAAACCGTCAATGAAAAAGACCTGGGTGTATGGGTGGATGACAAACTCACATTTAGTGGCCAGTGTCAGGCAGCTGCTACAAAGGCAAATAAAATAATGGGATGCATTAAAAGAGGCATAGAAGCTCATGAGGAGAACATAATTTTACCTCTATACAAGTCACTAGTTCGACCACACTTAAAATACTGTGTACAGTTCTGGTCTCCGGTGTACAAGAAAGACATAGCTGAACTAGAGCGGGTGCAGAGAAGAGCGACCAAGGTTATTAGAGGACTGGGGGGTCTGCAATACCAAGATAGGGTATTACACTTGGGGCTATTTAGTTTGGAAAAACAAAGGCCAATGGGTGATCTTATTTTAATGTATAAATATATGGTGGGAAAGTACAAAGACCTTTCTGATGATCTTTTTAATCATAGACCTGAGACAGGGACAAGGGGGCATCCTCTACGTCTGGAGGAAAGAAGGTTTAAGCATAATAACAGACGCGGATTCTTTACTGTAAGAGCAGTGAGACTATGGAACTCTCTGAGGTAAGATGTTGTAATGAGTGATTCATTATTAAAATTTAAGAGGGGACTGGATGCCTTTCTTGAAAAGTATAATGTTACAGGATATACAGCATATAGTAGATTCCTTGAGAGGGCGTTGATCCAGGGAACTAGTCTGATTGCCGTATGTGGAGTCGGGAAGGAATTTTTTTCCCCAATGTGGAGCTTACTCTTTGCCACATGGGTTTTTTTGCCTTCCTCTGGATCAACATGTTAGGGAATGTTAGATTAGGCTATGGGTTGAACTAGATGGACTTATAGTCTTCCTTGAACCTTAATAACTATGTAACTATGTAGAACCACCATCAGTGCAATAATATATCAGCTGAACCATATTTTGAGAATGTGAGAAGGAATTGGAGAATTTCTGCTCAGTTTCTGCTCTAAAAATATCACTGTGAACACATTCTAACTTAAACTGATTTTTTTGAACAGAAGCTCATCGAATCCTCCTAATAATCTCAAATCTCAAAGTTTGGACACTAGTTTTAACATAGCCAGGAAACACGCTATGGCTTGCTACATGTGTAGAAGATCAGAACCACCATCATTACATGAAGGCAGCATCAGAAGCACCATCATTACTTGCACCAGAACCACTGTCAGTACATGAATGCAGTGCCAGAAACACCATCAGTCAATGAATGCAGCACCAGAACCAGTATCAGTACATGAATATAACCCCAGAACCACCATTATTAATTGAGTGCAGAACCACCATCAGTACGTGAGTGCAGTGCTAGAAACACCATCAGTACATGAATACAGAGACAGAAATACCATCAGCTCATGAAAGCGTTGCCGGAAACACTTAAGCACTCTGTATATCTTTTCTATTTGATGTCGGGACTGGAGATCTTGTCCCTTTTTTTAACTCACAGCTGCTCCGCTGAACTCATGGATTGATGCGGCAACACAAAATCAAATTGTTACACGTACTCAGGTTTTGACAAGGGAAGTGGTCATTTTACTTGGGCTAGATCATGGCATTAGTTTGTTGAAAGTTTGTGCATGTTATCACAGCACAATATCCAAATATGTCCATCAACAGGTTGATTTAATTCTTTTGGCTGACGTAATTTTTATGAGACTCGAAAACGTTGGTTCAAAGTCTAAAACGTATTGTTTTAGCACTTTTAATACTCTATATTTTAGTGGATGCTTTTGTTTTATTTTTTGTAATTAATAAATAAGCAAATTTAATAACACCAGCTGACACCGTCTGATGGAACCTCATTCTTCTACTATAAGAATTCATCTGTATGTAATTTTTAAAGGAACACCTTGATTCCTATGACAATGTAATCCTGTCCTACTGATACCTGTGCAGAGAGCTCAAAGGAGCATGCTTAGGCTACTTTCACACATCAGGTTTTCTCTGTCATGCTGGATCCGTCGACTTTTGAAAAAAATGGATCCGTTGTAAATTGTGAAAAACTGATGCAACGGATCTGTTTTTTTTGCCGGATCCGACCAACTGATTTCCGGGCACTAATAACTGGTCCGCGGGGAGGAGAGAGAGAGAGAGAGAGACATGCATCTTCTCCACATGTCCATGTATACAGATCACTGGTAATATTCTCTGTGTATAATAGCTGACCACAGCTGCAATTCAACCCACCTGGCTTAGTGGAGGGGAGGACTACAGTAGATCAGATTGAATTTGTAAAGCATAGGTACACACAGTCCTATAGAGAACACTCTCAATGGAAGTAATGCTCAGCTCTGGTCAAATATCCTGGCTCAAAGTCTCCTTTCTATTACTTCCACATGCCATAATAGGGGCGATGACATAACTCAACAATTTTATAATATAATACTCAATCATCACAGTAATCTGCACCATTATTCCTTGCTCTCATTTCCTTAACTTGTAGATTTTCTACATAATGGAGAAGTAATGTTTGCCATATAAAATACAATTTACTGTATGAAAAAATGGAAAGCTCATCTACTTCTATTTAGCTTTTATTGCACAGTCCCAGTGTATGCTTCTGAATCCCAGACCTTAGCAATTCAGTTTTTCTTATCCCAATACATTTTTATCTAATTCCTTGGTTCACTGTGCTGCTTGTGGCAGCCATAACTATTACAGCGTATTGTACATGTTCCACATTTATACAGTATGGTGTATGTAGGTCAAGAGAGAAATACTGTAACAAAAATGCGGTTACCTTCTGCTGGAGTGAAAACAGATATGTTGGATCGGGGCCCAACACCTGCACTTGTTTCTCCACTGATGTATGCATCATAGGTTGTGAAAGGAGTAAGGGTAGTAAAAGTAAACTTGAGATCTTTTGTGCTGTTATCGAGAATACGACCTGATGAGAAAAGAATTCAGTGTGTAAAGAAAACGATGTCTTAACTATATAAGCATTGAACTGAATTATTTAAATAAACTGCTCAGTCACGAGTTAAAAAATAATGCGAAAATAAGTACCATACCTACAAATAATGATTACCTGCTATTTATTTTCCTTGATCTTGCTGATTGGCTGCTTTTTGGCTCATTGTCATTAGAGGAGAGCTGTGAATTGTAAGTACATCTTAAGGTACCTTCACACGAAGCGACGCTGCAGCGATAGCGACAACGATGTCGATCGCTGCAGCGTCGCTGTTTGGTCGCTGGAGAGCTGTCACACAGACCGCTCTCCAGCGATCAACTATGCCGAGGTCCCCTGGTAACCAGGGTAAACATCGGGTAACTAAGCGCAGGGCCGCGCTTAGTAACCCGATGTTTACCCTGGTTACCAGCGTAAAATCTAAAAAAAACAAACAGCACATACTTACATTCACGTCCCCCTGCGTCCACTTCCTGACTGACTGAGCGCCGTACAGTGAGAGCAGAGCGGTGACGTCACCGCTGTGCTGCTTTCACTTTCACTTTGCGGCGCTGAGTCAGAGGAGGAAGCAGACTGCAGGGGACGCAATGTGAGTATGTGCTGTTTGTTTTTTTTACATTTTACGCTAGTAACCAGGGTAAACATCGGGTAACTAAGCGCGGCCCTGCGCTTAGTAACCCGATGTTTACCCTGGTTACCAGTGTAAAATATCGCTGGTATCGTTGCTTTTGCTGTCAAACACAACGATACACCGCGATCTGACGACCAAATAAAGTTCTGAACTTTAATCAACGACCAGCGACATCACAGCAGGATCCTGATCGCTGCTGCGTGTCAAACGAAACGATATCGCTAGCGAGGACGCTGCAACGTCACGGATTGCTAGCGATATCGTTATAATGTCGTTTCGTGTGAAGGTACCTTTAGCTACAGTGTCTGCAGGGAGTCTGTGGTAATCTGAGGCCATGTGCACACGTTCAGTATTTTTCGCGTTTTTTTCGCGTTTTTTCGCTATAAAAACGTGATAAAAACGTGAAAAAAACGCTAACATAGGCCTCCTATTATTTACAGTGTATTCCGCATTTTTTGTGCAAATGTTGCATTTTTTTCCGCGAAAAAATCGCATTGCGGAAAAAAAAGCAACATGTTCATTAAAAATGCGGAATTGCGGGGATTCCGCACACCTAGGAGTGCATTGATCTGCTTACTTCCCGCACGGGGCTGTGCACATCATGCAGGAAGTAAGCAGATTATGTGCGGTTGGTACCCAGGGTGGAGGAGAGGAGAAATGCGGATTTCTTGCAGAAAATTTCCGGTTTTCTTCAGGAAATTTCTGCAAGAAATCCTGACTTGTGCACATACCCTGAGACACCTACTGTCTCATCATTGGTTAAGGCAGCTGATTTCTACCTTCTCATGCAGCTCTGCCTCCTCTGATAGGCTGCTGTGTAAACACAAGTCCATCACATGCTCTATATAAATTCAGTGAAGCGAAAACAGACGCACTCTCAGATTATCTCAAATAGTGATACATTTATTTAGTTTCTTATATTCACCACACCGTTGGACAATACATTCAACGATGGTACAAAAAGCGTTATGTTGTAACGTACTGGTGTGGATCAGCGCTGATCTCAACCGGAATCCCTCGGCCACGAGCCACACGGTTTGACATCACCAGAGGGACCTTTTTCCCTACACATATCTCCTTTGTGAATTCCCATAGCGATGTTTGATAAAGACCCAGGATTGGTTCGAAATGTTGTAGCATACCGCTTTTCGTACAATTGTAAGAGGACTGGAAGTATTCTCTGGCCCACACATATTGTCAGGAATAGAAAATTGCTACTCCTGGTCTTTAAGAACTAATCCTTTTGTTATAAAGACAATGTTCACACTTTTGACAAACACAAATAAAGTCATGCTCTGTAAGTAATCATACATAAGTATAAATGTTCTGTAAGTAATCATACATAAGTATAAATGTTCTGTAAGTAATCATACATAAGTATAAATGTTCTGTAAGTAATCATATATAAGTATAAATGTTCTGTAAGTAATCATACATAAGTATAAATGTTCTGTAAGTAATCATACATAAGTATAAATGTTCTGTAAGTAATCATACATAAGTATAAATGTTCTGTAAGTAATCATACATAAGTATAAATGTTCTGTAAGTAATCATATATAAGTATAAATGTTCTGTAAGTAATCATACATAAGTATAAATGTTCTGTAAGTAATCATACATAAGTATAAATGTTCTGTAAGTAATCATATATAAGTATAAATGTTCTGTAAGTAATCATATATAAGTATAAATGTTCTGTAAGTAATCATATATAAGTATAAATGTTCTGTAAGTAATCATACATAAGTATAAATGTTCTGTAAGTAATCATATATAAGTATAAATGTTCTGTAAGTAATCATACATAAGTATAAATGTTCTGTAAGTAATCATATATAAGTATAAATGTTCTGTAAGTAATCATACATAAGTATAAATGTTCTGTAAGTAATCATATATAAGTATAAATGTTCTGTAAGTAATCATACATAAGTATAAATGTTCTGTAAGTAATCATATATAAGTATAAATGTTCTGTAAGTAATCATACATAAGTATAAATGTTCTGTAAGTAATCATATATAAGTATAAATGTTCTGTAAGTAATCATACATAAGTATAAATGTTCTGTAAGTAATCATATATAAGTATAAATGTTCTGTAAGTAATCATACATAAGTATAAATGTTCTGTAAGTAATCATATATAAGTATAAATGTTCTGTAAGTAATCATATATAAGTATAAATGTTCTGTAAGTAATCATACATAAGTATAAATGTTCTGTAAGTAATCATATATAAGTATAAATGTTCTGTAAGTAATCATATATAAGTATAAATGTTCTGTAAGTAATCATATATAAGTATAAATGTTCTGTAAGTAATCATATATAAGTATAAATGTTCTGTAAGTAATCATACATAAGTATAAATGTTCTGTAAGTAGTGCAATACAGCAAAGCTGAGAGACACACAAAAATGTGTTTGCAAGAAGACAAGTTTCATTTCTCCTGTTCTGTGTTAGTTACTTGTTTCACATTGGTAACTTCTCGGATCCTGGAAGAGGTCATTTATATAACGTGATAAAAGATGATTTCTCAGAAACAACACATCTGATTTGAGACACACAGAGAGCACTTTTTCCATCAGTTTATAGCCTGTATGCCCATTATAATAGTTTAGATAGGTCAAATGTGGTGACAGATTTCCTTTAAACTTTAAGGAAGTACGGTACTTCCATTTATATACAGTGTATACAGCTGGTGAAATAAGTATTGAACATGTCACCAGTTTTCTAAGTAAATATATTTCTAAAGGTGCCATTGATATGAAATTCTCACCAGATGCCGATAAAAACCCATTCAATCCACACAGGTGAGGAAATCAAGCCATAGATGTCCATAAATTACATATTATAATAAGAAGAAATGATATAGGGAAAAAGTAATGTACATGCTTACTGAAATTTAAAGGGAATCTGTTATCCCCTGGGACACTTTTCAGCTATTATTATGGGCATACAGGTATTAGAAATGTTAATCTAGTCTTACCTGTATGCCTCATAATTGCTGTCTAGATGTGGAGAAATAGACTTTTATTTCATTATGCTAATGATTTCTTCCTGGCTCCGGGGCGTGCGGTGTCTGGAAGAAGTCCCTGCCTCTGCTCTTTATTATACTATCACCCCCCTCTAAGGCACGTCACACTGACCTGTGACATGCAGTTGTGGCTTTGGAATCGAGTGGCTAGTAGTGTTGTTGGGACTGGCACTGATATTTGGAGATTAGAGGCGCTTGCTTTAATTTAGGTACAATTAAGTTGTATCTTGTTGCACTTTAGGAACATTAAAGCAACATATGTTCAAGCGGTAAGTACGTGGAAATGCTCACCCTACAATCCATTTAATGAGTGACAGCAGACAGAGTGCATGGAAGGCAACAGCCTCAAGTGTAACCTACTGTATGTCAAACAACTTACCAGTTGGACCATACAATTCAACTCGGTAACTAAATTTTCCAGTCACAATAGTTGGAGCATCCCAAGTTACAGAGAAGGATCTTGCTGTGATGTTGCCCTTGACAACATTCTGAGGAGGGTCTTCAGGAACTGAAACAATAAATAAATATTTATTAATATATATTATATTCAAATATTGTGAGGCTAACATGCCTTCATATAGTGGACCCTCACATTAAGGTGGCTGTTCCCATTCATCTAAAATTAATGAAATCAGATGATTCCATATAAAATGCTCCATTGTTTTGATAATCACATACCAATGAATGAAGAGAAGTCAAGTGTGTTTAATATTTTCACCAAATAATAACAATAGACTAATAACTCAAACAATTTTTCTGAAAGAAAATGATCAGAATGTTCCCAGCTCATTCAAGAAAGTCATTCTTTCTTCACCCTGCATTTGTTCAACTTTAAAGGCTAATACATCCTAAAGGCTGTGTCCATTCACCAGATGATTGTTTATCTTAACTATCTACTCAAATTACCAAAAAATGTTAGCTTTTCTGAGCCAATGAGAAGTAAAACTACATTCAACTGAAATTGCAAATGTCCTTGCCTATACGAGATGAGCACGCACATTACTTTATTAAAAAACAGACCGTGAGTCAGTACAGCATAGTGAGGACTAGTGGCGCCACCCGGTGGGTGTTGGATTACTTTATGAGCTTGTGCTTCTTGGCGGCACAGTCGCACTTCAGTACTTTGGTACTGTTCCATGGATCACACAACAGTTATCTAAACTTAGACAAAAGCAGCTAAATGTAGAAATGGGTAAAACAAAATATGAAAAAATTCTGGATGGCTCTGTCACTACTTCAGAATTAAAAAAAGGCTTTCCCAATTGTCTTAAGTATAAATTGACTTAATTAAAAATAAAAATGCTTTACAGTTTTTAAATTTTTCAAATATCTGTGTAATAGAGTATCTGTGTTATCAGCAAAACTATGCAGCTATTATATTTGATTGCATGGCTTTGTAGTAACATATCTATTATACAAAATCAATTGGTTAAATGGAACCAGTCAGCGACCTTTATACCCACATCCCACCCAACCTAAAACTATTGATATAACTATTGAAAGATTAGCTAGTCTATACATTTATGACCTCAGTGCTGCTCTGGCAGCGAGAAATCATATTTTAAAGTTCTGTCTGGATGTGCATTAAGATGTGATAATGCACTTAAAGCTTCGCAGTCTCTGCTGTATACCCCAACTAAAACCTACAGATGAACTGGCATGTAAGTTCCTATGCAGACAAAAACAGAAAAAACCTCAGATAAAAACAAAATGATCAAATAACCTGCAGTAAATAAATAAAGAGCAATAGTGCATGAAAATAGCATCGGGTACCTGGTTAACACTATTTTGCTTAAAAAAAAACCATAAAAGCCATCCCACCACATCACAGTCCTAACCTTTAGTATTAAAACTTAACCATATGTCAAATTACATAAATGTGAATACTGGCTGAGCAGGACTGAAGCCCTAACTAATGGACACCCAGCTATGGGGAAAAATATAAGCATAACGACCAGTTCAATGAAAAGGGAGTCCGCAAACTTGTATGCACTGAGTGCAAAAACATAAAACAAAAATCTACAGAGATGAACAGGAATATAAGTTGGTATGCATGCAACGTCTAGGCACATGTTCACAATGGTCACTAAACAGACAAAACCTAAGATGAAAACAAAGTGAGCAAATAACCTGCAGTAAATAAATAGCAATAGTATATGAAAATAACATAAGGTACTTAGTAAATAATATTTTGATCGAAAAACATAAAAAAGATGGTACACCGACGTCCGGAGTTGAGTAATCTGGAGGGCCTTATACAACTCCCTCATCACTTTGGACATAAAAGGAGTCCCTTGGTCCATCAGAATCTCTTTTGGCAGGCCCATCCGGGAGAAAATATGGACTACCTCTTGCGCTATACTCCTGGTGGAGGAGTTTCTCAGTTGTATCGCCTCCGGGTACTGGGTTGCATAGTTCTTTAACACTGGGATGTATTGGTGACCCCTGGCAGACTTAAGTAAGGCCCAACAAGGTCCATGGCAATCCGGTCAAATGGGACTTCTTTTATGGGCAACTGCACTAGGGGACTGCGGAAGTGGCACACGGGAGCAGTTAGCTGACAGAGCAGGATCGGCAGAAATTAACAACATCTTGATGACACCCAGGCCAGTAGAACCTCTGAAGGACCTGCTTGTGAGTTTTGTGTACTCCCAGATGCCCAGCCAAGAAATGAGAATGGGCCAGATGTAGTGCCCTGCCTATAGGGACCCGGCATCAACAGTTGCTCTATCAATTCCCCTCTTGGTTTAGTGACCCAATAAAGCAGCTCCTCATTTAAAGCAAAATATGGAAACGTGGTGTCAGCCCCCGGTTCTTAAGCAACTCCATTTATCACAGTAACATTATCAAATGTCCCTTTCAACGTAAGATATTGCATTTGAGCAGTCCTAAAATTCCTCCCAGAAACCCCCAACTCTGGAATCTCATCCTCATGGGTCACTGTCTCATCCTCGCCACCAGCACGGACACACAAGGGGAATTCATCCACCTCCGACTGCAATGGGGATTCTACTTGGGTGGACCGGCTCCTGTCTGAGTTAGTGGGCACCCACAGCTTTTCCCACAAGTCCCAAGACAGGATAAAGTCCCGCCAGATTATCATTGGATGGAGCAAGTCTTTGACTACCCTGACCTCATAGTGCTTGGCATAACCTGTGGATACAGCAGAAACCCAAGTGTTTCCCTGGGATCAACTGTTGGGGGAGTGTGACCCTTACCAGGGTCACCAAACTTCCTGATTCCAAGAGTCCTGACACCAGCATCTCATTTATTGTCACAGGACATTCCTGCAGCCACTCACCAGGCTGATAGTCCATATTGCAGCAGGGATAAGCATAATATGAGCAGTGCCTCCCTAGGCTGCAGTCCATCTCCTCGGAGGACAAATGACAATGGGCATCTATGTGTCCCAGACAGTGACATCTCCAGCAGATCAAGTCTTTACCAATGGCCCTTAGTAACCCCTCAGCGATTCTTTGGATCTAGGATTCCTCCCAGTGGTGTCTCTTCTACCCCTCCTTTGGGACTCTCGGGCTCCTGCTTGGTATCCCAGTATGGGAATACACCACCACCCCAGCTTTCTTAGGGACCTCTCGACCACTTGGTACCTGTCTACGAGACCAACTAGGTCATCCACATTTCAGGGATCTCCCTGGGCCACCCAGGTCTGTACCAGCCTAGGAAGGGAGTGAATAAATCTGTTCATGACAACCCACTCAACCATCTAGGTTGGAGTAAAGGACTCCGGCTGCAACCATTTCTGTACAAGATTCAGTAAGTCAAACATTTGGAATCAAGGGGTTTTGTCACCATAATACGCCCAGTAGAGTGAACCCTTTGTGCTCTGAACAACATAGTCACTCCCAAAATTTCAGTTTTAAATTTGGAATACTTCTGTGCATCCTGTAATGGCAAATCATAAGCCTTTTGGGGCCTGACAGTTAGATAGCAGGCCAGCATCTCTGCCCACTGCTTTGGTGATAGTTTCTCATGCTCTACTACCAGACCAAAAACAGTCAAAAATGCTTCCACATCATCACCCTGGGTCATTTTTTTGCATCGCTTGTTTACCACATTCCGGATTTATGTGTCATCACCCACACTTGGGGGAGGAGCTGCCAGCATTCCACCAACTGGCTCTGTGAGGAAGTCAATCTGCTGCTGGTGCTGCTATTGCATCTGTTGTATTAGGAGCTTACTTGTCCCCTGTCACGCCATCTCTGATGCTGTTTGTGCTGTGATTGTACCAGATGTTTAATCAGGTAATCCGTTTTGCCTGATGTTGTGTCCTGGCTTGTGGCCGCCTTCACCAAGGACTTGCAGTACATATCATAGCAGTCACACATGTTCACTGGAAACGCTGCCCGCATTGTCCACCAACTGTGGTAGATCATCTCACTCAGCTGTACAAGGAAGTAGACACAGGAACACTGTTTCTTTAAGATCTTAATTGGTTTATTATATGCGGCATAAACCAGGGAGAAGCAAAAAGTAAACATGGCCCTCTGGTCAAAAACAGCAAAACAAAGTGGTAGCACAAAGCACAGTCCTTGTGACAGCGGGAATCAGCTCGCTCAGATTTAGCAAAGCACAAGGCTTGGGTTTTAGCACCAACATAAACTCTTCTCTGGAGTGTTCCTCTCCAGACACTGAACCCTGAACACCTCAGGAAGCCTTAAACCCCAAACCATATCCTGGGGAGGAGATAAGGTTTACAACCTCCCACCCGCTCTATAGTTGTTCACCAAAAAACAGCCCCCAAAGTGACCGATTAACCCCTCGCAACACATAATATACTGGAAGAAACTTCTGGGTTCACATCACTGATGCTAATAGCTTCTGTGAAACATATCTCCCCTCCAGCATTTTGCCAGTGACTTTGTCACAATATATATTATATAAAAAAGTGAGTACACAACTAACTTTTTTAACTATGTTATTATATTTTTTCACTGAAGATATGACACTTTGATACAATGTAAAGCAGTCAGTGTGCAGCTTGTAAACAAAAGTGTAAATTTGGTGTGCCCTTCAAATAACTCAACACACAGCCATTTATGTCTAAACCACTGGCAACAAATGTGAGTACACCCCTAACTGAAAATGGCCAAACTGTGCCCAAAATGTCAATATTTTCTGTGGCCAGAATTATTTTAAAGCACTTCCTTAACTCTCTTTGGTATTGAATTCACTAGAGCTTCCCAGGTTGCTACTGGAATCCTCTTCCAATCCTCCATGATGACATCAAGGAGCTGGTAGATGTTAGAGACCTTGCGCTCCTCCACCTTCCATTAGAGGATGCCCCACAGATACTCAATAAGGTTTAGGTCTGGAGACATACTTGGCCAGTCAAGCTCCTTTACTCTCAGTTTCTTTATCAAGGAAGTAGTCATCGTGAAGGAGTGTTTGGGGTCATTATCATGTTGGAATACTGCCCTGCGTGTGGCCCAGTTTTTGAATGGAAGGGATCAAGCTCTGCTTCAGTATGTCACACTACATGTTGGCATTCATGGTTCTTTCAAAGAACTATAGCTCCCCACAGAAAGCAGCACTGATGAAGCCCCAAACCATGACACTCCCACCACTATGTTTGACTGTAGGCAACATATACTTGTCTTTGTACTCTTCACCTGCTTGCTGCCACAAAAGATTGACACCATCTGAACCAAATAAGTTGATCTTGTTCTCATCAGACCACAGGACATGGTGTAATGGCCCAGATGGGGCCGGGGAATACTCACGCATGCGCCTCACATTACCGGATGCCAATTAGGGACGGCATTTACATTATTGGTTCCCTCAAACTATATATACGGATGTTTGTGTTAGGTTAGCCACGCCTCCTGAAGAAGAAAGGCGAAACGCGCGTCGGGGCGCCAGGTCCAGGTTTCTAGTTGGAAGTAAGTTAAGCGGGCACTATTGGCATTATTAGCACCTTATGTTACCAGTATTTTTAGCTGGAATTGTACGCTGCATTGACAGCACATTCACAGGGTTTTCAAGCGCTATAAATAGTGTTTGGTTATTTACTTAACTCTATATAGGCAGCCCCTTGCTTACTTCCTGTCTTTAAAGGGCCAGTTAAAATATTTGTTCTATAGAATTTATATATATATTTCTGGGGCGCCAGATTGAAAGTCTAGGGCTCCAATTTGAATTAAGTTTAGTGGGGAGTATTGGTACCATCGGCACTTTTTTATTGCTAGTATTTATAGCCGGATTTTGTATGCTGCACTGACAGCTCATTCTCTGGGTTCTTATGTGTTATAATTAGCACTTGGATCTAATTCTATATTATATAGGTAACCTTCACCCCCTTGCTTATTATAAATTTTTTTCCCCCTTTTTTTGAAAGGGCTATCTGTATTATTCGTTTCAAAATATTTTTCTATTAATATATACGGTCCAAATATTTATGGTTTTGGAGTAATGTATTCTAAACATCGGCAATACTGATTGTTTCCTACTATTATACCTGGTTCTAATTCCCTATGTACCTGATTTTGGTGGGTGGTACTTTACTTCTATATATGTTTATTTTGTTTATGTATAATAAAGTATTTATATTTTAAAGAAAAGGCTCTTTATCTCGTTGATTAATATACAATTGGGATGTTGTGGTATACCGTATTTTGAGCTTATTTAAATATTGAATTGAGAGATCCTGTGGTGTTTAATTGATTGGTTTCTGTTTTATAACAGTATTGGATTTCTGAAAATGGATTTCAAAGCCAGAGAAAAAGTTTGGCTGGATAAAGCAACTGATATGTTCAAACAAAGTACCACTACCAATTTTAATACGACCTATAGTGATAATAAGGAATTGATGAATAAATATAAAAATGTTTATAACAAAAAATTGAGAATTTGGTGGACTAAGACTACTCTAAATAATTATATACAGCAGGGTATTGTTCCACGTGGACTCAGGATACAACTCTATCCAACTTTTGGATTAGATGATGTAGAACTAACTAGTAAATGGATTAATGCAGCTTCATTGTGCTCTATATCTTTCATGGAAATTATTAACGCTAAAAACACAATGCTATTGGATGAAATTGATATAGAACTTAATCAAATATATAAAGACCTGACATCCAAACTAACAGCTGAAGAATTGGGCAAATTCACTGTGGATGTCAACGCACAGATTGAGAAATGGGAACAACAAATTAGCACTGCTAAGATGAAAAAATATACACGTGATAAACAGGATTTTGAACAGAAAAAGATCTTCCGTTGGCAAAGTAAATCAACGGGGAGTGAGAAATCGGGTCCCCAAAATAGAAGTCCATCAGTCTCCTCTATCTCGTCGGTGTCTAGCAATGCACCTTCTATTCAAGAACAGGATTATCGTAATCCAAGACACATGAAAACCCATTTTGGTGGGAGAGGTGGTCATCAGGGGAGACGTGGTTTCAATCATGGCAACAAGAGGAATGACCAATACAAGGTAATTAATTTATCCTCACATGTCCTCTCTGATGACCACTTATCCTTATTGCAAAAGGGTTTAACTTTTTCTCCTCCTCAACCTATAGACCTCTTCACGACTGTGAAGGATATCCATTTATTTGCAAGAAAGTTAATTTTAAAAAGATTTCATGAAAAAACCAGTATGGGATTGAAGTTGGACTCCATAGAGGAATCTGAAGTACTTGCAGCTCTCGAATCACTTGCAGAAGAAAATGATTCCCAGGAGATGGTGAGCAAATTTCCCAATTTTTTGTTTAATAAATCAAATAAATTTCCGAATATTAATACCTGCCCTGCGGTAGAGATATTTGTTAAAATGGTGACCAATGATTTGGAAAACATGAATCATAAATTTTACGGCGGACCCTCTCATTCTAAGGAAAGAAAAATCATCCAAGAATTGCAAGGGTGGAAAGATGTAACTTTCAAAATGGCAGATAAAGGTGGCAATTTAGTTATCTGGCCTAACCATCTCTATGAGAAACAGGCATTTAAGCTGCTTTATGACACTAGGTGTTATAAAAAACTATCATATATTCCCTTACAAGAGTTCCAAAGAGAGTTGATCAATATTATGTTTGACGCATATGGTGATGGAATTATTCCTAAAAAATTATTAGAGTCTATTGAATCTTTAAAACCTAAATTGCCAACCTTTTACCTGCTACCTAAGCTGCATAAGAATCCTAATGATCCACCTGGCCGGCCCATTGTGTCGGGGAATGAGGGACTTAATGAACTAATCTGTAAAATTCTAGACTACTATTTAAAACCTCTAGTTTCTAGTCTGCCTTCACATACCCTCGACACAACAGCAGCCTTGAGGAGGTTAGATCAACTCCATTTGGAAGATAATATGATCTTAGTTACAGCCGACGTAGAGGCATTATATACGTCGATCAGACACTCTCAAGGACTGGCAGCGGTATCTTGGTTCTTATATAACAGCAATCTGGATAATGATCTGGTAAAATTTCTTTTAGTACTTCTAGAATTCGTGCTCACGCATAATTGCTTTACCTTTAAGAAACAGGTGTTCCTACAATTACAAGGAACCGCGATGGGGGCGGCCTGTGCCCTCTCATACGCGAATTTATTTTTAGGTCTTTGGGAGCGGGATATCTTTCAGTGCTCTCCCATTCCAGGTGTGGATAAAATCCACAACTGGATAAGATATATCGACGACATTATGTTTGTCTGGGAGGGCACTGAAGATGAACTCACTGACCTTATGGGACGTCTTAACAATAATGAATTAAATATACATTTGACTTACTCTTATGGATGGAGAGTTACGTTTTTGGATATTGATGTATCGGTGAATCCAGATGGCTCAATTTTTACCACCATTTTTAGAAAACCTACTTCCACCAACTCATTATTATACGCCGAATCCTCTCATTTGCCCTCTACTATTAGGTCCATTCCAGTAGGACAATATTTGAGAGCAAAAAGAATTTGCTCTACTGAAGATGCCTTCCAAACCCAAGCATCTGATTTGTACTCTAGGTTTTGGGAAAGGGGATATGGTCATCGACCAATCCATCATGCCTATAATAGAGCCTGCAAGGTGACAAGGAATCAGCTTCTGTATATGAATAAAGACAAGAAACCTGAATTCGATAAAGTAAGACTGATTACGAACTTTAGTGGCCAATGGAAAGAACTAACTAACATCATACAAAATCGTTGGGCCATCTTATTAACTGATCCTATTTTGAGAAAAACTTTGACTCCTAAACCCCTTATAACAGCTAAAAGATCAAAAAATCTGTCCGATCTGTTGGTAAGGAGTCATTATGGCCCAAAAAAATCTATTCAGATGAACCCCTATGGTGAGGTGCAAAGTTTCTTTCCTTGTAAAAAATGCAAGGCGTGTGCGAATACGATCAAGAGTAAGGTCTTTCACAATTTTGATCATTCACGTACTTTTTCTATTCGGAAATATCTTACTTGCACATCACAAGGAGTAATTTATCTAGCCTACTGTCCTTGTAACAAATTGTATATCTGCATGACCACTCGTGAGCTTCGCATCAGGATACGTGAGCATATACGCGACATAGAAAAATCTAAAGAATCAAATGAAAAAGAAAAATCTAAAGATCCAAATGAAAATGAACAGTTAAAAACTCTGGCCAGACATTTCAAAGCTGTTCATAATTCTGATGCCACTAACCTTCGTTTTATGGCTATTGACCAAGTGACCTTGGGGATCAGGGGTGGCAATTTGTTTAGAGTATTATCTCAAGTGGAAAGCCGTTGGATTTATAGGCTGAACACTTTAGTTCCTAATGGTTTAAATGAGAGTCATGGATTCGGTTCATTCCTTTAAAATAATGTTCACTATAGGCTTACTATTCCCTAGTTTTTAGCATGTTCGTATATGTTTTAATTGGTTTTATTATTTTAACTGATATGTTCAATTATCTTTTTAGATATATTTATCTATATATTTGAGTGACCAAGTGTGTTGAATGTGGATGAAACGAGCCGAAGAAGAATATACGTTGGATTTGAAGAGCTATCAAGCATAATTATGCACAATTGTATTGTTAGGTTAATTATATTTACACTATGTAGATTATTTTTGTAATTTTATGGTGTTTATTGATGAAACTGCAGTTTATAGTTATCAGTAATTTATATTGTGGAATTTATTTTATTTATTTATACTATGTAGATTAATTTGATAATTTTATGGTGTTTACTGATGAAATTATATTCTATAATCATCAGTAATTTATGTTGCACACTTTATTTATTCATATTCATATTAAGTATATCATTCTTGTAAGTTTATGGTGTTTTTTGATAAAACTGTATTTTATAATTGGTAGTAACTGATATTGCACAATTCACTTTATTTATTCATATGTTATATGGTCAAATTTATGCCATTAGGCTTTTTGAATATTTATGCACTAAATATACACTCACCGGCCACTTTATTAGGTACACCATGCTAGTAACGGGTTGGACCCCCTTTTGCCTTCAGAACTGCCTCAATTATTCGTGGCATAGATTCAACAAGGTGCTGGAAGCATTCCTCAGAGATTTTGGTCCATATTGACATGATGGCATCACACAGTTGCCGCAGATTTGTCGGCTGCACATCCCAAAGATGCTCCATACAAGGCAGGATGGATCCATGCTTTCATGTTGTTTACGCCAAATTCTGACCCTACCATCCGAATGTCGCAGCAGAAATCGAGACTCATCAGACCAAGCAACGTTTTTCCAATCTTCTACTGTCCAATTTCGATGAGCTTGTACAAATTGTAGCCTCAGTTTCCTGTTCTTAGCTGAAAGGAGTGGTACCCGGTGTGGTCTTCTGCTGCTGTAGCCCATCTGCCTCAAAGTTCGACGCACTGTGTGTTCAGAGATGCTCTTAGGCCTACCTTGGTTGTAACGGGTGGCGATTTGAGTCACTGTTGCCTTTCTATCAGCTCGAACCAGTCTGCCCATTCTCCTCTGACCTCTGGCATCAACAAGGCATTTCCGCCCACAGAACTGCCGCTCACTGGATTTTTTTTCTTTTTCGGACCATTCTCTGTAAACCCTAGAGATGGTTGTGCGTGAAAATCCCAGTAGATCAGCAGTTTCTGAAATACTCAGACCAGCCCTTCTGGCACCAACAACCATGCCACGTTCAAAGGCACTCAAATCACCTTTCTTCCCCATACTGATGCTCGGTTTGAACTGCAGGAGATTGTCTTGACCATGTCTACATGCCTAAATGCACTGAGTTGCCGCCATGTGATTGGCTGATTAGAAATTAAGTGTTAACAAGAAGTTGGACAGGTGTACCTAATAAAGTGGCCAGTGAGTGTATATTTATTATTATATAAAAAAAAAAATTATATTTATATCTATGTAGGTATGGGTTTTGTTCATTCACATTATTAATGTTGTATCTACGTATTTTTACTGTTGTGCATGCTTGTACTTTGATGTATTCTGTTATCAGCTCCTATTGTCGAATATACCATGTAAATGTATGTCCACATAGATATAAGAACAAATAGCATGCCTCCTTATGCTGCCTTTTCAGTGAAAGAGGTTGTTAGAATTGCCGCCCACATTCTTGGTATAGGTCAGTGCGCATGCCCGGGGATTCCCGAGCCCGGACCTTCCAGATTCGCTCACGTGATACGCTGGCGTCCCCCGCTGCTAGGCAGCGGTGGATTGCTTGCGTCTCAGGAGCGAAGGAGGAAGTGTCCAGATGGGGCCGGGGAATACTCACGCATGCGCCTCACATTACCGGATGCCAATTAGGGACGGCATTTACATTATTGGTTCCCTCAAACTATATATACGGATGTTTGTGTTAGGTTAGCCACGCCTCCTGAAGAAGAAAGGCGAAACGCGCGTCGGGGCGCCAGGTCCAGGGTCCAGTTTCTAGTTGGAAGTAAGTTAAGCGGGCACTATTGGCATTATTAGCACCTTATGTTACCAGTAGTGTTGAGCATTCCAATACTGCAAGTATCGGGTATCGGCCGATACTTGCTGTATCGGAATTCCGATACCGAGATCCGATATTTTTGTGATATCGGGTATCGGTATCGAAACAACATTAATGTAAAAATGTGTAAAAGAGAGAATTAAAATAAAAAATATTGCTATACTCACCTCTCCGACGCAGCCTGCACCTTACCGAGGGAAGCGGCAGCGTTCTTTGTTTAAAATTCGCGCTTTTCTTTCCTTTACGTGAGTCCCGGCTTGTGATTGGTTGCGTGCCGCCCATGTGACCGGGACGCAACCAATCACAGCAAGCCGTGACGTAATTTCAGGTCCTTCAGGATTTTAAAATTACGTTCCGGCGTTGTGATTGGTTGCGTCGCAGTCACATGGGCGACGCAACCAATCACAGCAAGCCGTGACGTAATTTCAGGTCCTTAAGGATTTTAAAATTACGTCCCGGCTTTGTGATTGGTTGCGTCGCAGTCACATGGGAGACGCAACCAATCACAAGCCGTGACGTCACGGGAGGCTGGACACGCGCGCATTTTAAAATGGGCGCGTGTCCAGCCTCCCGTGACGTCCCGGCTTGTGATTGGTTGCGCCGCGATCAACCAATCACAAGCCGGGAGGCTGGACACGCGCGCATTTTAAAATTTTAAAAAGCGCGCGTGTCCAGCCTCCCGTGACGTCACGGCTTGTGATTGGTTAATGGCGGCCATGTTGCCGGGACGCGGACCAATCACAGCAAGCCATGACGTAATTTCATCACGGCTTGCTGTGATTGGTCCGCGTCCCGGCAACATGGCGCCGTGACCAATCATAAGCCGGGACGTCACTGGAGGCTGGACACGCGCGCTTTTTAAAAAGCGCGCGTGTCCAGCCTCCCGTGACGTCACGGCTTGTGATTGGTTAATGGCGGCCATGTTGCCGGGACGCGGACCAATCACAGCAAGCCGTGACGTAATTTCGTCACGGCTTGCTGTGATTGGTCCGCGTCCCGGCAACATGGCCGCCCTGACCAATCACAAGCCGGGACTTCACGTAACCAAGTAAAAGCGCAAATTTTAAACAAACAACGCTGCCGGTTCCCTCGCTGAGGTCCAGGCTGCGTCGGACAGGTGAGTATAGCGATATTTTTTATTTTAATTCTTTCTTTTACACATTTATATGGATCCCAGGGCCTGAAGGAGAGTTTCCTCTCCTTCAGACCCTGGGAACCATCAGGAATACCGTCCGATACTTGAGTCCCATTGACTTGTATTGGTATCGGGTATCGGTATCGGATTGGATCCGATACTTTGCCGGTATCGGCCGATACTTTCCGATACCGATACTTTCAAGTATCGGACGGTATCGCTCAACACTAGTTACCAGTATTTTTAGCTGGAATTGTACGCTGCATTGACAGCACATTCACAGGGTTTTCAAGCGCTATAAATAGTGTTTGGTTATTTACTTAACTCTATATAGGCAGCCCCTTGCTTACTTCCTGTCTTTAAAGGGCCAGTTATAATATTTGTTCTATAGAATTTATATATATATTTCTGGGGCGCCAGATTGAAAGTCTAGGGCTCCAATTTGAATTAAGTTTAGTGGGGAGTATTGGTACCATCGGCACTTTTTTATTGCTAGTATTTATAGCCGGATTTTGTATGCTGCACTGACAGCTCATTCTCTGGGTTCTTATGTGTTATAATTAGCACTTGGATCTAATTCTATATTATATAGGTAACCTTCACCCCCTTGCTTATTATAAATTTTTTTCCCCCTTTTTTTGAAAGGGCTATCTGTATTATTCGTTTCAAAATATTTTTCTATTAATATATACGGTCCAAATATTTATGGTTTTGGAGTAATGTATTCTAAACATCGGCAATACTGATTGTTTCCTACTATTATACCTGGTTCTAATTCCCTATGTACCTGATTTTGGTGGGTGGTACTTTACTTCTATATATGTTTATTTTGTTTATGTATAATAAAGTATTTATATTTTAAAGAAAAGGCTCTTTATCTCGTTGATTAATATACAATTGGGATGTTGTGGTATACCGTATTTTGAGCTTATTTAAATATTGAATTGAGAGATCCTGTGGTGTTTAAATGGTGTAACATAGTAACATAGTTAGTAAGGCTGAAAAAAGACATTTGTCCATCCAGTTCAGCCTATATTCCATCATAATAAATCCCCAGATCTACGTCCTTCTACAGAACCTAATAATTGTATGATACAATATTGTTCTGCTCCAGGAAGACATCCAGGCCTCTCTTGAACCCTTCAACTGATTTTGCTATCACCACCTCCTCAGGCAAGCAATTCCAGATTCTCACTGCCCTAACAGTAAAGAATCCTCTTCTATGTTGGTGGAAAAACCTTCTCTCCTCCAGACGCAAAGAATGCCCCCTTGTGCCCGTCACCTTCCTTGGTATAAACAGATCCTCAGCGAGATATTTGTATTGTCCCCTTATATACTTATACATGGTTATTAGATCGCCCCTCAGTCGTCTTTTTTCTAGACTAAATAATCCTAATTTCGCTAATCTATCTGGGTATTGTAGTTCTCCCATCCCCTTTATTAATTTTGTTGCCCTCCTTTGTACTCTCTCTAGTTCCATTATATCCTTCCTGAGCACCGGTGCCCAAAACTGGACACAGTACTCCATGTGCGGTCTAACTAGGGATTTGTACAGAGGCAGTATAATGCTCTCATCATGTGTATCCAGACCTCTTTTAATGCACCCCATGATCCTGTTTGCCTTGGCAGCTGCTGCCTGGCACTGGCTACTCCAGGTAAGTTTATCATTAACTAGGATCCCCAAGTCCTTCTCCCTGTCAGATTTACCCAGTGGTTTCCCGTTCAGTGTGTAATGGTGATATTGATTCCTTCTTCCCATGTGTATAACCTTACATTTATCATTGTTAAACCTCATCTGCCACCTTTCAGCCCAAGTTTCCAACTTATCCAGATCCATCTGTAGCAGAATACTATCTTCTCTTGTATTAACTGCTTTACATAGTTTTGTATCATCTGCAAATATCAATATTTTACTGTGTAAACCTTCTACCAGATCATTAATGAATATGTTGAAGAGAACAGGTCCCAATACCGATCCCTGCGGTACCCCACTGGTCACAGCGACCCAGTTAGAGACTATACCATTTATAACCACCCTCTGCTTTCTATCACTAAGCCAGTTACTAACCCATTTACACACATTTTCCCCCAGACCAAGCATTCTCATTTTGTGTACCAACCTCTTGTGCGGCACGGTATCAAACGCTTTGGAAAAATCGAGATATACCACGTCCAATGACTCACCGTGGTCCAGCCTATAGCTTACCTCTTCATAAAAACTGATTAGATTGGTTTGACAGGAGCGATTTCTCATAAACCCATGCTGATATGGAGTTAAACAGTTATTCTTATTGAGATAATCCAGAATAACATCCTTCAGAAACCCTTCAAATATTTTACCAACAGTAGAGGTTAGACTTACTGGCCTATAATTTCCAGGTTCACTTTTAGAGCCCTTTTTGAATATTGGCACCACATTTGCTATGCGCCAGTCCTGCGGAACAGACCCTGTCGCTAAAGAGTCCCTAAAAATAGGAAATAATGATTTATCTATTACATTACTTAGTTCTCTTAGTACTCGTGGATGTATGCCATCCGGACCCGGAGATTTATCTATTTTAATCTTATTTAGCCGGTTTCGCACCTCTTCTTGGGTTAGATTGGTGACCCTTAATATAGGGTTTCATTGTTTCTTGGGATTTCACCTAGCATTTCATTTTCCACCGTGAATACCGTGGAAAAGAAGGTGTTTAATATGTTAGCTTTTTCCTCGTCATCTACAACCATTCTTTCCTCACTATTTTTTAAGGGGCCTACATTTTTAGTTTTTATTCTTTTACTATTAATATAGTGGAAGAACAGTTTGGGATTAGTTTTACTCTCCTTAGCAATGTGCTTCTCTGTTTCCTTTTTGGCAGCTTAAATTAGTTTTTTAGATAAAGTATTTTTCTCCCTATAGTTTTTTAGAGCTTCAATGGTGCCATCCTGCTTTAGTAGAGCAAATGCTTTCTTTTTACTGTTAATTGCCTGTCTTACTTCTTTGTTTAGCCACATTGGGTTTTTCCTATTTCTAGTCCTTTTATTCCCACAAGGTATAAACCGCTTACAGTGCCTATTTAGGATGTTCTTAAACATTTTCCATTTATTATCTGTATTCTTATTTCTGAGGATATTGTCCCAGTCTACCAGACTAAGGGCATCTCTAAGCTGGTCAAACTTTGCTTTCCTAAAGTTCAGTGTTTTTGTGACTCCCTGACAAGTCCCCCTAGTGAAAGACAGGTGAAACTGTACAATATTGTGGTCGCTATTTCCTAGATGCCCGACCACCTGCAGATTTGTTATTCTGTCAGGTCTATTAGATAGTATTAGGTCTAAAAGTGCTGCTCCTCTGGTTGGATTCTGCACCAATTGTGAAAGATAATTTTTTATTAGCAGAAACCTGTTGCCTTTATGGGTTTCACAGGTTTCGGTTTCCCAGTTAATATCCGGGTAGTTAAAGTCCCCCATAACCAGGACCTCATTATGGGTTGCAGCTTCATCTATCTGCTTTAGAAGTAGACTTTCCATGATTTCTGTTATATTTGGGGGTTTGTAACAGACCCCAATGAGAATTTTGTTACCATTTCTCCCTCCATGAATTTCGACCCATATGGACTCGACATCCTCATTCCCTTCGCTAATATCCTCCCTTAAAGTGGACTTTAGACAAGACTTTACATAGCGACAAACCCCTCCTCCTCTCCGATTTTTACGATCCTTTCTAAACAGACTGTAACCCTGTAAGTTAACTGCCCAGTCATAGCTTTCATCTAACCATGTCTCGGTTATTCCCACTATGTCAAAGTTACCTGTAGATATTTCTGCTTCTAGTTCTTCCATCTTGTGTCAATAGTCCATGTCCTTAGTCTGCTTGTCTTCAGCAAACTGTTTGCGGGATTATGCATCATTTTTAGAAGAGGCTTCCTTCTGGGGTGACAGCCATGAAGCCATGAAGACCAATTTGATGCAGTGTGTGATGTATGGTCTGAGCACTGACAGGCTTGCCTCCTCATCCCTTTAATCTCTGCAGCAATGCTGGCAGCACTGTCTATTTAGAAATGACAACCTCTGGATATGAATCCCAGCACGTCCACTCAACTTTTTGTGTTGACCATGGCAAGGCCTGTTCTGAGTGGAACCTGTCTTGTTTCACCGTTGATTGTCTTGGCCACCGTGCTGCAGCTCAGTTTCAGGGTGTTGGCAAGCTTCTTATAGTCTAGGCCATCTTTATTTAGAATAATAATATTTTTTTTCAGATCCTGAGAGATTTTTTTGCCATGATGTGCCATGTTGAACTTCCAAGTGACCAGTATGAGAGAGTGTGAGAGCAATAACAGGAAATGTAACATACCTGAGACGTTGTAACACTGAGTCACATGACATCGGGGAGGGAAAATGGTTAATTGGGCACAATTTGGCTATTTTCACATAGGGGTGTACTCACTTTTGTTGCCAGAGGTTTAGACACATGGTTGTGTAGTGAGTATTTTAGGGGACACACCAAATTTACACTGTTATACAATCTGTACATTGACTATTGTACATTGTATGAAACTGTCATATCTTTAGTGTTGTCCCATGAAAAGATATAGTAAACATTTACAAAAATGTGAGGGATGTACTCACTTTTGTGAAATAAATATATATATATATATATATATATATATAGTGAGGCAGCTACCGGAGTTATTTGCGAGGGTCGCTATGTGTCCCCCAGGATACACTCAGAAGCGTATTGAGGCAGTGGGAGTGCATTGCAGTCACAGGCGTAGCTGTGATTGCAATGCAGAATAAAAGTAAGTGTAGTCTTGGACAAAATATTTGCCCAGGGCAAATTTAAGAAAACCTGCATGGAGCTTTTATTTTTTAAACGGACTAAAGGAAGGTAGTGTGGTTGGTCCATTTCCTCCCCAGGCTGGGTTTTCTATGTGGCCTACGGCCACAGGTTACTGTGACAACCCTTGTAGCAGAGGGTTTGGTGTGTAAAAGTAGAGTTTGCAGCAAGCAGAGCAGACGGCTCTGCAAAAGCTCAGCCTGTGTGAGGATAACACAGAGCCCAGCAGGGCAAACTCTTGGCACCCCGCAGCATGATACCGTGGTGCAGTCTCCCTTGGCAACCGGACACATGTATGGACTGTCTCATTTCCCGGCTGCGATCTGGAGGATACCATGTGCTGTACACTGTGTAAGCTTTGGACATTAAACACATTTTGCTGTGAATGTTCCCTGTGGTCACTGCCTGTCACACTACACCAACTCCGCTGCACTACATTTGGTAGGAGAATGTGGGCAGTGTGAACTGAGGCATACCCCAAAGCATGCTGCATGTCAGTTATTAGGCCTTCAATGCTGCAGCTCAAGCTGGCTGACAAGATGGAGAAAATACTAAGACATTTGGCCCTCTCTCAAGTGCAACAACAGAAGTTGCAGTTGTATGTTGTTGATTTTGCAACAGATTGCGTTCTGAGGTCCGGTACAAGGTCCGGTCGGCTCTGAAGAAGATGAGTCCTGAGGACGATATGGAGGCTTTTCTTATAGTGTTCGAGCACACAGCGGAATGGGGAGCTTGTCATTTTTCCAGTGGGCTGAACTGGTGACCCCCTTCCTGATGGGAGTTGCCCAGAAGGCTTACTTGGACCTCAGTTGGGAGGATGCCCCGGACTATGAGAAAGTAAGAGGTGAGATCCTTGCCCAACTGGGGTTAATACATATGTGCGGGCCCAAGGGGTGTTCCAATAGCCTTTGCCGAGTCTCACCATGCCAGGTCTCAGGCCTAAGACCTTAACCCCATCCCAGATGGTAGAGAGCATTTTGGTTGACCGGGTGGAGAGGGCACTGCCAGCAGCCATACAGCGTTGGGTGGGGAAAGGGGACTCGGGCACTCTGGACCAGGTGGTTGGACTGGTGGAGCGGTATACGCCACTCAGGACTTTATACAGGACATTGCTCCACTTCAGCTGTCACATAAGGCTCCGCCGGCCCCGAAGTCTGGGAAAAGTCCACGACCCTCCACTGGGGCCAATCCGGACCAAGCCTGTACTGAGGGGGTATCCCAAAGGAAGAGTGACAACAGACCTGTGTCTCCTAAATCAGCCCCATGGTCCAGTTGCACTGCAACTATCAAGTGTTGGTGGTGGCAGGGCCCCAGACATGTGGCTGCCAACTGCCCCCCTGACAGCTGAACCCATGAACTGCGAGTATACTCGCTGTGTGTTTATGTACGCCTAGCCCATCTGCACTGCCACTACAGGCATCATCAGTACTGAACCCCAAATGTGCAAGGTACTCATTAACGGGTACCAGATGGACGCTCTCTATGGATGCTCTCTTGGACTCAGGGAGCTTAGTGACTCTGGTTCATGCATCCCTTGTTGCTGGGGACAACCCCAATGGATGGAAAGTGGGGGTGGTATGCATACATGGAACCTCGGGCGGGGAAATCACAGGGAAATGCGGATGCCCTGTCACGGGCCTCCTGTATGGTGACAAATTTTTAACCGCACAAGTTTGAACAAGGGAAGGTGTGACACGAGTCAATATAGGAATAATAGGTCCCAAAAGTGGAGAGAAAGCCTACAATAACAGATAGTAAAATAATACTACTTACTGGATAAGTAAAGGGAGGTCAAACGATCCGAGGTCAGGTTCAGGAAATAGCGCAGTACAACAAGGGGTAGTCAGAGACGAAATCCAATTCACGAGCCGGGGTCAGGAAAACCAGAAAGGCAATATAGTTTACAGGGAGCAGGCAAAATAGAAGTCAGGTCACAGGCAAAGATTCCACGGCCAGGAAGGAAATAAAGTCAGACTGGGTCAGGCGCAGAGCACAGAGAGATCAGACTCACACAGACAGCAGCATGTGTACATTTGACACTGGATAGAGGAGCTAGCATGTACAAGTAGAGGACTAATCAAGAGAAGTTAACACAGGTGATTGCAGCCCACACCCAGCATAACCAAACCAGACTGACAGCCTCCACACAATAGTAACCTAACAGACAAGGACAGTGTGGAGATCATGACAGGGGGTATGTGAGGCAGCGACCAGTGTTATTTGCAAGGGTCGTAATGTGTCCCCCAGGATGTGCTCAGAAGCGTATTGAGGCCACAGGAGTCCATTGTAGTCACAGGAGTAGCTGTGATTGCAATGCAGAATAAAAGTGTAGTCTTGGACAAGCTATTTGTCCAGGGCAGATTAAGAAAATCTGCATGGGCTACAGGAAGGTAGTGGGGTTGGTCCGTTTCCTCCCCCGGGCCGGATTTTCCATGTGGCCTATGGACACAGGTTATTGTAAAAACCCTTGCAGCAGAGTGTTCAGGGGGGTGGGTATGTCAGAGTGGAGTTTGCAGCGATACAAAAGCTCAGCCTGTGTGAGGATAACACAGAGCCCAGCAGAGCGAACTCCTGGCACCCCGCAGCGTGATATGGTGGTGCAGTCACCTTCGGCAACCAGACACATGTATGGACTGTCTCGTTTCCCGGCCACGATCCAGAGGATACCATCTGCTGTACACTGTGTGAGTTTTGGACATTAAACACGTTTTGCTGTGAACATTCCTTGTGGTCACTGCCTGTCACATTGAACAACCCCGTTGCACAATATATATATATATATATATATATATATATATATATATATATATATACATATATATATACACTCACCGGCCACTTTATTAGGTACACCATGCTAGTAACGGGTTGGACCCCTTTTGCCTTCAGAACTGCCTCAATTATTCGTGGCATAGATTCAACAAGGTGCTGGAAGCATTCCTCAGAGATTTTGGTCCATATTGACATGATGGCATCACACAGTTGCCGCAGATTTGTCGGCTGCACATCCCAAAGATGCTCCATACAAGGCAGGATGGATCCATGCTTTCATGTTGCTTACGCCAAATTCTGACCCTACCATCCGAATGTCGCAGCAGAAATCGAGACTCATCAGACCAAGCAACGTTTTTCCAATCTTCTACTGTCCAATTTCGATGAGCTTGTACAAATTGTAGCCTCAGTTTCCTGTTCTTAGCTGAAAGGAGTGGTACCCGGTGTGGTCTTCTGCTGCTGTAGCCCATCTGCCTCAAAGTTCGACGCACTGTGCGTTCAGAGATGCTCTTAGGCCTACCTTGGTTGTAACAGGTGGCGATTTGAGTCACTGTTGCCTTTCTATCAGCTCGAACCAGTCTGCCCATTCTCCTCTGACCTCTGGCATCAACAAGGCATTTCCGCCCACAGAACTGCCGCTCACTGGATTTTTTTTCTTTTTCGGACCATTCTCTGTAAACCCTAGAGATGGTTGTGCGTGAAAATCCCAGTAGATCAGCAGTTTCTGAAATACTCAGACCAGCCCTTCTGGCACCAACAACCATGCCACGTTCAAAGGCACTCAAATCACCTTTCTTCCCCATACTGATGCTCGGTTTGAACTGCAGGAGATTGTCTTGACCATGTCTACATGCCTAAATGCACTGAGTTGCCGCCATGTGATTGGCTGATTAGAAATTAAGTGTTAACAAGAAGTTGGACAGGTGTACCTAATAAAGTGGCCGGTGAGTGTATATACAGTGCCTTGTGAAAGTATTCGGCTCCCTGGAACTTTTCAATCTTTTCCCACATATCATACTTCAAACATAAAGTTACCAAATGTAAACTTTTGGTGAAAAATCAACAACAAGTGGAACACAATTGTGAAGTTGAACGAAATGTATTGGTTATTTTACATTTTTGTGGAACTTCAAAAACTGAAAAGTGGGGCGTGCAATATTATTCAGCCCCTTTAACTTAATACTCTGTTACGCCACCTTTTGCTGCGACTACAGCTGCAAGTCGCTTGGGGTATGTCTCTATCAGTTTTGTACATTGAGAGACTCAAATTCTTACCCATTCTTCCTTGGTAAACAGCTCGAGCTCAGTGAGGTTTGATGGAGATCATTTGTGAACAGCAGTTTTCAGCTCTTTCCACGGATTCTCGATTGGATTGAGGTCTGGACTTTGACTTGGCCATTCTAATACCTGGATATGTTTATTTGTGAACCATTCCATTGTTGATTTTACTTTATGTTTGGGATCATTGTCTTGTTGGAAGAAAAATCTCTGTCCCAGTCTCAGGTCTTTTGCAGACTCCAACAGGTTTTCTTCAAGAATGGTCCTGTATTTGGCTCCATCCATCTACCCATCAATTTTAACCATCTTTCCTGTCCTTGCTGAAGAAAAGCAGGCCCAAACCATGCTGCTGCCACCACCATGTTTGACAGTGGGGATGGTGTGTTCAGGGTGATGAGCTGTGTTGCCTTTAAGTCAAACATATCGTTTGGCGTTGCCAAAAAAGTTTGATTTTGGTTTCATCTGACCAGAGCACCTTCTTCCACATGTTTGGTGTGTCTCCCAGGTGGCTTGTTGCAAACTTTAAGCAACACTTTTAATGGATTTCTTTGAGAAATGGCTTTCTTCTTGCCACTCTTCCATAAAGGCCAGATTTGTGCAGTGTACAACTGATTTTTGTCCTATGGACAGACTGTCCCACCTCAGCTGTAGATCTCTGCAGCTCATCCAGGGTGATCATGGGCCTCTTGGCTGCATCTCGGATCAGTCTTCTCCTTGTTTGAGATGAAAGTTTGGAGGGACGGCCGGGTCTTGGTAGATTTGCAGTGGTATGATACTCCTTCCATTTCAATACGATCGCTTGCACAGTGCTCATTGGGATGTCTAAAGTTTTGGAAATCATTTTGTATCCAAATCCAGCTCTATACTTCTCTACAACAGTATCACGGACCTGCCTGTTGTGTTCCTTGTTCTTCATGATGCTCTCTGTGCTTCAAACAGAACCCTGAGACTATCAAAGAGCAGGTGCATTTATATGGAGACTTGATTACACACAGGTGGATTATATTTATCATCATTAGACATTTAGGACAATATTGGATCATTCAGAGATCCACAATGAACTTATGGAGTGAGTTTGCTGCACTGAAAGTAAAGGGGCCAAATAATTTTGCACCCCCAATTTTCAGTTTTTGAATTTCCCCAAAAAATTAAAATAACCAATACATTTTATTCAAATTCACAATTGTGTTCCACTTCTTGTTGATTCTTCACCAAAAATTTACATTTGGTATCTTTATGTTTGATGCATGATATGTGGGAAAAGGTTGAAAAGTTCCAGGGAGCCGAATACTTTTGCAAGGCACTGTATAAGGGAATTGCTAAATACTGTAAGTGAATCTAAATATACTACAAAATTGCTCACTGTAATCTTTTCCGGACATAATGAAATATAGGATTTACAGCAGTACATATGGATGTACTGTTCAATGATGTGCTGTCTACAGAGCGTGGTATGAGATTATCAATAATCAAGTAAAATATGCACAAAATAGATATTATGTATCCACTTCAGTTACTTCTATAGCAACAGGCAAACTCATGTTATACACAGACTATTCAATTGCACAATACATAGCATATTTTTATATGAAACAACCATGCTGTGTTTTTTTTTTTTGTAAAACTAAAGGGATTAAACAGTGAAAGCTGTAAATCATTAAATTGCATTCCTATAACTCATACTACTAAGAAATGAAACTGATAACATTAGAGCTGGCAGGATAAGAGTAAGTGATGAAGTACTTGCTCATGGTAGAATCTCAGACATTCAGAGAAAACAACAGAAGCTCCTTTTCTTCTGGCACCTTCATTTGTTTTGACTTTGAGGGACTTACCATATTCTTTTGAAGCCAAAAAGCTTTCTGCATTGTGGTTTAAATGCTGCTTTATATCAGACCACAGGTTGGGTGGAGAACAGCAGCTACTGTAGATATTGGGCACGAGGTATAAATCAGTAGCTAACCATACTTAATCAGATGCTTTAATATGAGCATATAGCACAACACAGAACATGGGATAGACATTTAGTCATCGGAAAAAAATGCAAATTTGATTTCTAATGCAAAATAATGATAACAAAGGCTAACTAAATTAGTTAATTACATAAAGTGGTAATTAGAGTTGGGCGGAATAAATCATGGCACTCTGGGCCATCGACCAAGTCAGTAGTCTCTGGCCACTGGACGGGAGGTTCGCGAATCACTTACCATCCAGGCTTTTGATTAGCGCAACATCATCTGTGCATCACACTGCAATGATGAAATTGTGGCAGCTCGGGCTAATCAAAATTTACAACGGGGATCCTAAATTTGCGAGCCTACAGACTACTGGCTGATAGACTAGAATCTCTAGAATTGATTTGCGCAATTCTAGTGGCTATGCTTCTCTGGTATCTCTCTGATCTATGCATTCTGGTCTCAAGCAATGAACTGTTAAATCATGGGACCACTGCAAAATGTGACTGGCTGCAGCTTTCAAAGGTCAGAATGTCATCAATGGAGACCATAATGCAGAGAGTGACACAAGACCAGGTAAGCATTGTCATGGGAGTGTTAAAAATTGGGAATTCATTCTCAGATTTCATTCTAGCAAGCATTTGATTGCAGATGCCCCTGCCCTTGGTCCTTTCGTTTCCCATCCCTTGGTTGAATTTTATGTAAATTTGTCTTTTTCAACTTTATTAACTTTTGTTATCTTCATCTTACATTTAAATTTGTTTGGTGATCTGAAATATTTAAGTTTAACAAACATGCAAAAGAATAGGAAATCCGGAAGGAAGAAAACACATTTTCACACAAGTGTATTACAAGTTCATTCTAAGGTTCAAACTGAATGTGAATCTAATGATTTAGAGATAGGAATGAATCCCAAAGGACAGAGTACCTTTTAAGCCTGTTAATGCTGCCATAGAAATTCTTGAACAATCAGTAATATAAAAATTATACATTAATGCCGCAGTTTAGATGATCATGAAAATGAAAATTTTTACTTACCCGACTCTGGGGTTCTTACGATTGTACTGTCAATGTAGCCTGGTTCAATGGTAACAGCTGAAACCTCAAATAAGTACGTTGTATATGGTCTAAGTTGTCCTACAATGTATGTAATTGGTTCATTCCAGATGGCATTAAAGGTCCGAGACGTTATGGTCTGCAATGTAAGTGAAGATGTCGTAGTAGACAGCCCACGAGTTGATGAAGGGCTACTTGTGCTCCATAAAAATGATTCACTTTTTTCCTTCAAAGAAAAAAATATAAATATTCATAAATACTTATTCAACATCATTACAAGTGGCCCAGTGACACAAAACGACTATATTATTACACCAGTAACAGTTCCGATCTTTATGAGTTTTTTTTACAATTTCTTACTGCATGTAAAATGTTTCAGCCAATCCTTAAAGAGTTATTAACAAGATAGTAAGTTATCCACTATCCATAGGATAGGGAATAACTTGCTGATTGCTTGGGATGTGATTGCTTGGTATCCATCTATCCCAAAAATGAGACTCTGCAATCCTGGAGCCTGAATAAAGTGGATTTGTCCTTATCTCCATTCATCATCTGTGGAATTACCAGACAAGTCAGATTAAAGTGTATGACTCTTTACAACAATCTCAAAGACAATGATTGGAGTGTATTCCTCCACTCCATTCAGACAGTGCATTGCAGTATCTGATTCCTGGTTTCCAGGGCCCCATTTTCGTGATTGGTGGGGATCCCAACAGTCTGGACACTCAGCAGTCAGTAAGTTATCACCCTATCCAAGTTAATTTCTTGTGAATAACGCTTTACGACTGATTAACTCACAGAGCATTAGTTACACTAAATACAATTGTATCCTTTCATCAGGATGTAATCAAAACGTTTCATACACTGACAGGAAAAGGAGATCGTGAAAATAACAACTAGAGATGGCAGTCAACACATGCACTTGTAACGTGGCACGGAGCGGTAGCTGCGGGCGAGGTACTCATCTCTTACGCCCCGTCACGTTGCATGAAGGTGGAGGTCCTGGCTGGGTGTGTGGACTTGTGCTATGAGGGCGCTACACCCTTGCAGGCTGCATATAACTGATGACATTGGTTTGCAAGGACCAAGTGTTGAACTGTTCAATGAGGTAGACCACCAGTGAAAAATTAAACTTTTTACTCAACGATTACCGAAAAGGGATTATATACAGGAGATAGCGAATACATATCTTGATGAACATTTCTTGCACAATATGAAGCATTTTTCATACACAGATTCCTTCCTCTTTTCTCTCTTGTCCTCTATCTTCACCATTCCTCTATACTTCACCACAGCCCAGCTCAATATTACAGTTCAGTTTGTAGGAGTCCTATATTAAAACCATATCCTGCATCTTGTTCCCCTTAGGTGAGCTACTTTAAAAGTATAGCCAGCACATATCACTTCTTTCTCTGATGCTCTGACTCCCACCCGTGGCATTCTTTTAGTCGTATGTACTCTGTATTGTTTAAGCCCATTACCTCTTGAAGTTGTAAACTTTGGGCTATTCTAGGAGTCCCCTCCTAGGGCCCGTGTCCGAAAGATAACTCTGCCCTCTAGATAATCTCTCTCATCTTCTCACCGCTAGGATCTCGCTATCTTATGTTTCTGCTTCCTCTCTCATTAAGGACACCCACATCATGCGGCGCTGCTCATATTAGACCTTATGTCTTTTCTCTATGTACACTGGACCCTTTCTAAAGTTCTAGCAAGAACTGTCTTTTGTTCTTTCAGCTTATCACCTCCCACTCTAGGCTAGTCCCAAAAATTAACCCTTGTTTTCCCTTCTGTCAGGCACCTGAGCACTGAGGACTCTAAATCTCTAAGATGCACATGTCTGTGCCAATCATTAGTTTAGATTGCTTGGCTCTGATCAGAGATAATACATTGGTACTTGCTTCTCAGCTGGCATTTTACCTTACCCTGCTTCTGGAGTTCACCATTATCTGCTTGTACATTTGTTGCTGACCTCAGGACAGTTTGACTACTCTTTTTCATGCCATTCTTGTTGTTGTACTTTTTGCTTTACTGCTGTATGGGGACCTTAACCAGCTTCTCTCTGGCTTTCTGACTCATCTGTTATGATCCGGTGACCTTGGAGCCGCATGAAACTTTCTCTGGAGTCGGTGGAACCTGTACTGACCGCAAATCCTGAACTAACACCGCAACTAGAAGTAGCCGTGGGGTGTGCCTAACAAACCCTAGACACCGACACAGCCGGAGGACTAAATACCCCTATAGATGGAAATAGGAATACTACCTTGCCTCAGAGCAGAACCCCAAAGGATAGGCAGCCCCCCACGAATAATGACTGTGAGTAGTAGAAGAAAAGACACACGCAGGTAGAAAACAGGATTTAGCAAAAGAGGCCACTCTAGCTAAATAGGAAAGGATAGGACAGAATACTAGGCGGTCAGTAATAAAACCCTTTCCAAAAATATCCACCGCAGATAATACAAAAAATTCCACAATCTAACTAAAGACGTGGAATGAATATCTGCAACCCCAGAGAATCCAACAAGACTGAGAAAATACTGACACAATCTAAGCTGGACAAGAAAACACAAAAGAATAGCACTGAATTATGAAGCACACAGCATGTGTGCCACAGAAAAAAAACCAGACACTTATCTTTGCTGATTAGGCAGAAAGGCAGGGGAACCAAGCAGAGGTCCAACACCTCCCAACAACAATTGACAACTGGCAAGGACTAATGAATCCTGCACACCTAAATACCCCAGTCAGAACTGCAATCAGCAGACACACCTGACCAGGACTGCAACCCAGGGACAACTGCATTACCACCTACTACCACCGGAGGGAACCCAAAAGCAGAATTTACAACACTCATCCCCTGATTTAACATCTGTGTGACTTTTGTGAATGTCCCACCTCCATTTTTTCCACATCTTGCTCATGAGATGTGAACTACCTGTCAACGGCTACACCAAGCTCTGTGTCATGGGAAATACGTGTAGTGATGTCTGATTCCCTGTACAGAGGTAAAGGATGATTACCAAGGATCACTTGGACTCTCCTCTAGGTTTAGCCATTTCTAAACTCAAAGTGTTTCCTCCCCTTGCCAAAATTGCACTATAATCCTTTATGAAAGTGTAACTCTAGCTCCGATCACCAAGCCTCAGTGCCCCCCCTACACGCCTCTGAGATCTCACACTAGTACAATCTGCAGGTACCAGTCAAGCTGAGTGGGTAGAGAGCCAATATACTTGAACCCATAAACTATTCCCTTCTATAGCTGGACTCATAAAATGCTTATGTAAGTACCAGGTTATACAGCCATTGTGATTAAGGATGAGCGGAACCATGGATGTTCGGGTGTGTAGGGTTCTGCTGAACTGTAGTTAAAAGTTCAGTTTGGAATCCTAACTTGAATCCGAACTCGAACCCAATAGAAGACAACAGGGACCAGAACTTTGGTGCTTTAAAATGGCTGTAAAATGGTCATAGTAAGGTCTTGAAAAAAGAAGCTAAATGGGGGTAAAAGAAGGACAATTGCCCTGCAAACAAATGTGTAGGTGGTTCCCAGTCGACAGCCACTACTTTTCAAGGAGGGCCATCCCAGACCTGCATGAACATGTTGTAAATAAAATTGGGTATATACTATGCAACGCCATCAGTGTAGAGGTCCACATAACCACCGATATATGGACCAGTAAGCACGGGTATGGACGTTAAAGCTTTCTAACTGCCCACTGGGTAAATGTTATGGTAGCTAGGCCTGAGCACCACAGAGGATTGCTGGATGTCTTTTGGATGTTTTTTTGTCCATGTTACCTCCTTCTCCTACTTCGCTTTTTGAAATGCCCCTTCATCCAGTCAGTGTAACACCTGTAAAACCAACTTCAGCAAAGCCAGGGGTAAACTACTGCAAGCTGATCAGAAACTCATCTATTTGTGGGAAAAATCCCACACCACGTAGGAACTGTGGATGGGGATTAAAGAACAGACAGATGTGTAGTCGGTGCCGCTAAAACTCAGGCCCAGCCTGATGGTGTGCAATAACAAGCAAAATCTCAAATCGCCTCCAGGCCTAGCCAGATTGACAAACATGCCTGGCGCATGTGCTGAATTAGGGGTGCAGAGCTTCCTCAAAAGTTACACAGAAATGTCAGAGCTGCTGCTAAATGTGCAGGCCATCTGTGCACGCTTTCGTCACTTTCACCCTGATGCTGCTCGCCTGTCTGTGCTGCAGCCTCATTTCTGCCTTCCCACTCAATGCCTCACATGCGACGTACCCACAAGGTGGAACTCCACCATGCACATGCTGGAGAAACTGTGTGAGCAGAAGCACACAATCCTGGAGTTTGAGCTGCAGAGCAACACCACTTCACTACCAATGATTGGGCCTCCACGTTCGACGTGTGTGCTATGTTGCACTGCTGTGAGTACTCCACAAACATGGGCAGATCTGATAGTGCCATCATCAGCGTTATTATCCCACTTCTATGATTAATAGAAAAACAGAGCTTTAGGCGATGAAGGATGAGGTGGTGGCACAGGATGAAAAGAAGGAGGGAAGAGACCATTCACACCATTATCAGACCAAGCATCCACACATGTCTTGGTGGATGACTTCCTGTACACACAGCGGCCAGGTACACAAATGTCCAGCCAGGGGATTGTCCAGCCAGTTTTAGAAGATGAGGAGCATGAGGAACAACTGTGTTCACAACAGGGTGGCACTCAAAGCAGCTCACGGGCATCACAGAAGCTTGACTGAGGAATACAGATATTACAGATGAAAGAGAGGACCCAGAAGACACACCTCCCACTGAGGACAGCTTGTTGCTGCCTCTGGGCAGTCTGGCATACAAGAGGCAGTACATGCTGCTGTGCCTAAGCAAGGACCACTGAGTTCCCTGGATTGATGCAAGTGCTAATTCCTGTGTGTGCACCCTACTGGATCCCTATTACAAGTGTAACAAAAAACCATGCGCCCTCTAGAAAATTTGTGCAGGAAGTGCAGGATGTACCATTAATGAGGAGAGACTGCCATCTGCTGGCCAACCGAAATAAAGCCGCACCAAAGTGTGCTGAAAGATTTAGAGGGGGAAGGACCTTCCTTTATATCAAAGCTCTGCACATCAAACCATGAGGAGATTTGGTGCCAGGGAAGAGAGCAGGACAGATGTGCTTCAGAGACACCGCTGAGACCACTGTGAAAGGCATCAGCAGGGAGTATGGCTGACCATAATCTGCTCCATGCGCTAGTCAAGCCTCCAAGATCCAACTACGCCTGTCAAAGGTTGAGGCCCGGTTCTCTCTGCCCCGAGACTGAGAGACTTCTGCCGATGGTCAAGACGAGAAGAACCGTGTGGCAACTGCGACAGGAAAGGCATGCCTGTGAGAGAGGAGTAACAGTGTGAGTGAGCAGGACCTTCACTTGCAGTTTTCACTTACGGTATCAGGGTCAGCTGGGACTAGGATTACAGGTTGGGAGGAGGCTGGTTGGTGCATGGGAGGCTCAACGGGCTTTAACCTGGTGACCCCCACTGGGGCCAGAACTTCAAGTGAGAACGCACGTGGTGACTCCCAAGACTGAACACACCTACTAACGTTAAGTACTGAGAGACTTTCTAGCTTATTTGCAACCTGCTGTGATCCCCTATATTGTTAAATTACTAACCCTAATCGCTTAGAAGTCATTGTTGTATAACAATACCAATATTACAACTCCTGACTGTTTCCACCTTGTGAACTCTGTGCGATGCATCCAGGCACCTGCATTATACAAGCACAACGTGCCATTTTTACTTTCGCCACTAAAGCATGATCAGAAAATGCGGAAATACAAGAGCACGCTGGTAGACATATTACTGAGAGTGTCCTCATGTGGCAGCAGGGGTTCAGTGGAAGCACAAGGCAGATGAAGATGAAGTGGCCAACACAGCTGGGGCCACTGGCACCACCCATATAGGGGTGCAAAGCACACACAAAGGCTTAACGGCACAGTATTCCCACAAGCGTTGATACATGACATTGGTATGTCGATGTTAAGGTGGGCAGCTTACTTCATTTCCATCCACCTGCCTGAAAACACTAACACCAAATATTGGATAATAATTGTGGAATGCCCGCCAGGGCTTTGGGGTACTCGGTACTGGGTCCGGTACTTAAAGGGATGTGTCATGGCGTCGGCGACCCGGTCCATGGCCCTGGGCTCCCATGTTAAAGGAAAAGTCTTTAAAGGGGTGTTAGGGCTGGCGGAACGCACCGAGTAAATAGAGAGATGTTATTTGGTGCATTCGCAGCCCGGGGTCCACTTTGCAGGAGAGAACCTGCTGCTGGCAAATGGCGGCCCTATATGGCAGTAGAAGCGAACTCTGTTACTTCGCAGAGTCGCCTAAAGATAGCACTGTGCCCTGTTACACTCACAGGAGAACACAGCAACTGCCGAGCAGATAGCAGTTTGTGGTTATGCAATCATACAATCTCCTCGCCGGAGGTGCCGGTATTCTAGGGGCTTATTTCAGCTGGGTCCCTGAACACATACACACGCAACCACACTGGCGCAAAGCACATAACTTAGATTTGATACTAGCGCATGGCCATGCGGCCATGCAAACCTTTTATAGCTGCAGCAAGTACAAGACCTTCCTAGAAAGACCAATGAGAGGCTGCCACAAAGCCTGAGCACCTTCAGGATCTTCCTGGAGAACCAATGGGCTTTGCTGCAGTATCCAAGCATGTGACCCTCGATCTCCAATGAGAGCTCTTACCCTGGGCATGCTCAGAAGGGGAAAAGCAGGACTGAGTCCCAAAAGCATCTGCTCGCTGCTGTCCAGCACTGGCTTCAATGGCAGAAGCTGGAAAAGCAGCAGTAACCCTTTGCACAGAGTCAGACTGAGCGAGACACTGGGACCGACGTCTCTGCTGAGCAGGCTCCACTGCGGCAGCAGAAGAATGGGAGACCGCAGTGGAGATGGCCAGAGATTCCCCCTGTGCAGAGGCGGGAACTCGACCCCCAACATTACCCCCCTCTAGGCCCCCCCCCTGGACCCCGCCACGCCCAAAGGCAGCAATGAGCTGTGGAGCTCGAATGTGTTCAGCAGGCACCCAGGACCTGTCCTCTGGGCCATAACCCTTCCAATCCACCAAATAGAATTTTTTGCCAAGTACCACCTTGCACCCCAAAATAGCATTCACCTTGTAATCGTCCGTAGACGAACCCGATGCCCCGGCAGATGACTCGGAAAACCGAGACATGTATACGGGCTTCAAGAGGGACACATGAAAGGTGTCGGTGATACCCAGGAGTGGAGGAAGGGCCAGACGGTAGACCACAGGGTTAACCTGTTTGAGGACCTTGAAGGGACCCAAGTAGCGAGGTGCAAACTTAGTGGACTCAACTCGCAGCCTGATGTTATGGGCGGAGAGCCACACCAAGTTGCCAGAAGCAAAGGTCGAAGCATCGGCGGAGGACCTCATTCTCTCCTTGGAGGCCCGAATGGCATCCTGAGTGCGGTCCCAAATGTCCCATGCCTCCACAGCCCAGTCTGCCACCCTGGAGTTGGCGGAAGACACAGGCATAGGCACAGGTACCCGCGGATGCTGACCATAGTTAAGGAGGAATGGGGTTTGTCCAGTGGAGTCGGCTACAGCATTGTTCAGCGCAAACTCCGCCCACGATAGCAAGGATGCCCAGTCATCCTGCCTGGCTGACACAAAATGTCACAGATATGTGTCCAAGGTCTGGTTGGCCCTCTCTACCAACCCATTCTTCTAGGGATGATATGCGGAAGAGAGATTCAGCTCAATGCTGAGAAGACGACAAAGCTCTCTCCAGGACCAAGATGCAAACTGGGGACCCCGGTCACTGACAATTTTGTCCGGCATACCGTGTAGGCGGAAGATGTGTTTTATGACCAACGCTGCCAAGGCCCATGCAGAAGGTAGCCATGGAAGCGACACCAAATGCACCATTTTAGAAAAATGATCGGTGATAACCCAAATGATAGTACAAAAATTACACACGGCACTCGAGGCTCCTGGGTGGTGCTCAAGTAAGGTTTCTAACCCGTCAATGAATGAATAATAGACTTGGCACTCAAAAAGTTCTTTTTGCAAGATGAAAAAAATTGTTTCCATTTATTGGTGCAACCAGTTCAGTATTTGATGATATAAACGTTTTCGGTCACAAGACCTTCATCAGAAACATCATATATGAAACTGAAATACATAATTTTGTAGAAAAACCACATGTTATACAATTAGGATCACATAAAAAGACCAGTATATGCACACAAGTGAAACGAATCAGAATCCGATAGATGCTGTCTTGGAAAAATATAAATGTAACATATGAGAGACGTCTCTCATATGTTACATTTATATTTTTCCAAGACAGCATCTATCGGATTCTGATTCGTTTCACTTGTGTGCATATACTGGTCTTTTTATGTGATCCTAATTGTATAACATGTGGTTTTTCTACAAAATTATGTATTTCAGTTTCATATATGATGTTTCTGATGAAGGTCTTGTGACCGAAAACGTTTATATCATCAAATACTGAACTGGTTGCACCAATAAATGGAAACAATTTTTTTCATCTTGCAAAAAGAACTTTTTGAGTGCCAATTCTATTATTCACCAAATGATAGTACAGCCACGAGACTTGGGCAAACCCACCACAAAGTCCATCCTGACCATCTCCCAGGCCCTGTCTGCCACCGGCAAGGGATAGAGTAACCCAGCTGGCCGTTGTCGAGGAGACTTATTTTTGGCGCAGGAGACACACGCCCAAATATAATCTCCTACGTCACGGACCATATGTGGCCACCAGTACGTCCTCGCCAGCAGCTCAGATGTCCTCTTTGTCCCAAAGTGTCCACCCAACCTGGACAAATGAGCCCAAGAGAGAACCTCCGGTCGCAAATTAATGGGTACGAAAGTCTTGCCCGGAGGCACAGACTTTAGCGAAACCGGAGCTACGGTTCTCAGGCTCCCAGATGGAACAATAAGCTGAGGCCCCCCCGTCCTCTCCTCAGATGACACAACGGAGCGAGAGAGGGCATCAGCACGAATGTTCTTCTCCCCAGCAAGATAATGGAGGGTGAAGTGGAACCGGGAGAAGAACAAGGACCATCTGGCCTGACGAGAATTTAGCCGCTGGGCTGTTTGTAAATAAACCCAATTTTTGTGGTCCGTGAAGACTTGGAAGGGAAAGCGAGCCCCCTCCAAAAGATGTCTCCACTCCGAGAAGGCTAACTTCATTGCTAGCAACTCCCTGTCCCCGATGGAATAATTCCTCTCCGCTGGTGTGAAGGTCTTGGAGAAGAAGAAGCAAGGATGCTTCCGACCTTGAGCATCCTTTTGGAAGAGGACTGCTCCAGCACCAACGGATGAGGCATCCACCTCCATTATAAACAGCTTATCAACATCGGGTCGATGTAGGATGGGAGCGCTAGCAAAATGAGACTTAATAGAAGAAAAAGCCTTGGAGACCTCTTCAGACCACAATTTGGGATTTGCTCCCTTCTTGTTGAGGGCTACCAAGGGAGCTACCAAAGTTGAGAAGTGGGGAATGAACTGACGATAGTAATTTATGAACCCCATAAAGCGCTGCACTGCTTTAAGAGAATGGGGTTCTTGCCAGTCCATCACAGCCTGTAGTTTGGTAGGATCCATAGCCAATCCCTGGGCGGGGATGATATAGCCCTGGAAAGGTAAAGACTAGGGTTGAGCGACTTTCATTTTTTTAAGATCGAGTAGGGTTTTGGGAAACCCGATTTTGTCCAGAGTCGAGTCGAGTGCAGTCGGCCGATTATCGCTAAAAGTCGGGGATCGACCGAAACACGAAACCCAATGCAAGTCAATGGGGAAGCATAGTCGGCAGTGAGTGGAGGCCAGGAAAACACCTACAGTGCCCATTTTAATGCCAAAAACATCCATTCTTGTTTCTGAAGCTTGCCAATCTTAATTAACTGTATAATAATAGTTGGGCATAGGGAATTGGGGGAAAGTTGTGGGGGGAGTAGGGCTGGCTCAAGTTTTTCGTGGGCCCAGGAAATGCGGACTACGTCACGGCGGTGTTGCAGGGAAAGGTAAGTATTTAAACGTTGCAAGTGCTGTGATCCTGAGCAAGCAGGGGGGGGCCCACTCGTTCGCATTGCCACTGGCACAGGGCCCCTCAAAGTACGGCGGTGTGTTTGCATGGCGGGGGCGCCTCCCACCAGCAGCGACACTTTTGCGTACTCTGAGGGGCCCTGTGCCAGTGACGTCGCCAACGAGTATGCCCCCCCACCTGATGAAGGAACCTGCACTTTCATCTGCACCTTCCTCTTTGTCCCTGTGTAAGGTGGTATAACATGCGGGAAGGGGAACCTTACTTTCAGCAGGGTCAGATTCTGGCTGTGTAGAGTACAAGGGGAATGTAGTGGTCTAGGTCAATGTACCAGCAGACTCATTTAGCAGTGGCTGGGCAATGGGCAGGATGAGGAGGAAACAGATATAGGGCCAAAGAATAAAGTAGGCTACATGCAGTTCAAAATTGGTAACAGGACTAAACAGGCGGCATTGCTTTGTTCAGTGGAGTAGCAAACCCAAGAGCAGCAGACACTGTTTCAAGGGCCTAACCACACTAGTAGGCCAAATGCAGTTTAATATCTGATAGTATAGGGCGAAAGCCAGAATGTGGAAGCTCAGCTTTGTTCAGTTGAGGACAACACCAGGGAGGGGCAGACACCTTTAGTAGGCCGGAAAAGCCTATTGCATTTTTTAAAATGGTAATTTGGAGCAGAAGGTTGAAGCTCAGCTTTATTTAGTTGAGGGCAACACCAGGGAGGGGCAGAAGCCGTTAGTAGGCCCTAACCACCATTTTTTTTTTTTAAAACCACTTAATGAGAGCCGGAAGGTTGAAGCTCAGCTTTATTTAGTTGAGGACAACACCAGGCAGGGGCACACAGACAGACACCTTTAGTAGGCCGGAAAAGCCTATTGCATTTTTTAAAATGGTAATTTGGAGCAGAAGGTTGAAGCTCAGCTTTATTTAGTTGAGGGCAACACCAGGGAGGGGCAGAAGCCGTTAGTAGGCCCTAACCACCATTTTTTTTTTTTAAAACCACTTAATGAGAGCCGGAAGGTTGAAGCTCAGCTTTATTTAGTTGAGGACAACACCAGGCAGGGGCACACAGACAGACACCTTTAGTAGGCCGGAAAAGCCTATTGCATTTTTTAAAATGGTAATTTGGAGCAGAAGGTTGAAGCTCAGCTTTATTTAGTTGAGGGCAACACCAGGCAGGGGCACACAGACAGACACCTTTAGTAGGCCGGAAAAGCCTATTGCATTTTTTAAAATGGTAATTTGGAGCAGAAGGTTGAAGCTCAGCTTTATTTAGTTGAGGGCAACACCAGGGAGGGGCAGAAGCCGTTAGTAGGCCCTAACCACCATTTTTTTTTTTTAAAACCACTTAATGAGAGCCGGAAGGTTGAAGCTCAGCTTTATTTAGTTGAGGACAACACCAGGCAGGGGCACACAGACAGACACCTTTAGTAGGCCGGAAAAGCCTATTGCATTTTTTAAAATGGTAATTTGGAGCAGAAGGTTGAAGCTCAGCTTTATTTAGTTGAGGGCAACACCAGGGAGGGGCAGAAGCCGTTAGTAGGCCCTAACCACCATTTTTTTTTTTTAAAACCACTTAATGAGAGCCGGAAGGTTGAAGCTCAGCTTTATTTAGTTGAGGACAACACCAGGCAGGGGCACACAGACAGACACCTTTAGTAGGCCGGAAAAGCCTATTGCATTTTTTAAAATGGTAATTTGGAGCAGAAGGTTGAAGCTCAGCTTTATTTAGTTGAGGGCAACACCAGGCAGGGGCACACAGACAGACACCTTTAGTAGGCCGGAAAAGCCTATTGCATTTTTTAAAATGGTAATTTGGAGCAGAAGGTTGAAGCTCAGCTTTATTTAGTTGAGGGCAACACCAGGGAGGGGCAGAAGCCGTTAGTAGGCCCTAACCACCATTTTTTTTTTTTAAAACCACTTAATGAGAGCCGGAAGGTTGAAGCTCAGCTTTATTTAGTTGAGGACAACACCAGGCAGGGGCACACAGACAGACACCTTTAGTAGGCCGGAAAAGCCTATTGCATTTTTTAAAATGGTAATTTGGAGCAGAAGGTTGAAGCTCAGCTTTATTTAGTTGAGGGCAACACCAGGGAGGGGCAGAAGCCGTTAGTAGGCCCTAACCACCATTTTTTTTTTAAAAAACCACTTAATGAGAGCCGGAAGGTTGAAGCTCAGCTTTATTTAGTTGAGGACAACACCAGGCAGGGGCACACAGACAGACACCTTTAGTAGGCCGGAAAAGCCTATTGCATTTTTTAAAATGGTAATTTGGAGCAGAAGGTTGAAGCTCAGCTTTATTTAGTTGAGGGCAACACCAGGCAGGGGCACACAGACAGACACCTTTAGTAGGCCGGAAAAGCCTATTGCATTTTTTAAAATGGTAATTTGGAGCAGAAGGTTGAAGCTCAGCTTTATTTAGTTGAGGGCAACACCAGGCAGGGGCAGAAGCCGTTAGTAGGCCCTAACCACCATTTTTTTTTTTTAAAACCACTTAATGAGAGCCGGAAGGTTGAAGCTCAGCTTTATTTAGTTGAGGACAACACCAGGCAGGGGCACACAGACAGACACCTTTAGTAGGCCGGAAAAGCCTATTGCATTTTTTAAAATGGTAATTTGGAGCAGAAGGTTGAAGCTCAGCTTTATTTAGTTGAGGGCAACACCAGGCAGGGGCACACAGACAGACACCTTTAGTAGGCCGGAAAAGCCTATTGCATTTTTTAAAATGGTAATTTGGAGCAGAAGGTTGAAGCTCAGCTTTATTTAGTTGAGGGCAACACCAGGGAGGGGCAGAAGCCGTTAGTAGGCCCTAACCACCATTTTTTTTTTTTAAAACCACTTAATGAGAGCCGGAAGGTTGAAGCTCAGCTTTATTTAGTTGAGGACAACACCAGGCAGGGGCACACAGACAGACACCTTTAGTAGGCCGGAAAAGCCTATTGCATTTTTTAAAATGGTAATTTGGAGCAGAAGGTTGAAGCTCAGCTTTATTTAGTTGAGGGCAACACCAGGCAGGGGCACACAGACAGACACCTTTAGTAGGCCGGAAAAGCCTATTGCATTTTTTAAAATGGTAATTTGGAGCAGAAGGTTGAAGCTCAGCTTTATTTAGTTGAGGGCAACACCAGGCAGGGGCAGAAGCCGTTAGTAGGCCCTAACCACCATTTTTTTTTTTTAAAACCACTTAATGAGAGCCGGAAGGTTGAAGCTCAGCTTTATTTAGTTGAGGACAACACCAGGCAGGGGCACACAGACAGACACCTTTAGTAGGCCGGAAAAGCCTATTGCATTTTTTAAAATGGTAATTTGGAGCAGAAGGTTGAAGCTCAGCTTTATTTAGTTGAGGGCAACACCAGGCAGGGGCACACAGACAGACACCTTTAGTAGGCCGGAAAAGCCTATTGCATTTTTTAAAATGGTAATTTGGAGCAGAAGGTTGAAGCTCAGCTTTATTTAGTTGAGGGCAACACCAGGCAGGGGCAGAAGCCGTTAGTAGGCCCTAACCACCATTTTTTTTTTTTAAAACCACTTAATGAGAGCCGGAAGGTTGAAGCTCAGCTTTATTTAGTTGAGGACAACACCAGGCAGGGGCACACAGACAGACACCTTTAGTAGGCCGGAAAAGCCTATTGCATTTTTTAAAATGGTAATTTGGAGCAGAAGGTTGAAGCTCAGCTTTATTTAGTTGAGGACAACACCAGGCAGGGGCACACAGACAGACACCTTTAGTAGGCCGGAAAAGCCTATTGCATTTTTTAAAATGGTAATTTGGAGCAGAAGTTTGAAGCTCAGCTTTATTTAGTTGAGGACAACACCAGGCAGGGGCACACAGACAGACACCTTTAGTAGGCCGGAAAAGCCTATTGCATTTTTTAAAATGGTAATTTGGAGCAGAAGGTTGAAGCTCAGCTTTATTTAGTTGAGGGCAACACCAGGGAGGGGCAGAAGCCGTTAGTAGGCCCTAACCACCATTTTTTTTTTTAAAAACCACTTAATGAGAGCCGGAAGGTTGAAGCTCAGCTTTATTTAGTTGAGGACAACACCAGGCAGGGGCACACAGACAGACACCTTTAGTAGGCCGGAAAAGCCTATTGCATTTTTTAAAATGGTAATTTGGAGCAGAAGGTTGAAGCTCAGCTTTATTTAGTTGAGGGCAACACCAGGGAGGGGCAGAAGCCGTTAGTAGGCCCTAACCACCATTTTTTTTTTTTAAAACCACTTAATGAGAGCCGGAAGGATGAAGCTCAGCTTTATTTAGTTGAGGACAACACCAGGCAGGGGCACACAGACAGACACCTTTAGTAGGCCGGAAAAGCCTATTGCATTTTTTAAAATGGTAATTTGGAGCAGAAGGTTGAAGCTCAGCTTTATTTAGTTGAGGGCAACACCAGGCAGGGGCACACAGACAGACACCTTTAGTAGGCCGGAAAAGCCTATTGCATTTTTTAAAATGGTAATTTGGAGCAGAAGGTTGAAGCTCAGCTTTATTTAGTTGAGGGCAACACCAGGCAGGGGCAGAAGCCGTTAGTAGGCCCTAACCACCATTTTTTTTTTTTAAAACCACTTAATGAGAGCCGGAAGGTTGAAGCTCAGCTTTATTTAGTTGAGGACAACACCAGGCAGGGGCACACAGACAGACACCTTTAGTAGGCCGGAAAAGCCTATTGCATTTTTTAAAATGGTAATTTGGAGCAGAAGGTTGAAGCTCAGCTTTATTTAGTTGAGGACAACACCAGGCAGGGGCACACAGACAGACACCTTTAGTAGGCCGGAAAAGCCTATTGCATTTTTTAAAATGGTAATTTGGAGCAGAAGTTTGAAGCTCAGCTTTATTTAGTTGAGGACAACACCAGGCAGGGGCACACAGACAGACACCTTTAGTAGGCCGGAAAAGCCTATTGCATTTTTTAAAATGGTAATTTGGAGCAGAAGGTTGAAGCTCAGCTTTATTTAGTTGAGGGCAACACCAGGGAGGGGCAGAAGCCGTTAGTAGGCCCTAACCACCATTTTTTTTTTAAAAAACCACTTAATGAGAGCCGGAAGGTTGAAGCTCAGCTTTATTTAGTTGAGGACAACACCAGGCAGGGGCACACAGACAGACACCTTTAGTAGGCCGGAAAAGCCTATTGCATTTTTTAAAATGGTAATTTGGAGCAGAAGGTTGAAGCTCAGCTTTATTTAGTTGAGGACAACACCAGGCAGGGGCACACAGACAGACACCTTTAGTAGGCCGGAAAAGCCTATTGCATTTTTTAAAATGGTAATTTGGAGCAGAAGTTTGAAGCTCAGCTTTATTTAGTTGAGGACAACACCAGGCAGGGGCACACAGACAGACACCTTTAGTAGGCCGGAAAAGCCTATTGCATTTTTTAAAATGGTAATTTGGAGCAGAAGGTTGAAGCTCAGCTTTATTTAGTTGAGGGCAACACCAGGCAGGGGCACACAGACAGACACCTTTAGTAGGCCGGAAAAGCCTATTGCATTTTTTAAAATGGTAATTTGGAGCAGAAGGTTGAAGCTCAGCTTTATTTAGTTGAGGGCAACACCAGGCAGGGGCAGAAGCCGTTAGTAGGCCCTAACCACCATTTTTTTTTTTTAAAACCACTTAATGAGAGCCGGAAGGTTGAAGCTCAGCTTTATTTAGTTGAGGACAACACCAGGCAGGGGCACACAGACAGACACCTTTAGTAGGCCGGAAAAGCCTATTGCATTTTTTAAAATGGTAATTTGGAGCAGAAGGTTGAAGCTCAGCTTTATTTAGTTGAGGACAACACCAGGCAGGGGCACACAGACAGACACCTTTAGTAGGCCGGAAAAGCCTATTGCATTTTTTAAAATGGTAATTTGGAGCAGAAGTTTGAAGCTCAGCTTTATTTAGTTGAGGACAACACCAGGCAGGGGCACACAGACAGACACCTTTAGTAGGCCGGAAAAGCCTATTGCATTTTTTAAAATGGTAATTTGGAGCAGAAGGTTGAAGCTCAGCTTTATTTAGTTGAGGGCAACACCAGGGAGGGGCAGAAGCCGTTAGTAGGCCCTAACCACCATTTTTTTTTTAAAAAACCACTTAATGAGAGCCGGAAGGTTGAAGCTCAGCTTTATTTAGTTGAGGACAACACCAGGCAGGGGCACACAGACAGACACCTTTAGTAGGCCGGAAAAGCCTATTGCATTTTTTAAAATGGTAATTTGGAGCAGAAGGTTGAAGCTCAGCTTTATTTAGTTGAGGACAACACCAGGCAGGGGCACACAGACAGACACCTTTAGTAGGCCGGAAAAGCCTATTGCATTTTTTAAAATGGTAATTTGGAGCAGAAGTTTGAAGCTCAGCTTTATTTAGTTGAGGACAACACCAGGCAGGGGCACACAGACAGACACCTTTAGTAGGCCGGAAAAGCCTATTGCATTTTTTAAAATGGTAATTTGGAGCAGAAGGTTGAAGCTCAGCTTTATTTAGTTGAGGGCAACACCAGGGAGGGGCAGAAGCCGTTAGTAGGCCCTAACCACCATTTTTTTTTTTAAAAACCACTTAATGAGAGCCGGAAGGTTGAAGCTCAGCTTTATTTAGTTGAGGACAACACCAGGCAGGGGCACACAGACAGACACCTTTAGTAGGCCGGAAAAGCCTATTGCATTTTTTAAAATGGTAATTTGGAGCAGAAGGTTGAAGCTCAGCTTTATTTAGTTGAGGGCAACACCAGGCAGGGGCACACAGACAGACACCTTTAGTAGGCCGGAAAAGCCTATTGCATTTTTTAAAATGGTAATTTGGAGCAGAAGGTTGAAGCTCAGCTTTATTTAGTTGAGGGCAACACCAGGCAGGGGCAGAAGCCGTTAGTAGGCCCTAACCACCATTTTTTTTTTTTAAAACCACTTAATGAGAGCCGGAAGGTTGAAGCTCAGCTTTATTTAGTTGAGGACAACACCAGGCAGGGGCACACAGACAGACACCTTTAGTAGGCCGGAAAAGCCTATTGCATTTTTTAAAATGGTAATTTGGAGCAGAAGGTTGAAGCTCAGCTTTATTTAGTTGAGGGCAACACCAGGCAGGGGCACACAGACAGACACCTTTAGTAGGCCGGAAAAGCCTATTGCATTTTTTAAAATGGTAATTTGGAGCAGAAGGTTGAAGCTCAGCTTTATTTAGTTGAGGGCAACACCAGGGAGGGGCAGAAGCCGTTAGTAGGCCCTAACCACCATTTTTTTTTTTTAAAACCACTTAATGAGAGCCGGAAGGTTGAAGCTCAGCTTTATTTAGTTGAGGACAACACCAGGCAGGGGCACACAGACAGACACCTTTAGTAGGCCGGAAAAGCCTATTGCATTTTTTAAAATGGTAATTTGGAGCAGAAGTTTGAAGCTCAGCTTTATTTAGTTGAGGACAACACCAGGCAGGGGCACACAGACAGACACCTTTAGTAGGCCGGAAAAGCCTATTGCATTTTTTAAAATGGTAATTTGGAGCAGAAGGTTGAAGCTCAGCTTTATTTAGTTGAGGGCAACACCAGGGAGGGGCAGAAGCCGTTAGTAGGCCCTAACCAAAGTTGAAGGCCAAATGCAGTTTAATTTCTGATACTATAGGCCGAAAGCCAGAAGGTGGAAGCTCCGATTTAGACAGTGGAGGACAATTTGAATTAGGGACTGCAGACAGACTTAGTAGGCTGTCCCCTGTGGACCATGCATCCACCACATCAACCCATTGCGCCGTAATGGACACGTAATCTTCCGTGACCATGCCTACAGGTCCATGCGTCTGTTGTCAGGTGCACCTTTGTACTCACAGATTGCCAGAGTGCATGGACAATGCGGTCTTCTACATGCTGGTGGAGGGTTGGGATGGCTTTTCTCGCAAAAGAAGTGTCGACTGGTTAGCTTGTAGCGTGGTACAGCGTAGTCCATCGTGGCCTTATTAATAGTAAATAAAATATATAACTAGGCTCTATGAACTTTTAAATAGGTTCCAGGGGTACACGGGCAGCATTGGTGTGGTCAGTGGAGGAGTATTGCAAGTAGGGGCTGCAGACAGGCTATCAAAGGCCTAAAATAACAAACAGTAGGCAGTCATGGCAGTTTTACATCGGTTACATGGATACACAGGCAGGCAGCTTGGTGGTCAGTGGAGGAGTATTTAAAGTAGGGACCGCAGACAGGCTTCAAAGGCCTAACATAAGAAAATGGGCTGGCTGTAGGCACTTTATAATTGGTTCCAGGGGTACACGGGCAGCAGTGGTCTGGCCAGTGGAGGACTAGTGGAAGGAGGGACCGCAGACAGGCTTCAAAGGCCTAACATAAAAAAACGGGCTGGCTGTAGGCACTTTATAATTGGTTCCAGGGGTACACGGGCAGCAGTGGTCTGGTCAGTGGAGGACTAGTGGAAGGAGGGACCGCAGACAGGCTTCAAAGGCCTAACATAAAAAAATGGGCTGGCTGTAGGCACTTTATAATTGGTTCCAGGGGTACACGGGCAGCAGTGGTCTGGTCAGTGGAGGACTAGTGGAAGGAGGGACCGCAGACAGGCTTCAAAGGCCTAACATAAAAAAATGGGCTGGCGGTAGGCACTTTATTATTGGTTCCAGGGGTACACGGGCAGCAGTGGTCTGGTCAGTGGAGGCCTAGTGGAAGGAGGGACCGCAGACAGGCTTCAAAGGCCTAAAATAACAAACAATAGGCTTATGGCAGTTTTACAGCGGTTACATGGATACACGGGCAGGCAGCTGGTGATGAGTGGAGGAGTATTTAAAGTAGGGACCGCAGACAGGCTATCAAAGGCCTAAAATAACAAACAATAGGCTCATGGCAGTTTTACAGCGGTTACATGGATACACGGGCAGGCAGCTTGGTGGTCAGTGGAGGAGTATTTAAAGTAGGGACCGCAGACAGGCTATCAAAGGCCTAAAATAACAAACAATAGGCTTATGGCAGTTTTACAGCGGTTACATGGATACACGGGCAGGCAGCTTGGTGGTGAGTGGAGGAGTATTTAAAGTAGGGACCGCAGACAGGCTATCAAAGGCCTAAAATAACAAACAATAGGCTCATGGCAGTTTTACAGCGGTTACATGGATACACGGGCAGGCAGCTTGGTGGTCAGTGGAGGAGTATTTAAAGTAGGGACCGCAGACAGGCTATCAAAGGCCTAAAATAACAAACAATAGGCTCATGGCAGTTTTACAGCGGTTACATGGATACACGGGCAGGCAGCTTGGTGGTCAGTGGAGGAGTATTTAAAGTAGGGACCACAGACAGGCTATCAAAGGCCTAAAATAACAAACAATAGGCTCATGGCAGTTTTACAGCGGTTACATGGATACACGGGCAGGCAGCTTGGTGGTGAGTGGAGGAGTATTTAAAGTAGGGACCGCAGACAGGCTATCAAAGGCCTAAAATAACAAACAATAGGCTCATGGCAGCTTTACAGTGGTTACATGGATACACAGGCAGCTTGGTGGTGAGTGGAGGAGTATTTAAAGTAGGGACCGCAGACAGGCTATCAAAGGCCTAAAATAACAAACAATAGGCTCATGGCAGCTTTACAGTGGTTACATGGATACACAGGCAGCTTGGTGGTGAGTGGAGGAGTATTTAAAGTAGGGACCGCAGACAGGCTATCAAAGGCCTAAAATAACAAACAATAGGCTCATGGCAGTTTTACAGCGGTTACATGGATACACGGGCAGGCAGCTTGGTGGTCAGTGGAGGAGTATTTAAAGTAGGGACCGCAGACAGGCTATCAAAGGCCTAAAATAACAAACAATAGGCTCATGGAAGTTTTACAGCGGTTACATGGATACACGGGCAGGCAGCTTGGTGGTCAGTGGAGGAGTATTTAAAGTAGGGACCGCAGACAGGCTATCAAAGGCCTAAAATAACAAACAATAGGCTCATGGCAGTTTTACAGCGGTTACATGGATACACGGGCAGGCAGCTTGGTGGTGAGTGGAGGAGTATTTAAAGTAGGGACCGCAGACAGGCTATCAAAGGCCTAAAATAACAAACAATAGGCTCATGGCAGCTTTACAGCGGTTACATGGATACACAGGCAGCTTGGTGGTGAGTGGAGGAGTATTTAAAGTAGGGACCGCAGACAGGCTATCAAAGGCCTAAAATAACAAACAATAGGCTCATGGCAGCTTTACAGCGGTTACATGGATACACAGGCAGCTTGGTGGTGAGTGGAGGAGTATTTAAAGTAGGGACCGCAGACAGGCTATCAAAGGCCTAAAATAACAAACAATAGGCTCATGGCAGCTTTACAGCGGTTACATGGATACACAGGCAGCTTGGTGGTGAGTGGAGGAGTAGTGCAAGGAGTGTCTGTCCCAGTACTCCCAAAATATAAATAGATGTTAATGTCTCGCAAAACAACCAAAACAAAAAAAAAGGTGGCATACTTAGGTACAGGGGTGGGCTCATCTACTGAGTTTCTGACATAGTAATTTGGCAGTAACTATTTAATGGTGCCAATATAGGACACAGACACAGACTACTTTAAGTTGCATCATAGATGTCTACAAATTTGTATTGTCAGTGCCAGACATTGAATGATGTCAGCGAATAGACTAAAGATTGGTGGAGCTGTGCGACATAATTTTGCACGTGGTAGAGCACATTTTGAGCTGGGGTAGGGGGGAACTCTCTTGAGGCCGGCGGGACCGCCCCAGGGCCCCTCATGTTACAACGGTGTGTCTGACGTTGGGTGCGCACCACCACCGCCAGAGACACTACATTGTACTATGAGGGACCCAGTAGCAATGCCGTCAACCAAAAGCGAGCACACCCACCTCTTCAGACAAACAGCAGTCTCACGGGTGCTTGCGCCAAGTCGCGATACCACGGCCCCGTGTGGGGAGTTTGGCCATTTAGGGAGGTGTAAACATGTCGTATGCTGTACAATCAGCTGCAGCAAATTAGACATTAGAAAAGTAATTCACAGGCAAGAGCTTTTCATAGGAAAGCTAGGTGTCGGCCGGGCAAGGTGGGGCAAAAGATTTCGAAATCCAGTTGTGGTTCATTTTAATGAATGTTAGATCGTCAACATTTTGGGTAGCCAGACGAGTCCTTTTTTCGGTTAATATTGAACCTGCAGCACTGAATACTCTTTCTGATAGGACACTTGCTGCCGGGCAAGCAAGCTCCTGCAATGCATATTCTGCCAATTCTGGCCAGGTGTCTAATTTGGAGGCCCAGTAATCAAATGGGAATGACGGTTGAGGGAGAACATCGATAAGGGATGAAAAATAGTTAGTAACCATACTGGACAAATGTTGTCTCCTGTCACTTTCAATTGATGCAGCAGTACCTGTCCTGTCTGCGGTCATAGCAAAATCACTCCACAACCTGGTCAGAAAACCCCTCTGTCCAACGCCACTTCTGATGTGTGCACCCCTAACACTCCTAGTCTGCTGCCCCCTGGAGCTCGTGTGAGAACGATCACGTGCGCTGTGTGCTGGGAATGCCTGAAGAAAACGGTCAACAAGAGTTGATTGTTTGGTTGCTAATATTAGTTCCAAGTTCTCATGTGGCATAATATTTTGCAATTTGCCTTTATAGCGTGGATCAAGGAGGCAGGCCAACCAGTAATCGTCATCGTTCATCATTTTCGTAATGCGTGTGTCCCTTTTTAGGATACGTAAGGCATAATCCGCCATGTGGGCCAAAGTTCCAGTTGTCAAATCTCCGGTTGTGATTGGTTGAGGGGCAGTTGCAGGCAAATCTACGTCACTTGTGTCCCTCAAAAAACCAGAACCCGGCCGTGACACGCAACCAATTTCCTGTGCCCCCGGGAAAGGTTCGGCATTAAAAATATACTCATCCCCATCATCCTCCTCGTCCTCCACCTCCTCTTCGCCCGCTACCTCGTCCTGTACACTGCCCTGACCAGACAATGGCTGACTGTCATCAAGGCTTTCCTCTTCCTCTGGTGCAGACGCCTGCTCCTTTATGTGCGTCAAACTTTGCATCAGCAGACGCATTAGGGGGATGCTCATGCTTATTACGGCGTTGTCTGCACTAACCAGCCGTGTGCATTCCTCAAAACACTGAAGGACTTGACACATGTCTTGTATCTTAGACCACTGCACACCTGACAACTCCATGTCTGCCATCCTACTGCCTGCCCGTGTATCCTCCCACAAATAAATAACAGCACGCCTCTGTTCGCACAGTCTCTGAAGCATGTGCAGTGTTGAGTTCCACCTTGTTGCAACGTCTATGATTAGGCGATGCTGGGGAAGGTTCAAAGACCGCTGATAGGTCTGCATACGGCTGGCGTGTACAGGCGAACGTCGGATATGTGAGCAAAGTGCACGCACTTTGAGGAGCAGGTCGGAGAACCCAGGATAAGTTTTCAATAAGCACTGCACCACCAGGTTTAAGGTGTGAGCCAGGCAAGGAATGTGTTTCAGTTGGGAAAGGGAGATGGCAGCCATGAAATTCCTTCCGTTATCACTCACTACCTTGCCTGCCTCAAGATCTACTGTGCCCAGCCACGACTGCGTTTCTTGTTGCAAGAACTCGGACAGAACTTCCGCGGTGTGTCTGTTGTCGCCCAAGCACTTCATAGCCAATACAGCCTGCTGACGCTTGGCAGTAGCTGGCCCATAATGGGACAACTGGTGTGCAACAGTGTCATCTGCCGATGGAGTGGTTGGCAGACTGCGTTCTGTGGAAGAGCTGTAGCTTCTGCAGGAGGACGAGGAGGAGGAGGAGGAGGGGGTGCGAACGCCTACAGCCAACTGTTTCCTAGACCGTGGGCTAGGCACAACTGTCCCTAAATTGATGTCGCCTGTGGACCCTGCATCCACCACATTCACCCAGTGTGCCGTGATGGACACATAACGTCCCTGGCCATGCCTACTGGTCCATGCATCTGTAGTCAGGTGCACCTTTGTACTCACAGATTGCCTGAGTGCATGGACGATGCGCTGTTTAACATGCTGGTGCAGGGCTGGGATGGCTTTTCTGGAAAAAAAGTGTCGACTGGGTAGCTCGTATCGTGGTTCAGCGTACTCCATCAGGGCTTTGAAAGCTTCGCTTTCAACTAACCGGTAGGGCATCATCTCTAACGAGATTAGTCTAGCTATGTGGGCGTTAAAACACTGTGTACGCGGATGCGAGGATAAGTACTTCCTTTTTCTAACCAGAGTCTCATGTAGGGTGAGCTGGACTGGAGAGCTGGAGATCGTGGAACTTTCGGGTGTGCCGGTGTACATGGCAGACTGAGAGACGGTTGGAGACGGTATTGTTTCCGCCGGTGCCCTAGATGCAATATTTCCTCCTACAAAACTGGTGATTCCCTGACCCTGACTGCTTTTGGCTGGCAAAGAAACCTGCACAGATACTGCCGGTGGTGCGGAAAATGGTGGCCTTACAGTGACGGAAGGGATGTTGCGTTGCTGACTAGCTTCATTGGCCGAGGGTGCTACAACCTTGAGGGACGTTTGGTAGTTAGTCCAGGCTTGAAAATGCATGGTGGTTAAGTGTCTATGCATGCAACTAGTATTTAGACTTTTCAGATTCTGACCTCTGCTTAAGCTAGTTGAACATTTTTGACAGATGACTTTGCGCTGATCAGTTGGATGTTGTTTAAAAAAATGCCAGACTGCACTCTTCCTAGACTCGGATCCCTTTTCAGGGATTGCAGACTGAGCTTTAACCGGATGGCAACGCTGTGCTCCAACAGGTTTTGGCTTTGACACGCGTTTTGGGCCAGATACGGGCCCGGCAGATGGAACCTGTTGCGATGTTGATGCCTGCTGCGGCCCCTCCTCCACCTCCGCTTCTGAACTACTGCCGCCTGCACGCTGTTCCCCCAATGGCTGCCAATCGGGGTCAATAACTGGGTCATCTATTACCTCCTCTTCGAGCTCGTGTGCAACTTCGTCTGTGTCACTGTGTCAGTCGGTGGTATAGCGTTCGTGGCGGGGCAACATAGTCTCATCAGGGTCTGATTGTGGATCTGTACCCTGAGAGGGCAATGTGGTGGTCTGAGTCAAAGGAGCAGCATAGTACTCTGGCTGTGGCTGTGCATCAGTGCACTCCATGTCAGAATATACTTGTAATGGGCATGGCCTGTTAAATGTTTCACTTTCTAAGCCAGGGACGGTATGTGTAAAGAGCTCCATGGAGTGACCCGTTGTGTCGCCTGCTGCATCCTTCTCTCTTGTTGTAGTTTTTGCTGAGGAGGACAAGGAAGCGACTTGTCCCTGACCGTGAACATCCACAAGCGACGCGCTGCTTTTACATTTACCAGTTTCGGAAGAGGAGGCAAAAGAGCTAGAGGCTGAGTCTGCAATGTAAGCCAAAACTTGCTGTTGCTGCTCCGCCTTTAAAAGCGGTTTTCCTACTCCCAGAAAAGAGAGCGTTCGAGGCCTTGTGTAGCCTGACGACGAAACTGGCTCCACAGCTCTAGACTTAGGTGGAATATTTTTATCCCCACGACCACCTGATGCTCCACTACCACTACCATCATTACCAGCTGACAATGAACGCCCACGACGACCTCTTGCACCAGACTTCCTCATTGTTTTAAAATCTTAACCAAAGTAACTTTATTTGTTGCTGTCAAACAACTTACACGGTGAGCTATAACTTCAGTATGATTTCAATATCCCTTAACAGGTTGGTGAGACCACAAGGAAAATCAGGCACAATGTTACACACTCTGTTTTCTGTGGCACACAATCACAGAGATGACACACACGCAGGACTGTCACTCAAGCACTAATGTCAATATTAATCTCCCACCTAATTTATTTATTTTTCTTTCTCAGGGAGACTTTAGAAACCAAATAATATTAAAAAAAAAAAAAAAAAAAAAAAAGGCTTTCTATGGCCCACAATTAGAGAGAGAGAGGTGGCACACCCAGGAGTCAAGACTGGCGCACAAGCTGAAAGGGCAATATTACTCTCCCACTGTTTTTTTAAGTTTTTTTTTTATTTCAGGGAGACTTTAGAAACCAAATAATATTAAAAAAACCAAAAAAAAAAAATAGCCTTTCTATGGCCCACTGAATGAGAGAGAGAGGTGGCACACCCAGGAGTCAAGACTGGCACACAAGCTGAAAGGGCAATATTACTCTCCCACTGTTTTTTTATGTATTTTTTGTTTTTTAAGGGAGACTTTAGAAACCCAATAATATTTAAAAAAAAAAATAAATAGGCTTTCTATGGCCCACTGAATGAAAGGGAGAGAGGTGGCACACCCAGGAGTCAAGACTGGCACACAAGCTGAAAGGGCAATATTACTCTCCCACTGTTTTTTTATGTATTTTTTGTTTTTTAAGGGAGACTTTAGAAACCCAATAATATTTAAAAAAATAAATAAATAGGCTTTCTATGGCCCACTGAATGAAAGGGAGAGAGGTGGCACACCCAGGAGTCAAGACTGGCACACAAGCTGAAAGGGCAATATTACTCTCCCACTGTTTTTTTATGTATTTTTTGTTTTTTAAGGGAGACTTTAGAAACCCAATAATATTTAAAAAAATAAATAAATAGGCTTTCTATGGCCCACTGAATGAGAGGGAGAGAGGTGGCACACCCAGGAGTCAAGCCTGGCACACAAGCTGAAAGGGCAATATTACTCTCCCACTGTTTTTTTATGTATTTTTTGTTTTTTAAGGGAGACTTTAGAAACCCAATAATATTTAAAAAAAAAAAAAATAGGCTTTCTATGGCCCACTGAATGAGAGGGAGAGAGGTGGCACACCCAGGAGTCAAGCCTGGCACACAAGCTGAAAGGGCAATATTACTCTCCCACTGTTTTTTTATGTATTTTTTGTTTTTTAAGGGAGACTTTAGAAACCCAATAATATTTAAAAAAAAAAATAAATAGGCTTTCTATGGCCCACTGAATGAAAGGGAGAGAGGTGGCACACCCAGGAGTCAAGCCTGGCACACAAGTTGAAAGGGCAATATTACTCTCCCACTGTTTTTTTATGTTTTTTTTTTTTTTTTCAGGGAGACTTTAGAAACCAAATAATATTAAAAAAACCAAAAAAAAAATAGCCTTTCTATGGCCCACTGAATGAGAGAGAGAGGTGGCACACCCAGGAGTCAAGACTGGCACACAAGCTGAAAGGGCAATATTACTCTCCCACTGTTTTTTTTATGTATTTTTTGTTTTTTAAGGGAGACTTTAGAAACCCAATAATATTTTAAAAAAAAAAAAATAGGCTTTCTATGGCCCACTGAATGAGAGGGAGAGAGGTGGCACACCCAGGAGTCAAGCCTGGCACACAAGCTGAAAGGGCAATATTACTCTCCCACTGTTTTTTTATGTATTTTTTGTTTTTTAAGGGAGACTTTAGAAACCCAATAATATTTAAAAAAATAAATAAATAGGCTTTCTATGGCCCACTGAATGAAAGGGAGAGAGGTGGCACACCCAGGAGTCAAGCCTGGCACACAAGCTGAAAGGGCAATATTACTCTCCCACTGTTTTTTTATGTTTTTTTTTTTTTTTTTCAGGGAGACTTTAGAAACCAAATAATATTAAAAAAACCAAAAAAAAAATAGCCTTTCAATGGCCCACTGAATGAGAGAGAGAGGTGGCACACCCAGGAGTCAAGACTGGCACACAAGCTGAAAGGGCAATATTACTCTCCCACTGTTTTTTTATGTATTTTTTGTTTTTTAAGGGAGACTTTAGAAACCCAATAATATTTAAAAAAAAAAATAAATAGGCTTTCTATGGCCCACTGAATGAGAGGGAGAGAGGTGGCACACCCAGGAGTCAAGACTGGCACACAAGCTGAAAGGGCAATATTACTCTCCCACTGTTTTTTTATGTTTTTTTTTTTTTTTTCAGGGAGACTTTAGAAACCAAATAATAAGAAAAAAAATAAATAAATAAATAGGCTTTCTATAGCCCACTGAATGAGAGATAGCACACACAGCAGTGGCACACAAGCCCTGACTGAGGCCAATATTTTTCTCCCACTGATTGATGTAGTGTTTTTGTGTTGAGGTAGATTTTAGAACACAAATCAAGGAAAAAAAAAAAAAAATGCTTTCTATGGCCCACTGAATGATAGAGAGGTGGCACACCCAGGAGTCAAGACTGGCACACAAGCTGAAAGGGCAATATTACTCTCCCACTGTTTTTTGTATGTTTTTTTTTTTTTTTTCAGGGAGACTTTAGAAACCAAATAATATTAAAAAAAAACAAAAAAAAAATAGCCTTTCTATGGCCCACTGAATGAGAGAGAGAGGTGGCACACCCAGGAGTCAAGACTGGCACACAAGCTGAAAGGGCAATATTACTCTCCCACTGTTTTTTTATGTATTTTTTGTTTTTTAAGGGAGACTTTAGAAACCCAATAATATTTAAAACAATAAATAAATAGGCTTTCTATGGCCCACTGAATGAAAGGGAGAGAGGTGGCACACCCAGGAGTCAAGACTGGCACACAAGTTGAAAGGGCAATATTACTCTCCCACTGTTTTTTTATGTATTTTTTGTTTTTTAAGGGAGACTTTAGAAACCCAATAATATTTAAAAAAAAAAATAAATAGGCTTTCTATGGCCCACTGAATGAAAGGGAGAGAGGTGGCACACCCAGGAGTCAAGACTGGCACACAAGCTGAAAGGGCAATATTACTCTCCCACTGTTTTTTTATGTTTTTTTTTTTTTTTTCAGGGAGACTTTAGAAACCAAATAATATTAAAAAAAACAAAAAAAAAAATAGCCTTTCTATGGCCCACTGAATGAGAGAGAGAGGTGGCACACCCAGGAGTCAAGACTGGCACACAAGCTGAAAGGGCAATATTACTCTCCCACTGTTTTTTTATGTATTTTTTGTTTTTTAAGGGAGACTTTAGAAACCCAATAATATTTAAAAAAAAAAATAAATAGGCTTTCTATGGCCCACTGAATGAAAGGGAGAGAGGTGGCACACCCAGGAGTCAAGACTGGCACACAAGCTGAAAGGGCAATATTACTCTCCCACTGTTTTTTGTATGTTTTTTTTTTTTTTTTCAGGGAGACTTTAGAAACCAAATAATATTAAAAAAACCAAAAAAAAAATAGCCTTTCTATGGCCCACTGAATGAGAGAGAGAGGTGGCACACCCAGGAGTCAAGACTGGCACACAAGCTGAAAGGGCAATATTACTCTCCCACTGTTTTTTTATGTATTTTTTTTTTTTCAGGGAGACTTTAGAAACCAAATAATATTAAAAAAAAAAAAAAAAAAAATAGGCTTTCTATAGCCCACTGAATGAGAGATAGCACACACAGCAGTGGCACACAAGCCCTGACTGAGGCCAATATTTTTCTCCCACTGATTGATGTAGTGTTTTTGTGTTGAGGTAGAATTTAGAACACAAATCACGGAAAAAATAAATAGGCTTTCTATGGCCCACTCAGTGAGAGATGGCACACACAGGGATGGCACTGTAGCAGAAATGCCAATCTTAATCTCCCACAAAAAAAAAAAAAACAGGGACTGTCCTACAATTACTATCTCCCTGCAGTAATCTAAGCCAGGTATGGCAGGCAGCAATAGGAGTGGACTGATGCACAAATTAAATAAAAAGTGTGGACAAACAAAAAAGATAGCTGTGCAGAAAGGAAGGAACAAGAGGATATGTGCTTTGAAAAAAGCAGTTGGTTTCCACAGTGGCGTACACACAGCAATACAGCTATCACGGAGCCTTCTAGGGCAGCCCAATGAGCTACAGCGCTGAGGGGAAAAAAAAAAAAAATAGCTTCCACAGTCCCTGCACACCGAAGGTGGTGTTGGACAGTGGAAATCGCTGCAGGACAAGCGGTTTGGTGGTTAGTGGACCCTGCCTAACGCTCTCCCTGCTTCTGACAAAGCGGCAGCAACCTGTCCCTAAGCTCAGATCAGCAGCAGTAAGATGGCGGTCGGCGGGAACGCCTCTTTATAGCCCCTGTGACGCCGCAGACAGCAAGCCAATCACTGCAATGCCCTTCTCTAAGATGGTGGGGACCAGGATCTATGTCATCACGCTGCCCACACTCTGCGTTCACCTTCATTGGCTGAGAAATGGCGCTTTTCGCGTCATTGAAACGCGACTTTGGCGCGAAAGTCGCGTACCGCATGGCCGACAAGCACAGGGGTCGGATCGGGTTTCATGAGACGCCGACTTAGCCAAAAGTCGGCGACTTTTGAAAATGATCGACCCGTTTCGCTCAACCCTAGTAAAGACTCCTCCTCAAACATACACTTCTCCAACTTTGCATAAAGGGAATTTGCCCGTAAGAGGTTGAAGTCTCTGCCAACATCTCTCCTGTGGGAGTCAATATCTGGAGAGAAGATGAGAATATCATCCAGATAGACTACGACCGAGGTGGAGAGCATATCCCGGAAAATATCATTAACAAAGTCTTGGAAAATGGCTGGGGCATTACAGAGCCCAAAGGGCATCACCAGATACTCATAGTACCCATCCCTGGTATTAAATGCCGTCTTCCATTCGTCCTACTCACGGATGTGAATCAGGTTATAAGCACCCCGCAGATCTAATTTGGTAAATAACCTTGCTCCCCGTAGCCTATCAAATAGCTCAGAAATCAGAGGCAATGGGTACTTATTCTTAACGGTGATGGCGTTAAGACCCCTGTAATCTATGCATGGGCGTAATTCTCCGTTCTTCTTCTGCACGAAGAAAAACCCCGCCCCAGCAGGTGACACTGACTTCCTAATGAATCCTCTTGCCAAATTCTCCTGGATGTATTGGGACATAGCCTCCGTTTCTGGGAGAGAGAGGGGATAGACCAATCCCTGAGGAGGTTCTGCTCCAAGCAAGAGATCAATAGGACAGTCATAGGGGCGGTGAGGCGGAAGGGTCTCCGCAGCCTTTTTGGAGAAGACGTCTGCATAGGACCAATAGCACTTGGGAAGTGAAGAGAGATCTGCGGGTATCTCAGTAGTGGAAACCTGAACACACTCCTTCACACATCTGCCCTTACATGAATCATTCCAACCCAATATCCTCCCTGAGGTCCACTCAATATGTGGGGAGTGGAAACGGAGCCAGGGTATTCCCAGCAGAATCTCGTCCATTCCCCCGGGAAGAACAAGAAGGGAATAATCTACTGGTGGGAAGGGGACATGGATAACGTGAAAGGGACAGTCTGGTGTGTGATTTGTGAGGGAAGTGTTGACCCATTCACTACTCTAACAGTCACTGGTTTGGAGAGCATCACCAAAGGTATTGCATGGCGCAGAGCAAAAGCAGAGGACATGAAATTTCCCTCTGCTCCAGAGTCCACACAAAGCTCAACTGTCAGAGAGGATGAGCCAAACGACCCTTTGCACAGAGTCAGACTGAGCGAGACGCTGGGACTGACGTCTCCGCTGAGCAGGCTCCACTGCGGCAGGAGAAGAATGGGAGACCGCAGCGGAGATGGCCCAAGATTCCCCTGTGCAGAGGTGGGAACTCGACCCCTAACAAGGGGTCATGTAAATAAAGTTTGTTGGTGAAGCCACCTGTGGTACTCTGTCAGGGGTGACCGACGCTGCTTAAAGGGGTCCTCTGGGGTGATGTTGCTTCCCACAGTTGAAGCTGGGTCCCCAGGGCTCCCGGTGTAGTAGGGAAAGATGGTAGATGGTACAGAAAGAAACAGAGGACCCAAGTTGCAGTCTTTTTACCTCTGTACTGTAGAATTCAGGCAGCCTCAGTCCAGGGTACCTGATCACAGGTACTGGTACGGTCCAGCCGGCTTGGAAGCGAATCTGGAATCCCCCTAACCAGGTGGGGTTTGAAGCCTTCCTTCTAGCGCTGAGTTGTAGTCCCTTGCTGCCTTAGGCCTCACACAAGGGCCTCACATTTTCTCTCTGTCCCCCTTGAGGTAGGACACTAACCCGCATGACAGGTAACTCGAGCCTTTCTACAGGATCTCTATCATGACCCGGGCTCTATGCGTTACTGTGTCTTCAGGTATCTATGGTGGACAGGTGACTTGTAATCTGCTGTCCGCCGGTTTCTGTCGTGGGGCATAGAGTTACCCCCACAACTTCGGTCTTCTGGCTACCGGTATCTGCGCTTCAGCATGGAGGGAGCCCAATCGCAGCTCTTCTCCAGCTGATAACTCTCCTTTGCTTCTTTTCCTCCTTCACGCTCTCTGCAATCTGTTCTGCTTTCCTTTCTTTCCTTCCAGGATCTGCAGCACCTCATGAGGCTGCATGGCCCCTCTCTTCTTCTCTCCTCTGCCCCTCTGACAGACTAACTAACTACTTTCCCTCCAGCCAGAATATATATAGGTGAGCCACCCACAAACTGGATCGGAGCTCCCCCTTCTGGCCTGGAGTAAGAACATGTTGCATGCTTGTGATTACCTGCTAAAAGGGATCCTTCCTCGCTTCCAAGCATGACATCACTCTCCCCGTGAGGAAAGCAATGCCACTGTAACAACCAGGAACCTGGGGTGTTACAATTGGCCACAGCAGCCTTTATTATAAAACAGACAAATAATTTAAAAGTAAATAAATAACATGGGAAGGGTCCTTGAAGATCAAAAATCTGGTGATTAACCATACTGAACTGTTGACAAAATATCAGACCATAACTTACTCCTAGCCATTAACTCACAGGCTTGGGAGCACCAAATATCCCAAAGGGTTCCATTGTCCACTTAACCCCAGGGATCCGACTCAACATAGCCAAAATCCCCTCAAAATCACCAGACCAGAAAACCATAATATAAAACCAACTGAGGAATCCATATACCCACAGATCCCCCATACCAATTTAGCACCAACTTCAAGGACCCCCCCAACTGCATCACAGCCACCATGACCCAAAACAAATTCCAAAGCCAACCCATCAATCATAATAAACAAGGGAGGCGGGACTGCTAATGCCGATTCCAGAGTGGGAACTGCCTAAACCCCTCCACAAGCTTACCCTATAATGACCCCACTACCTTATCCCTACCCCCTCCAAACCTCCTGTCATGCCGGCCTTTGCCTATGCTGTGGGGGGGGAGGGGCGACTTGCTCCGGCCTGTACTGAGTACACATAGAGGCTTAAAGATTGTTATTTTTTATGAAGTGGAGAAAAATTATTTTTTTAGGCACAGCCACAACTCGTACAGATACAGCAGTAGAGTACAATTATTTTTTAAATATAAAAAGGCTTTTTGCCACAATACTACCAGAGGCAGAGCACACACAGAGGCTTAAAGGCACAGTTCACCCACAGGCATTGATACAGAGTACACACAGAGACTTAAAGACACGGTTATTTTTTAAGCAGTGGAGAAAAATACTTTTTTTTAGGCACAGTCACAACTCGTACAGATATAGCACTAGAGCAGAATTATTTTTTAAATATGAATATCAACAGACTGTCCGTCATTTCCAAACAGAAATCAGGTGTGTACAGGCGTTTAATAAGAGCAGCCATCTGCATATATAGTTAACAAAATAAAGTAGCACTCTGTAGCGCTATAGCGTGCAAACATGAAATATATGAAATTTGAATTGCATATCTGCTGTAGAGAAAATGAAAAATTGAGAATACTTGATGCATAAATTGGCCAATTCACGTGTACCTGGCAGCCGTGATAAGGTGATTCTCATTGCTGGGACCTAACCTATTGGGACTTCTCTCATGGGCTGATAAGCCTACATTTATATGGGAAGGTAGTATCCTGCATCAGGTGTGTACAGGGACTTACTGAGAGTAGCCATCTACTCTTAGTAAGCCCCTGTACACACTTGCTTTCTATTTGGAAGTGATGGTGAGTCTATTATTATTATTTGTATATATAGGCTCTCTGACTGAGCACTCCGCCCCTTAGCCTCTGGTGGTTTTAATTACAGCAGGATCCTACCTTCCATTGTAAATGGAGGCTTATCAGCCCATGAGAGGAGTCTCAAATAGGATAGGTCCCAAAGAGAATCGCCTTATCGGGGCTGCCAGGTACACGTGAATTGGCCAATTTATTTGCCAAGTAGTCTCAATTTTTCCTATTTTCTAGAGCAATAATGCAATTCAAATTTCATATATTTCATTTCTGTATGCTATAGCGCTACAGAGAGCTACTTTATTTTGTTGGAATTAGTTTTCAGGCACACTACTCTACTCGCAAAAAGACAGCTGCACACTATCCTTATAGACACAGAGGTAGAGTAAAATTATTTTTACACCCACTATTCGTATAGATACAGAGGCAGAGTAGAATAATTTTTTAGGCACACTACACAGTACTCCCATAGATGCGGTTGCAGAGTACACACAAAGGCTTTAGAGGCATAGTAGTCTGAATTTCAGACGTGGTTTTTAGTCATTGAGGCAATGACTAAAAATCCCATCTGAAATGCATTTGTGTTATGATCCGGTGACCTAGGAGCCGCATGAGAGACTTTCTCAGGAGTAAGTGGTATCTGTACTGACCGCAAACCCTAAACTGACACCGCAACTAGAAGTAGCCGTGGGGTGTGCCTGACCCGTCCTAGACACCTCGACACAGCCGGAGGACTAAATACCCCTATAGGTGGAAATGGGAATTCTATCTTGCCTCAGAGCAGAGCCCCAAAGAATAGACAGCCCCCCACAAATATTGACTGTGAGTATAAGAGGAAAGACACACGCAGGCAGAAAAACTGAATTTAGCAAAAGAGGCACTTCTAGCTAAATAGAAAAGGATAGGACAGAATTCTAAGCGGTCAGTATTAAAATCCTAAAAATATCCACAGCAGAAAAATACAAATATACCACATCTAACTAAAGACATAGCAAGTATATCTGCAACTCCTGAGAATCCAGCATGACTGAAAAATCCAAACAAAGTCTAAGCTGGACAAAAACACAAATGAATTGCACTGAATTACAAGCACACTGCATGTGTAAAGAGACAAAAAAACAGGAACTTATCTTAGCTGAATTGGCAGCAGAGCATGAGGAACCAGAGAGAGAAGCCATCCCTCCAAGAACAATGGACAACTGGCACTGACTAATGAATCCAGCAGCCCTAAATACCCCAGTCAGGCCTGCAATCATCAGGGACACCTGACCAGGATTGCAAGCCAGGGACAGCTGCAATACCACCAACAACCACCGGAGGGAACCCAAGAACAGAATTCACAACACATTTGCTTCCTTCATTTAGATGTTGTATAGCTGCAACAGTTTTTTGTGTTTTTTCTACAATAAATATTTTTGGAATTTATCATTATATCTTGGAAGCTGGACTTTCCCTCTTTTTCCTCCTTCAACATGTCTGACTTACCCCTAATTCTTCAGTTCAGTAATTAAATATAGCCAAATAAACTCCTCCAAGTGTAGTAAAAAAGACAATACATCAAAGGCCGAAATTTGAAAAAATAATAAGTACCATATTTTCTGCTGTATAAGACGACCCCCAACTTTTCCATATAAAATATGGAATTTGGGATATACCCACCGTATAAGACGGTGGTCATCTTATACACCCAGTCATCTTACACGGCGTGTGCGGTGCGTATGGTTCCCAGGATCTGGAGGAGAGGGGACTCTCCTTCAGGCCCTGGGAACTATCCAGGATCGCTCCCTGCACACGCCGTACCCGGCGTATAAGACGACCCCCGACTTTTGAGACGATTTTCATGGGTTAAAAAGTCATCTTATATGCCGGAAAATACGGTATTTATGCATATCAACATTTTCCAAATTCCATCATCATTGTTATCATTAGGTTTCTTCATGGGACAATCATTACTGTCCAATTATGTGATTTCATCTATTTGCCATACTGACTCCTGCAATGGTGTTATGGGAATTTAGATTGTTGCTACATAAAATGAAGTATGAGAGTTTAGGCTTTTTGTTCTGGTGGACGTAGGCTAATAAAAGAAAGAGTGGACCACTGTAATGCCGCTCAGGTAGATGGGGTAAGTGGTGCTCCATTAACTAAATCTTTAGTTATTGCCTTAAATGACAATTTGAAGGGTTTTCTGGAAAGTTGGTTTTGATGATTTGTTCTTAGTCGTCTAATGAGAACCATGCTCCTTTAATAATTGAACAGGTAGAGTGATGTATACTTTTTTGAGGTTTGGCTTGGTATTGCAGCTCACTGCTACTACTTTCCATTTAAGTAAATGGGATAGAGCAGCAATATCAGGCACAACTTGCAAGATGTATGGAGCTGTGACTGGTAAATCATGATGAGAAAGTGACTCATACTTGAAAACCATGGCATCCTCAATTAGACGATAAGATAGTCTTGAGTTCGACCCTTATTGATCTGATGCTGATGGGCTTGCCTACGAATACACCATTATCCCTCTTAAAGATGCAGTCAATATTTATTTTTTTCATCCCTTTTTTTAAGAAAACCCATCAGGTGATACATGTTGCACAAACTGTGGGCAACATGTATCAGTCACTGGATGTAGAATCACAGCAATGTATTTCAGCGTTTCAGAGAAAAACACTTTTAATAGCTGCATTATACACTAGTTACACAGGCAGGTCCCCGGCGGCTTCTCCCCACTCTCGGACAGTAACTTATGCATGTATAGTCAGATGCTTGTGAGTCTCTGTCAGCGGGAAGAAAACAGCTGCCGGGGACCTGCCTGTAGCGACTAGTCAATAGTGCAGCTATTAAAAGTATATTTTTCTCTGAAATGCCGCAGAGTTCTAGAGTCAAGCATACATTGCTGTGACCCAACAGCCAGTGTCTGATACATTCTGCCCACAGTTTGGCCAGCATGTGCTTCTCACAAAATTAGAATATAATCACAAAGTTAATGTATTTCAGTTCTTTAATACAAAAAGTGAAACTCATATATTAAATAGAGTCACTCCAAACATGGTGATCTATGTTAAGTGTTTATTTCTGTTAATGTTGATGATTATGGCTTATAGCCAATGCAAACCTAAAAATCATTATCTCAGTTAATTAGAATAATTAACAAAAACATGTGCAAAGGCTTCCTAAGCATTTAAAAAGGTCCCTTAGTCTGTTTCAGTAGGCTCCAAAATCATGCAGAAGAGTAAGACTGTTGACTTGACAGATGTCCAGAAGACAGTCATTGACACACTCCACAAGGAGGGTAAGCCACAAAAGGTAATTGCTAAACAGCTGGCTGTTCACAGAGTGCTGTATCCAAACATATTAATGGAAGGTTGAGTGGAAGGAAAAAGTGTGGCAGCAAAAGATGCACAAGCAACCGGGATAATCGCAGCCTTGAAAGGATTATTATGAAAAGACCATTCAAAGATTCACAAGGAGTGGACTGCTGCTGGAGTCATTGCTTCAAGAGCCACCACATACAGATGTATCCAGGACATGGGCTACAAGTGTCACATTCCTTGTGTCAAGCCACTCATGTCCAATAAGCAATGCCAGAAGCTCTTTCCTGAGCCAAGGAGAAAAAGAACTGGACTGTTGCTCAGTGGTCCAAGGTGTTGTTTTCAGATGAAAGTAAATTTTGCATTTCATTGGGAAATCAAGGTCCTAGAGTCTGGTGAAAAAGTGAAGAGGCACACAATCTAAGCTGCTTGAGGTCTAGTGTGAAGTTTCCACAATCATTGATGGTTTGGGGAGCCATGTCATCTGCTGGTGTAGGTCCACTGTGTTTTATCAAGATCAAAGTCAGCGCAGCCGTCTACTAAGAAATTTTAGAGCACTTCATGCTTCCCTCTGCCGAAAAACTTTTTGGAGATGGAAATTTCATTCTCCAGCAGAACTTCGCACCTGTCCACACTGCCAAAAGTACCAGCACCTGATTTAAAAACAACAGTATCACTGTGCTTGATTGGCCAGCAAACTCACCTCACCTTAACCCCATAGAGAATCTATGGGATATTGTCAAGAGGAAGGTGAGAGACACCAGACCCAACAATGCAGACAAGCTGAAGGCTGCTATTAAAGCAACCTAGGCTTCCATAACACCTCAGCAGTGCCACAGGCTGATCGCCTCCATGCCACGCCACATTGATGCAGTAGTAGATGTAAAAGGAGCCAACCAAATATTGAGTGCATTTACTGAACATACATTTCAGTAGGCCAACATTTCGGATTTTAAAATCATTTTTCAAGTTGGGGTTAAACTGGCATTTTCCCACACTCCAGAGTTCACCGTGGGTCAGGCTGTGAGGCAGCGCAGCATCAGTGACGTCAGCGCTAGTCATTGATGCTGCCACCGGCAGCTTTTCATTCATTCATCAGTGGTTTACAGCTGGGACGGTCACATTAGCACCGCTCCCAGTGTGTTTGCTAACTGTGTAAGAAGGCTAATGGATGGTTAGAATACCCTTGAAAACCCTTGTGCAAGTATGTTAGCACAGTTGAAAACAGTTTGGTAAATATACATTACCGTTCAAAAGTTTAGGGTTACCCAGACAATTTTGTGTTTTCCATGAAAACTCATACTTTTATTAATCAAATGAGTTCCCAAATGAACTGAAAATCTAGTCCAGACATTGACAAGGTTCGAAAAAAAAGATTCTTATTTGAAGCAATAATTTTCTCCTTCAAACTTTGCTTTCATCAAAGAATGCTCCCTTTGCAGCAATCACAGCATTGCAGACCTTTGGCATTCTAGCAGTTAATTTGCTGAGGTAATCTGGAGAAATTTCACCCCATGCTTCTAGAAGCCCCTCCCACAAGTTGGTTTGGCTTGATGGGCACTTTTTGAGTACCATACGGTCAAGCTGCTCCCACAACAGCTCAATGGGGTTGAGATCTGGTGACTGCGCTGGCCACTCCATTATAGATAGAATAACAGCTGCCTGCTTCTTCCCTAAATAGTTCTTGCACAATTTGGAGGTGTGCTTTGGGTCATTGTCCTGTTGTAGGATGAAATTGGCTCCAATCAAGCGCTGTCCACAGGGTATGGCATGGCATTGCAAAATGGAGTGATAGCCTTCCTTATACCCTTTTACCTTGTACAAATCTCCCACTTTTCCAGCACCAAAGTAAACCCAAACAATCACATTACCTCCACCATGCTTGACAGATGGTGTCAGACACTCTTCCAGCATCTTTTCAGTTCTTCTGAGTCTCACAAATGTTCTTCTGTGTGATCCAAACACCTCAAATACTTGTATTCGTCTGTCCATAATACTTTTTTCCAATCTCCCTCTGTCCAATGTCTGTGTTCTTTTGCTCATATTAATGTTTTCCTTTTATTAGCCAGTCTCAGATATGGCTTTTTCTTTGCCACTCTGCCCTGAAGGCCAAGATCCTGGAGTCACCTCTTCACTGTAGACGTTGACACTGGCGTTTTGCGTGTACTGTTTAATGAAGCTGCCAGTTGAAGACCTGTGAGGCGTTGATTTCTCAAACTACAGACTCTAATGTACTTGTCTTGTTGCTCAGTTGTGCAGCGGGGCCTCCCACTTCTCTTTCTACTCTGGTTAGAGCCTGTTTGTGCTCTCCTCTAAAGGGAATAGTACACACCGTTGTAGAAAATCTTCACTTTCTTGGCAATTTCTCGCATGGAATAGCCTTCACTTCTAAGAACAAGAATAGACTGTTGAGTTTCACATGAAAGTTCTTTTTTTCTGGCCATTTTTAGAGTTTAATGGAACCAACAAATGTAATGCTCCAGATTCTCAACTACCCCAAAGGAAGGTCAGGTTTGTAGGTTCTCCCAATCAGTCAAACTGTTTTCAGCTGTACTAACATACTTGCACAAGGGTTTTCAAGAGTATTCTAACCATCCATTAGCCTTTTTACACAGTTAGCAAACACAAAGTACCATAAGAACACTGGAGTGATCTTTGTTGGAAATGTGCCTCTACACACCTATGAAGATATTGCCTTACAAACCATATGTTTGCAGCTAGACTAGTCATTTACCACATTAACAATGTATAGAATGTATTTCTGAATCATTTAATGTTAGCTTCATTGGAAAAAAATGTGCTTTTCTTTCAAAAATAAGGAAATTTCTAAGTGATCCTAAGCTTCTGAACTGGAGTGTCTATGCACCTACTCTATGTGTATACTGTATATCTATTCTATTAACACCTGCCCTTTTCTATACTGTACACAGCAGATCATTTCCCGGCTTTTAATCTATCTAATATATATATATATATATATATATATATATATATATATATATATATATATATATATATATATATATATACAGTACAGACCAAAAGTTTGGACACACCTTCTCATTTAAAGATTTTTCTGCATTTTCATGACTATGAAAATTGTATATTCACACTGAAGGCGTCAAAACTATGAATTAACATATGTGGAATTATATACTTAACAAAAAAGTGTGGAACAACTGAAATTATGTCTTATATTCTAGGTTCTTCAAAGTAGCCACCTTTTGCTTTGTTGACTGCTTTGCACACTCTTGGCATTCTCTTGATGAGCTTCAAGAGGTAGTCACCGGAAATGGTTTTCACTTCACAGGTGTGCCCTATCAGGTTTAATAAGTGGGATTTCTTGCCTTATAAATGGGGTTGGGACCATTAGTTGTGTTGTGCAGAAGTCTGGTGGATACACATCTGATAGTCCTACTGAACAAACAGTTATTATTTGTATTAAGGCAAGAAAAAAGCAGCTAAGTAAAGAAAAACGAGTTGCCATCATTACTTTAAGAAATGAAGGTCAATCAGTCCGAAGAATTGGGCAAACTTTGAAAGTGTCCCCAAGTACAGTGGCAAAAACCATTAAGCACTACAAATAAACTGGCTCACATGAGGACCGCCCAAGGAAAGGAAGACCAAGAGTCACCTCTGCTTCTGAGGATAAGTTTATCCGAGTCATCAGCCTCAGAAATCACAGGTTAACAGCAGCTCAGATTAGAGACCAGGTCAATGCCACACAGAGTTCTAGCAGCAGACACATCTCTACAACAACTGTTAAGAGGAGACTTTGTGCTGCAGGCCTTCATGGTAAAATAGCTGCTTGGAAACCACTGCTAAGGACAGGCAACAAGCAGAAGAGACTTGTTTGGGCTAAAGAACACAAGGAATGGACATTAGACCAGTGGAAATCTGTGCTTTGGTCTGATGAGTCCAAATTTGAGATCTTTGGTTCCAACCACCATGTCTTTGAGCGACGCAGAAAAGGTGAATGGATGGACTCTACATGCCTGGTTCCCACCGTGAAGCATGGAGGAGGAGGTGTGATGGTGTGGGGGTGCTTTGCTGGTGACACTGTTAGGGATTTATTCAAAATTGAAGGCATACTGAACCAGCATGGCTGCCACAGCATCTTGCAGCTGCATACTATTCCATCCGGTTTGCGTTCAGTTAGACCATCATTTATTTTTCAACAGGACAATGACCCCAAACACACCTCCAGGCTGTGTAAGGGCTATTTGACCAAGAAGGAGAGTGATGGGGTGCTACACCAGATGACCTGGCCTCCAGTCACCAGACCTGAACCCAATCGAAATGGTTTGGGGTGAGCTGGACCGCAGAGTGAAGGAAAAAGGGCCAACAAGTGCTAAGAATCTCTGTGAACTCCTTCAAGATTGTTGGAAGACCATTCCCAGTGACCACCTCTTGAAGCTCATCAAGAGAATGCCAAGAGTGTGCAAAGCAGTCATCAAAGCAAAAGGTGGCTACTTTGAAGAACCTAGAACATAAGACATAATTTCAGTTGTCTCACACTTTTTTGTTAAGTATGTAATTCCACATGTGTTAATTCATAGATTTGATGCCGTCAGTGTGAATTTAAAATTTTCATAGTCATGATAATACAGAAAAATCTTTAAATGAGAAGGTGTGTCCAAACTTTTGGTCTGTACTGTGTATATATATATATATATATATATATATATATATATATATATATATATATATATACATATATATATGTGTTTTGAAGAATATTTGGTTTTAAAAGGATGTGTACAGTTGTGTATTACAATGCGATTTTAACATGAGCTTTTACATACAGAGAATTCCTGTATGTAAAAGCTCATGTTAAAATCGCATTGCAGTCTGATAGCAATCGCAATGCACTCGGATGTAAATCGGATGCTAGGTGTGAAAATCGCATTGTACTCGCATGACACTCGCATGGCACTCGCATAGTACTCGTCTGTTTTTTCGGTTCAGAAATCGGACCGTTGTTTTCTCACATATGGGTATGAGCCCTAAGAGAGGATTGCGCAGCTTAAATGTTGGTGTCAAATACTACCAGCAGCATTTGAGGGGTTAACAACTGCTATCGGAGATTATTCTGGTTGCAGGAGTTAGAGGCAGATGCTGGCAGTGTAATACAGCCCTCATCTGTCTTGTGTTGAGTATGCTCAGCTCCTGAGCCCATTCCATTCACTCACACCTGTTGCATGGCATTATCCTCCAAAATGGAGTGCGAATGTGTTAATATCAAAGTCAGGGGGAAAAAAAACATTTCAATTACCTCAAGATACATTTTTTCATATAAGATGTTATTGTAGTTTCATTTTGCAATATTTTAGCTGTTCATTTTCTTTATCTGAGGTCAACTACAGACATACATTTATATGCATTATTCGCAGATGTTCAAGTGGTCTCATCTCCAGTCTAAAACAAGCTCTTACAGGAAGCTATAAAATGACATTGTCACCTGTGAAATCCTTCTTGTCCCTCTAAATATTTTACCATATACATTTGTCAAAAAGAAAAACAGCCTTTGACGTTAAAATAAAATGTACCGTACTATGCATTACAATCTTAGCCTTTCTTGAGATATTATTATGAACACTATTTTTTTTTTTAGTTTGCAGCTCATAACCTTGGAAACTCATCCCCACTGCTGTCTAGCAGTTGTACACAAACGTTTATGTGCAGTACTTACAAGCTCTTTATGGAGTTTGTAAGCACTGCATTAAAGTTAGATGGGATCGCTGGAGTGCACTTTCCTACTCCTGGCCAGCTTCAACTTCACTGCTTATAAGATAGACAGCAGTGGGGATCGGTTTCTTAGGCATTGAGCTGTAAATAAAAGAATTAAAAAGTGTTAATATCTCCAGAACAACTGCAGATTTTAATAAACAGTAAATTACAACCGTGATTGTTTTTACAATCACTATCTGACAATACTCATTTATAAGGATGGGGCTATACCCTTTAAGTTAGAGATTCAGAACACCATGTTCTACCTAGGATGAACTTACAGTACACTCTGGCAGCGCTCCATTCATAAGGTCTTCGACTTTTACAGTGGTATCCTTTACTATTGTTCCAGTCCTTGCATGTTTAACACTTATCTTGAAATTAGTAATTTTTCCATGGGGCTGTCGAGGTAAAAACCAGGTAAGATTCACTGCGGATGAATTAAGTGCTTCGACAGTAAGATTTACAACCTTTCCTGGAGCTGTAAAAAATAAAAGGTATGTTTATATTAAAATGATTCAGTTTGGTACTTACAAAAAACCAAAAGCATAATATATAGCTGTCAATGCAATGCAATGCAAAACAGGAACATCATTTTATTTAGTGGGCTGAAAGAGAAAATTTCTAATATACTGTAAGTGAAAATTTCTGACTTTGTCCACACTATTTCTTATAAGATGGTGGAAATGGGAGTTTATGTAAAGAAGGAAAATGGAGAAATCCAGCAAAGGGTCCCTAAAATAACATCTTTATTGAAGTGAAGATCCATTAAAAATCCAGTGTGAAATTGCAATTCCACTTTGGATTTTTAATGGATCTTTAATAAAGATGTTATTTTAAAGAAGTTGTCCACTACTATAAAGTTTTTTTTTTTTTTTCATAAATCTTGCTATTATGTGCCACTGAAAACATCTACTGTGTTTATTTTAACAATATTACCTGTTATCATGCTGTAGCAGCACATCTTCAGTGCTGGATTCAGCTCTCATGGGGTTAATCGACTACTTCCTTATTGTGCCCTAATACTACAAGTTCCATGATGCTTTGCACTGCCACTAAGCCCGAATCTAGCACACCCACTCCAAAACACACCCAAACCCCTCCCTCCTCTCCCTCCTCTCTGTTCAGGCTGATCAGGAGAGGTCACATCTTGGTCACAAGCTGAAAGCAGCACCAAGCACTGCACAACCATGGTGATCAAGCTTTGAGCTTTTCTAACTCACAATTCCACCTGCTCTGTAGGTAGATATGGCCCCCAATGCCTCTTCGCTGCAAAGATTGCACCAATATGCGGTCAAACCTCTTATATACACACAAATATATACTTCTATGTGTATGTACGGAAAAAATTATTTATTCAGATACATACACTTTATTATTTTGATGCAGAGTGATATATACATATATATGGAACTTGGAAGGGTTTGTCCACTATTCTAACAACCCACTCTCAGTCTGTATGTTTCGCATTGATGGTACCCTGTGGTCAATCAGTGGCCGCATCACTCTCCCCACCTTCTAAGCAAACTCTTAGGGTATGTTCACACGTTCCTGATTTCAATCCTTTTTTTTGAGGACTAAAACCGCAGCTCTTGGCAGAAAACGCAGGTGCGTTTTTGGTGCGTTTTTGGTGCGTTTTTGATGCGTTTTGATGCGTTTTTTGATGCGGTTTTTTATGCAGTTTTCTCTGCAGATTGTCTGTGTTTGACACAAATAAAGCTTTAACTGCAGTGGGGGGGAAAAAAAAAAGAAATGATGTCATTTCCTTGTCCAACCCTTTTCTTCTTCCATCCTCCATTTTGGGACTAAACACCAAAATGAGTTGGACGTGTTTTGAATGACAGCGCTCCGCAGAGTGCTGAGCGTAGGCCAGATCACAGCCCACGGATCCAGCTCTATCCAGCTATTTAAGGCCACTTTCACATTTGCGGTTGTGTCCGCAGCGTTTCTTCCGCAAATATCTGCATGCGTTGTGTATTCCTATCTTTAACATTATCGACGCGTGCGTTTTTCTATGTTCGCGTTTTGCCGCGTTTGACGACGCATGCGTCGTCTAGCCGTCTGCGTCTTGGCGCGGAAATGCAACATGTAGTAATTTTTAGAGGCGTCATTTTGCCGCCTGGAAACGTATGCGGCTGATTGCGCAAGGTTTGCGCCCAAAAAACACATTGTAGTCTATGTAAACGCATGCGTTTTCCAGTACATGCGTTTGCTTGCGTTTGCCGACGCATGCGTCTCAATTGAGAAAAACATGTCTAGACACTGATAAGCCACCCCCCACATACAAGGTGATAAAGGGAGGGTGTGGACAGGTGCAGGTCACTACTCATCAGACTGCCTTGCAGACGAGACGCCCCACAGCCCCTTGGATCAGCAAACAAGCCTCAGAACTATGTGAGTATATCCTATCCAATGCATTTCTTTTCTATAATCTGTGTCTATGTGCCCTAATTTCTGTCATTCCTTTCTTTCTGCACACATCAGAATGTCTTCTTCTTCTGATGAGGAAACGCCTGGGCCTGCACAAGGGGAACATGTCAGCGAAGTGAGTATTCACCTCCTCAGATTGTATTCACTGTCACATCTACACATATGACAATGTATATTTTCCCTTTTTCAGACCACTTCTTCTACAGCGGAAGAGACTGGGCAGGAGACTGGGCAGGAGCAGTGTAGTCACGGCCGGGCAAGACGGCGGCATCGTGTAAGTATAGCTGGCTGAATGTGTATTGTATCCTCACTTTATAATTCTTGAATCTTCATTTCTTTCTACTTCTCTCTTTCTTTCCCTTTTGCTTCAGCACCAGTGTTTTTTTTTACTTCAATATTCATGCCATTCCTCTGATTCTGTTTTCTGTCTTCCGTATGTGAACGTCTCCTATATTAATGTACTTTTTGTTGTTAGGTTCCAGAGGAGGATGAGGACCTAATTGAGAATGAACACCTCATCTCCCTGGTTCACGAGCGAGTCGCATTGTGGGACACCCGGGATCCACTGCACGCCAACAATGTGACGATCCGGAGGCTTTGGAATGAGGTGGCCGCAGCGTTGTGGGATGGCTGGGCCAATGCCCCGGCTCGGGTCCGTTCTGCATTTGGTAAGTATCGCAATGCAGTGTGATGTAGTCAATACCTTGGCCATGCTCACACAACTGTGTATGATGTCAGAAAGTCATTACTTTTTCACAGCACATACAGTTGTGTGACCATGGTCAAAAGACCATTGTCCTAACTATTATGTTTTGTTTTGCCAACAGTGTCAAAAGTGAAAACACGTTGGAGATCGATGAAGGACCGCTTCAACAAGGACCTGCGCCAAGAGAGCCAGCTTCCAAGTGGTTCTGCAGCAAGGATACGCAAATACAAGTACCACCGCATCCTTGCGTTTTTGAGACCAGTCCTTGCACGAAGAACGTAAGTATATTGGTTAAAAAAGAAAAAAAAAAGTGGTGTATAATGCAATTTTTTGTGGGTCATTATTTCAAATCAGTATTTGTAATCCAAAACCTTGAGTGATTGATAGATGCAGCAGTGGGGTACGTGTTCTTTGAATACTTTCCCTCACATAGTTCCTCTCCAGGTTTTGGCTTACCAATACTGATTTGAAATACTGATCAAATACTGAGAGTGTGACGGCAGCCTGCACAACAGATCTATACTCAGCAAGTCAGGTGTCATAAATAATGATTTCAGGATGCCAATGGCTCCTCAATTCATTTTTCCTGACACTTGTCCTGGTGAGTATACAGGTGGCTTGTATGTCCTCTGTCGTCAATTCGTATTTCCCATCAGTATTTGTAATCCAAAACCTTGAGTGATTGATAGATGCAGCAGTGGGGTACGTGTTCTTTGAATACTTTCCCTCACATAGTTCCTCTCCAGGTTTTGGCTTACCAATACTGATTTGAAATACTGATTAAATACTGAGAGTGTGACGGCAGCCTGCACAACAGATCTATACTCAGCAAGTCAGGTGTCATAAATAATGATTTCAGGATGCCAATGGCTCCTCAATTCATTTTTCCTGACACTTGTCCTGGTGAGTATACAGGTGGCTTGTATGTCCTCTGTCGTCAATTCGTATTTCCCATCAGTATTTGTAATCCAAAACCTTGAGTGATTGATAGATGCAGCAGTGGGGTACGTGTTCTTTGAATACTTTCCCTCACATAGTTCCTCTCCAGGTTTTGGCTTACCAATACTGATTTGAAATACTGATCAAATACTGAGAGTGTGACGGCAGCCTGCACAACAGATCTATACTCAGCAAGTCAGGTGTCAGAAATAATGAATTCAGGATGCCAATGGCTCCTCAATTCATTTTTCCTGGCACTTGTCCTGGTGAGTATACAGGTGGCTTGCTTGTATACAGATATGGCTTGTATTGCCTCCATCGTCTCTTCATATTTTACATCAGTTTTTTTAATCCCCAAGGAGTGGTCGATGCATGCAGAAGTAGAGCATGTGGTTTTATGAAACTTTTATTCCTACTGTTGAACTCCTGGCTTGCAAATTCTGATGTAAAATTCACTCCAAATAGTGCTAGTGTGACCTTTCCCTATCTGAATGTTTATCTAACTGTTGAGTTATCTTTTTGTAAATGTTTTGTAAAAATTTTTTTTTTTTTTTTCGCAGCACTTGGAGCTCCACTGTTGGCCCAGGTTCTGGAGCGGTCCTTCATCAGTCAGCCACGGACCCGTCCCAGCCATCCTCCAGCGCTGCAGCAAGTGGGCCTGCCACACAACCTGGAGACCAGGAAGCTGGTCCATCAGGTGTTCCCCTTCCCCAGTCCTCTGCCTCTAGCCAATTTTTTATGGGCTCCTCCCGGCAGCGGCAAAGGGCCGCGGACAGGTCACTCATGCCCGAGTTTTTGCACTTGAGCTCGGTCTTCCATGAGGGACTCAAGGCGATGGGTGACCGACTGGATACTGCCATTAGTGATATGAGCACACGTATCCAGGAGGTAACCACAGCCCTTGCCCAAGTGAAAGCCGACCTCCAGAGGCCAGCACATCATTTTTTTAATCAGATAGAACAGGGCATGTCGGAACACCTTAGTCCTGAGCTCCAGATTACTGTTATGCAGGCCTGCAATGCTGCTTACGTGCAGGCTATGCAGCAGAGTCGGTATTTTCAGCAGACAGTGGGGGCATTTCCAATAGTGCCCACACTGTCACGCTTTACATCAATGCCGACATCTGCTGCATACCACTGCACGGCCACCTCCATTCCAAACACTTCCGGACCGTATTATAGCACCACCACCATGCCCAGTGCAGTGGGTCAGCCCACCGCCACCACCATGACAACTGCTGCTCCTGCTTGGGCCTCCTCCACTGCCACCAGCATGCTGCCGCCGCCGGACCCTGCCCTGTCGTTCTCTGGCACCACCACCAGACTGCCATTGCCGGACCCTGCCCTGGCGTTTCCTGGCACCACCACTACAAGACTGCCATTGCCGGACCCTGCCCTGGCGTTTCCTGGCACCACCACCACCAGACTGCCGTTGCCGGACCCTGCCCTGGCGTTTCCTGGCACCATCACTACAAGACTGCCATTGCCGGACCCTGCCCTGGCGTTTCCTGGCACCACCACCACCAGACTGCCGTTGACGGACCCTGCCCTGGCGTTTCCTGGCACCACCACTACAAGACTGCCATTGCCGGACCCTGCCCTGGCGTTTCCTGGCACCACCACTACCAGACTGCCGTTGACGGACCCTGCCCTGGCGTTCCCTGCCACCACGACAACGTGCCCGCGCAAAACAAGGAAGGGGAAAGGCAAAAAAAAACAAAAAACCATAGCTATCCCTCCCCCCTCACCTCCCAATGTGTCTGTAATGTCTGGTTTGTCTCACCCTTCCAGTGTGTCTCAACCCTCTCATGTGTCTAGCCCTATCCCTGAATATCCTGACCCCAGTAGTTTCATAGCGCCTTCTCCTGCCACCCCTATGTCGGCTACAGTAAGCCAGACCTCACAACTCAACACCCCACAATATTGGCACTCAACCCCAAGCAGGCGCAGTTAAGTTTTTGGTTTGTGTGTGTTTAATAAACCTGTGTTTTGCCCCAATAAGGTTTGGTTAATTGTGTATTTCGCCGCCGTCACCACACAGCATGCGCCAATAACAAATTATGCGTCAAACACTTTTTGGGGGCCACCTCCAACCTCCAGTACCTACTTAACAGAACACTGAAGCTTGGTGTGTGTTTGGTTGAGAGATATGAGGTATCACGTATTTAAGTGCCACGTATTTCAGTGCCACGTATTTAAGTGCCACGTATTTAAGTGCCACGTATCACGTATTTAAGTGACACATATCACGCATTTCAGTGCCACGTATCACGTGCCACGTATCACGTGCCACGTATCACGTGCCACGTATCACACATATATATAACGTATAACACACTGACAGGAGCCATAGTTCCTGTCGGTGTGTCACTGCGCATGCGCGAGCGAGTTTACCGGCGGTCATTGACCCCGGCACTCTCGCTTAACGGCAGTGCTGCGTGGGAAAGTTCAACGCAGCTGTACTGCTGTTAACCGAGACGCCGGAGCCATTGAACTCCAGAACAGTACGCGATACACTGCTAGGAGCTTCGCTCCTGGCAGTGTATCGCCGGAGAGCAGCCGATCGGCGCGGGACACTCGTTTTATGGATTCTGCGGACAGGGAGTATGGATTTGATTTTTTATTTTGGGATTTTATCTAGGGGATCGAGGGCTTCGCCTACAAGTGTGCTGTTGGTGAGTATATACTCTGTGTTATGTGTTGTATGTACTGTGTGTCATGTATGTGTATTGTGTGTAGGTGTTTTGTGTAACTTTACAATTGTGCTAAGTCGCCGGACACAGGGACAACTCTCCCATCCTAATATCGGATGGGAGTAGTAGTCCCATACGGCGACTTAGCACAATGGTGGCACTAGCGTCGCATGGGGACACACACACACACACACACACACACACACATACATACCAAATCAATCAAACGGCCGACACGATCCCCATGCGACGGTACGCCTCCATGTCTCTCCGCCCAAGCACTTCCGCTGACGCACTTCCGGCCGCTTCCCCGCACTTCCTGCTGCAGCGGTTCTGCACCACAAACCGCAATAAAACCCGCAGATATATTTTTGATCTGCGGGTTTTACTGCGGGTTTGACCTCACAATGGAGGTCTATGGGTGCAGAACCGCTGCAGTTCTGCACAAAGAAGTGACATGCTCCTTCTTTTTTCCCGCAGCTATTCAGCGCGGCTTTTTTTTGGAAATTCAGGATCGTGTGCACAGTGGTTCCCGTTTTCCATAGGGTACATTGTACTGTACCCTGCATGGAAAAAAGCTGCGGAACCGGTTCCGCGGTAAAAAACGCACTGTGTGAACATGGCCTGATATCTGTTGGAAGTGAGTGTTGCTGCATTTTTTTTTATATTTACCAAATGTAAGCCACTTCTTCCTAAAGGTACCGTCACACAACGATATCGTTAACGATATCGTTGCTTTTTGTGACGTAGCAACGATATCGTTAAGGAAATCGTTCTGTGTGACAGCGACCAACGATCAGGCCCCTGCTGGGAGATCGTTGGTCGCTGAGGAAAGTCCAGCACTTTATTTTATTTTGTCGCTGGACTCCCTGCAGACATCGCTGAATCGGCATGTGTGACGCCGATCCAGCGATGTCTTCACTGGTAACCATGGTAAATATCGGGTTACTAAGCGCAGGGCCGCACTTAGTAACCAGATGTTTACCCTGGTTACCAGCATATACCAGCATAAACGTAAAAAAAAAAAACACTACATACTTACATTCCGTGTCTGTCCTCTGGCGCTGTGCTTCTCTGCACTAGCTGTGAGCGCAGGCCAGCCGCAAAGCACAGCGGTGACGTCACCGCTTTGCTTTCCGGCTGACCGGCGCTGACAGTGCAGAGGAAAGCACAGCGCCGGAGGACAGACACGGAATGTAAGTATGTAGTGTTTTTTTTTTACATTTACAACGGTAACCAGGGTAAACATCGGGTTACTAAGCGCGGCCCTGCGCTTAGTAACCCGATGTTTACCCTGGTTACCAGGGGACTTTGGGATCGTTGGTCGCTGGAGAGCTGTCTGTGTGACAGGAGACAATGGCTCCAGCAGTGCATCACTGAGGTTACTCTAGTTCACTGGTCTCACTTTATGGCAATTGCTGTGTGGGAAAATATCTCACCCAGCAATGCCAATAGTGAGACTATGGACTATTTTCTCACAGGGGCGTAGGAATACCTTGTGAGGAATACATGATGGAAGGATACCTTCCATCATTGTGTTCCTGGAGCCCCTGGAGAGTGGTCGCATCAACTGATGCTCCTGCTCTCCACGGGAGATCGTCGTGGGACACTCGTTTTAATTGGATTTCTGCGGACAGGGAGTATATTTTCTTTGTTTATTATTTTAATATTTTTTACAGGTGACAATGGCTTCGGGGAACAAAGTGACAAGTGATGGTGAGTATGTACTCTATGTTATATGTACTGTATGTCTGTAGTATGTATGTATGTACTGTATGTCACATGTCGTTGCATGGTGCATGTCGTCGCATGGTGCATGTCGCCGCATGGTGCATGTTGTTGCATGTCGTCGCATGGTGCATGTCGTCGCATGGTGCATGTCGTCGCATGGTGCATGTCGTCGCATGGTGCATGTCGCCGCATGGTGCATGTTGTTGCATGTCGTCGCATGGTGCATGTCGGCGCATGGTGCATGTTGCCTCATGGTGCATGTTGTCGCATGTCGTCGCATGGTGCATGTAGTCGCATGGTGCATGTCGTCGCATGGTGCATGTCGCATGTCGCCGCATGGTGCATGTTGTTGCATGTCGTTGCATGGTGCATGTTGGCGCATGGTGCATGTTGTTGCATGTCGTCGTATGGTGCATGTCGTCGCATGGTGCATGTCGCATGTCGCAGCATGGTGCATGCTGTTGCATGTCGTCGCATGGTGCATGTCGTCGCATGGTGCATGTCGTCGCATGGTTCATGTCGTCGCATGGTGCATGTTGTCGCATGTCGTCGTATGGTGCATGTCGTCGCATGGTGCATGTTGTTGCATGTTGCCTCATGTCGCATGTCGTCGCATGGTGCATGTCGTCGCATGGTGCCGCATGGTGCATGTTGTCGCATGTCATCGTATGGTGCATGTCGTCGCATGGTGCTTGTCGCATGTCGCCGCATGGTGCATGTTGTTGCATGTCGTCGCATGGTGCATGTCGTCGCATGGTGCATGTCGTCGCATGGTGCATGTCGTCGCATGGTGCATGTCGCATGTCGCCGCATGGTGCATGTTGTTGCATGTCGTCGCATGGTGCATGTAGGCGCATGGTGCATGTTGTCGCATGTCGTCGCATGGTGCATGTAGTCACATGGTGCATGTCGCCGCATGGTGCATGTTGTTGCATGTCGTCGCATGGTGCATGTCGGCGCATGGTGCATGTTGCCTCATGGTGCATGTTGTTGCATGTCGTCGTATGGTGCATGTCGTCGCATGGTGCATGTCGCATGTCGCAGCATGGTGCATGTTGTTGCATGTCGTCGCATGGTGCATGTCGGCGCATGGTGCATGTTACCTCATGGTGCATGTTGTCGCATGTCGTCGCATGGTGCATGTCGTCGCATGGTGCATGTTGTCGTATGTCGTCGTATGGTGCATGTCGTCGCATGGTGCATGTCGCATGTCGCCGCATGGTGCATGTTGTTGCATGTCGTCGCATGGTGCATGTCGTCGCATGGTGCATGTCGTCGCATGGTGCATGTCGTCGCATGGTGTGTTGTATGTATGTATGTATGTATGTATGTATGTACTGTGTTTTTGTTTTTTTTTACATTCAACACATTAGCCGGATGATGGGACTACTACTGTCCCATCATTGACTAATGTGTCACTCACTGTCAGTGTAGCAGGCAGAGCCCGATGGGACTTGTAGTCCCATCGGACGATGCCTGCACACACACGCACAGCGTCGGCATGCGCACACACACACGCACGGCGCCGGCACACACACGCACAAAGCACACACACGCACAGCGCCGGCACACACACGCACAGCGCCGGCACACACACGCACAGCGTCGGCACACACACGCACAGCGCCGGCACACACACGCACAAAGCACACACACGCACAGCGTCGGCACACACACGCACAGCGTCGGCACACACACGCACAGCGCCGGCACACACGCACAGCGTCGGCACACACACACACAGCGCCGGCACACACAGCGCCGGCACACACAGCGTCGGCACACACACGCACAGCGCCGGCACACACGCACAGCGTCGGCACACACACGCACAGCGCCGGCACACACGCACAGCGTCGGCACACACACGCACAGCGCCGGCACACACACGCACAGCGCCGGCACACACACGCACAAAGCACACACACAGCGCCGGCACACACGCACAGCGTCGGCACACACAGCGCCGGCACACACGCACAGCGTCGGCACACACACGCACAGCGCCGGCACACACACGCACAGCGACGGCACACACGCACAGCGTCAGCACACACAGCGCCGGCACACACGCACAGCGCCGGCACACACGCACAGCGCCGGCACACACACGCACAGCGCCGGCACGCACAGCGCCGGCACACACAGCGCCGGCACACACAGCGCCGGCGGGCAGAAGCACCGGCGCCGGCGGGCACAAGCGCCGGCGGGCACATGCACCGGCGGGCAGAAACACCAGCGCCGGCGGGCAGAAACACCGGCGCCGGCGGGCACAAGCACAGGCAGACCCCCGGCGACCGAAGCACAGCCCAACCACACATCATGATCCCAGCACTGAGCAGTGAGCACACACAGCCCCGCCCGCCCCCAGCACAGCCCTGCAGGCAGCCCCCAGCACCGCCCACAGCCCAGTCACTCTTGCTGAGTGACTGCTGACTGTGGGGGCTGGTCACGCCTGCTGCTGACGTCACGTCAATTTTCAGAGCCTGGAAATTGACGTGACGTCGGCGGAAATGAGCGGCGGCTGCAGTCTGGGGGTCATGTGACCCGGACTCAGCAGGAGGAATAGCGCCACTCACAGGCGAAAACGTCAACAGAAGGTAATGGCACAATTCATTAGGGGCCCGGGGGGGTACATTGGGGGGTTAATTGAAAGTAGTGGACAACCCCTTTAAGGACCCTTAGCTGGATTTCTCCTTTTTTCTGCACTGAACTCTTGTCGTACTGCACGTCAGGGATCCTCGGTTTCTGGGAGCTGACTTTTACCTTTTACTGTTATTTAAGAAGTACAGTCTCATTTCAGCTGCCTAAGTGGTGGCCATCTTTCCCAAACACCTTACAGAGAGCCTTTAACTGGATTTTTTTTTATTTAAACTGAGTACCTCCTTCCATTGGTGCTGATCCACTGATTCTGGAACAGTCTTTTTCTTCTGTGCCCCTCCATTATTACCAGGGGTTAAACTTTGCAATGATGGGGATCAGAAGAAAAACATAAATTATTCCAGAATCCGTAGATCAGTGCCAATTGGAGGAGAAAATTAGTTTAAATGAATAAAAAATCAAATGAAAATTTCCCTTTAATAGTAGATTTAGTTAGACAGCCATACAGTAACTCAATCCTTACTCCTCCAATTCCTATAGCTCTGTACAATTAGGCAGATTTAATGTGCAAGTAGAAAATGCTCTTTAAAGGGAATCTGTGGCTTGAGAAATGCACCCAATCTGCAGGCACCATGTTATAGAACAGAAGTAGAAAAGCAGATAAATATATACTTTTGTTGGCAAAAATTCAGTATAACTTGTGTTATTTTTATTTAAATCTTTATTCATTTTGAGTAGGGTTGAGCGACTTTCATTTTTTTAAGATCGAGTCGGGTTTTGTGAAACCCGACTTTGTCCAGAGTCGAGTCGAGTGCAGTCGGCCGATTATCGCTAAAAGTCGGGGATCGACCGAAACACGAAACCCAATGCAAGTCAATGGGGAAGCATAGTCGGCAGTGAGTGGAGGCCAGGAAAACACCTACAGTGCCCATTTTAATGCCAAAAACATCCATTCTTGTTTCTGAAGCTTGTCAATCTTAATTAACTTTATAATAATAGTTGGGCATTGGAAATTGGGGGTCATTTGGCAAAAGTTGTGGGGGGTAGGGCTGGTTCAAGGTTTTAGTGGGCCCAGGAAATGTGGACTACGTCACAGCGGTGGAGCAGTGAGAGGTAAGTATGTCAAGTTTGCAAGTGCTGTGATCCTAAGCAAGCAGGGGGGGCCCACTCGTTGGCATTGGCACTGGCACAGGGCCCCTCAAAGTACAGCGGTGTGTTTGCACGGCGGGGGCGCCTCCCACCAGCAGCGACATTTTGCGTACTCTGAGGGGCCCGGTGCCAGTGACATCGCCAACGAGTATGCCCCCCACCTGATGAAGGAACCTGCACTTTCATCTGCACCTTCCTCTTTGTCCCTGTGTAAGGTGGTATAACATGCGGGAAGGGGAACCTTACTTTCAGCAGGGTCAGATTCTGGATGTGTAGAGTGCAAGGGGAATGTAGTGGTCTAGGTCAATGTACCAGCAGACTCATCTAGCAGTGGCTGGGCAATGGGCAGGATGAGGAGGAAACACAGATATAGGGCCAAAGAATAAAGTAGGCTAAATGCAGTTCAAAATTGGTAACAGGACTAAACAGGCCAGGCGGCATTGCTTTGTTCAGTGGAGTAGCAAACCCAGGAGCAGCAGACACGGTTTTAAGGGCCCAACCACACTAGTAGGCCAAATGCAGTTTAATATCTGCTACTATAGGCCAAAAGCCTAAAGACTGAAGCTCAGCTTTATACAGTGGAGGACAACACCATGGAGCGGCAGACACCGTTAGTAGGCCCTAACCACCAATTTTTTGTTAAAAAAGCACTTAATGAGAGCCAGAAGGTTGAAGCTCAGACAAGGCAACCTGGAGGAGAACACCAAGGAGGAGGAGAACACTAAGGAGGAGGACAACACCAGGGAGCGGCAGACACCGTTAGTAGGCCCCAACCACCAATTTTTTAAAAAACAGCACTTAATGAGAGCCAGAAGGTTGAAGCTCAGCTTTATACAGTTGAGGACAAACACCAGGGAGCGGCAGACACCGTTAGTAGGCCGTAACCAAAGTTGAAGGCCAAATGCAGTTTAATATCTGATACTATAGGCCGAAAGCCAGAAGGTTGAAGCTCAGCTTTATACAGTTGAGGACAAACACCAGGGAGCGGCAGACAGAGTTATTAGGCCCCAACCACCAATTTTTTTAAAAAAAACACTTAATGAGAGCCAGAAGGTTGAAGCTCAGATTTATTCAGTTGAGGACAAACACCAGGGAGGGGCAGACACCGTTAGTAGGCCCTAACCAAAGTTGAAGGCCAAATGCAGTTTAATATCTGATACTATAGGCCGAAAGCCAGAAGGTTGAAGCTCAGCTTTATTCAGTTGAGGACAAACACCAGGGAGGGGCAGACATTGTTAGTAGGCCCTAACCACCAAATTTTTTAAAAAACAGCACTTAATGAGAGCCAGAAGGTTGAAGCTCAGATTTATTCAGTTGAGGACAAACACCAGGGAGCATCAGACACCGTTAGTAGGCCGTAACCAAAGTTGAAGGCCAAATGCAGTTTAATATCTGATACTATAGGCCGAAAGCCAGAAGGTTGAAGCTCAGCTTTATACAGTTGAGGACAAACACCAGGGAGGGGCAGACACCGTTAGTAGGCCCTAACCACCAAATTTTTTAAAAAACAGCACTTAATGAGAGCCAGAAGGTTGAAGCTCAGATTTATTCAGTTGAGGACAAACACCAGGGAGCGTCAGACACCGTTAGTAGGCCGTAACCAAAGTTGAAGGCCAAATGCAGTTTAATATCTGATACTATAGGCCGAAAGCCAGAAGGTTGAAGCTCAGCTTTATACAGTTGAGGACAAACACCAGGGAGCGGCAAACAGAGGTATTAGGACACAAACACCAATTTTTTTAAAAAAAGCACTTAAGGAGAGCCAGAAGGTTGAAGCTCTGATTTAGACAGTGGAGGACAATTTGATTTAGGGACTGCAGACAGACTTAGTAGGCTGTCCCCTGTGGACCATGCATCCACCACATTAACCCATTGCGCCGTAATGGACACGTAACCTTCCGTGGCCATGCCTACAGGTCTATGCGTCTGTTGTCAGGTGCACCTTTGTACTCACAGATTGCCAGAGTGCATGGACAATGCGGTCTTTTACATGCTGGTGGAGGGTTTGGGATGGCTTTTCTCGCAAAAGAAGTGTCGACTGGTTAGCTTGTAGCGTGGTACAGCGTAGTCCATCATGGCTTTATTAATATTAAATAAAATATATAAATAGGCTCTATGAACTTTTAAATAGGTTCCAGGGGTACACGGGCAGCATTGGTGTGGTCAGCGGAGGAGGATTGCTAGGAGGGACCGCAGACAGGCTAATGAAGGCCCGCAGACAGGCTAATGAAGGCCTAAAATAACAAATGATAGGCTCATGGCAGTTTTAAATCGGTTACATGGATACACAGGCAGCATTGTGGTCAGTGGAGGAGTATTGCAAGGAGGGACCGCAGACAGGCTAACGAAGGCCTAAAATAACAAAAGATAGGCTCATGGCAGTTTTAAATCGGTTACATGGATACACAGGCAGCATTGTGGTCAGTGGAGGAGTATTGCAAGGAGGGACCGCAGACAGGCTAACGAAGGCCTAAAATAACAAAAGATAGGCTCATGGCAGTTTTAAATCGGTTACATGGATACACAGGCAGCATTGTGGTCAGTGGAGGAGTATTGCAAGGAGGGACCGCAGACAGGCTAACGAAGGCCTAAAATAACAAAAGATAGGCTCATGGCAGTTTTAAATCGGTTACATGGATACACAGGCAGCATTGTGGTCAGTGGAGGAGTATTGCAAGGAGGGACCGCAGACAGGCTAACGAAGGCCTAAAATAACAAAAGATAGGCTCATGGCAGTTTTAAATCGGTTACATGGATACACAGGCAGCATTGTGGTCAGTGGAGTATTGCAAGGAGGGACCGCAGACAGGCTAACGAAGGCCTAAAATAACAAAAGATAGGCTCATGGCAGTTTTAAATCGGTTACATGGATACACAGGCAGCATTGCGGTCAGCGGAGGAGGATTGCAAGGAGTGTCTGACACAGTTAGTACTCACTCACAAAAAATAAATAGATGTTAATGTCTCGCAAAACAACAACAAAAAAAAGTGTGGCATACTTAGGTACAGGGGTGGGCTCATCTGCTGAGTTTCTGACAAAGTAATTTGGCAGTAAGTATTTACTGGTGTCAATATAGGACACTGACCCAGACTACTTTAACTAGCATCATAGATGTCAACAAATTGGTATTGTCAGTGCCAGGCATTGAATGATGTCAGCGCATAGACTAAACATTGGTGGAGCTGTGCGAGATAATTTTGCACGTGTTAGAGCACAGTTTGAGCTGGGGGGGTGAACTCTCTTGTGGCCGGCGGTACCGTCCCAGGGACCCTCATGGTACAACGGTGTGTCTGACGTTGGGTGCGCACCACCACCGCCAGAGACACTTCATTGTACTATGAGGGACCCAGTGCCAGTGCCGTCGACCAAAAGCGGGCACACCCACCTCTTCAGACAAACAGCACTGTAACGGGTGCTTGCGCCAAGTGGCGAGACCACAGCCCCGTGGGGGGAATTTTCCCATTGAGGGAGGTGTAAACATGTCGTATGCTGGACAAACAGCTGCTGCAAATTAAGAGATTGGAACACTCAGTAAGACCAGTCCACAAGCAAGACCTTTTTATAGGAAAGCTAGGTGTCAGCCGGGAAAGGTGGGGCAAAATAATTTGAAATCCAGGAGTGGTTCATTTTAATGAAGGTGAGATCATCCACATTTTGGGTAGCCAGACGAGTCCTTTTTTCGGTTAATATTGAACCAGCAGCACTGAATACTCTTTCTGATAGCACACTAGCTGCTGGGCAAGCAAGCTCCTGCAATGCATATTCTGCCAATTCAGGCCAGGTGTCTAATTTGGATGCCCAGTAATCAAATGGGAATGACGCTTGAGGGAGAACATCGATAAGGGATGAAAAATAGTTAGTAACCATACTGGACAAATGTTGTCTCCTGTCACTTTGAATAGATGCTGCAGTACCTGTCCTGTCTGCGGTCATTGCGAAATCACTCCACAACCTGGTCAGAAAACCCCTCTGTCCAACGCCACTTCTGATCTGTGCACCTCTAACACCTCTGCCCTGTAGCCCCCTGCAGCTCGTGTGAGAACCATCACCGGCGCTGTGTGCTGGGAATGCCTGAATCAAACGGTCTACAAGAGTGGCTTGTTTGGTTGCTAATATTTGTTCGAGGTTCTCATGTGGCATAATATTTTGCAATTTGCCTTTATAGCGAGGGTCAAGGATGCAGGCCAACCAGTAATCGTCATCGGTCATCATTTTAATAATGCGTGGGTCCCTTTTGAGGATACGTAAGGCATAATCCGCCATGTGGGCAAGGAATGTGTTTCAGTTGGGAAAGGGCTATGGCAGCCATGAAATTCCTTCCGTTATCACTCACTACCTTGCCTGCCTCAAGATGTACAGTGCCCAGCCATGACTGAGTTTCTTTCTGCAAGAACTCAGACAGAACTTCCGCGGTGTGTCTGTTGTCGCCCAAACACTTCATTGCCAATACAGCCTGCTGACGCTTGCCACTAGCTGTCCCATAATGGCACACCTGGTGTGCAACAGTGGCAGCTGCGGATGGAGTGGATGTGCGACTGTGGTCTGTGGATGAGCTCTCGCTTCTGCAGGAGGAGGAGGAAGAGTAGGAGGGGGGGCGAACGCCTACAGCCAACTCTTTCCTTGACCGTGGGCTAGGCAGAACTGTCCCAATATTGCTGTCCCCTGTGGACCCTGCATCCACCACATTCACCCAGTGTGCTGTGATGGACACGTAACGTCCCTGGCCATGCCTACTGGTCCATGCATCTGTTGTCAGGTGCACCTTTGTAGTCACAGACTGCCTGAGTGCATGGACGATGCGATCTTTAACATGCTGTTGGAGGGCTGGGATGACTTTTCTAGAAAAGAAGTGTCGACTGGGTAGCTCGTAGCGTGGTACAGCGAAGTCCATCAGCGCTTTGAAAGCTTCGCTTTCAACTAACCGATAGGGCATCATCTCTAATGAGATTAGTCTAGCAATGTGGGCGTTCAAACCCTGTGTACGCGGATGCGAGGATGAGTACTTCCTTTTCCTAACAAGAGTCTCATGTAGGGTGAGCTGGATGGAGAGCTGGAGATCGTGGAACTAGCGGTGGTGCCGGTGGACATGGGCGACTGAGAGAGGGTTGGAGATGGTATTCTTGCCGGTGCCCTACATGCAGTGTTTCCTACTGCAAACCTGGTGATTCCCTGACTGCTTTGGCCTGGCGACGAAAGCTGCACAGATACTGCAGGTGGTGCGGGAAATGGTGGGTTTACAGTGAGGGAAGGGATGTAGCGTTGCTGACTAGCTTCATTGGCCGAGGGTGCTGCAACCTTTAGGGACGTTTGGTAGTTAGTCCAGGCTTGCAAATGCATGGTGGATAAGTGTCTATGCATGCAACTTGTATTTAGACTTTTAAGATTCTGACCTCTGCTTAAGGTAGTTGAACATTTTTGACAGATGACTTTGCGCTGATCATTTGGATGTTGTTAAAAAAATGCCAGACTGCACTCTTTCTACTATCGGATACCTTTTCAGGCACTGCAGACTGAGCTTCTTTAACCGGATGGCCACACTGTCCTCCAAGTGGTTTTGGTTTTGCCACGCGTTTTTGGCCAGATACGGGCCCGGCAGATGGAACCTGTTGTGATGTTGATGCCTGCTGTGGCTTCTCCTCCTCCGCTTCAGAACTACTGCCGCCTGCACCCTGTTCCCCCAATGGCTGCCAATCGGGGTCAAAAACTGGGTCATCTATGACCTCCTCTTCTATGTCGTGTGCAACTTCGTCTGTGCCACTGTGTAAGCCGGTGGTATTGCGTTCGTGACGGGGCACCATAGTCTCCGCTGGGTTTGATTCTGCCTCAGTACACTGCGAGGGCAATGTTCTGGTCTGAATCAAAGGAACAGCATAGTAATCTGGCTGTGGCTGTGCATCTGTGCACTCCATGTCCGATTCAACTTCGAATGGGCATGGCCTGTTAACTGTTTCACTGTCTAACCCAGGAACGGTATGTGTAAAGAGCTCCATGGAGTAACCTGTTCTGTCGACTGACGCATCCTTCACTGTTGTTCTGGGTGAAGGACACAAGGAAGCAACTTGCTCCTGACCGGGAGCATCCACTGACGATGCACTGCTCTGACATTTGGCACTTTCCGAGGAGGAGGCGAAAGAGCTAGAGGCAGAGTCAGCAATGAAAGCCAATACTTGTTCCTCCTGCTCCGGCTTCAAAAGTGGTTTTCCTACTCCCAGAAAAGAGAGCGTTCGAGGCCTTGTGTAGCCAGACAACGAACCTGGCTCAACAACTCGAGACTTAGGTGCTGTACTGCTTTTACCAGGACCACCTGATGCTCCACCCCCACTACCATCATTACCAGCTGACAATGACTGCCCACGGCCACGACCTCTTCCACTAGACTTCCTCATTGTTTGCAAAACGTAACCAAAGTAACGGTATTTGTTACTGTAAAACAACTTATAAGGTGAACTCAAACTTCTGTTGGATTTATATATACCTTTATAGGTGCCTGACACTGAAAGGAAAATCAGGCCCAATGTTACACACTAGGTTTTCTGTGCCCCAATAATTTGAGACAGATGGCACACACAGGACCAGCACTCAAGCAGAAATGCCAATTTTTTTTTTTATGGGAGAATTTAAAAAAAAAAAAACAATATTACACACTAGGTTTTCGGTGGCACACAATGAGAGACAGATGCCACACACAGGACTGGCACAGAGGCAGACTTGCCAATCTTTATCTCCCACTAATTATTTTTTTTTTTACAGGGAGAATTTAGAAAAAAAAAAAAAAAAGGCCCAGTATTACACAGTGGTTTTCGGTGGCACACAATGAGAGACAGATGCCACACACAGCAATGGCACAGAGGCAGACTTGCCAATCTTTATCTTCCACTAATTATTATTTTTTTTACAGGGAGAATTTACCCCCAAAAAATAAATGGCCAAGTATTACACAGTGGTTTTTGGTGGCACACAATGAGAGACAGATGCCACACACAGGACTGGCACAGAGGCAGACTTGCCAATCTTTATCTCCCACTAATTATTTTTTTTTTTACAGGGAGAATTTACCCCCCAAAAATAAATGGCCAAGTATTACACAGTGGTTTTCGGTGGCACACAATGAGAGACAGATGCCACACACAGCAATGGCACAGAGGCAGACTTGCCAATCTTTATCTCCCACTAATTATTTTTTTTTTCTGGGAGAATTTAAAAAAAAAAAAAAATACTACACACTAGGTTTTCTGTGGCACACAATGAGAGACAGATGCCACACACAGGACTGGCACAGAGGCAGACTTGCCAATCTTTATCTGCCACTAATAATTTTTTTTTTTACAGGGAGAATTTACCCCCCCCCAAAAAAATGGCCCACTATTACACAGTGGTTTTCGGTGGCACACAATGAGAGACAGATGCCACACACAGGACTGGCACAGCGGCAGACTTGCCAATCTTTATCTCCCACTAATAAGTTTTTTTTTCACAGGGAGAATTTACCCCCCCCAAAAAATGGCCCACTATTACACAGTGGTTTTTGGTGGCACACAATGAGAGACAGATGCCACACACAGCAATGGCACAGAGGCAGACTTGCCAATCTTTATCTCCCACTAATAATTTTTTTTTACAGGGAGAATTTAAAAAAATATATATATATTACACACTAGGTTTTCTGTGGCACACAATGAGAGACAGATGCCACACACAGGACTGGCACAGCGGCAGACTTGCCAATCTTTATCTCCCACTAATAATTTTTTTTTTACAGGGAGAATTTACCCCCCCCCCAAAAAAAATGGCCCACTATTACACAGTGATTTTCGGTGGCACACAATGAGAGACAGATGCCACACACAGGACTGGCACAGCGGCAGACTTGCCAATCTTTATCTCCCACTAATAATTTTTTTTTTACAGGGAGAATTTACCCCCCAAAAAAAAGGCCCACTACTACACTGTGGTTTTCGGTGGCACACAATGAGAGACAGATGCCACACACAGGACTGGCACAGCAGCAGACTTGCCAATCTTTATCTCCCACTAATAATTTTTTTTTTACAGGGAGAATTTATCCCCCCCAAAAAAAATGGCCCACTATTACACAGTGGTTTTCGGTGGCACACAATGAGAGACAGATGCCACACACAGCAATGGCACAGAGGCAGACTTGCCAATCTTTATCTCCCACTAATTATTTTTTTTTTTACAGGGAGAATTTAAAAAAAAAAAAATATTACACACTAGGTTTTCTGTGGCATACAATGAGAGACAGATGCCACACACAGGACTGGCACAGAGGCAGACTTGCCAATCTTTATCTCCCACTAATAATTTTTTTTTTTACAGGGAGAATTTACCCCCCCCCCAAAAAAAATGGCCCACTATTACACAGTGGTTTTCGGTGCCACACAATGAGAGACAGATGCCACACACAGGACTGGCACAGCGGCAGACTTGCCAATCTTTATCTCCCACTAATTATTTTTTTTTTAAAAGGGAGAATTTAGAAAAAAAAAAAAAAAAGGCCCAGTATTACACAGTGGTTTTCGGTGGCACACAATGAGAGACAGATGACTGGCACAGAGGCAGACTTGCCAATCTTTATCTCCCTGCAGTAATCTCAGGAAAGTATGGCAGGCAGCTATAAAAAGGACTGCTGCACACAAAAGTGGGGACAAACACACAAGATAGCTGTGCAGAAAGGAAGGAACAACAGGATTTGTGCTTTGAAAAAAGCAGTTGGTTTGCACAGCGGCGTACACACAAAGCAGCGCAGCTATCAGGGAGCCTTCTAGGACAGCCCAATGAGCTACAGCGCTGAGGAAAAAAAATGTAGCTTCCACTGTCCTGCAAACAAAAGGTGGTGTTGGACAGTGGAAATCGCTACAGCACAAGCGGTTTGTGGCTTTATGTACCCTGCCTAACGCTCTCCCTGCTTCTGAAGAAGCGGCAGCAACCTCTCCCTACGCTCAGATCAGCAGCAGTAAGATGGCGGTCGGCGGGAACGCCCATTTATAGCCCCTGTGACGCGGCAGAAAGCAAGCCAATCACTGCAATGCCCTTCTCTAAGATGGTGATCTATGTCATCACGCTGCCCACACTCTGCGTTCACCTTCATTGGCTGAGAAATGGCGCTTTTAGCGTCATTGAAACGCGACTTTGGCGCGAAAGTCGCGTACCGCATGGCAGACCCCACACAGGGATCGGGTCGGTTTCATGAGACGCCAACTTTGCCAAAAGTCGGCGACTTATGAAAATGAACGATCCGTTTCGCTCAACCCTAATTCTGAGCTTTCAGTCATATGGCCGGTCCTATCAGTGACTGACAGTTATTTCTGTGTGTACACTTATAAAAGGAAGCCTGTGAAATATTGAGTAGGAGCATCCACTTGATTAAAAAGACAAGAATAAGCAGACATTTAAATAAATAAAACACATATTTAATTTTTTCACAAAAAATCTATATATTAATGTGTTCAGCTTCTCTTTTTCTATAACATGATACCTACAGAAAGGGCTGCTTTTTCAATGTGACAGGTTTGTTTTAAAACCAGCTATAACAATATAAAGAAAGATTTTATACGTGAGTTAGAAATATATTCCAGTGGTCTCTATAGATAAACTGTATCCTTAATATTTATTAGGTATTGTTATAGGGAAGTTACCAGGACTGACATTTTAACAAAACGGGATGAATCTAGATCAGTAGGAAATGTTATGACAGTCAAGGCAGGAGATGATGGATATACTGACTTGTAACAAACTACCAAAAATGGTAGAAATTGGATGAGAGGAAAATACTTTTCACAGCAATGTTATTGTTGCTCTTTTATCTCAGTGAAGTTAAGTGACAACAATTCTGGGCAACAAAAGGTAGGAAAACCCAGAAACATTTCTCCTCGGCTCTCCTTGGACATCATTGCTTTCATATTACATGATCTGCACCTACTAATGAATGAATGTATTCAACGAAAAAAAATAATTGCTCTTTACGTAAACACATTTAACAATTCTACAGAACCCATCTTGGCACACATAATTTGTCAAACTTTAATACCCATGGTCAATATATGCAGGGAAGAACTATCTGGATCTCTTCCCCTCCACACAGATTAACCAGTTCGCTAGCAGATACTTGTTTTCTTGCCCATTGCTTATATATATGTCTTACTCTGCATTTCTACCTTTTTTATGATAAGATAAATATAAAGCCAGTCTCCAAGTCTTCTTTCAGAAACTCAATCTTCATTACTGAATATTACAGTTAAGCCTAGGAAACCATTGCTCTACAGCAAGAGCTAATCCACAAGTGATGTGGACAAATTAATAGTGGGGAAGAATCACAGGCACATTTGCATGAGGAAAAAAGAATAAGCCTCTACCAGTCTTCTCTGATGGCTGCTTATTTCCCACAGAAGCAAAGGGTCAGGTATGGAGAAGATCGAATTGTTTGAAGTTCCAGTTCATTAGATTTGCCAAATTTTCCAAAAGAATTGAATTTGCGGTGAACAAAGTCACAATGGAGCAAAGCTTCTAAATGCCCCCAAAATACCATAGGTGTATAACAGTTGAAGGTCTCCTAGGACTGCATTGAGCTCTTTAATACAAACATGGCCTTATTTATTGTGGAAGTAACCTCAACCTATATGGCTATGTGAAAACGGATGGTAATCGGTGTTAATAACAGGATATTTAATGACACACTGAAGTATCAGACTTAAGCTATTTAAATTGTAGTAAAGTTCCAGAAGTAATCTTTTTATGTGGGGGAGGGGGTGAATGCCTGCCTTGTTGTTTATACACATGAGGTACAAACTGAAGAAGCCATGACTTTTTCACAAGGAGAGTAACAAAAATGATCCCTGTTTGGGAAATTTCAAGAGCTTTTTTTCTGTGCTAAATGAAGTAGTGAAAAGGCATCCAAAAAATATTCCTATATTTTATGCAGCAAAAACGGATGTGCTCAGCACTTTTGAAAATGAAGAAGCAATGGTTTCCCAACTAGAAGTGAAAATATTATCTTTTTGGGGGGAACTGGAACAGGTTTGCTATTCTCAGATTTTTTAACAAACCTTCCAAAAATTATCCATTTTTTAGCGAACAGGAACGGGCTGTTTTCAATGTAAAGAAACATTGGCTTTTTGTCAGAAAGCCTTTAAATGGCCTTATTTTGAAAGCTCTTTGATGTTTGTGTATTCTCAAGAGAGGATGTTTTTTTCATTAGTGTATTATAAAACACAGTATGCAGCCAGTAAATGTATGGCTTGCTTTGTTGTGCGGTGGCAGTGGCAGAAACCACTTGGTAGAAAATTAGGATGTGCAGACAAAGACATGTATGGCAGTGTAGGGCTAGCAATGGCAGCAACAGCACTGCAATACAAATGACGATTAGCAGGGAGTATATTCCTGGCTGAGCAAGGAGTATGGGCACAGACAGCAGAAGAAATGAAAACGTAGGCAGATGTTATGTCCAATTTAATAATGATATTTAATATGCTATTCTGATGGGGGGAATAAAATAAGGTGAGAGGCTGTGCTAATGGGGGAATAAAAGCGTCTGTTTAGATGGGGGGCATATATCAAGGTGCTGTGCAGATGGGAGAAATAGAGTGAGGGGCTGTGCAGAGGGGAGTAACTGATTTCCCTCCTAACTCCATTTTCTTAACACACCTTGCATCTCTTTTGAGGTCGGCCTTTTTTGGTTGTAGGTGGCACTTGAGAGATGAAATGCTGACCAGGAACAATTCTACTTGCCTCATTAGATAAATCTTACCCCACCCTCCGCTGGTCTCCAAATATGAAATGTTTTATAGTTTTCTCTTGCAACTCATGGTAAGATCCCTGGTTCCCTCTTTGTTAGTACAACACAGAAGCATTATATAGAACCACTTGAATTAAATGTACCGCAAGATTTTTGCACCATACATTCGAACAACGCTGTAGGGCTGAAGCATCTGGTCCGCACGGTCCACACCATCCATACATTTATTGTAGTCCTGTACACAGACAGGCTTCCAGACACTAAAACTTGTCCTCCCGTACAGAAATCTGGTTGCTTCTGTCAGCATAAATTGATGTTAAAGAGAGGACATTTTTGTTGTCACAAAATTTGACAAGAAGCATGTCCTCATGACAGAGAGCCTTAATTTCGCCTGCCTTTAGTATATGGGTCAAAAGTGTCTTGGGCAACGCTCTGTGATTCCAGTGAATGGTGCCACAGGTCACTCTTTTCTTGTCAGACAGGTAACTGAACAGGGGTACACTCATATAATAATCAATGCACAAATTGCACTCCTTGTCTAAAAGGGGATGCACCAGGACCCAGACAATTTTCCTTGCTATGCTTAGAGAGGGGAAAATTCGGGAGGAGCAATTTGGGTATCTTTTTCCTTAAAAACCCTGAATTTATGCGTGTAGTCAGAGTCAGTTTTACACAAGTTATATATTTTTAGGCCAAATTGGGACCTTTTGTTCAGCAAATACTGCTTGAAATGCAGCCTGCCCTTGAAAAAGATCAGAGACTCGGTCATATAAATATTTTTTTGGGTGGTGCATATGTGGAAATATTTGCCCCTAAAATTATTTATTGGGGGCCTGATTTTATAAATTCGGTCACAGCTTGTGTCACTAGGAGAGGGGTAATTTAAATTAAATTGAAAAATCAACCTCCCTAATTGAAGAAGAAGGTGGAAGCATACTTAGAGTATGACAACCAGTAATGGTGGATGGCAATGATGATGGTGATGATTCCAATGACCAAACACAAGATGCTTGTACGAATGACTCACCACCACTAACCAACAGACCTTTTAGGCACTGCTGAACCGCTTACAACAGCACATAAGGCATCCCTGGCTCCATAGCTGACTGCAGAATGAGCACATTTTGTCCTCAGAGACTTTTAGCTGCATGTCACCTGCACTGTGCACTGCTGGGACCAACACCCTGCTCCTCTGAGGACACCACCTCCTATGCACCCCTGCCTAGTTCCCAGATATTTTTCACCACAAAATGATCATCATGATTGCTATCCCAGATTCGGCTAGCAGTTGCTTCTGAGTTGAAAATTACTTAAGCTCCTAGCTTTGCCTTCCCCCCTGACCCCCACCATGAGATTTGGCCTTGCTCAGAGTGCTACTACCACAGCCAGCATTCCAACCACCATGGCTCGCAGGGCCAGCAACAAAAATTGGCATTAGAATCTAGTCCTCCATTTCCTGTGGCTTGAGACTCAAGATTGAGACCTGGGTGGCAGAAACAAGAGCAGAAATATGACAGAACCTGGCAACTTAGTAGTTGAGCACAGACTGAGAGAGAATGTTGCTCAGGCATCTTCCCATTGGTGGAAATGCCTTAAGTACTAGGTGCCTTTTGGCAATAGGCTGGAGACACATTAGGAATGCACACACTGTGTCTTTAAGAATCAGGACGAGCAGGCGCTGCCGCCCTAAGCATATAGCCAGGAAGTATGCATACAGCAAGCAGAGAACATGTGGTTCACAGCATGTAGCAAGTAGAGAGCAGAACTCACTGCATGGCAAGGAGTGGAAAGTAAGTCAGTGAATCTGCATGGTGGGGGATAGACACCTCTCCATTACTAATGCCAGGCCTTGATGTCAGCTGTGCTTTTGGATGATTCGCTGTTAACATCAACCCGAAGCCCAATTATCCTGATTGCCAACACACCAGGGCAATCAAGAAGAGTGAAGGAGAAACCACAGAATTGGAGGATCTCATGTGATGCTCCACTTCTGTGGTGACTACGGGATGATATTTTTAGGCTGTGTAGGGCCCAATAACCATGGGCCTTCCCAGTCGGATAATATAAACTCACAGCTTTACCTTTGCTGGTTTCATAAAATAGGGTGGACCCCACGCCATTTTGTTTTCAGTTATTAATTTATTTAGTTTCTAAATAGCTGTAGAATAAGCTCCACATGAAAAGCACTAAAGGGTGCAAGTTTGTAGTATGTAGGGGGGTTGTTAAATTATATATCTGCAGGATAACTCTCTATCTATTCTTAGGATTCTGGCTGTGAACTTCCTGTGCTTGGCTGGTGAAATTCCATGGTTCCTTTGAGATGTGCGCATAAAAATAGGACAAGGCAAGGTCAGTATGCCGTCCATTTTTTTTCTCACACCCATTGCCTTGCAGTGGTGAGTCACATTCAATGCACGCAACCATACGAAGCATGCTGCAATTTTTTCCTCAGCCCAATTACACAGATCTGCACTGACTTATTGATAACATTGTGCAATGTGATTTTTTTATCGGACTTCACTTGTTCGATTTATAAACAAGTGTGAGTGAACCCTAAAGACAACTTACAGCTAATATACTTGCAACATTACAAAATAGACCCGACCAAACATGTACAAATTAAATTAAGTAGTAAATCCTAAAATGCGCTAGTAAGTTCTGCAGAGCAATTTATTTGTCATGTATGACAGTGATATAGGGATGATTAAACGTTGTCTGTCTGCTCAATAAAAAGTGAAAGATGGTGGTCTAAAATTTATTAATGGGATATAAATATTTTTGATACGTTACATTCTAATCTCTTATTATGAAACATATTTTACAATTCTGTATAGCTGTAACATCACTCACAATATAAAGGATGGTATTTTAGACAGTGTACATTAATGTATGTGACCTCTAAGATACTGAAATATAAAGCAAAAGATATAATGCGTGATTTATAAAAGACATCTCACTGAAATTTAAAAGCTTAAAGGTTCCTATGAATCATAATGATGTCAAAAATTCCAACCAGGGCTGATTGACCTATAGTTGCTCATTGAGAATTTGAGACTATCAAATATGATTGTGCAGCGCCCCAGAGTCCTGGTCGTTGCAGTACTGATGCTCCGCCACTAAGGGGAGTGATGGTACGTCTGAATGGCACTTAAGGAGTTCACCTGACCAGGTATCACAGACACCAATACACTTCATAGTCTGGCCTCCAGGGAGAGCTAAGGGCGCTATGTATTAGGCCACTCCTCACAATTTGATAAAACTGGGGGTTGGATAGAAAGTTAGTCAGAAGCTGACTGGGTTGGAACCAGGCAACATCCTGTGGCAGAGGGTGTTGCAGGGGAAGATTCAGGGGGGTCCCTGTCACGGGTGGGATCCTGACAGAGGCCTAGCGAACAGGAAAGAATGTTAAGGAACCGCGCCTGCACTACATCGCGGCGGTACCCTAAGAAAGGACAAGAAGTGAGGTTTATTGTGGAGAGTGAGAAATGAGATCAAAGCAAAAAGGAGATAACACCAGTAGGAGTCGTGCTGTAAGATCGAGGCAACATCCTATTGTGGCGCGTAGCCGGTGGCCGGAACGCCGAGGAAGTATTAAGTTCCAAGCATTACTTCAAACCAACGGCAGGACAGTTAATTATAGGTTGGCTGTCTCACCTAAATCACCTAAGCAGACATAGGGGGCAACTGTGGGAAAGGGGCGTCACTAGGGTCCCGGAAGAACTCCAGGCCTACCCGTCATACGGGTGCGTCCTATCCATATCATCTGGGGGACGGAGAAGAACATCAGAATAGACATAAGTTGTGGGAAAGAACATCAGAAAGAGACACAACAGTTGTGAGGACTATCCCATGGTGCTCAGCAGGGAAGGACTACAACACACAGGCGCTAGAAGGTAGGCACAGATTTCCACATGCAAAGGGAACTCTGGAGGTGCCATCAGACCGGCCGGTCTCAGACAGCCCTGTTAACCGTACTCTGGATTGAGGACCTTGAAGCCTTCAGTAAAGAGGTAAAGAGACTGCAACCCTGTGTCCTCATTATTCATCGCGACCTGCACCATGCACCACCATCATCACATCTTTCATTGGACGCCCCTTAGCAGGGTCACTGACCAGGTCTAGCCACCGTGACAACCCCAGAACTGAGACCGAGAGGCCCGGTACCGAGTATCCCGCGGCCCTGCGTCTGGGGGCGCTCCAATTGCATCACTATGCTACTAAAATAATAGTTTATATGGAACGGCAAATTTGGGAAGTATGGTAGTTGTTGAAGTATAGATAAAATGGTTCAAAATCACCCAGCATCTACAAAGTGGGTGGAACTGAAGAGGGATGGGGGAATTTGATGGGCTGCCACTCATCAAATTCATAATGATTGGCGGTGTTCCATATGCTACAAATCTTATTCCAGTGTCTGCCTCTCTCACACTCCACCATGCCCAATCCCCAAGACCGGTGTGAGAAATGCAGATTTTTATGAGGGCTTGGTTTTTGCTGGACAATGGTTTTTTAAAGATATCAAAGACAAGGGCCAACAGCCCGAAACACCGTGTCTGCGAATTGAGATACTGATTTGGCTTTTATCCTAAGGCCGGGGTCACACATGCGAGTTTTACTCGCTCGTGCTTGTAATCCCCCGGCGAATTAATGAAATGTAGGTCATTGACCTACATTTCCTTCAGTCGCGGTGATGCGCCCCCTGGTGGATGTCCTCATATGACCTGGAGCGTGGGAAAAAGTTCCCAGGCTGCAGTTCATGAGAACATCCACCAGAGAGCGCCTCACCGCGACTCAATGTAAGTACAGATCCAGCTTTCCTTTCAGCACCCGGGGGATTACAGACACGAGCGAGTGGTTTATCGCAGCTCGTGCCTGTAATATTAATTAACCCCTTCAGATGGATTACTTCGTGGGACGTGACGTTTCAGCAGAAGGTATGTATCTTGTGCGTTTATTATTTTGCCAAGCGAGGGCCTGGAAATGGATTGAGAGAACAATAAATTATTACAACAACCGCTGTGTTTATTTCATTAAAATACTTTTTAATCATGTGTGTGTGTGTTTTTTAACCCTTTCAAACAATTGGATTAATAATGGATTGGTGTCATAATTGACGCCTCTCCATTATTAATCTGGCTTAATGTCACCTTCCAATAGCAAGGTGGCATTAACCCTTCATTACCCCATATCCCACCGCTACAGGGAGTGGGAAGAGAGTGGCCAAGTGCCAGAATAGGCGCATCTTCCAGATGTGCCTTTTCTGGGGTGGCTGGGGGCAGATGTTTTTAGCCACGGGGGGGCCAATAACCATGGACCCTCTCTAGGCTATTAATATCTGCCCTCAGTCACCGGCTTTACCACTCTGGCAGAGAAAATTTTCGCCAATTTTTTCCGCCATTTAACCCTTTATTTTCGCAGCTACAGCGGCCAAATTTTGCACATACACACTACTAACATTAGTAGTGTGGAATATGCAAAAAAAAAGGGGATATGAGATGGTTTACTGTATGTAAACCATGTCTCATATCCTGTCGGGTTTGTGCAGGAGAAATGAAAAGCCGGCAATTGAATTACCGGCTTTTCACAGATATCGCGCTGAATGAAATCTAAATACAGAATATATATATATGTGTCTCAATGACATATATATATATATATATATATATATATATATACTGTATATATGTTTTCCCTAACATTTGAGCACATAAATCCATTAGATGTCGGTTTTGCAAGCCTGCGCGAAAATCTCGCAGTACGGATGCCATACGGATTACATACGGAGGATGCCATGCGAAAAATACGCTGAAACACCCTGACTACGGATCAATATTTTGGGAACATTTCTCCGTATTACGGACGTAGTACGGACGTATAATACGTGGCGTATTGTCGTACGCCAAGTGTGACTCCAACCTAAGTCATATTGCAAGACTCGTTAAAGGGTTGATTGTGACTTGTAGGATCGCTACTTCCAACAGGTGGCACTATAGAGTTTAAGTCCTCTTTTTCTCAGAAGAGGCAATTTGCATATTAAAGATATCATTAATTTTACCATACAATGAACTGGAAAATGAAGGGGTGCAGATGTGAAAAGTAAACCAGCAATACTACCATTGTTTTTTAAGTTTCGTCTTTAGAGTTCATTCTGTGGTAAAAAGTACCTGTCAATATGATTCTCCAGAACAGTACAAATATAGCAAAAATACAGTACCAACTTTTTCAGTGTTTTCAATATATTATTAGTGACATTTTTGGGGGCAAAAGGTTGAAAACTGTTTATAAAATTACATGGATTACGGCGTGGGACAGAATGACGGACAGGTGAGGGATATGGTTGTTTTTTATTTTTGTTTTATTACAGGAGACAATAGCTTCAATGGAATGGGTGATGACGTGTGTATGGTTTAATTTAGAATCATTAAAGGAGTCTGTGTCATTCTTTCAATTAACCCCTTTGCGCCACCCGCCATACTAGTACGGCGCTGCCGGCACTGCATTTGTGCCAGCCACAGTACTAGTACGGCGGCTCGATCACCGCGGTCTCGCGCTGAGCGCCGCGGTGATCGGGTGCGGGTGTCAGCTGCATATGACAGCTGACACCCCGCAGCAATGCCCACGATCAGCGCTATCGCCGATCGCGGGCATTTAACCCCTCTGATGCCGCTGTCAATAGTGACAGCGGCATAGAGGGGGATAGCGCAGGGACGGGGGCACCCTGCGCTCTCCCACCGGAGCAACGCGATGATATCGCGCTGCTCCGGTGACCTGGAAGGAGTCCCCGGATCCAAGATGGCCGCGGGACTCCTTCCGGGTCATTTACTGACCCTGCTTGCCGGCGCCTGCTGAGAGTTCCTAATAGCAGGCGCCGGCAAGCCTGTGGAACGTGCCTGTCAGATCGTTCATCTGACAGAGTGCTATGCACACTGTCAGATCAACGATCTGATCTAAAACAGTGATGTCCCACCCTGGGACAATGGTAAAAAGTTAAAAAAAAAAAAATACAATGTATAAAAATAAAATTAAAAAATCCCCAAATAAAGAAAAAAAAAACATTTCCCAATAAATCCATTTATTTATGTCAATAAAAAAAAAACAATAAAAGTACACATATTTGGTATCACCGCGTCCGTAACAACCCGCTCTATAAAACTATCCCACTAGTTAACCCCTTCAGTGAACACCGCAAAAAAAACAAACTAAAAAACAAGGCAAAAAACAACGCTTTATTATCATACAGGCGAACAAAAAGTGGAATAACACGCGATCAAAAAGACGGATATAAATATCCATGGTACCGTTGAAAATGTCATCTTGTCCCGCAAAAAAAAAGCCACCATACAGCATCATCAACAGAAAAATAAAAAAGTTATAGCTCTCAGAATAAAGCGATGCAAAAACAATTATTTTTTTATATAAAATAGTTTTTTTTTGTGTAAAAGCGCCAAAACATAAAAAAATTACATAAATGAGGTATCGCTGTAATCATACTGACCCGAAGAATAAAGCTGCTTTATCAATTTTACCACACGTGGAACGGTATAAACGCCCCCCCTAAAAGAATTTCAGGAATTGCTGGTTTTTGTTCATTCCGCCTCCCAAAAATCGGAATAAAAAGCGATCAAAAAATGGCATGCGCCCGAAAATGGTACCAATAAAAACGTCAACTTGTCCCGCAAAAAACAAGATCTCATTTGACTCTGTGGGCCAAAATATGGATAAATTATAGCTCTCAAAATGTGGTGATGCAAAAACTATTTTTTGTAATAAAAAGCGTCTTTTAGTGTGTGATGGCTGCCAATCATAAAAATCCGCCAAAAAAACGCTATAAAAGTAAATCAAACCCCCCTTCATCACCCCCTTAGTTAGGGAAAAATAATACAATTTTAAAAAATGTATGTATTTCCATTTTCCCATTAGGGTTAGGGTTAGGGCTACGGTTAGGGTTAGAGTTAGGGCTAGGGTTAGGGTTGGGGTTAGGGCTAGGGTTAGGGCTGGGGTTAAGGTTGGGGTTAGGATTTCAGTTAGAATTGGGGGTTTCCACTGTTTAGGCACATCAGGGGCTCTCCAAACGCGACATGGCGTCCGATCTCAATTCCAGCCAATTCTGCTTTGAAAAACTAAAACAGTGCTCCTTCCCTTCCGAGTTCTCCTGTGCGCCCAAACAGTGGTCCCCCCAACATATGGGGTATCAGCGTTCTCAGGACAAGTTGGTCAACAACTTTTGGGGTCCAATTTGTCCTGTTACCCTTGGGAAAATAAAAACGTGGGGGCTAAAATATCATTTTCGTGGAAAAAAAATATTTTTTATTTTCACGGCTCTGCGTTATAAACTGTAGTGAAACACTTGTTGGTTCAAAGTTCTCACAACACATCTAGATAAGTTCCTTGGGGGGTCTAGTTTCCAATATGGGGTCACTTTTGGGGGGTTTCTACTGTTTAGGTACATCAGGGGTTTCTGCAAATGCAACATGATGCCTGCAGACCAATCCATCTAAGTCTGCATTTCAAATGGCGCTCCTTCCCTTCCGAGCTCTGCCGTGCACCCAAACAGTGGTTCCCCCCCATATATGGGGTATCAGCGTACTCAGGACAAATTGGATAACAACTTTTGTGGTCCAATTTCTCCTGTTACCTTTGGGAAAATAACAACGTGGGGGCTAAAATATCATTTTTGTGGGAAAAAAAATATTTTTTATTTTCTCGGCTCTGCGTTATAAACTGTAGTGAAACACTTGTTGGTTCAAAGTTCTCACAACACATCTAGATAAGTTCCTTTGGGGGTCTAGTTTCCAATATGGGGTCACTTTTGGGGGGTTTCTACTGTTTAGGTACATCAGGGGTATCTGCAAATGCAACATGATGCCTGCAGACCAATCCATCTAAGTCTGCATTTCAAACGGCACTCCTTCCCTTCCGAGCTCTGCCGTGCGCCCAAACAGTGGTTCCCCCCCATATATGGGGTATCAGCGTACTCAGGACAAATTGGATAACAACTTTTGTGGTCCAATTTCTCCTGTTATCTTTGGGAAAATAAAAACGTGGGGGCTAAAATATCATTTTCGTGGAAAAAAAAATATTTTTTATTTTCACGGCTCTGCGTTATAAACTGTAGTGAAACACTTGTTGGTTCAAAGTTCTCACAACACATCTAGATAAGTTCCTTGGGGGGTCTAGTTTCCAATATGGGGTCACTTGTGGGGGGTTTCTACTGTTTAGGTACATCAGGGGCTCTGCAAATGCAACATGACACCTGCAGACCAATCCATCTAAGTCTGCATTTCAAACGGCGCTCCTTCCCTTCCGAGCTCTGCCGTGCGCCCAAACAGTGGTTCCCCCCCATATATGGGATATCAGCGTACTCCGGACAAATTGGACAATAACTTTTGTGGTCCAATTTCTCCTGTTACCCTTGGGAAAAAAAATTGCGAGCTGAAACATCATTTTGTGGAAAGAAAAAATGATTTTTTTAATTTTCACAGCGCTACATTCTAAACTTTAGTGAAACAATTGGGGGTTGAAAGTGCTCACCACACATCTAGATAAGTTCCTTAGGGGGTCTTCTTTCCAAAATGGGGTCCATTGTGGGGGGTTTCCACTGTTTAGACATGTCAGGGGCTCTCCAAAGGCGACATGGGTTCCGATCTCAATTCCAGCCAATTTTGCATTGAAAAGTCAAACGGCGCTTCCTTCCCTTCTGAGCTCTGCCATGTGCTCAAACAGTGGTTTATCCCCATATATGAAGTATCAGCGTACTCAGGACAAATTGCACAACAACTTTTGGGGTCCAATTTATCCTGTTACCCTTGGGAAAATAAAAAATTTGGGGCAAAAAGATCATTTTTTGTGAAAATTAATATGAAATTTTTTTTACGGCTCTACATTATAAACTTCTGTGAAGCACTTGGAGGTTCAAAGTGCTCACCACACATCTAGATTAGTTCCTTAGAGGGTCTACTTTCCAAAATGGTGTCACTTGTGGGGGTTTCCACTGTTTAGGCACGTCAGGGGCTCTCCAATCGAGCCATGGGTTCCGATCTCAATTCCAGCAAATCTTGCATTGAAAAGTCAAATGGCGCTCCTTCCCTTCCGAGCTCTGCCATGTGCCCAATCAATGGTTTACCCCAACATGTGGGGTATTAGCGTACTCAGGACAAATTGTACAACAACTTTTGTGGTCCAATTTCTCCTGTTACCCTTGGTAAAATAAAACAAATTGGATCTGAAGTAAAAATTTTGTGAAAAAAAAGTTAAATGTTCAATTTTTTTTAAACATTCCAAAAATTCCTGTGAAGCACCTGAGGGGTTAATAAACTTTTTGAATGTGGTTTTGAGTACCTTGAGGGGTGCAGTTTTTAGAATGGTGTCACATTTGGGCATTTTCTGTCATATAGACCCCTCAAAGTCACTTCAAGTGTGAGGTGGTCCGTAAAAAAAATGGTTTTGCAAATTTTGTTGCAAAAATGAGAAATCGCTGGTCAACTTTTAACCCTTATAACTCCCTAACAAAAAAAATTATGTTTACAAAACTGTGCTGATGTAAAGCAGACATGTGGGAAATGTTGATTATTAACTATATTATGTGATATAACTCTCTAATTTAAGGGCATAAAAACTAAAAGTTTGAAAATTGCTAAATTTTCATAATTTTCGACAAATTTTGTTTTTTTTCACAAATAAATGCAAGTCATATCGAAGAAGTTTTACCACTATCATGAAGTACAATATGTCATGAGAAAACATTCTCAGAATCACCAGGATCCGTTAAAGCGTTTCAGAGTTATGACCTCATAAAGTGACAGTGGTCAGAATTGTAAAAATTGGCCCTGTCACTTAGGTGAAAACAGGCTTCTGGGTGAAGGGGTTTAAGGGCCTTATTCTGGCTGTGTGTTTATTTACAATACAACTACAGGATTAGTAATGGATAGGTGTCTTATAGACGCCGTGGGCATGATGTCACCGTACAATACAAAGGTGGCATCAACTCCAGATATATGAACCCCATTTGCCACCACTACAGGGCAAGTGGGAAGAGCCGGGCAAAGCGCCAGAATTGGCACATTTAATAGATGTGCCTTTTCTGGGCGGCTGCGGGCTGCTGTTTTTAGGCTTGGGTTCAATGTCAATGGCCCCTTATCAACTTGAGAATACAAGCACCCCAGCCAGCTGCTTTAGCAAGGCTGGTTGTCAAAAAATGGGGGGACAGCACACCTTTTTTACAATTATTTAACTAATAAAAAACAGCATTGGGACGCCTTTATTCTTGATAACCAACCTTGCTAATGCTGACAGCTGAGGGTTGCACCCCCAAATTATCAGTTTTGCCTGGTTGGTTATCAAAAATACAGGGGAACCAAGCCAGGTGTTTTTTTAATTATTTATTTAGAGCACAGCTGCCGGCTGATGAATACACCCATCAGCCGCTCCTGCTATCGCTGTTATTAGCGGCAGCAGGCGCAGGTTCACAATCCACGTCAGTGACTGAAGGTAAACAGCTCGGGCTCATGCTGTCATTTGAAGTGTGAGAACCGTAGCTCTCTGACCGGCAGTAATGACTTTACCGCCTATCAGAAGTAGTGTTTGCTGCACTGTCATGCACATGACAGCGTGGCAAACACTGGATGTTCGGGTCCCCCATACAAGTAAATGGGGTCCATGCTTGGGTCCAGGTACTGTTCCGATACCCGAACCCGAACTTTTTTTAACTGTTCGGCTGAACTAGTCGGACCCGAACATCCAGGGTCCCGCCCATCAATACATGTAACCGCAAGTATGCATATGACAAACATGCACCTGTCACCTAACAGTCCCCTACATGAGGAATACAGAGGAATTTGGACAGTGTGCTGATGACATATTGTCACAATTCAGCAGTCTGCAGTTACATGAGACCAAGTAACCATTAAAATACATCAGTTTTATGCGCATTGTTGATAGGATGAAGAGTGTTAATATATTATGGATATTTAACCCTGTAAAGTATGATGTTCAGAAATGCTATTTTCTATCCATTACACTTCCATGAAACACTTGTCTGACCATGAAGTTCAAGAGAAGCTCTCTGTATATAGTATATCTGCAGTAATAATACACACATTGCAGATATAGAGAAACAAGTAGTAGTTGAGCTCACCTGCTTAGTGCACAGTAAAAAAAAGTTCAAAGCAGAAAGTCCAGGAAATGACCAGAATTTATTGAGATAAAATGTATTATTAATATATGTCTTCCGGTGTTGTTTCAAGATGATAAACTTAGGATCATAGTTCATAATGCTTGCTTTTTTTTAGCAAAAAGGCCCCTACATTAGGTAATGCTCTGGAGTGCGTGAAGATAAGGTGTTCTCTCCACTTCCTCCCTGCATAGTCATGATGGGGAGAACAACTTATTGTCGCGCTCACCGGTGGTCACTGTGACTCGCAGGCCCCTGCGCGGAAGATCCCTGAATACACTGCTCATAGAAGGGAGGAAAAGGTATGGATCGTGGAGGGAGTTTCTTCCAGGCATCGCACACCCTGGAGCCTGGAAGAAATCATTAGCAAAAAGAATTAAAATAAGTTTTCTCAACAACAAGACCACTAATATGAGGCATACAGGTAGGACTAGTTTAACATTTCTCATCTGTATGGCATATTAATAGCTTATACATGTCCCAGGGGTGACAGATTCCCTTTAACATGTTAACAGCCGAGGGTGAGCTCTCCTCAACAGAGAAATGTACTGGATTCTAATGCTAAATACCACATCTCTCATGGGGCTCATAAAAAGGTCTGATTTTATTTTGCATTATTAATTGTGTGATCACGGAGTTTAAGGTTGTTTTCTCAATTAGTTATTTGTATATACATTGTTTTGTGTTATATTTGTTAATTCACTTGTGTATCTTGTTCATTTTTTTCATACGTACACACGTACAGACTAACCAATCAGCCACAATGAGATTGCATATAGTTGTGTGGTCTTGGTGAACATTTAGGCAGTGATTAAAGACCGCAAAGGTCAGAAACGCATTGCCTTATCTTTTTAAGGTTTCCCTCTATGCCTCCTTGAGTACTGCTGTGTGAATTGTCTCTGATTTTATCTCTATTGGAATAAAAGCCTTTTTTAATGGCTGAACCGAGTGCTAATCTCTTTCTGGACATTGCAGATATAGTCTTGTCATTATTTCTAAACCCATTTCTTCAGCTTGAAAATTTAGGAGGGCAAACCTGAAGTATAAGAACTTGAAGCCTGTAAATGCCAAGGGAAAGATGGTTCCACATGTTCCAGGCTTTGGTCAAATGGTATTATGTGAAAGACTTAGTGTAACAATACTGGCAAAGTCATCCACCTAAATAAATTACTAACTGAGCCAAGAGAACCGGTAAGCCAAATTGGCAGCTGCCAAGGAGGGGGAAGCACCATTCAAATTTCTTTGACCAAAAAGTAGATGTTCCACTGTAAAGACAGGTGTATGTGTTATACTGGGGGAGTCCGAGCTGTTTCCTAAATTACACATATCATGCTATGCTTTGACCCGAAGAGCTTGTCCCACCGCCGTCGATTACAATAAAAACATAATTTTTATACTCATGCAGGGTAACTGTTCTCTGTTGAATAAGAGGCCTTCTTATCACACAAACTGCTTTTCTATGCCTTTAAAAACTTAGATTCTCATATACCTTATCAGTAAAAATAAAGATTTAGCTGTCAAAGGGAATGCTGCAAAGTAGCCAAACTTAATAAATCCTTATGAAGAAAGGGAGATTATGCAGCTGGCGCAAATCAATCTTAGGAGACAATTCAAGTTTTGGGAATTCCAAAGACACGTGGTAAGAATTAATCAGTGTTGGAAGAAGTTTCACACTGGGCGTATTTTGCGGAACTTTTTTCTTTTTAATAAACTGCATTTTCCAAGTGTGAAATAGAATGGAAAAACATAATTCTCACATATTAACCCCTTCCTGTCATCTGCCATGCATATACAGTCATGGCCGAAAGTGTTGGCACCCTTGAAGGTGTTTCAGAAATTAAGTATTTCTCCCAGAAAATTATTTCAGTTACACATGTTTTATTATAGACATGTTTATTTCCTGTGTGTGTATTGGAATAACACAAAATAATTGAGAAAAAAAGCAAATTGGACATAATTTCACATAAAACCCCAAAAATGGACAAGACAAAAAGTGGATGCAGAGTTATTTTTGGATGGAATCTGGAAAATATCTCTTCCATAATTCCATATAGCACTGCAAATATGACACCACGTTGTGTACTATAGAGCAGGGCCGGACTGGCCATCGGGCACTTCTGGCAAATGCCAGAAGGGCCGGTGCCAGTAGTGGGCTGCTCGATCCGCCTCCCCCCGCCCCCGCCGACTCCCCCCCTCGCCGTCACATTCAACTATACCGGCGTATAGACGCCGGTACAGTTGAATGCAATGATGGAGGAGAGAGCGTCTACAGACGCTCCCTCTCCCATCATTCCCCGCTCTGCCTCTGACACTGCGGGTGCGCGATGACGTCATATCATCGCGCACCTGCTGTGTCCCGGGCAGATTGCAGCTGCTGAGACAGGAGCAGGAAGCAACGCTGGCAAGAGGAGAGGTGAGGAGAGTGGGTTTTTTTGTGCTCTGTGCTGTATACTACTGTGTGGGCTGTGCTATATATAGTTCTCTGTGGGCTGAGCTGTATATAGTTCTCTGTGGGCTGTGCTGTATATAGTACTCTGTGGGCTGTGCTGTATATAGTACTCTGTGGGCTGTGCTGTATATAGTACTCTGTGGGCTGTGCTGTATATAGTACTCTGTGGGCTGTGCTGTATATATTACTCTGTGGGCTGTGCTGTATATAGTACTCTGTGGGCTGTGCTGTATATAGTACTCTGTGGGCTGTGCTGTATATAGTACTCTGTGGGCTGTGCTGTATATAGTACTCTGTGGGCAGTGCTGTATATAGTTCTCTGTGGGCTGTGCTGTATATAGTACTCTGGGCTGTGCTGTATATAGTACTCTGTGGGCTGTGCTGTATATAGTACTCTGTGGGCTGTGCTGTATATAGTATTCTGTGGGCTGTGCTGTATATAGTACTCTGTGGGCAGTGCTGTATATAGCTCTCTGTGAGCTGTGCTGTATATAGTACTCTGTGGGCTGTGCTGTATATAGTACTCTGTGGGCTGTGCTGTATATAGTACTCTGTGGGCTGTGCTGTATATAATTCTCTGTGGGCTGTGCTGTATATAGTACTCTGTGGTCTGTGCTGTATATAGTACTCTGTGGGCTGTGCTGTATATAGTACTCTGTGGGCTGTGCTGTATATATTACACTGTGGGCTGTGCTGTATATAGTTCTCTGTGGGCTGTGCTGTATATAGTACTCTGTGGGCTGTGCTGTATATAGTACTCTGTGGGCTGTGCTGTATATAGTACTCTGTGCGCTGTGCTGTATATAGTACGCTGTGGGCTGTGCTGTATATAGTACTCTGTGGGCTGTGCTGTATATATTACTCTGTGGGCAGTGCTGTATATATTACTCTGTGGGCAGTGCTGTATATAGTACTCTGTGGGCTGTGCTGTATATAGTACTCTGTGGGCTGTGCTGTATATAGTACTCTGTGGGCTGTGCTGTATATAGTACTCTGTGGGCTGTGCTGTATATAGTACTGTGTGGGCTGTGCTGTATATAGTACTCTGTGGGCTGTGCTGTATATAGTACTCTGTGGGCTGTGCTGTATATAGTACTGTGTGGGCTGTGCTGTATATAGTACTCTGTGGGCTGTGCTGTATATAGTACTGTGTGGGCTGTGCTGTATACTACTGTGTGGTCTGTGCTGTATACTACTACATGGGCTGTGCTGTATACTACTGTGTGGTCTGTGCTCTATACTACTGTGTGGGCTGTGTTATCTACTATGCGGGCTGTGCTATTTTATGCAGGCTGTGCTATATACTATGCGGTTTGTGCTATATAATATCCGGGCTTTGCTATATACTATGGGGAGTATATTATATTTTATGGGGGAGGCCATGTTATGTACTATGTGGCTGTGTTATATACTATTGTGGGGGTATATTATGTTCTATGGGGGGCTGCATTATATTCTATGGGGGGCTACATTATATATTATGGGGAGGTGGGCTGTATTATATTCTATGGGGGGTTACATTATACTCTGGGGTGGCTGCATTATACTCTGTGGGGTGGCTGCATTATACTCTGGGGTGGCTGCAATATACTCTGGGGTGGCTGCATTATACTATATGTGGGCTGCATTATACTGTATCGAGGACTATGGGGAATACGTTATACTATATGAAGAACTATGGGGTGCAGTATACTATGGGAAGTGAATTGTACTACATGGATGACTATGGCGGTGCATTATACTATATGGAGCACTATGAGGAGTGTATTATACTATGTGGAGGACTGAGCAGTGTATTTTAATATGGAGGACTATAGGGAGTGTATTATACTATATGGAGGACTGTGGAGCACATTATAATATATGGAGGACTATGGGGTGTATTTTACTAAACAAGTAAAATGCTGCATATTCAGATTGTTTTTGCTGGAACAAAAATCATTGTTTTCAGCAGCACATCACCAGTGTAAACTGTAGATGTGCTGCTGATAACATGATACTGTATGGTGATCTGTTAGTGATCTATTAGTGATCGTTCTGTCCCATCATCATTCCTCAGCTGGTGGAAAGAGACCAGGAAACAAGCATTGAACAACTTCAGTATTGTCGATCAAACTCATTTAGCAGCCTGAACTCAGCGCACGTAAATACAACAGAAATGCTTTTGTGTGATGTGCGATATGTTAGCATTTGGGGCCCCATTTTAAACTTTACCTAGGGCCCCACTTTGCCTAAAACCGGCCCTGCCTACAAGTGTACAAAGATATTATACAGTCACCATGTGACAAGTGGGCCTGTGTAACTTCAAATGCCAGGGCTGAATTTTAGTCCCAGTCCGGCCCTGCTATAGAGTCATTGTGTGCCACCACAAAGTCACCAGCACATGACAATATAGCATTAAGCTAGCCATAGAGCATCTCCCAACTGCTCCATATAAAATAAAGATGAGCAGAGCACTCCTGTGATTTCTGTGAGAGCTGTTGTCAGCGTCTTATCTCCCCGATTAACCAAAAGATTGGTCGATTCACACAATGCATATATCCATCCTCCAAAATAATCTGTCCAGGGACAGTTGAGAGACATCCATACCCAGAAGATGGCCACCCTGTTTAGACAACTTTTACCTATTATGGGGGCCCTTTAATCAATTTTAGCACAGTCTGTGATTTATTGAAATCACATAATTGTCTAAATGTGGCATGTTCCCTATTGCCTTTGGAGAAAAAAGCATGTAAAACTAATGCAGATTCATTTCCAGCAACTGTTTCTTTATCTCTTTATTTTTTTTAACATTTTGGAATTTAAAGGCTTATTTCCATCTCCAAGATCCTATCCCAATATGTAGTAGGTGTAATAATAATAATAATATTAGCAAATACCTCCAATTAGAAATATAATATAGTTCTTCTGATTTGCTATGCCATTTACCCCATGTGAAGGGCATTGCAGTAGCTTAAATATCCATTTTTATGACCACAACTAACTGTCAGTATATGATTGGTCACAACCATGGATACCTCAGCTAAGGCTTCTGTTTAAAGTATGTATTAATTATTAAAAATACATGATTAGTTGCTTACTTAATTACTGTGTTATCATATTACGTTTTGTCCTCTTTTTTGATGACAGATAAAGGCAACAAAAAACTTTTGTTCATTTTGTTATCCTGCTATCATATTGTCACAGTATGTCTATACATAGAAGTGCAAAGTAACATTAGCTGCATGTAATCAACCTCGCAAACATGAGAATTATTTATAGATGCATGGACGGACACACTGCCGGTTCAACGAGTGTGGCTGCACCGGGGCCCGGAGGCTCTGGGGGCTCCTGCAGGGTGGATAAAAATGAGGGCAATCTGGCCAGTTTATCCGGTCCCGAGGCTCTGGGGGCTCCTGGCCAGATTACCCTCTTGTGCGGCGGGCAGGGAGCAATCCCTGCAGCTCTGCTGCCTGCAAGAGAAAATGGCAGCGGAGCAGAGCTGCAGGGAATGGATCCATCCTGCTTCCTGCCCACGCATCCTGTCTCACACAGCAGCGGCTGAATGACATCATCATTCAGCGCCGCGGGTGTGTGAGACAGGAAGCTGTGGGCGATGGTGCGGCCTTCAGGATACCGTGCACAGAGGTGAGGTGAGGTGAGTGTGCGTGAGTATGCAGAGAGGTGAATGTTGCTGTGTGTCTGTGTGTGTGTAGTTGGAGAGGGCTATGATGGGGTGATGTGGCAGAAGGCAATGATTGGGTTGACTGAGAGGGCAATGATGGGGGTGATGGAGCAGAAGGCAATGATTGGGTTAACGGAGAGGGCAATGATGGGGGTGATGGGCAGAAGGCAATGATTGGGTTGACAGAGAGGGCAATGATGGGGTGATGGGGCAGAAGGCAATGACTGGGTTGATGGAGAGGGCAATGATAGGGGTGGTGGGGGAGAAAGCAATGATGTGGTAGTGGAAAGGGCAATAATGGGGTGGTGGGGGAGAAGGAAATGATGGAGGTGGTGAATGGGCAATAATGGGGGTGGTGGGGAGAATGAAATGATGGAGGCGGTATAATGGGCAATGATGGTGTGGTGGGGAAAAGACAATGATGGTGGTGGTGGAAAGGGCAATGATGGAGATGGTGGGGAGGAGGAAATGATGGAGGTTGTGGAATGGGTAATGATGAAAGTGGTGGGGGAGAAGACAATGATGATGGCAGTGGAAAGGACAATGATGGGGTGGTGCGGAGGAGGCAATGATGGGGGTGTTGGGGGAAAAGACAGTGATGGAGTTGGTGGAAGGACAATGGTGGGGATGGTGGGGGAGGAGGAAATGATGGAGGTCATGGAATGGGTAATGATGGGGATGGTGGGGGAGAAGACAATATTGGTGGTGGTGGAAAGGACAATGATGGGGGTGGTGGGGCAGGAGGAAATTATGGAGGTGGTGGAATGGGTAATGCTAGGGTGGTGGGGGAGAAGGCATTGATGGTGGCAGTGGAAAGGACAATGATGGGGGTGGTGGGGAGGATGCAATGATGGAGGTGGTGGAATGGGCAATAATGGGGTGGTGGGGAGAAAGCAATAATGGAGGTGGTGAAGAGGGCAATCATAGGGGTGGGGGAGAGGGCAATAATGGGATGCGGGGGGAGCAGGACAATGAGGGATGTGGAGGATTGGGATGGGAGGAAGGGGGATTTATAATGGATTTAGGAATGGGGGGTGGAGGAAGACGTTATCAATTATTATGTCTAACACAGTCCCTTAATATATAGTGTACTCACTTATGTATAGCACAGTCCCTAAGTGTATAGTGTACTCACTTATTCTGTATAACACGATCCGTAGTTACAGTTTCCTCTTTTGTTCTGTATATCACCGACCCTTATTACGTACCATCCTCTCTAGTTATATATGATGCCCTCCCTTATTATATAGCTTCCTCTGCTGTTATGTAAAGTGCTGTCTCTTACATAGTGTATTCTTGTTATTTTTGTTATTAACAGCGTCCTCTTTTATTACATAGTCCCCTCTCTTGTTAGATATAAAATGACTACTGATGGAGGAGCTTGTGACCAGACTACCAGTTCATCAGCTCCTCCTTTAGAGAAGAAGCTTTCCCATGCTCCATCAGCCATCATTGCATTATACAGCTAACAAGACAGGACGGTATGTAATTAAAAACAGGGCTCTATAAAATCCAATATGTAAGGGACGGTGCTGTACATAACAAGAGAGGGCACTGTATAATAAAGGACAGCAAAATACTAATAAAGGAGATTATGCAATATATACCCATGTGTGTGTGGCTCCTCCTCCTCCTCTTCTCTCTATACACGGCCCCTATTGGACAAACAATCAGCAGATTTGGGTTCCAGTATCATCTCTATGCTGATGACACCCAATTATACACTTCTTCCCCTGACCTCACCCCTACCCTAATTAAAAATACCAAGGATTGTCTGTCTGCTGTCTCTAACATCATGTCCGTTTTGGAAAGATTTAGTTTCAGATAGAGGGACTATCTGAAACTAAATCTTTCCAAAACGGAACTTCTTGTGTTTCTCCCTTCTACTAACATCACTCTACCCAACATCGAAATTACCCTAGAGGGTTCAACAATAACTCCCAAGCAGCATGCCCGCTGTCTTGGGGTCATATTCGACACTGAACTTTCCTTTACTCTCTATATCCGATCACTCACTCGCTTTTGTCACCTGCATCTTAAAAACATCTCCAGAATCCGACCTTTTCTCACCTTTGAAATTGCTAAGACTCTTACTGTCGCTCTTATTCATTCTCGTCTGGACCACTGCAACTCTCTTCTGATCAGTCTCCCTCTTACCAAACTTTCTCCTCTCCAATCCATCTTGAATGCTGCAGCCAGGGTCATATTTCTGTCCAACCGCTTCACCGATGCCTCCATCTTGTGCCAGTCATTACACTCACTACAGGGTCCAGTACAAACTCATCTCTTTCACCCACAAAGCTCTCCACAGTTCTACACCGCCTTATATCTCCTCTCTCACCTCTGTCTATTGCCCTACACGTGCCCTCCGTAGGGCCGACCTAAGACTAACATCCTCCGTAATCCAAACCTCACACCTCCGTCTCCAAGACTTCTCTCCTGCTGCGCCAGCTCTCTGGAATGCACTTCCCCAGACGATCAGACTGATACCTAGCCCCGACCTATTCAAGCGTGCTTTAAAAACCCATCTCTTCAAACAAGCCTACCACATCAACTACTCAGTAAACTAACTTTGCCCTGTTCCCTCCTTCCAAATATTATTCTGAATCTGCACCCTACTATTCATCTGTCTCCACACCCTCCATGCACATGATAACTGCACTTGATACTTGACTATTGCACTTAAACACACGGGCTGATGACCGGATCATGCAGCTTTATATGAAAATACCTATTTATTATAATTGCCAGACCTGAAATAACAATCACTTTTCACCTATTGTGTCCCCCCCATTTCCTTGTAGATTGTAAGCTTGCGAGCAGGGATCTCACTCCTAATGTCACTGTTTAAATTGTCTTAACTTGTACTGAATTTGTCTGTACATGTCCCCGCTTAATTGTAAAGTGCTGCGGAATATGTTGGCGCTATATAAATAAAAATTATTATATATTGTAGGGGTTTCACTCGCTCAAGTGTGACGGCTGACACTTAGGAGGCACGTTCCATCAAAAGTTCAAAGGTTTATTGCTCCATAAACCACAAAACAAAAACAGAAAACAAATAGCCTTTAGCTTAGGCAAAGGAAAAACAAGTGTCCAGTCCTTCAGGCTCAGTCCTGGAGCCTTAACACACTCTGGAGGCTAGCACCTCCACACATATCTACTGTGTTAAGCATTAGCCTTTTTTTTATAGGTCTAACCACACCCAGAACCAATCACATGATTAGACATGTGGTTATGACACCACCACAGGTCCTGAAACACATATAGTTAGGCATGGTTACATCACAGCGGCAAGCCACCTATGTGACACATATCTCCCGTCGACTAGACACCCTTTAGCCACGCTACAATATAGATATATATATATATATATATATAATGTAGCTTTGTCGCCTTAAAAGGTGGGGGGCACAGACACTTTTCCTGCACAGGGGCCCCAAGCTGTCTGTGTCTGACCCTGTATAGATGCATAGAACCATGTTATCAATCTGTGTTTTGCACATCTAAAGCAGAATGGTCATAGACTATTATGACCTCACACAATATCTTCTGTTTTATATAGATGAATGGTGTTTTTTTTATTGCAGGTTGTAGTACAAAGGGAGTTCACAAAGACAATGAGTTCTCACAGTGCTGTAAGAGACAACCTTAGTGTCTCAGCCATAGGCTTGCCTGGTGTTAGATTGACAAAGGAGCACTGCTTCTCTCTGTTACTTATGCTGGTCTCTGCACACCTTGTATTCTTATATCACGCACTGACCGTGCGCTCTCGAACTAGCTCATGTCTTCTGATCAGAGCCGGCAAGAGAGGGCAATGTCACTGTACATATTTCAGAGTGACTAGTATCTACTGCGCATACGTCAGAATTGACAATCGATGCTTGTTCAGTAGAGCAGGGACTAGCAAAGCCCCTGGAATGGATGTCAATGATGACAATTCCTTTCAGGAAAGGAACAGAGGCTGTGGTGGTGATCTCAGCCTCTGCCCCCTATTGACGACTTGTTTGAGTATCCCAGCATGAACTGGGATTCTCAAATGAAGAGTTATCAAAGAGGAAGTAGACAAAAAATAAATAAAGCATTTAGAAAGCATAGTAAGGGAAGGATAGGGAATTTTAAATTACAGTTTATTTGAAAATTAATTTGTGTTTCGGACCATCCTTTCAAGGTTTGAGAATACGAATCGTGAATGGTAATGATTGTTTCAAAAAACAGAACTGAAACTTCCTTGAGGACTGTTTCTCTATCACTTTTAGGACATTCAATATGTAATTTATAGGACTCTCATGGAGCCTCATATTTTACTATTCTACAGGTCAGGTCCCTTATTTCTCCCCTTATCAGTGAGTTAACTATGTATTTCGCAAAGCAACATAACCTTCAATCCTATAAAAACCTCAGGAAACAATAGTTTTTGCTTTCTGTATAAAAATACATCTAAGGTGTTTATGATTTAAGAATACATCTAAGGACCATTTGTTCGGGATTTTTTAATATCTTACCACTCTCTGCAGTGTTGAACAGAAGGGAGGTGCTGTAAGATCCAATGCCAGCGCTGTTTTCTGCAGCCACCTAGAAGTAATCAGAGGAAAAGAGTGGGCATCACATTTCCTTTATGAATTTCATTCAAAGAGAACAAATCGCATTATAAAAAAATGAAAAAAAAATCAAAAGTTTCTAAGTTAATAATAATAATAATAATAATAATAATATCAATAATAATAGTCATAGATTAGTAATTTAAAAATAATCCTACTATGTATCATACACTGAAGCACATGGTGTCATATAATAGCCAACACAGCAATCACACTTGCAATCTTTCTTTACAGTTTCAAGATAGGTATCATTTCAGTACTATGATCAATTCATAATGTTTAAAAAAGACTAGTATTTTAATGACTCTAGTGCATTTTATCATGTGTTATTGGGGTACTCCATTTTTGGTCAGAGGCCCTCTGAAAATTAGCTACAGTGGGTACAGCCATGAGTCTTCTTGGGAATGATGTTGTTTTTGGGAATTAAGTTTTTCACACCTGGATTTGGGGATCCTCTGCCATTCTTCCTTGCAGATCCTCTCCAGTTCCGTCAGGTTGGATGGTGAACGCTGGTGGACAGCCATTTTCAGGTCTCTCTCTTTCTGGTGTACTAGCTCAAAAGGGTGCTTCTACTCAATACTGAGCAAATGGTCTGAACACTTATGACCATGTGATATTTCAGGTTTTCTACTTTAATAAATTTGCAAAAATTACCATATTTCTGTTTTTTTAGTCAAGATGGGGTAGAGTGTACATTAATGAGAAAAAAATGAAATTAACTTTTTTGAATTTACCAAATGGCTGCACTGAAACAAAGAGTGAAAAATGTAAAGGGGGACGAATACTTTCCGTACCCACTGTATTTTCAGAATGTGACAATGGGATCACCAGCAATTAAATGTGCACCAAAGTTTATTTCTCGTACAGTACTACCACAGGAGATGTGAAGTATTAAATCGTAGCCATTCTAACTAAAGACTGTGAAATCTACAAACAAGTCATGTCTTTTAGGCTATGGTCACACTAGCAGTATTTGGTCAGTATTTTACATCAGTATTTGTAAGCCAAAACCAGGAGTGGGTGATAAATCCAGAAGTGGTGCATATGTTTCTATGATACTTTTCCTCTGATTGTTCCACTCCTGGTTTTGGCCTCAGAACAACACTATGAGCTTTGTATTATAGCCTCACTCTGCTCTGGCTAATTGATGAAGGTATAAAGGGGGCATTTGAACTCAATTCACTGAAATACATAATAGGGGAATGTGTTATGTTAGAATGATAAATCTCAACAATATTGTAAGCTAAAAGTGTCTGTTGTTTGTGGCCAACATACAACATAAAACAGATCCTTTTGTAGCTTCTATTAGAAGCGGATGTAACCCAAGCTTCACATAGTGCACATGTACCTCACATACAGTAGTGCACATGTGTATGAGCGATATGTGAGGCTTTATTTACATCTGTCTATAACAGAAGCTACAACATGATCTGTCCAATCTGAAGAATTATGGCAACCAACGACTGGCTCAGACTGACCCACAGTCGGTCAGGTGAATCCCTGGATGGGCTCCAGACATGAACAGTGTTTAGCACAGCACACTTAATGCAGTATACAAAAAGAAAGGCAGTATCTCATCTATTCATTTCACAAACTACCCAGATTATAAAATAGAAGCATAGGTCATATTGTGAATGAGGGTCAGGTAATACTGCACGTAGCTAAACAGTACTCTCCAGACCCCAGAGCATTTATTTGTTATGTAATGTTGGTATTCTTGTGCAAGATTTGTGTCCTAATATTTTATGTACTGCTGTTTGTATTGCTGATGCAATACCGTAATTTCCCTCGGGATCAATAAAGTGTATCATATCGCATCGTATCATAGTGCTTCTCACCAAATTAGAATATCAACAAAAAGTTAATTTATTTCAGTATTCACACTGTGGGGCTGGGAATCTGGTGCCTGCGCAGTGAAGCGGGTCACCGTGCACCATTGAAGATAGTGCCGATGTCTCGCAAGACTTCACAAGTCTTCCCAGCCCCGCAGTGCGAATACATCATAACACACTGCAGGGTGGGATCTGGGGCCTCCGCTACACGCAGGCGCGATATCGTTACATCGCCTGATGTAAGTTCCCGGGCAGCGTGCATGGCACATGCCCGAGAACTGATTGCAGAGCGCAGGCACCGGTGACATCATGACAGAGAGAAGAGGAAGCCCAGAGGACAGTGGGGGATGATGGACGGCTGCGAGGCGGTTGAGTCAGGGGGAGAAAACATACCTCCCTGACTCAATAGAGGTATGGCGGGAAATTTATAAAAGTGATTATTTCAGCATTCCTAGGGATAATAAACATAAGAGCCACCTTCACAGAATGCAGCCTTAGTGCTGCTGAAGGTGGCTATTTTACTTTAATAGGCTCTGGGGGGTGACAGGTTCCCTTTAAGGTCTGGCAAGTTTGCTGGTCAATCACGCTCAGTGATACTGTTATTTTTAAACCAGGTATTGGTACTGTTCCCAGTGTGGACAGGTGCCAAGTCCTGCTAGAGAATGAAATTTCCATCTCCAAAAAGCTTACCATCTCTGATTGTGGAAACTTCACACTAGACCTCAAACAGCTTAGATTGTGTGCCTCTTGACTCTTCCTCCAGATTCTGGGACCTTGGTTTCCAAATGAAATGCAAAATTTTCTTTCATCTGAAAACAACACCTTGAACCACTGAGCAACAGTCCAGTTCTTTTTCTCCTTGGCTCAGGTATTAGTCATGAGTGGCTTGACACAAGGAATGCGACACTTGTAGCCTATGTCCTGGATACATCTGTGTGTGGGGGCTCTTGCAGCAATGACTCCAGCAGCAGTTCACCCCTTGTGAATGTTCCCAAAATTTTTGAATGGCCTTTTCTTTACAATCTTTTCAAGACTACGGTTATCCCGATTGCTTGTGCACCTTTTTCTACCACACTTTTTCCTTCCACTCAGCTTTCCATTAATATGCTTGAATACAGCACTCTGTGAACAGCCATCTTCTTTAGCAATGACCTTTTGTGGCTTACCCTCCTTGTGGAGTGTGTCAAGACTGTCTTCTGGACATCTGTCAAGTCAACAGTCTTCCCCATGATTGTGGAGCCTACTGAAACAGACTAAGGGACCTTTTTAAACACCTAGGAAGCCTTTGCAGGTGCTTTTTGTTAATTATTCTAATTTACTGAGATAATGACTTTTGGGTTTTCATTGGCTGTGAGCCATAGTTATCAACATTAACAGAAATAAACACTTGAAATAGATCACTCTGTTTGTAATGACTCTCTATAATATAGGAGTTTCACTTTTTGTATTGAAGAACTGAAATAAATTAACTTTTTGATGATATTCTAATTTTGTGAGAAGCACCTGTAATATAAGAAATGAAAAATGAAAAAAATACTTATACTTACCTCACTGCACACCTCTCCAGCCACTCTGCTTTACACTGTTACCCATCCGGTCCTTGCCACATCTTCATATAATCACCGCTCGCGCTGCAAACATCAGTCCTCTCATGTTAGGCTGGGCTTCCAGCTGTGATAAAGCCCTGGAAGGTTTGACACATGCACACTCAAGGTCTCGGCACATGCTATGAAGTCATGGTGGTGTGACCTTTCAAGTGCTGGCTCAGCACGAGAGACCAGGTGATTTTTACTGCAAGTGACGTCAATCTGAAGATGTGGTGAGGACCTAAATGACGGTGAGCAGTGAGTTGAGTATGAAGATTTTATTTTCAATTTTATTATGGCCTTTTAGGCCACGTGCACATGTTGAGTATTTGGTGGGTTTTTTACCTCAGTAGTGGTAAGCCAAAACTAGGAGTGGGACAGTCAGAGGAAAAGTATGAAAGAAACACATCGCCACTTCTGTATTTTTTACTCACTACTGGTTTTAGCTTCCCAATACTGAGGTAAAAAACTCACCAAACACTTAATGTGTGCACATGGTATAACAGTTCAGAAAATTGGCGGCCATCCACCACCATTTTGATAAATTACAAAACATCCACATTTTGTCGAATGCAGATATTTGTAAAATTCAATTCTGCTCAACATTTTTTTTACTCATTTCTACATGGCACCCCTCAAGCGGAAACAAAGAAAGGGCAAAGTATGCCAGACAATCAAAACTATGTAACTGTACATAGAAAACAATATTTTTACATACTGTACAGTATGTTAGTGGTTTCCTTTAGTTAATAAAATTATTAATAAAATTACAATTTACGTCTGCAAACTTCATTTCTTTTTTCATTTTCAGATCTCTTGACACACAACTTTTCTCTTTTAGGAGTTTCAGGGTCATACATATAGGCTGCATGTGAGCTCTTTGTGTTCTTTGTGTCTGAGTTCTAATAGTGCACACATTTCCTCTTCATGTGCTTTCCTCTTTTTCTGTAAACTATTTTCTGTGCTCTCTGAAATACTTTCTCCCCTGCCCACAGTGTGGAAATCTGTGTAAAACCCCCTCACTCCTGCTATTTCTAATACAGAGAGAAGGGAGAGATAGAGCAGAGAGCCATCTGGAATATGAGTGGTAGCTCTGACAGAGTTGTCAGATTTTTGCTAGTGCTCAGCTAAAGAAGTTACAGACACCCTGCAGCAGCAAAATTGTAGAACAGTTTTAATGAAGAGTATTTAGAAAGTTGCTTAACTTTGCATTTTGAAAGCAAATTAACAATTTAAACATTATGTGCTATACTTAGCCTTTAAGAGTCCATTTTAGATGATGGAGCAGCAATGTTTTTTTAATAAACTGAAGAGAAAGGATTCCATGAAGGATACATTTGATGCAGAAAAATATGTGGCTAAAGTAAGCCCCAAATTTGGCCAGAAAATTACTGTTTAGAAAATTTAAACCACATCAAATTTACTGCATGATACAACTGATGGTCTCAAACATCCCATGCAAACCATATAAATATATTATATATATTGTATACAGTGCATTGAAAAAATATTCATACCCAGTGAACGTTTCCAAATTATTTCACATTACACTCACAAAACGTAATGTATTTTATTGGGATTTTATGTAATATACCAACACAAAGTAGCAAGTATTTCCTTCATACAGTATCAAGGAAATTATACATGGTTTTTTATATATTTTAAAAATATAAATTTAAAAATTATGTTATGCTCCAAAATTAAATCCTGAGTCACCAGTTGTCTTCAGAAATCATGACATTAGGAAATTGAGTCCACCTGTGTATATTCTCAGTATAGCTACAGCTGTTCTGTGAAGGCCTCAAAGTTTTGTTTGAGAATATTATTTAGGGATCAAACAGTATCATAAAAAACCAATGAACACACAAGACAGGTCAGGGATAAAGTTGTGGAGAAGAGAAAAGCAGTGTTAGGCTACAAAAAAGAGCCCAAGTTCTGAACACCTCACGTAGCATTGTTTAAATCATCATCCAAAAATGGAATGTGTATGGCACAACTGCAAACCTACCAAGACATGGTCGTCCATCTAAATTGACATCCCAAACAAGTAGAGCACTAATTAGAGAAGCAGCCAAGAGGCCCATGGTGACTCTGGAGATCCAAAGCTCAGGTGGAAGAATCTGTTCACAATGCAACTATTGCTTATATACTCCAGAAATCTGGCCCTTATGAAAGAGTGTCAAGAAGAAAACCATATTTGGAAGAAAACCATAAGAAGTCTTGTTCGCAATTTGCACATAGCCATGTAGGGGATACAGCTAACATATGGAAAAGGTGCTCTGGTCAGATGAGAACAAAGTAGAACTTTTGGGCTGAATGCAAAATGCTATGTGTGGAAAACTAACACTGCACATCACTCTGAAAACACCATCTCCGCCATCAAACGTGGTGGCAACATCACGCTGTGGGGATGCTTTTTGTTTAGCAGGGAAAGGAAAGCTGTTCAGAGTTGATGGGTAGGTGGATGGAGCTTAATACAGGGCAATTTTAGAGGAAAATTTGTTAACCCCTTCATGATGGAGCCCTTTTTTGTTTTTGCGTTTTTGTTTTTTTCGCTCCCTTCCTTCCCATAAATTTTTACTTTTATTTCAATATGGCCATTTGAGGGCTTGTTTTTTGCGGGACGAGTTGTACTTTTGAATGACACCATTGGTTTTACTATGTCTTGCACTAGAAAACGAGAAAGAAATTCCAAGTGTGGCAAAATTGCAAAAAAGGTGCAATCTTGTTTTTTGCTTGGCTTTTTTGCTAGTTTCACTAAATGCTAAAACTGACCTTCCAATGTGATTCTTCAGTTCATTATGCGTTCATAGACACCAAATATGTCTTGGTTATTTTTTATGTAAGTGGCGAAAAAAAATTCCAAACTTTGCTAAGAAAAAAAAATACACAATGTTCCGATACCGGTAGCGTCTCCACTTTTCGTGATCTGGGGTCGGGTGAGGGCTTATTTTTTGCGTGCCAAGCTGTTGTTTTTAATGATACCATTTTGGTGCAGATACGTTCTTTTGATCGCGCATTATTGCATTTTAATACAATATTGCAGTGACCAAAAAAACATAATTCTGGCGTTTTTAATTTTTTTCTCACTACGCCGTTTAGCGATCAGGTTAATCCTTTTTTTATTGATAGACTGGGCGATTCTGAACGCGGTGATACCAAATATGTGTAGGTTTGATTTTTTTATTGTTTTATTTTGAATGGGGTGAAAGAGGGGTGATTTAAACTTTTATATTTTTATTTCTTTTTTCATATATTTTAAAACATTTTTTTTCCTTTTGCCATGCTTCAATAGCCTCTATTATTGTTTTATTTTGAATGGGGTGATTTAAACTTTTATATTTTTATTTCTTTTTTCATATTTTTTAAAACATTTTTTTTCCTTTTGCCATGCTTCAATAGCCTCTATGGGAGGCTAGAAGCTGGCACAACTCGATCGCTCCTATGTAGCTGAATTCCTGCATTGCTATGAGCGCTGACCACAGGGTGGTGCTCACAGCAATCCGGCATCAACAACCATGGAGGTCTCAAGGAGACTTCTGGTTGTCATGCCGACACATCGCTGACCCCCAATCACGTAACGCAAGTAGGAACAGAACTTTTGCATTAAAGGGTTAATCTATCACCTACAATATACAGTACATTTAAAAAGAAGACAAAAGTCCACAGTTTTGGTGATCAGTGGGAGCCTCAATGGCCAAAACCTCAACAATCCAGAAGTTATCAGCCATCATGTAGATAGGTGATAACTTTTTATTACCAGAATACCCACATTATAATGTAGCCTAAAGCTCACTTAGGTTTATAGGGGCTTATTTGTTTCAGAATAAGTTTAACTGATTTAGAACTTATTAGTAGTTTATTAGTATTTAGTATCATTTTGAGAAAAATGTAAATTAGAGATAATATACAGTGGGGCAAAAAAGTATTTAGTCAGTCAGCAATAGTGCAAGTTCCACCACTTAAAAAGATGAGTGGCGTCTGTAATTTACATCATAGGTAGACCTCAACTATGGGAGACAAACTGAGAAAAAAAAATCCAGAAAATCACATTGTCTGTTTTTTTATCATTTTATTTGCATATTATGGTGGAAAATAAGTATTTGGTCAGAAACAAACAATCAAGATTTCTGGCTCTCACAGACCTGTAACGTCTTCTTTAAGAGTCTCCTCTTTCCTCCACTCATTACCTGTAGTAATGGCACCTGTTTAAACTTGTTATCAGTATAAAAAGACACCTGTGCACACCCTCAAACAGTCTGACTCCAAACTCCACTATGGTGAAGACCAAAGAGCTGTCAAAGGACACCAGAAACAAAATTGTAGCCCTGCACCAGGCTGGGAAGACTGAATCTGCAATAGCCAACCAGCTTGGAGTGAAGAAATCAACAGTGGGAGCAATAATTAGAAAATGGAAGACATTCAAGACCACTGATAATCTCCCTCGATCTGGGGCTCCACGCAAAATCCCACCCCGTGGGGTCAGAATGATTACAAGAACGGTGAGCAAAAATCCCAGAACCACGCGGGGGGACCTAGTGAATGAACTGCAGAGAGCTGGGACCAATGTAACAAGGCCTACCATAAGTAACACACTACGCCAACATGGACTCAGATCCTGCAGTGCCAGACGGGTCCCACTGCTTAAGCCAGTACATGTCCGGGCCCGTCTGAAGTTTGCTAGAGAGCATTTGGATGATCCAGAGGAGTTTGGGGAGAATGTCCTATGGTCTAATGAAACCAAACTGGAACCGTTTGGTAGAAACACAACTTGTCGTGTTTGGAGGAAAAAGAATACTGAGTTGCATCCATCAAACACCATACCTACTGTAAAGCATGGTGGTGGAAACATCATGCTTTGGGGCTGTTTCTCTGCAAAGGGGCCAGGACGACTGATCCGGGTACATGAAAGAATGAATGGGGCCATGTATCGTGAGATTTTGAGTGCAAACCTCCTTCCATCAGCAAGGGCATTGAAGATGAAACGTGGCTGGGTCTTTCAACATGACAATGATCCAAAGCACACCACCAGGGCAACGAAGGAGTGGCTTCGTAAGAAGCATTTCAAGGTCCTGCAGTGGCCTAGCCAGTCTCCAGATCTCAACCCTATAGAAAACCTTTGGAGGGAGTTGAAAGTCCGTGTTTCCAAGCGAAAAGCCAAAAACATCACTGCTCTAGAGGAGATCTGCAGGGAGGAATGGGCCAACATACCAACAACAGTGTGTGGCAACCTTGTGAAGACTTACAGAAAACATTTGACCTCTGTCATTGCCAACAAAGGATGTATTACAAAGTATTGAGATTAAATTTTGTTTCTGACCAAATACTTATTTTCCACCATAATATGCAAATAAAATGATAAAAAAACAGACAATGTGATTTTCTGGATTTTTTTTTCTCAGTTTGTCTCCCATAGTTGAGGTCTACCTATGATGTAAATTACAGACGCCTCTCATCTTTTTAAGTGGTGGAACTTGCACTATTGCTGACTGACTAAATACTTTTTTGCCCCACTGTATGTAACTCTTCAATTGTTTTCTATTTGCATATGTTTCATAATCATAAATTGTTATTTTTTTATATTGTGTCTATTCTAGTTTTTCAAGTTACCATTTTTGCTTATTTATTACATTCTTATTCATAAGGGATCAGAACAGGGGTCTTTTCCCCATGGACAATGCCACCCTCTATGGGTTGTGTCTGATATACGTAAGTCAGCCTTACTCAAATGGTTAAACTCTACTTTTACATGAACATCAAAAATAGAGCAACAAGGAAGCTGGATGCCATAAAAATACAATTTTTATTAATAATATATTAAAAAAGAATAACTTTTTTTTAAAAAAGTCAGTTAGGAGGGGACAACAGTGCAAAGATAGCAACCATGCAGGGAGGTATAATAGTGCGGTACAATAACGTAATCACAATAGAAAATATATATTTCCCTGATCACTATGAACTAAGAGACATAGTGTACCGTGTCTGTAGTGAGCAGAAAACTGCTTCAAAAAAGGTTATGCTATGCCACAAATACAAATTAAATGGTTATGTCATGTTCACATTTTCTGCTCACTACAGACAGAAATAAGGTGATTAAGAGAAGATATAAAAACTTCCTGTAACACAATATTGAAGGCGCATTTTCTCTGAAGTAAAGCCAAGACATTTCAAGGTTACATGATATAAACAGTGCAAAAAAAGAACTTGCATTTGACTTCAATGTGTAAACTGTGGCATTATAAGGGTATTATTACGTTAATTATTTGGTGCAAAAAATTTTGTATCTCTTGGCAGGAAAAATGTAGCGTAAAATAGATACTTTTTTGTCTAATTTTTTAAGTGATTTTTGCAGGCGTTTCTAGTGCAGATTTTTCCCCACTCATTAGTATGGGTGAAATCGCCAGCAAAAAATACTCTAAGGGTGTGTGTCCACGCTCAGGATGGCCGGCGGTATCGCCGCAGCGGCGAAGCCGCTCAGTGCTAAGCCCCGCCCCCTTTCTGGGACGCGATGGTGCCGGATGTGTACAGTACACATCCGGGATCATCGCACCCCTCGCCATAGGGCCCTGTGTTATTCCTTGCGGCGACGCTGCGTCCCCGCAAGGTGTATGGACATGCTGCGATCTGAAAAGACGCGCAGCATGTCCGGAGTCGCAGGGCCGCCGCGTGCGGGTTTCCACGCATAGTGGACACGGGATTTCAACAAATCCCCTCCACTATGCAGGAACATCTGGACGCTGCGTGTTTGACGCTGCAGCGTCAATCACGCAGCATTTACTTACCGTGGACACTCACCCTAAAAGAATTGACCTCTTACATATTTAAATCTGCACCAAATCTGCAAGTCACAAATAAGCAACGAGTGCATGAGACTTTAGGATTGTCATTCACTTTGCTGGTACTTGGAAATCCTTCAGGTTTTGTGAAAACACGTAGAAAGCGCGACAAAACTGCAATGTGTGCACAGGCCCTTCATTTTATGATGATGGACATAACTGTATGTAGTATAACCTTGATTTACAAATAAGGGAGCGTTTTAGTCTTTGGCACGCTGTTGTTGGCCTTGTTCATATCACTTGTACACGAGATCTTTTTGCCAAGCACATTTTATTCTCATACTAAGAATATTTCTAGCTATCAGATAGTAACAAGGGGTGTGAATTCATTATTTTTGTCTATGCGTGAATGCTGTGTTACATATATTGCTCACTAAATCATATTTGTACTAGTCAGATTAGAATTTTATGCATTTGATACATTGCATGGATGATCAGGATGGTTGTACCTTTATTTCATAAGTCGTTCCAGGAGTCAGACTGGTCAATAAAACCTCTAGACTGTCTGGCGTGGTCGCTACTTGGGTATAAGATGACTGCATCCATGGGCAAACCTCTCTGTAAATGACGTAGTATGCTATGATCTTCCCATTTGTATTCCGTGGAATAGACCAAGATAGCAGGATTCCTGCAGAGCCCACTCGTTCTCCGGCTAAGTTATCAGGGGGTCCTGGAACTAAAAAGACAAGACACGAGTTACCACAATGACGTGAAAACATGACAGGCTACTGGTTCTCTCACGGACAAGGGAAGGCAGCCTTTGTAAGACAGATTAGTTGTTAACATCACTCTCTTCTCCCTAGTACGGACTTACAGGTGATGATTATATACAGGAACTGGAGAAACATTCTTTAACAAGAATGTCAGAAATGCAATGTTGTAAAACTACGCAGAGTCGTTTCACGTCGATGCCAGATTGGTTCTGATAATTTTAAGTTAAACAAAGAAAACTACTTTAATGGCATCGGTGAATGTAGTTTGCATGTAATAGGTTTTCTCAACAACCTTTTGGCACACACCTCTCCACGTGATAAACACTGTGCAGAATTGTATCAGATCTGGACATTTTTATAAACATTCTTCTATCCTTTGGCAAATGGCTTATTTTTTACTTCCACAAAAAGTAGCAATTTGTATTCCGATAACATGCTAATCTACAGGCTCACTAAATCCTTCTACTCTGACTAAGATCACAATGCCCTTGTACCCCTGCACATGAATAATGCATGCAGAAATCCAGGTTCTGCAAATCCCTATTCTAGTCAAATAGCAAAGGAAAAACCTAGCTAACCAAACAATGTATGTGGGTTTTTTCAGCATGTGCCTTTCTTTCTGCTGACCCAAGACAACTTTATACGTAAAATGATGTCAGTTTTCATATTTTTGGGGAGATCCAGACACTTTTAAGGGCTGAAACATAATATGTTGCACTTATGGCTACTGTACTAATGGGTCTAAGCTAGAGTTGATGTGAATTGATTCGAACGGCGCAGTCCGATGGCCATGACAGTAATCTGTGGTAGTAGTATGGCAACCGTATGAACCACCTCCTAGCTTACGGCAACCGCGACTCCTCCTTTGATTATCTGGCCTGTCATGATATAAGCCACAACTATAAAGTCTTGCCAGAGCGACTAATCAAATGATGATGTGCAGATGCCATCAGGTAAGAGGTGGGTCTCACTACTGCCATCCAGCAGCCAGAGATTACTGTTGTGGACTTGTGAATCAATTCACACCAACTCTAGAATGGGCATCAATTTATTCAAACAAAACTCAAATAGGACTTAAATCCGTAGCTAAATCCACAACAGCCAAATCTGCACCAAATTTTGTTTTTGGTTTTGCAGAGGGTATGCTTTTGGACTTGCCATAGCTTTCACACTTTGAAATTCAGGGACCGACATACAGTGGGGGAAATAAGTATTTGATCCCGTGCTGATTTTGTAAGTTTGCCTACTGACAAAGACATCAAGAGTCTATAATTTTAAGGGTAGATTAATTTTAACATTGAGAGATAAAATACCAAAAATAAAATCCAGAAAATCACATTGCATATATTGCATACATTTTTTTTAATTTTGCAGTGAGAAACAAGTATTTGATCCCCTACCAACCATTAAGAGTTCTGGTTCCTACAGACCAGTTAGACACTCCTAATCAACTCGTTACCTGCATTAAAGACTGCTGTCTTACATAGTCACCTTTATGAAAGACTCCTGTCCACAGACTCAATTAATCAGTCAGACTCTAACCTCTACAACATGGGCAAGACTAAATAGCTTTATAAGGATGTCAGGGACTAGATCATAGACCTGCACAAAGCTGGAATGAGCTACAAAACCATAAGACGCTGGGTGAGAAGGAGACAACCATTGTTGCAATAGTAAAAAAAAAAGTGAAAGAAATACAAAATGACTGTCAATCAACATCAATCTGGGGCACCATGCTAAATCTCACTTCGTGAGGTATCCTTGATCATTAGGAAGGTGAGAGATCAGCCTAAAACTACATGGTGGGAACTTGTTAATGATTTCAAGGCAGCTGGGACCACAGTCACCAAAAAAACCAATGGTAACACATAATGCCGTAAAGCTTTAAAATCCTACAGTGCCCGCAAGGTTCCCCTGCTCAAGAAGGCACATGTGCAGGCCCGTCTGAAGTTTGCCAATGAACTCCTGGATGATTCTGTGAGTGATTGAGAGAAGGTGCGTTGGTCAGATGAGACAAAAACTGAGGTCTTTGGCATTAACTCAACTCGCTGTGTTTGGAGGAAGTGAAATGCTGCTTATGACCCAAAGAACACTGTCCCCACTGTCAAACATGGAGGTGGAAACATTATGTTTTGGGGGTGTTTCTCTGCTAAGGGTACATGACTACTTCACCGCATCAATAGGAGAACGGATGGAGCCATGTACCATAAAATCCTGAGTGACAACTTCCTTTCCTCTGCCAGGACATTAAAAAAAGGTCATGGCTGGGTCTTCCAGCAAGACAATGACCCAAAACATGCAGCCGCGGCAACAAAGGAGTGTCTCAAAAAGAAGCACATTAAGGTCATGGAGTGGCCTAACCAGTGTCCAGATCTTAATCCCATAGAAAACTTATGGAGGGAGTAAAAGCTCTGAGTTGACAAGCGACAGCTTCAAAATCTTAATGATTTAGAGATGATCTGCAAAGAGGAGTGGACCAAAGTTCCTCCTGACATGTGCGCAAACCTCATCATCAACTACAAAAAAAATTTCACTGCTGTGCTTGCCAACAAGGGTTTTGCCACCAAGTATTAAGCCTTGTTTGACAGGGGGATCAAATACTTAGTTCTCACTACAAAACGCAAATGCATTTTTATAATTTATACAATGTGATTTTCTGGATTTTATTTTTGAAATTCTATCTCTCAATGCTAAAATTAACCTACCCTTAAAATTATAGACTGTTCATGTCTTTGTCAGTGAGCAAACTTACAAAATCAGCAAGGTATCAAATAATTATTTCCTTCACTTTATCATTGGTTCATCCTGGGCCCTTGGCAGCTGCACAAAGGCCCAGTATGTAATAGGGAGCTAGTGCCGCCAAAGCTGTTGAAATTGTGCATAATGATGAGCTATTGGACTGCAAAGAGCCCATACAGTATATTGTTTTTTCAAATGGGCCCTCTTTCATCTGTGTTTGCTCTCGGTAAAACCCACAGCGAGAATCTACTTTTTAATTTGACATTGTGGACCTTTCGTCTGGATTTCAAGTCTACAGCACAGGTTAATTTAGGCTGTGTGCGTGCAGCATATAGAAAAGATTTTGCAGAATCGCTTTCGCAATGCTGGTACTGTAATTCACAGTGAACTTTACAAATTCCAGCCAAAAAATTAAGTATTTCTATCTCTTGTGTATATATCCATAGAGTATGTTACCATGGATCATATCCGCTGTGGAGATCAACAACAGCAAAAAAACAAAAACAAACCTGTGAACATTGTTGCAGAAATGCTACAAATTCTTAGCACTTTGCCACCAACATTGCAATAGGTGAAGTCTGTGGCAACATTTTCAGCATAAATTGACATACTATGGTTTTCAAATCTGTAATGCCAGTTGTTTTATGCTGCGGATATTCTCAGCGGTGTGTCCAAAAGATTTTGTGTCATTACATTCACAATGCTGCTACTTTAATATGCAGTGGAAATTCTGTTGCGCATCCAACTTATGGGAACCTTCTCTTAACGTTTCAAATGAAAATAGTTAGACACATACAATCCCAGTTCTATAGTCAAAAATTAGCTTTTATTAAGCCTCATGCACATGGTCGTAGGGATTGTAGAGTCCAGTTTTTTTACACCATCATGTTCTGCAATACAGAGGTATTCTGCGGTAGAGTACAGACAAGGAGGCCTTTAATGGCAGCACATGGTGCTTATGACCCTATAAAATAGGTCCTCTATGTGCCTGCAGACAGGATCCATACACCCAACCTACTCATGTGTATGAGGCATTAGGTGTGAATTGTTTTACCGATGTACCAAGTAAACATTATAAAACAATCTTTAAATATTAAATTACTTATTTTATGAGGTGTACGCATTAATTACCCAAACCATTGTAGCCTTATCTAAATGCTCTTATCTGCTGTACAACTGATCAAAAACAAAATCCAGGTTTTTAGATTTTTTTTTTATACTTTACTCTAAATTGAATTTACTCAGATCTGTCACTTTTAATCTCTGTTATGTACATGAAAGCATATCAGTTGAATATGTTTGAGTATGGTGTGCACACAAAGTGCAGGAGACAGCACAAAAGTCAAGTATGTGTCTCTTTCAAGTGAATTAGACACTTTGGAAAATCTGTGAATATTTTGGTGTCTATATATTCAGATTGATTTCTCCAAATTCAGCATGGTTTCACACAGATTGTTTTTTTTTGGGGGGAAACGGTCCTTCAGTGTAAACAATTTTTTTTCTTTTTGGCAAAGCAGAAGTAAATTCAGAGAAAATGTTAATCTAAATGACAGATATTTTCTTATTGTTGGGTTTACTCATGGATGATGATAAAAAATAAAGCATTCAAAACTGAGTTTTACCAAAAGTTTGTGCATGTGAAGCCATCCTTAAAGATGTTTTCCATAGCAGAAAGATTCCAGATCATTTGATAGTGAGTTCATTGTAATATATGATAAACGCTATGAACATTGGCATAGTTAGTTAGGGAGTATTAAACAACCAGCTGGACTCTTGACATTTGCAATGAAGTGAAATGAGCAAGCCGAGATTCTGCGATAGAGCAAGATCAGTAAGTTATACGTAGTTGTATCAATAATTCAATTTTGTGTGTATGTTCGGAGGCGTGAAATAGTCAAGATCCCACCCAACAGTATAAGACATAGAAATAAAATAAACTTACTGGTTTCGTTCGTCATCACCAACTTGCTGTCTGGGGAGCTGAAGGCTGAAGAAGACACTGAAGAAACAGCTACACTATACGTGGTACCAGGAGCAATGCTGAAGACTTCTGCCTAAAATGCCAAACACACATTCAGTAAGTGAAATATGAAGTGTAGAAAGCAGGAAAGTACCGGTCAATTCTGGAAGTGCTGGCATCACATAATCCCAGAGAAGTAGCAGACTTACATTCCCACCTTGATAGATGATGGTGTAGGCAACAAAACTCAACAGGAAATATTTCCACGTTATGTGAAAAGTTTCAATCAAGAAGGAAGAACAGAAAAACTTCATTTGATACTGAAGGCTAACGTTCTTTCCCTGACTTAGATATTTGTGTTTGCTTCCAATGTAAAAAAAAAAAAAAAAGGAAAAGTACAACAAAATAGAAAAAAGAGTATATCAACAGAAGCAAAAGGTATAAACCAGCCTACCTGCAAAGGTGTAGCGCTCCACAGAAGCAGCACAGAAGAAATAAAAAAGGTATTCATTATTTTACTCTCCAGAAAGTAGAATTGTTCCTATGTCTTTTTGGTGGTAACAGGGAAATGTTGCCGGCATTAATGATTTAAGGCAAGGTCTGCCTGCACAGTGCACAATTAATGAGTCTGTATTACTCAATAGCACTCCCCTTTCTTTGTTAAACTATTCATGAACTCCTGAGTGACTGACTGGAGTTTCATGATGAACTTTAAAAAAAAAGAAGTATATTAATTGTTGTTAGGGTAACAGCCTCCTCATGTTGAAATCTGCCCCCACAGATTTAGCATAGATCATTTGAAAGCATCCTATACTAAAAAAAAGTAAGAAAAAGGATACAAGAAGCCAGTTTTACGGTTGGTCAGCTTTGCAAAGAATATTCCAATGAGCTCGGAGTATGAACAAAAGTTGCCCATCCGCGTACCATAATGAAAAACATACCTGATACTCCCCACCTCCAAGATCTCTGACAGTAACAAAGCCATGCCGAGGGGAGAGATCCACTTGATATCTTTCCACCCGTCCGCGAGGTTGCCTCCAGTATAGTGAAAAGGAGTGTGTTGAAATATTGAAAGCAGTAAGTGCTATAGGGGCTTCAGGTTCTAGATGGAAAGAGGAAGAAAACAAGGAGATAAAACTGTCTATCCACGTACAAGCTATACACATAGATTTAGGATTTGCCTTTTATTGTTGGTACTTAGTGATAACTTATTACTTTCGATTGCAGTCCTGTTTTAAACCATATCATGCAATCAGGCTAAATTATTCCAAATGACTAATTGAAGTCTACTACAATTATGGGATTCCATTTAAAAATCTGAAAGTTTGTTGTAATGTTGTTCTTAAAGCCTCTGATTTTCCAACAGTTTTTGAAAAATGTACCTATGTTTAGTACAAGTTTATTTTATGCGTACTGTTGCCTGCTAATACAAATAGGAGATATATAATTCACGCGGACACTTACTTGTAACTGAACGATAAAGATCACAAGATCACAATGTCTTCATTTATTTTTTAATTAAAGTCTAAATTTTAATTAAAGCCATGTTAAGCTATTGATGGGAGAAAAAATGTCACTGTTAGACCATTAATAGGTCACTCACTAGGTAATAATAATGTAATAATTTGTCATGCAATGTCCTAACTATACAAAAATAAAATTCAGCTTCACTTCAAATGACTTATCACCCTCTTATCCGGGCATTTTAAGGACTGACACCATGACAGATGGAAGCCTGTAGGAATATTGTCTTGAATGGGAGAGTATTGGATTACAGTTGCTCCCATGGTTGGTTACATTTGTTGTATGCTTATACTTACAGATTGTCTAAGTCAGAAATACACATATAGAGAGCACTAGCTGTGCCCAGTTATTACAGACAAGCTGACCGGACAAGCTAGCATGCAGGCAGTGTATGTAATTAGAACATGGCTCCCTGCTCACATCTCTAAGATCTGTGTTCAGGGTCCGTGTCAATTACTCAAGACCTTGCAGAAATTTCCAGCTCAAAAGGAATGTTGGTCATTTGTAATAGTAGGACAAATTACTGCGTGTTCGAATGATTGTATTACACTGCAGATTGCTAAGGTAAATTGCACGATATTGCATGAGGTATGATTTTCAGCAATAAATCTAAAATATTAATACTGAAAATAAAACATTTTAAATACACAAGTTCAAACAGAAAATAACAGCTCAGCACACCCACATCACTTGCATCTTAAGTACACGACAACCTGATCAGTTAGCGAGGTATAACATCAGAGGAAAGTCGGCACTCGGTTTTCCTTGGTTCAATACTTTATTGGAAATCCAAGTGCACAAATTGCATACAAGAATGAACAATATTTGGGCCCTTTGCAGTCCAATAGCTCATCATAACACACCTATTTTGAGGTAGAAGTGGGCCCTTTTAACTCTTGAGCTCACCGATGATATGTGTACCACTGGTCTAATGCAATTTTGTACTATGGGCCCATAAGCAACGCCATAGACTCCACATTCTCCCCTAAAACCCATGAAGAGGTGACTCCTGTAACATGATTTGAAAATTCCATAATGAAAAACCCCAATGACTCTGTGTAAAATCAAAGGTCCAGCACAGTCAATTGGTCTCATGTTATAGATATGTATAACTCATATCCATAATTTAGTTGTATTGACTCTAATGTTCATTGTTCATGTATCATAGGATGGTTGTTTTCATAAAAGAGAAGTTCTAGATTGCTGAGAAGTTCTACTGATGAGAGTAGAAGAGTCTAAGTTTAAACCCATTCACTAACATTGTACTATACTGAGTATGAAATGTCGGTGCTGATTTCCATATCTGAAATTCTATAACAAAGATTTGATTTGTCAAAGCAGTAATATCTGCCATCAATGATTTTACATCCAAGCAATTTCTAAAGGCCCGTAGTTCACTAGAGAGTCATCATTTTTGGTGCATATATGTATTGTTCAGTTTGATGGTTGACTTTGTGATTTTAAACACTTTACCGGCAATTTGTGTTCCTCCTTGTTGTGGAAATCCAAGTATGACACTGTCACTACAGTCTTCTTTCATGGCATCTTGGGATATTTGGGATTTGTCTTAGAACTAAGAAAATGAAAATGTTCACGATCTTACCTTTGTAGTGACTTACAGGGATAACAAATATACTTTACAGAACAGGTCAGATATGTTCAAACACTGTTCATAGAATATTGGTAAATGCAATTAAAGCTGGTTATGTATGTTGTAGGTATCTGTTAGACTTTTAAGTACTGGAAGTCATTGGACGTAATAGATCACAGACGCCACCATTTTTTATCATCTCAAATTTGACATAATAGAAGACTTTTAAGCTGCTTTGGTTGCAATTCCGTATATGTTATAAAACATGTTTGCTTTACTACTGTTAGTCTACATGAGAGTGTCTCAAAAGATTTTCCACTAAAGAAAACGTCAGCAAGAATTTAGTAATGCCTGGGCTTCATCAATGGTCAACAATCTAAGCAATGATTAAGATTATTCTACAATTTATCTCTCGCGTCTCCACCTAGAATACCGTATTTTTCGGATTATAAGACGCACTTTTGTTCCCCAAAATTTTGGGGGAAAGTAGGGGGTGCATCTTATAATCCGAATCTGCGTGCTGTGCTGTAGAGGAGGGGGAGCCGCTCTGGAGTTGTGTCAGGGGGCTGGAGTGGGCTGGCTGCGGGCTGCAGAGACAGTGGGAGGTCACGTGCTCCCACTCATTAGCTTCATGTAATATTCACTGCACCCGCTGTCCATCACCTCAGTGCTGAAGCTGTTCGAGTTGGTTGACAGTGGAGCAGCGAATATTATATGTGCCTGCACTCTCCCCCCTCCCATCACGGATATGGCCCCCCCGGTCACACTTATATGCCACCTGCTGGCATGCACATGCCCCCCCAGTCACTCTTATATGCCTCCCTGTGCTGCTGGCAGGCACATGATAAAATAACAAACACTTAACTCACCTTCCCCTGATGGCTCCGTGCTCCCACCTCCTCGGTTGCACTTCCTGTGTCTGTGCTAACATCCGATCATGTGCTCGGCACAGCACAGTGATGACATCACTGTGTGCCCAGGTCACATGATCCGATGCCTAGGAAACAGGAAGCGCAACCGAGGAGCTGGGGGCACACCACACGGAGCCATCATCGGAAGGTGAGTGAAGTGTTTTTTATTTTATTGTGTGCCTGCCAGCAGCACAGGGGGGTATATAGTGACCCAAGGGGGCATGTGCCTGCCAGCAGCACATGGGAGCATATAGTGACCCAGGGGGGCATGTGCCTGCCAGCAGCACAGGGAGGCATATAGTGACTAAGGGGGCATGTGCCTGCCAGCAGCACAGGGGGCATATAGTGACCAGGGGGGCATGTGCCTGCCAGCAGCACAGGGGGCATATAGTGACCAAGGGGGGCATGTGTCTGCCAGCAGCACAGGGGGGCCATGTGCCAGCACAAGGATGGGGATTATATAGATACCAGGATGAGGGACATATGATTTGCAAGACAGACACTGGCATTATAAGACAGACCCCCAATTAACATAAAAAAATATTTTTTTCTCTTTTTCTTCACCAAATTTGGGGGTGCGTCTTATAATCAGGTGAGTCTTATAAAGCAAAAAATCGGTAGCATGAAAATAAGCACAAAATGAGTAACTTATATTGATAATACTAGATTTCAGCAGCAAAATTAAAAAACAATCAATAGGCATAGGAAGGGACCTTATAAGTTGGGCTTGGTTTGAGCCAAAAGGTTATTAGGCATATGCCTGTGTGGTCTTTTACAGAAAAGGTTGAGTCGCTCAGTATGACGCTGGGCCAAGGATACATACTGGAACAGGTTCTGCAAGCCAAGTACAGGTTTAGTCATAAGGAGGATAAATGTTTGCCCTAGTTTTCTAGAATGGATTGACTACGCAGCTCAGAGAAGTCAGGGTCAAGGTATGTGTGTGAGTGTGTTGCACCCCCAAATTGGCACAAAAAAGCAATGAATGAGAGAGACTTAATAAGACCAGTAGAACTTGTGGCATCATTCCTGCATCAATAATCTTGTAGTTGATCATGTCTGGGCCTTAAAGCAGTCCTAGCAGCAAGTGCATACCTTCTATAGAGGGAAACCAAAAGACTGCTAAGGGAGCCTTAAGGAGCTGGGCCCAACCCTGGCTGATTCCATTGCCTTTGTTATTGGGTGGAGGACATAATGAAAAGGATGCGGAGGGGATTCTGTCCTTTGTGGCAAAAGTTATCACCATAATGAATGAGATCATATTTTTGCAATGAGGTTACCTCTATTATGCATACGCCAGGCTAAGCAGTGTCTATATGCAAACTTATGTCTAAGAGTTTTAAACGAGCAGTGTATAAAACAGAGTAGTTGTACAGATTTTCTCTTGTTCAAGACCTAAGGTATGCAAAATATTCATCCATATTAAGTGTCATACAATCACTATAAATATATGACCCCTAAGTGTTTTCTTGCATATTTTTTTTTTAAGGAAATGTAGATTTTGTCCACAGTCAATATTTGTCTGCAGCAAAGAGCAAATAATTTGGTAAGCAAAAGAGAAAAAATAAATAAATAAATATAAAAACTAACAAAATTGGCTTTTTGCCCTTTTCCTACCAACACTAATCTATTTTTTCTTTCACATAATTTTTTCCATCAGCACCATGGACAGAGAAAGGGACAGAAATGAAAAAATAAGGGTACAAATGGTGATATTCAGGACAGGTTATTTATTAAATCAGTGTACAGCAACTTTGTTAGAAATCAAATAAAAAACATATAAATCATCAATCTATATATCTAGCCTTGCAAAAACATATGCTATCATTTGTAGCTGGGTTGTAGATTTTTACTGTTGATGCTCAGGAATAGTAGTACTCCTACAATTGATACTTTTTCTATACCTGATCACTTTATTTCCAAGCGCAAAGGAAAAGTCATTCAAAAGGCCTCAGAACAGCCAGCTTCCATCTTCGCGGTTCAATCCAACTTGGGCTGGTACATTCACAGCCCATGCTAGTCACTTACTGTCTACTAAACTTTTAGGGTATGTTCACATGTGGCTTTTTTTTAGTGTTTTTTGGTTCGCTTTTTCTGCTGCTGAAACGCTGCGTTTATGAGGTAATTATTGCATGATCCCTACATCAATAATCTTGCTGCTGCACGATCATGTCTGGGTTTCAAAGCAACTTGCCCCTGTATCCCCAAGCTTGTAAAAATATGGAATATACACAGTAATTTCAATAGGACAGACAATTTGGTCAATTCTTTTTATCAATGTATTATACCTTTTTTCCATAAATCTCAACAGTCCCAACAGCAAGGGCATGCAGTTACTGACAGCTTGGCTGTCCAATCTGGTATAAGGGTGTGCTGAAGCAGTCAGTACTTTGATTGACAGCTTGGCCATCCAATCTGGTACAAGGACATGCTGAGCTGTCAGTGTGTTGATTGACAGCTCGACTATCCAATCTGAGACTGTGAGGCTGTCTCCATGTGGTCATTATTCCAGTTAATGACCATGCTTCTTAACTGAGCTTTTTCTCTCAGAACACTGCCAGATGTACATTTGTAAGGAGGTGGCGGAGAACCTCATTGTTTCTCTCCCTCTCACCCGTGTACTGGGCCCGTGCATTTTATATGATACCCGGACAGTGTACCCATTTAGCAATGCTCGTATTTCTTATGCCTTGTGTATTAATGTATTGCCCTTTTTACTCCTATGCTGTGATCTGTGTTAACTTGTAATAAAATGTATGTGCTGTGTTTGCAATGTCTGATAATGTTATGTTAGTGACAGGGACAGAAGGGGTTAACCCAAGGGGTTGGGTTAAAAGCCCCAAAAAGGAGCAGGAACCTCCTGCTCCTCAGTTGGAGCCAAGGCAGGCTTGCCTATGGCAGGATGTGCTCCCCGGTGGGGAGCTGACCAAACCCCAGGAGAGGAAAAGACTGCTGCCCCGGGCCTTTGGGCAGTGAAATGGGCAACAGGACTACGAATGTGTCCCGCCGAAGGGACTTTAAGCATCCAAATTTCGATGTAAGGACTATCTCCTCTTTCGGTCACCTTGGCTGTTGTGGGTATGGCTGTGGACGTCGTTAGGGAGAAAGCAGGTAGTTATTCCACTTTCTTCAATCCTATTACACTGTTTGAAAAAAATTTTCTGTTGAGTTAGGTTTTTGAGCTGATTTATACTAAAATTGGCATGCTGATTCCAAAAATGTAGTCAGTTTTTTTCTAGCACGTCAAGTTTTTCCTCCACAACTTACCTGCCAGAGAAGCACAATTGCACTGATATCTGTAATAAGACTTGTTATCTGATTACAATTCGACTCATATAGAGCTACGTGGCAACTTGTAAGAGTAGTCACAACTGAGTCAGTGTGGTGAGAGGTGTGTGCAGCTCCCAATACGTCATAATTATCAATATCTTTACACAAAAAATGTATCATAGGAGGAATAAATAGGATTTGTGATAGCTTTTCTCTTTACATTGGGCGCTTAGTTGTAATTTATATATCTTTTATGATTTTTTTCTTTGTTAGTTTTCAAAGCTTGTAACTTTCCATATCAGTGTTTTATTTACATATGTACATATTTCCTTTGTTTCAGATCATGTCTGCTCCTTCTTCCTCTCGTCGTAAATGCCTAAACAACCCTGACTCCTTCTGCTATATTTGTGGTGTTTTCACCATTCCAGTTCAAAGGGCAAACATCAGTGCATTTGTCAAACAAGCATATTTTGCATATTTTAAAGTAAAACTCGAACGATTTCACCAAGATTTGAAGGTTATGGAAGACCGTTACCAGGGTAGATGGGATGTACATATGATGGCTGACTATTGCTGGAGCATCAAACGTGATTGTCCTCAAGTTAAACACTCAAGAAAAAGCTATAAATGTACATTTTTACCTTAAATACTTGCATATATATATATATCCTCTGTAAAAAAACATGATAGTGTTAAAAAACATATTTGTCATGCCTATTTCTTATATATTTCATTTTTTGTTCATATTTGTACTATTTAAAAAAAAACACTTTTTAGGTACAGTAGTTTACATATTTTTGAGAAGACAAAAATCCTATAGTTCAAAAACTTGACGTGATGGAGAAAAACTGAGATCATTTCTGGATTCAGCATCCAAAAATTAATTAAGAACAGTTGTCTGACCTAACGCTTAAAAAATTGTGTTCCCCAGTGTTATTAAACCGTTTTCCCTGTTGGACTGCAGCTGTATCTGAGGTTGCATTTGTCCGGACCATTTCTGTACAAGATGCCGGGATGTACACTGACTGTGGCTTAGTTGACTCGGCTGGGACTACCACCCCACGCCACCTTGTTACACATTCACTTTGTGAGGTTTGTGCTTTGGATTTCCTGTGCCTTATGTTCTGTATGCTTGATCTGTTGCCTGACCTTGGACTTCGTTTTGACCATCCACCTGTTTTACCCCTTCAGCTCTGATCCGTTATCCTCTCGGTACTCTGACCTCGAAACTTTACCTGACTACCCTTTTGTCCCTTCCTTCTGTCTATAGTATAGAGAACCATGCGCACAACTATTAAGGGTGCAAGAGTAGGTTCCCACACCATTAGTATATATTAAGTAAACCCGGCACTCAACTTAAGTGATCAAGCAGGAATTTAATGTTGTTCACTGTAGTAAAACGTTTCGGTCTTACATCAGACATTCCTCAGTTACGGATTACAGTGATTGTATTCGATCAGGTAGATCAATAGTTTCAGTAGTAGATCACTAGATCAAAAGACTTTTTGTCCTGAAGCAAGGAATGGTGATAATAGGGCCTGTATATCGATAAAGTGCGGCGTGCCACAGTGGCGTATACGAACACGGTGTCCACCTTCTGTTTATGACGTACCCTCCTGGCATCTAACCTTGGACTGCTTGACGTCTCTGACTCACGGCTTGGCCGTGAGAAGTGACTAGCGTCACACATACCTTCTATAGAGGACAATCAAAAGACCGATAAGGGAGCTGAACACCAAGGCTGTTTGCATGTTAATGACCAGGCCAATTTTTACAATTCTGGCCAGCGTCACTTTATAAGGTAATAACTCTGGAACACTTTAATGGATCCCACTGATTCTGAGACTATTTTTGTGACATATTGTACTTCAAGTAAACTTGCGTTTATTTGTGAAAAAAACCCTGAAATTTGGCAAAAATTATGCAATTTTCAAACTTTGAATTCTTATGCCCTTAAATCAGAGAGATATGAGACACTAAATAGTTAATAACTAACATTTCCCACATGTCTACTATATATCAGCACAATTTTTAAAACAATTTTTTTTTTGTTAGTAAGTTATAAGGGTTAAAAGTTGACCAGTGATTTTTCATTTTTCCAACAAAATTTACAATACTATTTTTTTTAGAGATCACATCACATTTCAAGTGATTTTGAAGGGTTCATCTAACAGAAAATACCCAAAAGTGACACCATTCTAAAAACTGCACCCCTCAAGTTGCTCAAAACCACATTCAAGAAGTTTATTAACCCTTCAAGTGCTTCACACTTTACAATTAATGGAATGTGAAAGGAAAAATTAACATTTAATTTTTTTCACTAAAATTTTAGTTTAGACCCCAATTTTTTTATTTTCACAAGGATAACTGGAAAAAATGGATGACAAAATTTGTAGTAAGATTTCTCCTGAACATGCTGATACCCCATATATGGGTGAAAACCACGGTTTTGGGTACAGGGCAAGGCTCGGAAGGGAAGGAGCCCCATTTGACTTTTTGAATGTAAAATTTGCTGGAATAATTAGCGGACGCCATGTCGCGTTTGGAGAGCCTCTGATGTGCCATTCTGAAGCCATTGCTGCTCATTCCCAAATGGTCCCCTGATGAGCCCCGGTACTGGGAAGGGGCGAAACGCGTAGGGATGGAAGCATGAGACATATTTATGTCAGATGTATTCAGAAAAGTGACATATATTTTTTCATAGCAGCTAGTACTTGGTGTTCCGTGGCGGCACTATATAGAACACTATGATGTGGCAGCCACAAGAAACCAGTGAAACCGTTTATGTATGTGAGCTTTTATCTTTGCCTGCATTCTTGGGATAGAGATATAGGTTACGTAATGTTATATATTTGGCTACGTATTTGCGGCTATAGTAGTCTGTTATTCTCTGGTAGTATTTCTGCCTAAAGATGTGCCAATCTGTTATACGGTGGTGATTGGAAACCAGAAAAATCTCCCATTTATGCGAAGCTGTTTCTATGTCTGCTATGTTCTTGACTGGGTCATGGCAAGTCTGCTGGGCTTAATGATGGCAGCAGAATAATTTATGATAATGATGGCAGTATAATATAATAGCACTTTCTTAATTATTATGGCCTGCAATTAACCAGGTGTAAAAGTCCCCCTCTGCCCACCATTTATTTATTTTTTTCTGTGTCTTTGTGGATCATAGATGCATATTGTATATAACATACTAAGACAGGTTAGACCATGAGTTTGGCCTTTAATGTTGACAGCAGAAAATTAGAGGGCCTATTTTGTTAGTGCAATATTTTTGTGCTAATACTCTAGTTAGTGCAGCAATATATTCCAGTTTTTGCTGCTATACATTACTTCAACTAGCATAGTAACATTGTTGCTGCTTCATTTTTTACAATTTTTAAATTTTTGTATTTTTCACACTTCACAGCGTGACCTAGGTTTTGTTGTGTGAATGGTGTTGGGGTGTGGGCGTGGGTAGATGCCAGGGTCTGATTAGGGCGAGAAGGGACAGCCGACATTGAGTGGGGGCGCCAAGTCGAATTTTAGGGTGCCAACCTCCACTGTCAGGAAGGGATTCAGTATACTAGGAGTCCTGATAGGGTTTTAGCCAGGAATAATTTTCTTCATTAAAAAAGTTCCTGTAGCACTCCGGTTGCAGCACCTCCCCACCCGTACCTAATAGTTGTGGTGTTGGTAGTTGTATTTATTTAATTATATATTCATATTTTATGATGATTCATTAAAGATATTTTTTAGGGCATTTTTTCTTTTTTGGTTTACATGTGCCTAAACAGTGCAAACCCCCCAAAAGTGACCCAATTTGGGAAACAAGACCCCTCAAGGAACTTTTCTAGATGTGTGGTGAGAACTTTTAACCCACAAGTACTTCGCAGACATTTAGAATGTTATGGCGTGAAAATAAAAAATCTAATTTTTTTTCCACAAAAAATGATCTTTTAGCCCCAAATGTTTTATTTTCACAAGGGTAACAGAAGAAATTAGACCCCAAACGTTGTGCAATTTCTCCTAAGTATGCTGATACCCCACATGTGGGGGAAAACCACTGTTTTGACGCATGGCAGGGCTCAGAAGGGAAGAAGCGCTATTTGACTTTTTGAATGCAAAATTTGCTGGAATAATTAGCGTATGCCATGTTGCGTTTGGAGAGCTCCTGATGTGCCTAAACAGTGAAAAAAAAACCATAAGTGATAGTATTCGGCATCATGTTACCTTTGCAGTACCCCTAATGTGCCTAAACAGTGGAAATCCCCCAAGGAATTAACCTAGATGTGTAGTGAGCCCCTTGAACCCCTAGTTGCTTCATAGAAAATTATAATGTTTAGTTGTGAAAATAAAAAAACTTTAGGGCTCAGAAGGGTATGAGTTCCTTTTGCAGAGCCCCTAATGCGCCTAAACAGTGGAAATGCCCGACAAGTGACCCCATTTTGGAACTCATCTACGGTTTCCTGGTATTTGCATTTGATAATGTATAGTAGTGGCATACCTATACCTTACTATGGTGTATGTTTACTCTTTGCTGACTTGAACTAAATTCAGTAAAAATACCATATTAGTAGTGTTGAGCGATACCGTCCGATACTTGAAAGTATCGGTATCGGAAAGTATCGGCCGATACCGGCAAAGTATCGAATCTAATCCGATACCGATACCCGATACCAATACAAGTCAATGGGACTCATATATCGGACGGTATCCCTGATGGTTCCCAGGGTCTGAAGGAGAGGAAACTCACAAGCCGTGACGTCACGGGAGGCAGGAAATGCGGGCATTTTAAAATTACGTCACGGCTTGTGATTGGTTGCGTGCCGCCCATGTGACCGCGACGCGACCAATCACAGCAAGCCGTGACGTAATTTCAGGTCCTGAATGCCTAATTCTGCATTCAGGACCTGAAAATTACGTCACGGCTTGCTGTCATTGGTCGCGTCGCGGCCACATGGGCGGCACGCGACCAATCACAAGCCGTGACGTCACGGAAGGCAGTAAACGCACGCATTTTAAGCAAAGAACGCTGCCGGTTCCCTCGGTAAGGTCCAGGCTGCGTCGGAGAGGTGAGTATAGCAATATTTTTTATTTTAATTCTTTCTTTTACACATTAATGTTGTTTCGATACCGATACCCGATACCACAAAAGTATCGGATCTCGGTATCGGAATTCCGATACCCGCAAGTATCGGCCGATACCCGATACTTGCGGTATCGGAATGCTCAACACTACATATTAGACAACAATTACTACTGTATGTTTTTACTATTTAGTAACTCAAACTCAATTCAGTAAAAAATACATTAGTAGATGACGATTACTACAGTATATTATTACTGTCCCTAACTAATCTAATCCTACAGTATCAACTAATCTAGATGATTTTTTAAAATTCTTTAAAAAAAACAAAAACAAAAAAAACAATCAAGGCCAGTAAGTGATGTTCGTCGTGGCTGTAGACCAGCTGACAAATGGTAAGGTTTTTAATATTAGAGATAAGACTGTCCCAATTCCGGTCACCGTGGAGTGATGGGAAGGCTTTCACATTTTTTATCAAAGAACATGTTAACTAAGTATGCTCACCAATTTATAACCCGTTTCATACCTTTGTTTTTTTTTTTAAATCTGTTTGCATAATGTGCATAAAAAGGTGTGGCCTGCCTTTCCTTTGAGATGGGCATTATATTGATGTGATCTCCCACAGCTATGTGTCCACTAGTTGGTCCCAGTCCTTCTCAGCCCTTACCCACATGCATGTCACTTGACAAACGGTAAGGTTTTTAATATTAGAGTTCGGACTGTCCCAACCAACTACAGTCAATGTAGAGTGGTGGGATGGCTTTTGCATTTTTTTTTATCAAAAAAACATGTTAATAAATGCTCTATATTATTTTCATGCACTATGCTGTTTATTTACTGCAGGTTATTTAATCATTATGTTTCTGTCTTTGTTTTTTAAGTTGTCATATAGTTACATAGGATCCTGTTCTGTGTGAAATAGACCTTACAGCATCTAACTTGATTGTGCTAATAGTGGTGAACAGGCATGAATCCACATTTCCTACTCAGAATCGTTTGCGCTGATATTGTGTTGCAGTCAGGACTCTGGAGGCCCCATTTGCCAATCAAAATAATTAGGGCTATTTTGGGGTGCAGACAGGAGGCCCCATTTGCTAATCAAAGTCATAAAGGCTAACATTGGTGTGCAGCCAGGAGGCCCCATTTGATAATCATAATCGTTAGGGCTAATAGTGTTGTGCAGACCGGAGTCCACATTTTCCACTCAAAATCGCTTGAGCTAATATTGTGTTGCAGTCAGGACTCAGGAGGCCCTATTTGCTTTTTTTCTGTTCAGTGGCCAGTGTGAACATGCGCTTACACACTGCATGCACACCAGTTTATATCCCAGATTATACCTTTTTTTTCTTCTAATTTCTAGAGAAATAAAAAATAAAGGTCATGTCACGCTGCAGCTCTGCAGGTGAGTGCAGACTCCACTAGATGGCAACAGAGTAGAGAGAGGGATGAAATCCTGCTCAGAGCAGACCAGCAGAACTGCAGCGAGGCTATCACCAGGTGGCAGCAGAACGGTCAGACAAGCCGGGTAGATACCAGAGAGTAGCGTAGTACAAGGGGAAATTCAAAACACACAGTCAAAGAAGCGCCAGAAGGTCAGTACCGGTCCGTAGCAGAAATATGAAAAGGGAGAGAGAGAAGCAGGTCAATGCCAAAGCAGAATCAAGTACCAGGGAATCCAAACACACAGGGACAAACAGAGTCAGGCGATGGAAGAGAGGTACGAACAGACACGGGCAAAGTCAGCTAAATGCAGCAGGACAAATCAGGGTTTCACCAGAGCCAGCTACACACGCCGTAGGCAGGAAATATAACTGACAGTGCCTGCAGGTTGCAGCGCAGCTAAATAGCATACCTGACACCAGAACGATGCAGAGAAAGGTAACCCCTGACATGACCAGACTGGGAAAGAAGAAACAAGACCGAAAACCTGGTCTTGATCATGACAGGTAAAAATCATGTGAAAAGCAAGAGGCCCGAACAAACCTGCAACCAACTGTATAGAGGAAGAATCGCCAGGAACTTTCCCTTTCACCGTTTGAACTGTGAAATTATAAATTCCACCAGGATACAGATGGGTTATCGTATACTCTGGTGCTGCTTTGGAAAGGTTGAAGTCTCTCACATATGTTTGGTTTTTAATTAGAATTCTGTAATGAGTAAAACTGCTTTCAATTTGGTCCCATTGCAGAGTAGCAGAAGTGGTATTAATGGCTTTAATAGATAATCCACAAATTCCAGAAGGTCCTGCAAGTAAAAACATAAACATGTATAAGTAAGGAACATTTTTGCATTCTGAATTTCTAAATGTAGCCATGCAAATGTATGTGCTGTATGGTATATGTATCTGAACTGCAAGAGTCTGACCTCGGGGACCCCACTTTTCGAATGATTCTAATGAGTAATGGCAAACCCCCTGGTTTGATGTCGCCGAAAAAACAATATCAAGTCAATGCTCCCTCTCATCCAAATAGTTGAATTAACAAAAAATTCTTGCACTTTTCGATACAGAGCAAAGATTCTTATTCCTTTTTTTTCATGAACCTTCTGGATTAATCATTGATGTCAGAATAAATATTAGCTATTATCAAAAATCAGACTGGGAAAAATTCCAAAGCAGGAGGCAAAAATGGACTGGGGTCATTGTCATGACAGGCATAGAGTATATGGTCTTGCAAATGGCAAGACAACCAATCCATCAATACCAGTGGCCAATGTAGAGTATATATCTTTCTAAATAGATGTTTGTGAGAGTGTGGGTGAGTGTGTATGCGCTTGCTGTTAATACATAATTCACTGAATACTTACTAGTGCTAATTGTTTGGCGTATTGGGGCACTAAATTGCTTTCCTTTAAATGTTTGTACTTCAAATATGTAGTCTTCCCCAGGTAAAAGATTCTTTATTACTGCTTCATTGTCAGCCATGGATACCTTATAAAATGCTTCTTTATTGCTTAATCCATAATTGAGCTGTCAAAAAGATAAAGTTCCTTATATTAGTTTTTAAAACATTTTAAGTAAAAAGAGAACAAATTCCAATTGCCTTAAAACAATTGTCTCTATTGATTTTATTCTGGCTCATTCTTTGTATAACACTGTAAGAAATGTATAAAGAATTCAAGAGACCCATGACTCAACTATGCAGGGCAGAGCAGGGGTCAATGATGAAGTAGTGGGGAGGTTAAGTGGAGGTGAAAATTTTAAGGGGAGGAGTGAAAGAGGGTGGGGGTTATGGAACACCCGCCAGGGCCTAGGGGTACTCGGTACTGGGTCCGGTACTTAAAGGGGATGTCACGATGGCTGCGACCCGGTCCGTAGCCCTGGGCGACCAAGTAAAGGGGTTTTAATAATAAAGTTTTTTCGTGACGCCACCTGTGATAGTCAGTCAGAGGGGACCGACACTGCTTAAAGGGGTCCACTGGGGTGATGTTATGGCAGCTAAGATGGTATAACTTCCCACAGGTGAATTGGATCCCCAGGGCTCCGGGTGTATAGATTAGGATAGTGCGTGGTGCAGTAAAGAATGGAGAACACAGGTTTGCAGTCTCTTTACCTGGTTTACTGATGGTAGTAGGTAGCCACAGTCCAGGGCACCAGATCACAGGTATAGGCAGGGTCCAGCCGGCTTGGAAGCAAGTTCAGAGTCCTCTTTACCAGGTGGAGTTAAAAGCCTTCCTACTAGCGTGGTGGTGTAGTCCCTTGCTGCCTGTGGCTTCTATCAAGGTCCTCACAGTTCTCTCTGTCCTCCTTAAAGGGTAGGACACTAACCCGTATGACAGGTGGCTCGAGCCTTTTCACAGGGTCTCTATCATAACCGGGCTCTGTGCGCCACTGTGTCTCCTGGGTATTAGAGCGGACAGGTGACGTGTAGTCCAGCTGTCCTGACGGTTTCTGCTGTGCCTCCTAGAGTCTGACAGAACCTCGGTCTTCTGGCTATCGGAATCTGCACTCTGTAGGGAGGAAGCCCAGTCGCAGTTATTCTCCCCATTTGTCACTCTCCTGTGCTTTGCTCACCTGCACGCTCATTACAATGTGTTTTTCCTTCCATGTTCTCTCTGTCCAGGAGTTGCAGCACCCTCTGGGCTGCACGGCCCCTCTGCTTCCTTCTCTTCTGTCTCTTTGACAGGAACTGACTGACTTTCCCTCCAGACCAGAATATATACTGTATATAGGGGAGCCACCCACAAACTGGATCAGAGCTCCTCCTTCTGGCCTGGAGTGTTAACATATTGTATGTTTGTGTTTACCTGATAAAGAAGATCTTCACTCGCTTCCAAGTGTGACATCATTCTCCCAGTGAGGAAAGCAATGCCATTGTGACAACCAGGACCCTGGGGTGTCACAGCTACAAGAGGGAGAAAGAGCAGGGCTAAAAATATAAGGAGGGGAGGTGGCTACCTAAGCTGTTCAAAGTCACCAATCAGAAAGGAGCCACTTACCCCTCCTGTAGCTGCATGGCGGAAATGGAAGGGAATCTGGAGTGCCTGCATTCAGCAGCTTGTAGAGCGGACAGAGCCTGGATCACAGCGAGGCTACAGGAAATAAGCAGCAGGCCAAATGTTGGTGGTGAGAGCATGGCGCCAGCTGCATGATGTGTTTGCAGATCGAGGCTATTGGAGCGCCTGTCACCAGACACATCTCCTTCCCCTCAGTGGCCCCGCAAGAGCCTCATCAGGGACCATTCAGGATGTGGTCTCACCCTCCATCCATTTGCAGGTTTCATAAAGAAAGGCCAAATAGAAGGATAAAAGACTATTTTTCACCACCATGCTCACAACCACAGTGGGGGAGCTTATGGAGAAAAGAATGTGCAATATGCACAAGGACACTCCCACAAACAAGATCCATATAACGAAAAGCACTGGAGTACAAGTCCATCAGTGTATAAATGCAGGTTTATTCATTAGTCAATTAACAACAATAGCACATAAAGTGTGGATCCGCTCTGATGCCAGCATGTGGGTAAGAACCTGGGGTGGGATTGAATCATGGATGGAATGATTTAGTAGCTTGTGTACAGGGCTCAATAATTTTCCCATACGGTTGTATTATATTCCCGGTCTTCTGCCTACTTACTTTGGCACTATGCACTTTATTTGTCTATATGGCATCAGCTGGTTTCCACATTGGGTTTTTTGGTCTGTGCTACTTGTCTCTCCTTGTCTGAACTCACTAATGTAGTATGTGAACTTTACTTTATATGCTATTGTTGTTAATTGACTAATGAATAAACCTGCATTTATACACTGATGGACTTGTACTCCAGTGCTTTTCGTTATATGCATTTGCAGGTTTCACCCTGGGAAGAATCCAGTCAGGTAGCTGGGGACAGGGAAGGAGCGTAGATAGGCAGAAGGTCACAAGACTGTGCCTGCGTCCACTAGTGCCACAGGCTCCAACAAAACATCAGCGGCCCCACTCAGCGATGCTCCTTCAATGGGGCTGCTTCGTCTATGAGAGAATCTCCGTGGTGAATGCCCCTATTCCTGGGGACAAGGGGCCCTGGAGAACAGACGGCACCAGCAGCAGATAAGCCAAGCAGAGGGAGGTGTGGCCTTCAATCTGCTCCCTGGTAGTGGGACCGGATACCAGCATGGCAGCTGGTCAGGGGGACTCTGGCCCAGCTGGCTATTGCCCCTTCTCCAGGAGTCGAGACATGGACTGACAGGACCCAGGATCTTCGGCTGGTGGGTCTCAGGCAGCAACGCAGCCTGGAGAGTATGCCTCTATGCATTGTCCATCTTTTTCTAATACTGCTTCTCTGGAGTCAGGTTATAGTCAGGCTCCAGGGTTCATTGGGGGCATTCCTGTTAGGGAGCCGGTTACAGGGGTTCAGGATGAGGAAAGGGAAAATGTGGATACTTTATCTTGGGGGCATTGGAGTTGCTGGAAAAGCTCAAGAGGGCCTCCCTTCATGCTCTCTCTTTGAAGTTTTTGGCACGTTCTTGGAATGAGTGGTGCTTGATGAACTTGGATACCGTCAGTCATCCATTATCTAGACAATTTCTTGTGCAATGGTCCTCCGGATTCTCTATTTTGCCAGTCATTATTAAAATCAATGGATGGATGAATAGTTGTTTTGTGGTTCTTTAGGAGCAGGAAAAAAGGAAGGACATAACAATTGTCTTAGCTTTTTGGGAATCACCATTCACACTGAAAGATGGAGTGCAGGTTGCCTGAGGAAAAAAATTACTGCACTGTGCAAGAAGGTTCAACATGTGATGCAGGTTGAAAAGATACAGCTGATGGATCTACAATCATCGCTTGAGAAACTACATTTTGCTTGCTAGATTATACCCAGGGGTTGGGTCTTCTCCCGCCAGCTCACTGCGACTAGTGCATGGATTTAATTCCCTAGACATTACATTAGGTTGACACAGGGACTCAGGGATGATCTGCTAGCTTGGTCAGACAGCCGCAGTTCCCACACTGTCAAATGACAGTGAGAGCCTGCAGCTTTGATCAGAGGTAAAAAGTTTACATCTGTTCACTGGCATCGACTGATGGGACTACTGCTATTCATTAGCTGGTTCATGTGCTCTAAATAAATAATTTAAAAATAAAACGGAGTGGGCTCCCCTGTATTTTTGATAACCAGTCAGGCAAAACTGAGAGCTGCGAACTACAAGGTTGGTCATCAAGAATAGAGGGGTACCCACACTATTTTTTTAATTATTTAAATAAATATTTTCACATTTCTCCAGGTGAGTTGCGGTGAACACATCTTCACCGTGAGACTTTTTCTCACTGTGCTAGCGGTGATCTGACCGGAGGAGCAGGGAATGCAGACTCAGTGACTGGCGGCAACGTCAATGATGTCACCGCTGCTCACTGATGCTGTACTAGTGCTCATTCAACCATTGGTCTCAGCCTGGACGGTTGCATATTGGCACCATCCAGGTTGAAAACTACTTATCCACAGACATGGATTACGGTGTGGGACAGAATGAAAAACAGGTGAAGGATATTGTTGTTTTTTATTTTTGTTTATTAAAGGAGACAAGAGCTTAAATGGAATGGATGTTAGGTGAGTATAACTATGTTTGATTATTAAAAAAAAAAAAAAAAGTTGAATTGTGTTTTTTTATTTCAAATAAAAGACTTTATAATTTCTGTGTGTTTATTTGCAACACAACTATAGGATTAGTAATGAAGAGGTATCTTATAGATACCTCTCCATTACTAATCCGTGGGCTTGATGTCACCGGACAATACAAAGTTGACATCAACCCCACAAATATGAACCCCACTTGCCACCACCAGCAGGGCAAGTGGGCAGAGCTGGGCAAAGCACCAGAATTGGCGCATCTAATAGATGCTCCTTTTCTGGGCAGCTGCGGGCGGCTATATTTAGGCTGGGGGAGCCAATATCCATGGCCCCTTGCCAGCCTGAGAATACCAGGCCCCAGTTGTTTGCTTTAGTTTTGTTGGTTGTCAAAAATGGGGGGGACCCCATGCTATTTATTTAATTATTCATTGAAATAATTTACAAAACAATGTGAGGACACTTCTATTCTTGATAACCAACCTTGCTAATGCTGACAGCTGAGGGTTGCCAGTTTTTCCTGGCTGGTTATTAAAAATACAGGGGAACCTATGCCTTTTTTTTATTATTTATTTTGAGTGCAGGCAACGGCTGTTGAACACTCCTATCAGCCGCCGACTGCTATCGCTGTTGTTAGTGGCAGCAGGCGTAGGCTGATGGGAGCAGTATTCCTATCAGCCGACAACAGCCAGTGACCGGAGGTAAACTTTTCACAACTGATCACAGCTGCGAGCTCACTGTGTCATTTGACAGAAAGGAACAGTGGCTGTCTGACCGGCAGTAATGATTTTACTGCCGATCATAGGCAGTGTTTGCCACGCTGTCATGCACATGACAGCATGGTAAACACTGGATTTTTGGCTCCCCCATTCAAGTAAAGGGGTCCGGGTTTGGGTCTGTGCACTGTTCTGGTACCCGAACCAGAACTTTTTTTAAACTGTTTAGCCGAACCTGCCACACCGGAACTTCCAGGGGTCCGCCCATCTCTAATGGACGGTTCTTAATGATATTCAAGACTTTAGAGAATTTTGATTGTGAGCTCTTTACTGATGCAGCAAGCAGTCTGGAGTTTGGGGCTTGCTGCAGGGGTCAATAGTGCATGGGTCAATGGCCAGAGTTGTGGAGGGAGACGAGTGTCACGAGAAACCTTACACTGTTGGAGATTTTTCCAACAGTGTTTGCGTTGTCGGTATGGGACGAGCAATTCAGGGACAGGAAGATCAGGTTCCTCTGTGACAATATGTCAGTTGTGATGGCTATTAATAATCTATCCGCCTTCTCTCCTCCACGGTCTGAGCCAGCATTTAGAGCTTTGAATTCACATTTAAATTAAGATGACTCTCAGATGGAGACCCGATTTGGAGTATCCACATTTCAAAAAACTATTGCTACACACCACTAAAGTGTCATTAATTTCTCCAGAGTATAATATATATATACATATATATATATATATATATATATATATATATATATATATATATATATATATAGTATAATAGGGCTCTGACACCCCTTGAACTACAGACAACCAACCAACCAGATGTGGACCAAACATTTCAAAACATTGTTTGTAACACCAGCAGCAGAAGAAACAGCAGGCACAGAAGCCATGACAAAGGTGTCACAGACAACAATGCAGCACACTAAAAACTACACCATCACCTAGTCTGCTCAGTCTGCGACTGGGGTGCAAAAGATATTGAAGATCCATCACTCATTCATCTTGATGAAAGTTAGGTGGTCTACACTTTCAGGAGACAGGCGGATGCGCTTATCCATCAGGACACCACCAGCAGCGCTGAAGACACATGCCAGGCATGACAAAACCTCCAAGGTGTGACAGGCAAGCTCAGGCCACTATACCATTTTTGAAGACCAAAATGCAAAAGGGTCCAAATTCCCCCTGATGGCACTGAAATTGAGCTTGAGATAATACTGCACCATCCTCACCAGTTGTTCACAATGTGTCAGACATGTACTCTGTTCTGCTGGTGCATGGGCTGGCCTAAAAAATGTGTGAAATAACTCAGAAATTGCATATGCAACTTACACTGCTGCTGCTAATGTTTTTGCATTGATGACTCGACGCTCTTGGGGTTGGAGATCTATAATTTACATGGACATTGTGTGTATCATTGCTGTCTTGGAGAAAACCACTCTGAAGATTGTCTACAAGCATGTTTTGATACTCCAGCATGCGCGCGTCCCTTTCCTTGGGGAAAAGCATCTTGCCTAATTTCATCTGGTACTGAGGATCTAACAGAGTGGCAATCCAGTTGTCAGCACTATTTCTAATCCTAACAATACATGTTGCAGATAGTGCAGCAAGATGCTTATGTGTCTGGCGATTCCATGAGATCCAAGTCCATGGTGTGTTGGTGGCGGAGTAACACTCAAGCTTGCTTCCTCCATCCCCTCCTGTCAACCATGGACAACAGAGAAGGGATCATTATCCCCTTCATCTCCAGAATGTTGTGGAGCCATCACCTCTTCCTAGAGGTTTGTCCCGCAAGCCATGAGGATTCTAAGACTTGTGAAGCAGCCCCTTGTCTGCCTGTCCCCACAGCCAGCAGAATCACCCATTTCCCAGTCAGCGAGATGTAACGTCCCTGCCCATGTTTGCTCACCCAGGTGTCAGTGGTGAAATGCACCCTGGCAGGTATAATTTTTCAACTAGTGATATTGTGTGTGACATGCTGGTATGGCAGAGGCACAGCTTTGTTAGAGAAGTAATGTTGATTGTGCAACTGTTATTGGGGGACTGCGATGGCAATCAGCTTTCGGAAATCATCTGTATCCACCAGGTGGAATGGCAGTATTTCTGTGGCCAACAGATTGGAGATAGTGGAGTTCAAGCTCTTAGCTTTTGCATGTGTAGAAGGAAACATTCCTTTACTTGACCACAACTGTGGGACCGAGGAATCGCTGCTGTGCTGAGAGAGGGTGTAGTAAGGCGAACACGACAAACTGTAAGACTGTGAGTGAGGTGCAGGCAGAGATGTTATGGTGAATTGAGAAAGATGTGGCATGCTCGGTGAAACAAAAACAGCAGACATGTCCACTTCCATAACAGCTGACAGGCCCTCACTCACCCCGACTGTAGGGGGTAATTGTTGTGAACTATACTTCTTGGCTCCCTCTTGTGGTCACTAGTGATTCGGCACTTGGATTGTCTTTTACCAGGTTGGTACTCACCTGCTTCGTTAGGCCTGGGATGTTGCTATTTAAACTTCCTGGATTCTCAGTCCAGTGCCTGGCATCATTGTAATCAGTTCATTTCTGTTTGCTCCTGTCTTCAGGTCCTGGTTCTTTGCAAGATAAGCTAAGTCCTGCTTTCTTATTTTTTGTTATTTTGCTTGTTCATATTTTTGTCCAGCTTGTACAAAATGTGATTCCTGATATTGCTGGAAGCTCTAGGGGGCTGATATTCTCCCCCCTCACCGTTAGTCGGTTCTTGGATATTCAGCGTGGATATTTTGCAGGGTTTTTTGCTGACCATATAAGTCATCTTACTATTTTCTGCTATTAGTCAGTGGGCCTCTCTTTGCTAAAATCTAGTTCATTCTTACGATTGTCTTTTCTTCTTACCTCACCGTCATTATTTGTTGGGGGCTTGTATTACTTTGGGGTCTTTTCTCTGGAGGCAAGAGAGGTCTTATTTTCCCTGATAGGGTTAGTTAGTTCTCCGGCTGGCGCGAGACGTCTAGGATCAACGTAGGCACGTTCCCCGGCTACTGTTAGTGTTTGTGCTAGGATCAGGTATATGGTCAGCCTAGTTACCACGTCCCTATGAGCTGGTATTTATGTTTGCAGACTTTGCTGTAATCTCTGAGATCCTTGCCATTGGGATCAAAACAGTATGCCAGGCCATGAATAGTTAATGCATTGCAGAAGTGGGATTAAAAGAAAAGGAGTTCTGAGTTTTTTTTTCTCCTCTTTCTTCCTTCCCCTTTTTCTCAGAGTGGCTGTAGCTTTGCTGAAGACATGAATGTTCAGACCTTGATTACTAGTGTGGATCAGCTTGCTGCACGAGTGCAGAGCATTCAGGATTTTGTTGTTAGCAGTCCTATGTCTGAGCCTAAGATACCTATTCCTGAGCTGTTCTCTGGAGATCGATTTAAATTTAGGAATTTTAGGAATAATTGTAAATTGTTTCTATCTTTGAAACCTCGTTCGTCTGGAGATTCAGCTCAGCAAGTTAAAATTGTTATCTCCTTTTTGCATGGCGACCCTCAGGATTGGGCTTTCTCGTTAGCGCCAGGAGATCCAGCATTGGCGGATGTTGATGCGTTTTTTCTGGCGCTCGGATTGCTTTATGAGGAGCCTAATCTTGAAATTCAGGCAGAAAAAGCTCTACTGGCTATCTCTCAGGGCCAGGATGAAGCCGAAGTGTATTGCCAAAAATTTCGGAAATGGTCCGTGCTTACTCAATGGAATGAATGTGCTCTGGCCGCAAATTTCAGAAATGGCCTTTCTGAAGCCATTAAGAATGTGATGGTGGGTTTCACAATTCCTACAAGTCTGAATGATTCTATGGCGCTGGCTATTCAGATTGATCGGAGTTTGCGGGAGCGCAAATCCGCTAATCCTCTGGCGGTGTTGTCTGAACAGACACCTGTTTCAATGCAATGTGATAGAAACCCCGATCCAGCAATGCAATGTGATAGAATCCTGACTAGAACCGAACGACAAAATCATAGACGACAGAATGGGCTGTGTTTTTACTGTGGTGATTCTACACATGTTATATTAGCATGCTCTAAACGCCTAACCAAGGTTGTCAGTCCTGTCTCCATTGGTAATTTGCAGCCTAAATTTATTTTGTCTGTGACTTTAATTTGTTCATTGTCTTCCTACCCTGTTATGGCGTTTGTGGATTCAGGTGCTGCCCTGAGTCTTATGGACTTGTCGTTTGCCAAGCGCTGCGGTTTTGTCCTGGAGCCTTTAAAAATTCCTATTCCTCTCAGAGGAATTGATGCTACGCCACTGGCTTAAAATAAACCGCAGTTTTGGACACAAGTGACCATGTGCATGACTCCTGAACATCGGGAGGTGATTCGTTTTCTTGTTCTGCATAAAATGAATGATTTGGTCGTGTTAGGTCTGCCATGGTTACAGACCCATAATCCTGTTTTGGATTGGAAGGCTATGTCTGTGTCGAGTTGGGGTCGTCAGGGAATTCATTGCGATTCTCCGCCGGTGTCTATTGCTACTTCTACTCCTTCAGAGGTTCCTGAGTATTTGTGTGACTATCAGGATGTATTCAGTGAGTCCAGGTCCAGTGATCTTCCTCCTCATAGGGACTGTGACTGCGCTATAGATTTGATTCCTGGCAGTAAATTTCCTAAGGGACGATTATTTAATTTGTCTGTACCCGAGCATGCCGCAATGCGTTCTTATGTCAAGGAGTCTTTGGAGAAGGGGCATATTCGTCCATCCTCTTCCCCTCTTGGTGCGGGATTCTTTTTTGTGGCCAAGAAGGACGGGTCTTTGAGACCTTGTATAGACTATCGGCTTCTGAATAAAATCACTGTTAAGTTTCAGTATCCTTTGCCACTATTGTCAGACTTGTTTGCTCGGATTAAGGGTGCCAAGTGGTTCACCAAGATAGATCTTCGTGGTGCGTACAACCTTGTGCGCATTAGGCAGGGAGATGAATGGAAAACTGCATTCAATACGCCCGAAGGTCATTTTGAATACTTGGTGATGCCCTTTGGGCTCTCTAATGCTCCTTCAGTGTTTCAGTCCTTTATGCATGATATCTTCCGGAAGTATCTGGATAAATTTATGATTGTTTATCTGGATGATATTCTGGTTTTCTCGGATGATTGGGATTCTCATGTAAAGCAGGTCAGGATGGTGTTTCAGGTTTTGCGTGATAATGCTTTGTTTGTGAAGGGCTCAAAGTGTCTCTTTGGAGTGCAGAAGGTTTCCTTTTTGGGTTTTATTTTCTCCCCTTGTGCTGTGGAGATGGACCCAGTCAAGGTCCGAGCTATTCATGATTGGACTCAGCCCACATCTGTTAAGAGTCTTCAGAAGTTCTTGGGGTTTGCTAATTTCTACCGTCGCTTTATCGCTAATTTTTCTAGCGTTGTTAAACCTTTGATGGATATGACCAAGAAAGGTTCTGATGTGGCTAATTGGGCCCCTGCAGCCGTGGAGGCCTTCCAGGAGCTGAAGCGCCGGTTTACTTCGGCGCCTGTTTTGTGCCAGCCTGATGTCTCACTTCCCTTTCAGGTTGAAGTGGATGCTTCTGAGATCGGTGCTGGGGCTGTTTTGTCGCAGAGAGGCTCTGGTTGCTCTGTGATGAGACCATGTGCCTTTTTCTCTAGGAAGTTTTCGCCTGCTGAGCGGAACTATGATGTTGGTAATCGGGAGTTGTTGGCCATGAAGTGGGCATTTGAGGAGTGGCGTCATTGGCTCGAGGGTGCTAAGCATCGTGTGGTGGTCTTGACTGATCACAAAAATCTGATGTATCTCGAGTCTGCTAAGCGCCTGAATCCTAGACAGGCTCGTTGGTCATTGTTTTTCTCTCGTTTTGACTTTGTGGTCTCGTACCTGCCTGGTTCGAAGAATGTTAAGGCTGATGCTCTTTCTAGGAGCTTTGTGCCTGACTCTCCTGGAGTCTCGGAGCCAGCTGGTACTCTTAAAGAGGGAGTAATCGTGTCGGCCATATCTCCTGATTTGCGACGTGTGTTGCAGAGATTTCAGGCTGGTAGACCTGACTCTTGTCCACCCGACAGACTGTTTGTTCCTGATAAATGGACCAGCAGAGTCATTTCCGAGGTTCATTCCTCGGTGTTGGCGGGGCATCCGGGAATTTTTGGTACCCGAGATTTGGTGGCTAGGTCCTTTTGGTGGCCTTCCTTGTCACGGGATGTGCGGTCATTTGTGCAGTCCTGTGGGACTTGTGCTCGGGCTAAGCCTTGTTGTTCTCGTGCTAGCGGGTTGCTTCTGCCCTTGCCCGTCCCGAAGAGGCCTTGGACACACATTTCCATGGATTTCATTTCTGATCTTCCGGTGTCTCAAGGAATGTCTGTCATCTGGGTGGTGTGTGATCGTTTTTCCAAGATGGTCCATTTGGTACCCTTGCCTAAGTTGCCTTCCTCTTCCGATCTGGTTCCTTTGTTTTTTCAGAATGTGGTTCGTTTACACGGCATTCCGGAGAATATCGTGTCCGACAGAGGATCCCAGTTTGTGTCCAGATTCTGGCGATCTTTTTGTGCTAAAATGGGCATTGATTTGTCGTTTTCATCTGCCTTCCATCCTCAGACTAATGGTCAAACGGAGCGAACTAATCAGACACTGGAGGCTTATTTGAGATGTTTTGTTTCTGCGGACCAGGATGATTGGGTGACCTTCTTGCCATTGGCGGAGTTTGCCCTTAATAATCAGGCTAGTTCCGCTACTTTGGTTTCGCCATTCTTCTGCAACTCTGGTTTTCATCCTCGTTTCTCCTCGGGTCATGTTGAGTCTTCTGACTGTCCTGGGGTGGATTCCGTGGTGGATAGGTTGCAGCGGATTTGGAATCATGTGGTGGACAACTTGAAGTTGTCACAGGAGAAGGCTCAGCGTTTTGCCAACCGCCGCCGCGGTGTGGGGCCCCGACTTCGTGTTGGGGATTTGGTTTGGTTGTCTTCTCGGTATGTCCCTCTGAAGGTTTCCTCTCCTAAGTTTAAGCCTCGCTTTATTGGTCCTTATAAAATTTTGGAAGTTCTTAACCCGGTTTCTTTTCATTTGGATCTTCCGGTGTCGTTTGCCATTCACGTGTTCCATAGGTCTTTGTTGCGGCTGTACGTTGTGCCTGTGGTTCCTGCTGTTGAGCCTCCTGCTCCGGTGTTGGTTGAGGGCGAGTTGGAGTACGTGGTAGAGAAGATCTTGGATTCTCGTCTCTCTAGACGGAGGCTTCAGTATTTGGTCAAATGGAAGGGCTATGGTCAGGAGGATAATTCCTGGGTGGCCGCCTCTGATGTTCATGCGGACGATTTGGTTCGTGCCTTCCACGCTGCTCATCCTGGTCACCCTGGTGGTCTTGGTGAGGGTTCGGTGACCCCTCCTTAAAGGGGGGGTACTGTTGTGAACTATACTTCTTGGCTCCCTCTTGTGGTCACTAGTGATTTGGCACTTGGATTGTCTTTTACCAGGTTGGTACTCACCTGCTTCGTTAGGCCTGGGTTGTTGCTATTTAAACTTCCTGGATTCTCAGTCCAGTGCCTGGCATCGTTGTAATCAGTTCATTTCTGTTTGCTCCTGTCTTCAGGTCCTGGTTCTTTGCAAGATAAGCTAAGTCCTGCTTTCTTATTTTTTGTTATTTTGCTTGTTCATATTTTTGTCCAGCTTGTACAAAATGTGATTCCTGATATTGCTGGAAGCTCTACGGGGCTGATATTCTCCCCCCTCACCGTTAGTCGGTTTGGGGGTTCTTGGATATTCAGCGTGGATATTTTGCAGGGTTTTTTGCTGACCATATAAGTCATCTTACTATTTTCTGCTATTAGTCAGTGGGCCTCTCTTTGCTAAAATCTAGTTCATTCTTACGTTTGTCTTTTCTTCTTACCTCACCGTCATTATTTGTTGGGGGCTTGTATTACTTTGGGGTCTTTTCTCTGGAGGCAAGAGAGGTCTTATTTTCCCTGATAGGGTTAGTTAGTTCTCCGGCTGGCGCGAGACGTCTAGGATCAACGTAGGCACGTTCCCCGGCTACTGTTAGTGTTTGTGCTAGGATCAGGTATATGGTCAGCCTAGTTACCACGTCCCTATGAGCTGGTATTTATGTTTGCAGACTTTGCTGTAATCTCTGAGATCCTTGCCATTGGGATCATAACAGGTAATTAAGTGGAGGTTCTGTGGCCAGAGTCCTGTGTGAGAACACTTGCCACAGTGATGGAGGAGGATGAAGTAGCAGATGCGGTTGACGGCATGGCTGGTGGTTGGCGAGGCCCACTAGTCCTTATTTTAGTGCAGTAAGATTCCCAGACTAATGCATGTTGATTGCGCATGTGCCAGTTAATGCATGTAGTAGTCAAATTATTGCAATGTTTGCCTCTACCGAGTCATTTTTTGCAAAGCTGGCAGATAACGTGAGTTGGGTGATCCTTTGCAGTCTCAAAAAAGGCCCACGCTAGGCAACTCTTGCCACTCCTACGAACTGCAGACCTGAGACAGCTCCTGACCATAGCCAGAGTTCTGGCTGAGGATGCAGTGCTTGTCTTGGTTGCATCACTCCGTGCCTGTGAGGCAAGCCATAACGTAACTAGTGATGAGCGAATTTGTTTGGAAAACGGTTGCCAAACATAAATTCGGCACGAATATGGCACATTCGGATTCGTGATTGGAAACACGAGCAAAATTTTATAAAATCGGTAAAAATCAGTAATATTCGGTAATAAGTGCTGGAAAATATTTCTGTTGCTGCAAAAGTATTTTCAGCACTTTTGCAACGATAATGGTGGTATATCATGAGCTTTTTCCATGTAACCCTGATGAAGAAGAGCGCCGCTCTTTGAAGCGCGTTGGTTTCCTTCTCCCTCTTTTGATTGCTATAGCGCTCCATACCGCATGTGACGTCACTAGTAGGAGAAGCCTTTCGGACATCTTTTTTGCTTCACGTGGTATCCAGGGAATGCTACCGGCCGGAGCTTCCCTGGTCTTGCACTGCGTTCTATCACCGGATACAGACAGCGTCGCAGCCCTGGGTATATACACCAGGCAGGTGAACAGTTATTCAGCACTGCCCCACATGCAGCAACATCCATTACAATAGAGATAAGCTGATGGCTATAGGTACCAGTTATGAATATAATTACACTATGTGGGCAGTTTAGGGACTTTGATTGATTGTTTGTAACTGGTTGTAGTGGTATTACATCAATTTTGGAATACACTTGGGGTCCTTTTAGGCTATTTGTTCTTTAGATACCGTGTTAAGTTCTCTTTTTAGTCATCCTCAAGCACGATATCTATTTGTTATAACAGCTTTTTGCATGTGTTTGATGAGGGGAGGAGGTTTGCAGAGCTCAGAGGCACGGCGTTCTTGTAAACTTTTTTTTTCCTAACTTTATGTGTGCACATTGCGGTTAGCCAATCAGGGAGCAGGAAACATGCACAATGTCCTGACACCACGGCTTGTGTCATTGGCTGCTGAAATCACATGTCCCTCTCCATATAAAGAGCGGACATCTTGTTTTAGAGCCATTTTGACACTGTAACAGCGCAGAGAGGCTGCTACTGACGCTGGCACTGTTAGCAGCAAGATTTTAGCTAGTTAGCTAGATAGCTAGGTGATTGTATATCAGTCAGATAGTGTAGCTAGCTAGTGTCCAGTGTGGCTGTTACTGAGGTCCCCAGACAAAGCCAGCAGGGCAAATGTCCTACAACTGTGTTGTGTACTGCTTCTATTGTTCTCCATGCATGAGTATAGCATTCTAAATAATATTTTTTCACTAGCTAAATGTGAAACAGCCTGCTGTATTCCACCTTCTCTTTTAGTGCTGTAGTGATATGAAACTGTCTGCAGACCTAACGCACATTAAAAAAATATAATTTTTCAATTGCAAAAAGTTAGACAGCCCACCGTATCATACTTTGTCATTTTTTTGGTTTGAAATTAAGCTGTCTGCAGATCTCACGCACATAGCACAAAACATTTTTCTATTGCTAAACGTCATATAGTAGGGTCCTGACTTTAAAATAGTTTGTAGCATCTAATGTGTTATACAGGACTGATCGAGAGGCCACCAAAATTCTTCTGTTCCTAGTGTCATACAATAGGGGACCTGACTTTAAAATAGTTTGTAGCATCTAGTGTGTTATAGAGGCATGATCCAGGGGCCACCAAAAAATTCTTCTTTTCCTAGTGTCATACAGTAGAGAACCGGACTTTGAAATAGTTTGCAGCATCTAGTGTGTTATAGTGGCCTAAACCAGAGGCCACAAAAAATTGTTCTGTTCCTAGTGTCATTCAGTAGGGGACCTGACTTTTAAATAGTTTGTAGTATCTAGTGTGTTATAGAGGCCTTATCCAGAGGCCACAAAAAAATTATTGTGTTCCTAGCGTCATACAGTAGGGGACATCTGACTTTCAAATTGTTTCTATCATATCTTCTTTGTCATGCAGGCTTCATCCACACTCAAACAACTCTTTCGTCTGTGACTAACGCAATACAGCATGCCATATTTCACCTTGGAATTTACTGTCGCTGAAATTTAGCTGTTTGCAGAGGTGATGCAGAGTTAAAAATCAAACTTTTTGTTGCAAATACTGAGCTCCTAGCACACTATCTGAGCAACATGCCTGAGAAAAAGCAAGGCTGTGGTGGAAGGGGAATTAGGTGTGGTGTTCAAGGTGTACATGGGGTAGGTGGTAATGTTTGTGAAAGTACTAGTAAACCAACAATGTCACGTCCTATGTAAAGTCATCTGACAACTTCTGTTACTGGACGGGATACTCCACTACCTTTCTTTGGCCGACGCACAGCGGTAAGCCTTGTTTATGAGGCCCAGAAAGAGTGGAGCGCCCCCACGTTAGGGCAATGGGGTACTCGGAGCCGGGCCCTTCGGTTCTCGATGGGGATGTCACGGCGGCCTGACCCGGTCCGTGGCCCTATGAGGGGCGTCCAATAAAAGGAAGAGTGTTTATAGGAATAATGTTCGTGACGCCACCTGTGGTATTTGGTCAGGGTGACCGACGCTGCTTAGGGGTCCGCTGGGGTGATGTTATGGCAGCTAGATGGTGTACCTTCCCACAGGTGAAGTGTATCCCCAGGGCTTCCCAAAGTGTAGATGGTGGATGGTGTGAGGCGCAGTGAAGAACGAGGACACAAGGTTGCAGTCTCTTTACCTTTACTGAAGGCTTCAGCGTCCACAGTCCAGAGCACCGGATCACAGGGTAGGCAGAGTCCAGCCGGTCTGAAGGCAAATCCAGAGTCCCCTTATCCAGGTGAAATCAATAGCCTTCCTCTAGCGCCTGAGTGTTGTAGTACCTCCCTGCTGAGCTTCTCAGTAAGGTCCTCACAACTGATGTTGGTGTACTAGATGTTATGTCTCTTTCTCTCTGTCCCCCAGATGGTATGGATAGGACAAACCCATATGACTGATGGCCTGAGGCTTTTACAGGGACCCTATGACGCCCCAGCCCCCACAAGTTGCCACCGTGCCTCCTGGGTATAAGGTCGGGCAGCTAACGTGGAATTAACTGTCCTGCCGGTCTCTGAAGCAAGGCTTGAAGACGATTGCTTCCTCGGTGTTCCGGCTACCGGCTTCTGCGCCTCAGAAGGAGGCAGCCTTTTACAGGGCAGAACTCCTTCTGGTTTCCTCTCCTTATGCTATGACTTCATTTCTCACCCTCCGCAATACAATTCTCTTTCGTGTCCTTCCTTAGGATGCTGCCGCACGTGGGGCAGGCGCAGCTCCGTGACCCTCTGGCTAGGCCTCTGACAGGATCCCACCCCTGTCAGGGACCTCTCTGTCTGCAGCTCTGTGATGTTCCTCCTTCCCCTCTGTCTGCCTGACAAGGTGCTGCCTGGGTGAAGCCCAGCCAGCGTCTGTCTCACAGGGTGCTGCCTGGGTGAAGCCCAGTCAGCGTCTATCTAACTTCCTATCCAAACCACCAGTTTTACCTAATTGTGAGGAGTGCCCTAATAGATAGGAACATGGTTCCCCCTGGCGGCCTGGAGTGTGAAGTGTGTTGTGTAGTTTGTGATACCTGGTAAAGTGATCTCCTTTATTGCCTTCAGACGTAATATCACTCCCCCTGGTGGAAGAACAACATTACTGCAACGACCAGGACTCTGGGGCGCTGCAAGAGCAGTGGATGGCAAGTGCAGCTTCAACTGGCCTCTCCTCTTCTTTCTCCACCTCAACATCACACCCAGTACAGTCCATAGAGGTGGCATCCAAATTCCCCCTGCTTCTCTCCGCATCTCAACTCTCCAACCATCCACCTGACTGTATGGAACCACAGATGGGTGAATCTGAAAAGCTGTTCACACATTCTATGCCATGGTCATCAGAAGTGTACTCAAAACCATTACAGCGTCAAGAGGAAGAAATCCGTACTGATGGCCAAATTTTTTTTAGCTTTGATCTCGGCGTGACGAAGTAGGGTCCGACCAGCATCCTGACCCATGTCATCAGACATTAACCCTGGGGGGTAGTTGATACTGATGAGACTCAGATATCTGAGGCTTACGCGGACTTTACTATGATTCAGCAGGTAAAAAGTGAGGGTGCGGGGAGTGAACAGCACATGGACCCATAGAAGCGCTGAGTGCGCGAAACAGCCGTCATCCTGCTGTTCACTCCCCACACCCTCACTTTTTACCTGTTGATTCCAAGAAAATGTCTGTAACCTCGATATGGTAAAATAAAAGACATCAACTTCACTGCAAACTGGGTGAGTGCCGCATTTCTTTTTCTATTTTCTATGGACTATCTTTTTGACTATTATATGTGAAGCACCAGTTCCCAGTGGCAAAAAGCAACCGTTTTTTAAGTCCTGAAGGATCATATGTTGTATGCCTTGAAATGCACTACAGCTCCTAGTGCCATTCAATTCTTTTTTCTTTTTTTTTTCTGAGGACTTTACTATGATGTCAGGGCAGGAAGAGGGATAACAGAGGATGATGATGAGGTGTAAGATCCCAGTTAGCATGAACATAGAGGCACACAGCTGAGTAGGTCATCTGAGGAGGAAGACGAGGAGGTTACGTTGCGCCGTACATCAAAGACACGTGCTGATGCAGCCACGATGAGCATTGCATCCTCGGCCACAACTGTGGCTGTGACCAGCAGCGTCCGCGGGTCTGCAGCTCGCAGGGGTGGCAAGGGTTGTCTTGCCTGGGCCTTTTTTGACACTGCAAAGGATGAGCTGACTTATGTAATTGTAAGGCTACGTTCACATTTGCGTTGTTGGGCGCAGCGTCGGCGACGCGACGCTACCAACAACGCATGTACACAACGCAGCGTTTTGCGATGCATACGTTGTCATAAGATCCTACAGATTGGGAATTTCAGCGCAGGGAAAACGCTACAAGTAGCGACCCCTGCGCCCTGTCTTGTGCATCTATATGACGCATGCGTCGTAAAACGCAGTACAACGCATACCGGCGCATGTCCATGCGCCCCCTATGTTAAAGATAGGGGCGCATGACGCATGCGTCGGTATGCGTCGGCGACGCTGCGCCCAACAACGCAAATGTGAACGTAGCCTAAAAAGGGCAATAATTTGACTACTAGATGTATGAACCTACACATTACTCTGGGAATCCCACTGCTCTAAAATGCGGACCAGCAGATCTCAACAACCATCAGCTGCCCCATCAAATGCATGTGCTTCTTCCTCCTCCTCTGATACCGTGCCAAATATTGAGACACAGGACTTCGAACCGCAGAATCTCGGGATCTTTACCTGCCCCATTCACACTTACTGAGAGCCCACCGTCAGCTGTAATGGAAGCGGACATGCCTGCTGTTTTCTCAATCCACTGTAACAGCTCCGCCAGCACCACTCTCACGGTTCAGCAGTTTGTCCGGTTCACCGTACTCTGCCCTCTCTCAGCACTGCAGCCAGCCCATGGCCATGGATCCTCAGTTGTGGTCATGTAAAAGATTGTTTCCTCCTACGCATGACAAAGCTAAGAGGTTGGACTCCACCATCTCTAATTTGTTAGTTATTGAAATGCTGCTTTTCCGCCTGGTAGATACAGATAGTTTCCAAAAGCTGATGGTCATCACATTCCTCTAGTACCAATTTCCCAGTTGCCATTACTTTTCTAAGAAAGCTGTGCCTGCACTACTCCAGCATGTCAAGGACATCACCCGTTCCTTGACTAAATCTCTGTCTACCAGGATGCATTTCACCACAGACAGTAAGCATGGCCAAGGGCTTTACATCATGCTGACTAGGCACTGGGTGACTCTGGTGGCTGTGGGGGCAGGAGCTACTCCACAAGTCTTGGAATCCCCAAGGCTTGCAAGACAAACCTCTACATTTAACACTTCCTCCACTGCTTCCTCCTACTCTATCTCCTCTGGGGCCTCCACCTGCATCCTCAACCTCTGCCTTAATGAGACACGCTTTCCAACAGTGCAGAGCGAATCCCCACCAGCTCTGTACTGAGCAGCCAGGGCTCACTGCAATCAGACAGTGTTAAAATTGATATGCCTTGGAGATCGCAGTCATACAGCTGAAGAGTTGTGAATGGCTCTCTAGGTTGAGTTTGACAATGGCTGTCTCCGCTGAACCTGCATCCAGGGAAGGTTGTATCCGATAACGGTGCGAACTTGGTGGCGTCCCTACAGCGAGGCAAGCTCACACAACATGTCTGCATGGCTCACGTACTCAACCTGGTGGTACAGCATTTTCTCCGCCACTATCCTGGCCTGAGTGAGCTGTTCCAGAAAGCACATAAGCTGAGTGCCCATTTCCGCAGTTCGCACCCTTCAGGTCATTGACTTGCATTGATACAGAGGTCTTTGTCCATGCCAGTTACCTGGTTGATATGCGATGTGCCGACATGGTGGAATTCCACTCTGCACATGTTGTAGCGACTGTGGCAGCAGCAACGACCTCTGCACTCTTTTGCATAGTTTCAAAATATCTACTAAGATGGCTAGCGCTGACGACACCATCATCAGCATCACTATTCCAGTCATCTATATGCTGGAGCAGACTTTGAATAACCTGCGGGAGGAGATGGTGGTCCCAGAAGAAGAGGAAGAAGCAGAGGATGAGGAAGGGAAAACATTGTCTCTAAGTTCCAGACTTTTGTCACACAAGCGGGTGCCAAGGGAGGGTGGATTACTGCGATCGACGGGGGATGGTGATAACAGACAAATTGTTATCGAAGGTGCAAGATCCGAGGAACAAATGGAGGAGGAAGAGGTCTTGGGTGAGCAACTGTCAGATGAAGAGGTAATCCTCCCCTCTCTGTTGTTTGTGGTTGGCAGGAGGGGATGGAGGAAACAAGCATTATTGGTACCCAGCCACCAACAGAGCATGCGCTTGGACCTCATGGAAGAGCCCAACATATGAGTGCCTTCTTGCTGCCTTATCTGCAACATGATCCCTGTATAGTTATGATTAGGAATACTGCTGACTACTGGGTTGCCACTCTGAAAGATCCACATTAAAAAACTATTTGGCAGATGCTTCTCGCCCTGGAAAGGGACCCGCGAATGCTGGAGTATCGAAATATGCTTTTTTTTTTTTTTGATCAGATAAATTTTTATTAAGCAATCAGAATAATACAAATAGTATTCATTACAGTTTGTATACAACTCCAGTAACATTTTACTTATAAAAACTCAACCCAATCTCCCCCTCCCCCCTCCCTTCCACCCATAAAGACCCACCAAGAGCCAACTGATTTCCACCATCCCCTAGATAGAGAGCAATAGTCCTAAAACCCACCCAATGCGAAATACACTTTTACTCAACCTTAAGAGAGCTTCTCCCCAAAACAGCAGTGAAGCACACAGTTCACATTGCAGATCTAGACTTCCAACCTCCGGCACGTCAATTCGTCAACACCAAAATATTAGCAGCAGCAGCAAGAGAAGCACAAGTGGTGGAAGTGGAAGAAGCAATTTCTGTGAGTCCATTGACACTTTTTTTAGACCAGATCGAGCACCAGCACAACAGAGTACAAGTCTTACATGTGGTGAACAAATGGAGAGGATAGTGTAGGAGTATTTAGAACTGAATATCAATACCATCAGGGAGGGATTGGAGTCTTTCACATTTTGTTCTTCCAAAATGGGTGAGTGGCCTGAGCTTGCCTCACACTCCTTGGAGGTTTTATCATCCTTTAAGACCTCTCAGCCTTTTTTATACTTTTTCTAATATGGTGAAATTGATGCCTCTAAGTATTGTCTGCCAATAATATCTGGAAATGTGAACAGTTCTAGTCCATCTGCTGTATTGGGCACAATGGAAGACCTCTCGGTCCCTATTATACTATTTCTATACTATTTGTGTGAAATTGATGCCACTTTGGTATTGTCTGCCAATAATTTTTGGAAATGTAAACACTCCTGGTTGGGTGTCCATCTGCTGGATAGGGTGTAGTGTCTCTATTATACTATTTCTACTCTTGTGAAATTTATGCCATGTCTGTGGTGTAAGGCCCTTATTTGTATAAATGTGAACACTCCTGGTTGGGTGTCCATCTGCTGGATTGGGCGTAGCGGAAGACCTCTCAGTCCCTATTATACGATTTCTACTGTGGGGAAATTGATGCCACTTTGGGATTGTCTGACAATAATTTGGGGAAATGTGAACACTCCTGGTTGAGTGTCCATCTGCTGGATTGGGTGTAGTGGAATACCTGTCGGTTCCTATTATAATATTTCTACTGTGGTGAAATTGATGCCACTTTGGTGGTGTCTGCCAAAAATTTTTGGAAATGTGAACACTCCTGGTTGGGTCTCCTTCATCCTTGCTGTCTGTAGCTGTAGGCCTCCAAGACCATCAGGTCTCCAGTTCCTTGGACTCAACTACCCGTGTTACTATCCTTACATTTTTCTGACAATGGTGGTCTACAAAACTGATATTTGTGCCACCTGAGTGTAGCTCAGCATGAAAGCAGGTAGAGGTGCTGCATGTGGTATCAGGGCTCCTATCAAAGGAGGCCTACACCGATCCCTCACCCACATCGTCTTACTGTGACGTTCAATTGAAAGCTGTAAATGCTGTCCCAGACACCGATACCTCATGCCTTGCTGATCACTTTCCTGGCATCTGTCAGTCATTTGATGTGTTTTGGCAGCATTTGAGGCCGTTATAAGGTATTGTGCATGCATTTGTTTTTGCATCCCATTGTCATGAATGGTGTTTCGTTATGTTCGGCGACTATTTGACAAATTAATTGGCGAATACTGCAAATTCGGTGATCGTAATCCGAACCGAACATTGAAATATTTGCTCATCTCTAAACATAACCTCCTCGTCTTCCTACCACTCCACCTCCTCTGCTGAGCTACTCAGCTGCGTAACTCTAGATTCACACCAAGTGGGATCTACAACCTCATCATCATCCTCTCTGTTCTCACACTCCTAACCCTGGGATTTACCCTCCTCCTCTTCTTGCCCTGACAGCACAGTACAGTCCGAGTGCACCTCAGGTATTTGAGTCTCATCAGGATCACCTTCACCCCTGGGGTTAACCTCGGGTGATTAGATTCTGGATTTTGATTAGACCCTACTTCATCCGTCCCCGGATCCAACTGAAAAAAATTTTGGTCATTGATGCAAATGCTTTCTTCCTTTTGACTCTGTGAGTCTTTGGAGCAGATCTCTGATGCCCATGGTATAGAATGTGTGAACAGCTCGGTAGACTCACCCATCTGTAGTTCCCCACCATCAGTTGAGTGGTTGGAGAGTTTTAACTAGGGGGAAACAAGGCTGATTGGGGTGCCACCTCTTAGGATTGTACTGTGTGTGATGTTAAGGTGGAAGGGGAGCAGGAGAGGCCACTTGATGCAGCGCTTGTCATACACTGGAGCACATGCTCTTTCTGAGCCTCATCTACAAGGTGTATTGCTGTGTAGTTGCCAAAGAAAGGGAGTCCATTAGCCTGTCCAGTAACAAATGTTTTCAGTGGCCTTTGGTTAGAATGAGACAGTGTTTGTTCAGTTGAGGTTTCATTAATATTAACACCTAATCCACGTACACGTGCACTCACATGATGTGTGCACTCAGATGCACGTCATCCAAAATATCCCGAGGATATCTCCTACAAAGGATATCTGACAACTATCAATGAATGTCAGGTCTTCATAACTAGTCATCAAGAGGGGCAGGCTTATAGAAGTGATATGAAAGTTAAGAACTATATAAAATGGATAAAAACCAAAAAAGGAGAATTTAATAAGAAAACCACAATTGGCGGCTACCATCCCTATCCACCAACCCCACCAACTATTGTCAAGACTAAACATTTTCCTTCCTGTAGAAACTGCTGATGGTCTATGCAGAGGCTGAGGCCATGAACCAGATGAAACTGCGCCTGCTGCAGGAGCACAACAAGCAAGCTCATCCACGAGACCTAACTTCATGTCCAACTTTTCAAGGGATTGCGGGACACCACTCTTGAAGCCACAACAGTGGAACAGCTGTTCAGCTGGATGGCAGATAATATTTCCAATATGTTTACCAGCACCATCCTGTTTTTGACATAGTCCAATCTCACTAGTCAAGAGTCAAGACCACATAATCATAACCCTAATCCCCTTTCCTCCAACAATGGCGAACCACAGGACACAAATGATCCAACACTTGGACACTCCGAGGAGCTCTTCACATTTCCATTTATTGATTCTGGCTTATGCTGCATGTTTCAAGAGGGACATAAGCTGCTCATGTATAGTGATGCCCAAATATTTGATCAGCAATGGTCAGTAGAAGATGATGGTGGGGAACGGCAATTAGCATCTCTAGAGGTAGATGTTGATGAGACACAGTTGCCAACAAGTGATGTTGTGAAGTCAACAAGTTAGGAGGACCAGAGTACACCAGTAGAAAACGAGGTGGTGGACAATGAATTCTCTGACCCAACCTAGGAAGGTGCCATGCAAAGAGAGAGCCGAAGAACCACAACATGCAGGAAGAGGCAGTGGGATGGACCAAAGGGAGTAGGTGGGGAACTGTTCTGCAGAGCACCCACACACGTCAAGTTTGCAGACCAATGGTTAGGTGTGCAGTCTGGTACATTTTTAAAGAAAGTGCGGAAAATAAAAGAATGGTCATTTGCAACCTGTACCAAGATCAGCAGGGGCCTGACCACTACCAGCCTGACTACCACCAGCATGATCAGGCATATGTCATCACAGCACCCTACTAGGTCGGCCAAACGCTTGGGACCACAATCAGTGTTGGCGGGTGACACCACTGTCCTATACTCCTGTGCTACATGCTTTCCTATCCTCGGTCCACAATGAAGGTGTTGATGCTTCCTATCCTGCACCTGTTGTTGCACATTCACAAGCATCAGCAGCAGCGACGTCCAATTCCTTGTCCCAGCCTAGCATTCAGCTGTCCCTACCCAAGGCTTTGGAATGCAAGCGGATATCTCCATCCACCCACACACAGGCCCAAACACTAAAAGGGCACATTTCCAGACAGTTGGCCCTGGAAATGTTGCTGCTTAGGCTCGTGGACACCGAGGATTTCTGCAACCTAATGCTGGTGGCCATCCCTCGGGACTTGCTCCCTAGTCGCCACTATTTTTCCCGTTGTGCCGTTCCCGACTTACATCAGCATGTGTCAAATAACATTACCTGTGCCCTGACTAACGTAGTTACTAGGAAAGTCCACTTAACAACCGACATGTGGACAAGTGATTGTGGCCAAGGATGCTACATTTCCATGATGGCACACTGGGTAAGCTTAGTTAAAGCCGAGACTGAGTCGCATCCTTAAACGGCACACGTTTTACCAACGCCGATTATTGTGGGCCCTGGTTTCATCAGAGTTTCCCCCATCTCCTACATCAGTTCCTGCACCCACACCCCTTCTTCATTCTCATCTCCGAATAGTAATTTATATTAGTCACAAGCTGGAAACACAGCAGCACTGCCTCGGAGAAGAGGCAACAGGGTCTGCTGAAACTCATTTGTTTAGGTGACAAAAAGCTCACTGCCGCAGAGTTGTTGAAAAGTCTAACAGACCAGACAGGCCTGTGTCTTTAGTAACTGAACCTACAACCAGGCATGATTGTGTGTGATAATTGTCATAACCTAGTGGAAGCTCTGAAACTTGGTAAGCTTGCACACGTACCATGCCTGGCCCACATGCTCAACTTAGTGGTTCAGTAGTTTCTGAAAACCTACCCAGATTTGCCTGAGCTATTTGTGAAGGTACACCGCATGTGCACCCATTTCCACAAGTTAGCTACATATGCTGCCAGTCTGGCAGTGCTGCAGCAGTGCTTGCAAGTGCCAGCTCACAGACTGGTGTACGATGTGGCCACGTGCTAGAACTCCACATTACATATGTGGGCAAGTCTTTGTGAGTAGCAGAGGGCAGTAGTTGAACACCAGCTGACACATGCATGTTGGTATTCCGGTCAGCCTCCGCACATAACAACTGATAAGTGGGCATGGATGTCTGACATCTATGAGGTTCTCCAAAACATGGAGGAATCAACCAAGATAGTAAGTGGCATGATGCCTTAGTCACATAACCATCCCTCTTTTTCTGGCATATTCCCATGCACCCCTTCCCACCCAAAAAAGGGTATATGGTTCATTGTTTCTTCCATTTTTTTGTCTTCCTCCTCCTCCACCACTATTTCAACAGGGTCATCATGCAGCCCTCATTTAACATTTTTTACAGGGTCATCAAGCGGCCCTTATTTAAAATTTTTACAGGTTCATCAGTCGTCCCTCACTCAAAATCTTTACAGGGTCATCATTCGGCTCTCATTTAAAATTTTTAAAGGGTCATCGGGAGGCCCTCATTTAAAATTTTTACATGGCCATCAGGTGACCCTCACTCAAAATTTTTAGAGCGTCATCATGTGGACCTCGCTCTTAATTTTTGCAGGGTCATCATATGTCTCTCATTTAAAAATTTTAGAGAGTCATCAGGTAGTCTTCACTCAAAATCTTTATAGGCCCTCACTCAAAATCAACAGGGCCTGGATTAGCGCAGACTTCTCAACCCCACCAGATGACAGCAGCGGAACACAAAGCCAGTTAAAATGTGGAATTATCAGGTGGTCCTCACTCAAAATCTTTATAGGTTCATCAGGTGGCCCTCACTGAAAAACTTTATAAGGTCATCATGGCACCCACACTCTAAATTTTTCCAGGTTAATCATGTGGACTTCATGTAAAAATTTTTACAGGGTCATCAGTTTGCCCTCACTCAAAATCTTTGTAGGTTTATCAGGTGGGCTTCACTCAAAATTAACAAGACCTGGATTGGCCCAGATTCCTCAATGCCATCAGCTGCCACAGCAGCAAAGCATAAAGCCAATTCAAATGTGGGGTCATCATGCGGCCCTGATTTAAAATTTTTACAGCATCATCAGGCAGACTTCAGTCAAAATATTTATAGGGTCATCAGGTGGCCCTAGCTCCATATCTTTAGAGGGTCATTATGCATCTCTTTCTTTAAATTTTTAGAGTGTCATTATGCGTCACTCTCTCCAAATTTATAGAAGGTCATTATGCATAACTCTCTCCAAAATTTTAGAGGGTCAATATGCAGAACTCTCTCCAAATTTTTAGAGGGTCATTATTCATCACTCTTTTAAAATTTTTAGAGGGTTATTATGCGTCTCTCTCTGTCCAAATTTTTAAATGATCATCATGTGTCAATCTCTTCAAATCTTTAGAGGGTCATCATGCTGCCCTCACTCCAAATTGTTAGAGTGTCATTATGCATCACTCTCTCCAAATAATTAGAGGTTCATCGTGCGTTACTCTCTCCAAATTTTTATAGGGTCATCATCATGCGGCCCTGAATCCAAATTTTTAGAGGGTCATTATGCATCACTCCAAATTTTTAGAGGGTCATTATGGGTCACTGTCTCCAAATTTCTAGGAGGTCAGCATGCGGCACTCGTTCAAAATTTTTGTCTTACAGGGTATGTAGCAGTCCCTCCTTCTAATTTTTTACAGCCTCTTCACGTAGTGCTCAGACTTCATGAATGTAGGAGTCCCACTACCTAACAATTTTAACAGAATGTGTATGAGGCCCTGCTTTATGTCTAATACAGGGTTTATCGGAGTCTCTCTTCATTCTAATTTTTGGCAGAAATCTGCATTGTCCACTTAGGCTTTATGAGCTTCAGAGTCCCTCCTTCATAAATTAAACAGGATGTGTCTGACCATGCCACACAATGCATGGCCAGATAAGGCAGTACAATATTAAAATTAAATTTACCGGTGGCTATTAAGGGATAAAGGAGGCAGGTTTCTCTATTTATTTATGTCTTTTACACTAGTCATTATACGGGGAAAAAATGTTTCCTAACATTTTTTCCTGTAAAATCCATTTTATCTTCGTTTTGTATGTTTAATTGTCAGTCCGTAAATGTGGAGTAATACTCTAACAACACTGTTTCCCGCAGCAACCTGGGAGTCAGCGCTGCATCCAGGCGTCTTCCCCAAGAACCTACAGGGTTAAAAAACATCTTGAACGTGGTTTTGATCACTTTGAGGGGTGCAGTTTTTTAAATGGTGTCACTTTTGGTAATTTTCTGTAATATAGGCCCCTCAAAGACATTTCAAATGTGATGTGGTTCCTAAAAAATTGGTTCTTATTTTATTTTATTATTTATTTTACTGCAAAACTGAGAAATTGCTGATAAACGTTTAACCCTACTAACTTACTAACAAGAAAATTATATTTAAAAAATGATTCTGATATAAACTAGACATGTGGTACATGTTATTTATTAACTTTTTTGGGTGATATAACTCTCTCGTTTAAAAGAATGCAAATTGAAAGTTTAAAAATTGCAACATTTTCAAAATTGTAGTCAAAAATTCCAATATTTTTACAAATAAACTAAAAAAAGTTGACCTAAATTTATGACTATCATACAATCTTGACCTGAGAGATTCCTATTAACTCCTTTACAGGGATCTGAACTTACAACAAGGATCCCTATGTAATGTCCATGGAGTAGCTGCTGGCCGGCGGAGCGAGTTGGCAGAGTAAAGTCAACTAGCTGGGTCAAAACCAGAAATGGCAGGTACTAGAAAAAATCATGAAGCAAGAATAAGGTCAAGTTGTAGCTGAGGTTAGAACAAGGAGGACTAGGTCTAAGGTAGAATCATGCAAGCAAAGAGTTTAATCAATCCATTGTCAGCAACAGATATCATAAGCCGAATAAGGTAACAGGAACAAACATGAGCAATGAAAAAAAAGAATAAATATAAAATAGCCTGCTGGGAGTTCAAATAGGTTGTGGTGCTGTCCTATAGGTCACATTAAGGAGCTAATTACACTTGGTAACAAATTGGTCTGGATAAACACCCCCTGACTGGGCAGCGCACAAGTCCCAGCCACAGCAATACACTTGACTGGATTGCCCCCTGCCATTCTATCTATATCCACCCCTGATACCAGGGAAGCTCTTAACAGGATTAGGATGTGAATACTATGAAGGACAGGGAATCAAGGAAAACTTGCTGCCATATTTCTGAAAGTTCTATACACAAATAAGTTAAAAGTTACAACATTGAAAAGACCACTTCACACATTTTCATCAATAATTCAACCCTATACATGGGCCTTTTTCAAGCCACATATGTACTGTATACATCTATAAGAAAGGCAATGAGGCTGTGTTGTTTTCTATTCTGATATTATTTTTTACCACTTTAATAGAATGTGTTTCTTTTTGATACAGAATATGAAAACATTCAGAGTATCTTAACCTCCTTAAGTAAACATTGATTTAGTCTGTTCTGTGATTATTTTTTTTAAGATTTGGCAGCAATAGTATTTTAGATATAATTGTTTTTGATATAATTTTCCTATCTAGAGATACTCCTTGGATATTAATGAACCTTTCAAAGAAAAAGGAGGCTGCCGACAGCTGCAGACTGGGGATGTAAGCAGGATCGCAGAAAACAACATTTATTATGCTTCACTTCAGTGGAGTCAGGCTACTGTGCATTCCTTTTCCTTTTCAGGTGTATTTCTTTTTTCATCTCCGTTTTATTGCAAAAGATAAAAATCTGTATGTTGAAGAAGCCAAAATCATCAATCATCAAGGTTATTGATATTCTATATCTATACATTACTCAATATTAGAGGAGTAGGGAAGAGCAGTTATATTTATGTATAGTAATATTATAGACCATTTGGTTATAAATGGACTTTGCTGTTTTATATCAGATCCATCTGTCACTGGAATATGCTGCCCTTTTTGAGTATAGCACATTACAAGAACTATTAGCCCAAATAGCACAACAAATCTTGAGTAGTTTGTTAATGCATGGACTTCGCTTTTTGTAGCACTTCATTTGAATTTAAAGGGAATCTGTCATTTGTTTTTTTGCTATTTAATCTGAGAGTAGCATAATGTAGGGCAAGTGAGCCTGATTCCAATGATGTGTCACTTAGTTTACTGGGTGCAACAGTTGTGACACAAACAGAGTTTTCAGCAAGCAGCAGAGCTGAGAAAGCTGCTCCAGCCCACACCAGGCTCTCTATGTACATAGTCTATTGACAGTGAGCTGCTTATCACAGGTGGGAGTGTGATTGGACCAGGGCTCACATGCTGCTGTAATCCAGTAGTCATTTTCTCCTAGTGATAAAACATTTATTGTAAGTAAACAACAGCACACAGCCAAAAAAGTGACACATGATTGGATTCAATGTCTCAGCTACTACTTTGTGCTGTACTCAGATTACATAGCAAAAACCTACTGACAGATTCCCTTTGACTATTAAGTGGCAGATGCAGTCCACCAATTGCATACAACTCAATTTATTGCTATAAAATGTCGCAGTAAAGCCTAAGGCCTCATTCAGACTTTTGTTGTTTTTCACTTATGCAGAAAAAGATCCAAGTTTCTTGTGTATTTTTTGTGTGGATCTGATTTTGGATCTGAATACATGGTCAGTGTTTCAGTTTTTACTATCAGTGTTCCATCAGTGATTTTCACATATGAAGAAATGAATACATTACAAAGCTTCTCCTACCCATGACAATATTAATCACGGACAGCACGTGGATGCCATCCATGATTTTTACGAACCCATGGACTTGTATGGGTAATTTGAACTGTGACTTCAATTAAAAATGGATCTGTCTCCTTAAATTTTTGTGGATGCACGGTTCTTAAAAAAACACAGATTTATGAATACCACTATAAATTTTACTGACTATTAGTGATGAGTGAGTATACTCGTTGCTCGGGTTTACTGAGCACGCTCGAGTGGTCTCCGAGTATTTGTAAGTGCTCGGATATTTAGTTTTTGTTGACGCAGCTGCATGATTTACGGCTGCTAGACAGCTTGAATACATGTGGGGATTCCCTAGCAACCAGGCAACCCCCACATGTACTCAGGCTGGCTAGCAGCCGTAAATCAGGCAGCTGCGTGGACAAAAACTAAATCTCCGAGCACTCACAAATACTCGGAGACCACCCGAGCGTGCTAGGGAAAACCCAAGCAACGAGTATACTCGCTCATCACTACTGACTATGCGTTCTATCTGTGAAAATCACAGATATAACATGTAGGTGACTCACAAGCATCTTATTGACGCCTTAGTTTTTTTTCTCTGCTACTATTTTTCTACAATCATTTATAGAACCATTTACAGTGTTCTATGCCACAGAATAGTAAGGTATCTGTAAAAAATGGACGGCATACGGATGGTCCCATTGACTTGCATTGGCGAGTCGCAGCATGCTGTGATTTTTTTCTCAGTCCGATTTCAGCTGAGAAAAAAATTGCAGATGAGATGTAACCCATTGAATAACATTGGTCAGAGTGCAATCCGATTTTTTTTATCAGATTGCACTCATCCGTTTTTCTCGCAAATTAGTATGAGCCCTACATGTGATTTATGTAAGAAGCAGTGCAGTACGTGTAATACAAGTAGAGAGTAGTACAGTACACAAATCAAATGTAGAGAAATGTAGAGAGCAGGACAATACAGTTAGAGAGCAGTACAGTACATGTACTACAGCTTTTCAACACTTTCAATTCTCTACTCCGTCCCCCAGCACCACCTCCCTCTCCTCTCATTTCTGCTGAAGACTTTGCCTCTTTCTTTAAGCAAAAGATCGATACAATCAGAGAAAGCTTTGGCCTGCATCCCAATTCCCCTTCTTAGCTGCTCAACCCTGTTCCTCCAAAACTAACTTCTCCACCATGACAGAAGATCAGCTCTCCACCCTCCTGTCAAGATCACATCTCACCACTTGCACACTTGACCCGCTCCCGCCCCACCTCATCCCTAACCTAACCTCGCCACAGTGTTCATCCCAACCCTAACACACCTCTTTAACCTCTGACACACAACTGGTGTCTTCCCCTCATCCTTCAAGCATTCCTCGATCACACCCATCCTCAAAAAGCTCTCCCTCGACCCATCCTCTGTGTCTAGCTATCGCCCAATATCTCTTCTCCCTTACGCCTCAGAACTACTGGAAGAGCATGTCCATCTTGAACTGTCCTCCTACCTTTCCTCCTGCTCCCTCTTTGACCGGTTACAATCTGACTTCCAATCACATCACTCAAGTGAAACTGCCCTAACTAAAGTCACCAATGACCTACTAACTGCTAAAAGTAAGCGACACTACTCTGTCCTCCTTCTTCTGGACCTGTCTTCTGCCTTTGACACTGTCGACCATTCCCTTCTGCTACAGATTCTCTCATGTCTTGGCATCACAGACTTGGCCCTATCCTGGATCTCGTCATATCTAACAGCCCGAACATTCAGTGTCTCCCTCTCCCACACCCCTCCTCACCTCGCCCCCTCTGTCAGTGCTCCCCAAGGCTCAGTCCTGCTCTTCTCCATCTACACATTCTGCCTGGTACAGCTCATAGAATCCCATGGTTTTCAGTATCATCTCTACGCCAATGACATGCAGATCTACCTATCTGGACCCGACCTCACCTCCTTACTCACCAAAATCCCACAATGTCTGTCTGTTATTTCAGCTTTCTTTTATGCTCGCTTTCTAAAACTGAACATGGACAAAACAGAATTCATCATCTTTCCCTCTTCTCACTCTACCCCTCCACCAAACCTGTCCATCAATGTCAATGGCTGCTCACTTTCCCCAATCCCGCATGCTCTGTGCCTCGGGGTGATCCTCGACTCTGCCGACTCTTTCAAGCCTCATGTCCAAGCCCTTGCCTCCTCCTGCCGACTCAAACTCAAAAATATTTCCCGGATCCATGCATTCCATGACCATGAAACCACAAAAATGCTAGTGCATGCCCTTATTATCTCCCGCCTCGATTACTGCAACCTCCTACTCTCTGGCCTCCCTTCCAGCACTCTGGCACCACTCCAATCCATCCTACACTCTGCTGCCTGACTAATCCACCTGTCTTCCCATTATTCCCCAGCCTCTCCCCTCTGCCAAACCCTTCACTGGTTCCTATTGTCCAGAGGCACTAGTTCAAAACCCTTACTATGACATACAAAGCCATCCACAACCTGTCTCCTCCATACATCTGTGACATGGTCTCCCGGTACTTACCCACATGCAACCTTCGATCCTCTAAAGATCTCCTTCTCTACTCCCCTCTTATCTCTTCTTCCCCCAACTGCATACAAGACTTCTCCTGTGCTACCCCCATACTCTGGAACTCTCTACCCCAACACATCAGACTCTCACCTACCACGGAAACCTTCAAAAAGAACCTGAAGACCCACCTCTTCCAACAAGCCTACAATCTGCAGTGATCCTTAATCTGCTGAACCGTCGCACAACCAGCTCTACCCTCTCCTAGTGTATTCTCACCCAAACCCTGTAGACTGTGAGCCGTCTCGGGCAGGGTCCTCTCTCCTTCTGTACTTGTGTGTGTCTTGTATTGCTCATGTTTGTTGTGCTTGTCTACATTTGCCACTTTCCACATGTAAAGTGCCATGGAATAAATGGCATTATATAAATGAATAATAATAATAATGATGTGGTATTTGCAGGGAGCATCATAGTACCTCTAACACTAGATAGCAGGACACTACATAAAATTGGATGGAGAGCAGAACAATACATATATTACAGGTAGAATGCAGTACAGAATATGTATAGAGAATTACTGGACATGTAGCTCGGATAGAAAACCTAAGGCTGGAGTCACGCTACCGTATTATACGGACGAGTGCAATGTGAGAAAACATTGCATAGCACTCGGATCAGTGTTAATCTATGGATCAGCTCACATCACCGTTTTCTGTTCTCATACGTATTCAGCATGCGAGTGAAATTGCAGCATGCTGCGATTGTATGTATATATCGTCTGAGTCTCGCCAATGCAAGTCTATGGGTGCAAGAAAAACTCGGACCATCTATCTAGCTTGTGACAAATAAGCACACATTTTCCTCATTTCAGCCCATTGAGCCATAAAATTAAATGGGGATAAGCAGTGAGAAATGTAAAGCCATACGGATGTCATACGGTTATGTAGGTGTGAGAAAATCGCATCCTCGCATTGCAAACGCATTACACACGGATGACCATATGGAGAACACTTGTGTGTGGTTCTCGGCAGGTAGACTCAGACCAATTTTCCATACATTTAGTGTGACTCCGGCCTTATTCTACATGTGATATATGTAGAACTGGTAGATAGCAGTACAGGACATGAAGCAGAGGTGAAAGGCGATAAATAATATATATATATATATATATATTAGAGGTAGCTTTGCATTATAATGGCATTAACAAGTTTCACATTTTTTCAAGAAGATGGCAACGTAGTGTGGGCATTTTACTGCATAATTGAGTTTTTAAAGATTGTAGTGATACATCCCGCACATTAATATGGCCACACAAATTACACAGCTGTACTATTTCATGAAAGAGAATCTCCTGAGAAGGAAATGATGAAGGAACCATTAAGTAGTCAATGGCTTAAATATATGGTTGACATAAAGAATCCTTTTTCTCATGTAAGGTATCCAAGGAATTAGAAGGCAGGCACTCTATCACATCAAAATGACTGAAAATGTGAGATGCATTATGTGACAGTCTGTGAAGTGGATGGAAGGGAGCAAAATGCTTTGAAATCAGACATAATGAATTGATAATCCCAAGCAATTCCAAATGTCATCATGTTATACATCAGCCATATATTTGCAATATAACTGTTACGGGCAGATCCATCATGTTGACTTTTGAACTGCCCTAGAATTTATGACATACCAGCCTAATTGAATGATAAATATATTGTGTGGAAAGGTCTTAATGGTTGAGGGATATTTTTTACTTATCATTTAGCTTGCTTTCAACAACTAAAAGGATCTGGGCTACTGGTATCCAAACTGGAGTGATAGTACAGTACAACTCTTTAGTTTAATGTTCGTTTAATTTTGTAGACATTATTCTGTTAACCACCCACCCAATGTAGTGGTGCTGTATAATTAAATCATCTGCGGCTGGGCCACATTATAGCCTGTTACATGAGCCCTCGCAGTACTATGTGCTGGTCTGCTGAAGACACGACTCTTCATACTACCCGCCTGAGTGAAGCGCTGTGACCGTGACACCACGTCACATCAATATAGTACTCAGCTCTTTGATCGCCACTGTCAATGTGCCATCGGTTGTACCCATCTGGTTGAGACATACTGGTTATGTATGTGGCAAATTGGCGCCGTGGAGTTTAGGATGGGGGGAGTGTTTTATTAAAGTTTTTTGATTGATTCTGGCAAGCACCTCCAGTGGAGGGATTGTCACGATCCATGTTTGGATCTGTGGCAGATCTGGTTTCCCTCTGATTTAAACCTTTTTTCCTTTCTGGTCATTGGGAGTTAATGCAGTTTCCCCCCCGGTGGCCACTGGTGTTATTGCATTGCTGCTGGGTCAGCTGATGTTTGTGACCACTCCCGCCATCCTTTATAAGGTCACCTGGTGCATCAGCTGACTGTTGGTTATACAGGTCCTTTCAGGAGACCAACCTTGCAATAGCAGCTCCCTGGTGTCAGCCAAGTCTGGTGTTTGGAGCTCTGTTGTTGTGCTATCTGTGTTGTGGAGTCAGCAGCGGCGTGCACAAGCTAAGTTCTGAGTTTTGTTACTTTGTAGTTTGTGCATTCACCTTTTGGTATCGTGTTCCTGAAGGGACCGCAGATAAATAAGGAATGCAGGGACAAAGAGGAGCCAGAAAACAAATTGCGTTTCTTTTTTTTTTAACTTCCAACCAAACAAAGATAACAACAGTTTTCCACGCAGGGAACTTAACTACAAGATCACAATTTCACAGTAAAATCCTCTCTACTATTTAGGCGCCCTGAACTATACCCGCGGAACGCGACAGCGCCTTACTAGTGACCCCCTAACCAGGTGAAGTCAACAACATTCACTTATCAGTGCCATTTCAGCGATGCAGTCCTGATGGCGAGGCTCCGTCAGCGACGTAGTCCTGTTGGCGGGTGAAGGAGGTGTCCTCCGACGACGGGCCCAGGTGTAGATTCGAGTCCAGAATGTCTGCTGCGGTGCTGCGCCACCTCCTGCAGGCGGACGTCTATCCAGGGTAACAGTTTCCAAGTCTAAAGAGGAGTCTTTTTGAGGAGAATTAGCGGAGTAATCCATATCAGTCACGGCTGAGACAAGCCCCGGAGGGCCCGGAGCACTCTCTGGCAAGATGCTCCCGGGGAGCGGTGTAATACTGTCTCTGAATTGATCAGCGCTACCTCTCTGCCTTGGGGGTCTCTGACGACGAATGCGCCGCTTTTTAGGGGCTCTGGTCGTTGCCCGCAATGTCTGCCACACGCTCTCCCCCTGCTTCCAGTAAGTCTCACTGCGGCCTGCACACACACAACAACTGCGCTGCCGTTTCCTCTCCTCAGAGTTCCCTCGCGCTTCTCTGCCCCTGCTTTCGCGCGCTTTTCCTTTTATCCTCCTCCCTCCCTGCGTCACTCTGCCTCCTGTCGTACGTCCTTCCAATCCGTTCCCCGGAACCCCGACTCCCGGCAACAATGTTTCCACCCGTCCGCACGGCTCACCAGGTCCCCGTCCCCTACATTCCCCCACCCTGTATGCTCGCCAGTCCCTGGGCGAGGTCTTCGAACTGACAGGTCGCCCACCTGACGGGTTGTTCCACACTTGGGTCTGTCTAGCGTGTAAGTCAGGACTGTAGCGAGTTGGGGGTCTACCTGCAGTAGAACGTTCAGAATGTCGTAGCTCGGGTCCTTGTGTGGGGAGTGTCAGGGGAATGCAGTCAACGGAGGGGTGACTGGTCAGGGGTAGTGTAGTAGTCGAGATAGGGGGAGCATTTTGACACCGTTCCTCTTCTTCATCATCCTCTCCATACCACCAATGGTTGTTGGGGGACTCAGTCGTAGGTGGCTCTTCCCTGATTGCGAATTCTGGGGTGTCCGAGTCAACAGAGCGACACAAACGGAGCATGTTGCGATGGAGTATGCGAGTACCTGTACTTCCGGGGACTTCAGACCGCACTTCATATACAGGTCCATGCGGGTCTAAACGGCGAAGTACCCGATAGGGTGTTTTTTCCCAACGGTGGTCTAACTTGTTTTGTGGTCTTTGCTCTCGAACTAGTACTCGATCACCTGGCCGGAACTCTGGGGGTTTTGCTGTAGGGGTGCTCCGATGCTCCACTTCCTGAATTCGAGTGTGTACCAACCGGTGTAAGGTCTGCAGCCGATGTCGATGATCACGCACCCACGAAGCCATCCCTGCTCGGGGGCCTTCTTCCTCCGAAGACAGTTCCAGATCTGTCACGCCTTTCCCTGGGCGCCCAAAGACCACTTCATACGGGGTGCGTCCTGTGACTTGATGAACTCTATTGTTGTAGATCCACACTAGGTGAGACACATACTCCGGCCAGCGGGTCTTTTGATCTTGTTCTAGCGCACGCAACATTTGAAGCAAAGTCCGGTTAAACCGCTCACAAGCCCCATTTCCCTGGGGGTGATACGGTGTGGTGCGTGACTTATCAATGCCGTAGAGGCGATGCAGCTCATCCATGACTTTGCCCAAGAAACAGGCGCCTTGATCCGAATGTATTCGCCTCGGACAGCCGTAAACTTGAATAAAGTTCTTACAGATAGCGCTCGCTGCCGACTCAGCTGTCTGATCACGGGTAGGGGTGACTACCGCGAATTTTGAAAAATGATCTATCATAACGAGGCAGTGTTCATAGCCTTGATGCGCTGCTCCAATGGTAATGTAGTCTATCATTAATACTTCAAAAGGGGCAGACGTCGTGATATTCTGCACAAGCGCCCTTTCCTCCGGTGACTTGGTTAACTCACATTGTCGACATTGCCTACAGGCAGTTTGTACTTCCGCAAGCAGCCGAGGATGATAGAACCGAGTTTGCAGCCACTTAAACGTCCTCTTCACTCCGAAGTGTGCCCTGGACTCATGAGCTTCTTTAGCAACTGCGGCCACCACGGGCCCTGGTAAGACCATCTGCCACGTCGGCCCGGAATCTGCCTGAGCCATGGTTAAGTGGCATAAGAGTCCTTCCTGAAGAGTTAGGCGCTCCCATTGCCGCAGAAGAAGGTTCAGGTCTGACGGGAGGGTTTGTCCAGGAGTTCTCACCGGCAATAGACCATTCGTTACCCACTGTCGCAATGGAGCTAATTCCTGGTCTTCTTGTTGCAACCGTATCCATTCGTCTCGACTCTGAACCAACAGTCCTGTAGCCGTTCCGTTCCCGGTCTGCTCCCGGCTCACAGCCGTCCGAGCAGCGCCCCCGATGGCGTAGGGGATTTCTTCTCCCCCCAGCTCCTCATCTCGGTTAGTTCTTGGGGTGTTCTTCCGCAGACGAGATAATGCGTCAGCATGAACATTCACCGCTCCTCGCTTGTAGAGGATACGGTATCTGTACTTGGCCATCCGGGCTACCCAGCGCTGTTCCAGGGCACCCAATTTCGCATTTTCCAGATGTGCCAATGAGTTGTTATCCGTGCGTATCAGCACCTCAGAACCGGCCAGGTACTCAGCGAACCGCTCCGTCATAGCCCACACCACGGCCAGCAGCTCCACCTTGAAAGAACTGTAATTGTCCGGGTTCAACTCAGAGTCATGAAGAGACCGACTCGCATAGGCGATCACTCTCTTCCGCCCATCCTGAACCTGAGACAACACAGCCCCAAATCCCTGAGAGCTGCCGTCGGTGTGTAGGATGAACGGTTGCGAAAAGTCCGCATAAGCCAACACAGGCGGCTCCATGAGAGCTGTCTTCAAGTCCCGGAACGCTGCTTCTTGTGGCTCCTGCCATTGTATCTTCTTTCCCCGTTCCTTGGGGGAGCTTCCTTTCAGCAGGACTTGTAGATTGTAAGAGCGGCGAGCAAAGTTCTTCACGAAGCGCCGGTAGTACCCAGCGAGGCCCAAGAACGCCCGTACATCCTTGGCGGTCTCCGGTGTGGGCCACTCCTGGATTGCGGCAATCTTCTCCTGTGATGGCCGGACTCCTTCGGCGGACACCACATGCCCCAGGTACTCGATCTGTTCCCGGAACAAGTGACACTTCTGGGGCTTCACCTTAAGCCCATATTTCAGTTGCCGGTCTAGTACCTGCTCCAGTCGGCACAGATGTTCCTCGAATGTTGGGGCATAGATGATGATGTCATCCAGATAAATGAGAGTGGCCTCGAAGTTCAAATCCCCCAGACACCACTCCATTAATCGTTGGAAGGTGCCTGGAGCGTTAGCCAGCCCAAACGGCATTCGATTGAACTCGAATAGTCCCATGGGCAGGATAAACGCTGTCTTAGGACGATCTGCTTCTGACATCGGGACCTGCCAGTACCCGCTGGCTAGGTCTAAGGTGGAAAAGTATTTGGCCCGACCCAGCACGGAGAGAGACTCCTCAATACGGGGAAGTGGATAAGAGTCTCGGACGGTGCATGCATTTAGCTTACGGTAGTCCACACAGAACCGGAGCGTGCCGTCCTTTTTCCGCACCAGCACGATCGGGGCAGCCCACGGGCTCTGACTCTCGTGGATCACTCCTTTTTGTAGCATCTGGCCTAACAACGTCTTTACTTCCTGGTACATCTGCGGGGGAATCTGTTGTGAATTTACCTTTTTGGCTCCCTCTAGTGGTTACTAGTGATTTGACTCTGGGAATGTCTGCCATCCCTTGTATGCTCACCTGGGTCGTTAGGTCAGGGGTGTTGCTATATAAGCTCCCTGGACCTTCAGTTCAATGCCTGGCAACGTTGTAATCAGAGCTAATCTGTTGTGCTCTTGTCTACTGATCCTGGTTCCTGCTAGATTAAGCTAAGTCTGCTTTCTTGCTTTTTGCTATTTGTTTTTGTTTGCATTTTTGTCCAGCTTGTACATAATCTGTATCCTAACCTTGCTGGAAGCTCTAGGGAGGCTGGAGTTCTCCCCCCGGGCCGTTAGACGGTTCGGGGGTTCTTGAATTTCCAGTGTGGATTTTTGATAGGGTTTTTGTTGACCATATAAGTTATCTTACTACATTCTGCTATTAGTAAGTGGGCCTCTCTTTGCTAAACCTAGTTCATCTCTGTGTTTGTCATTTCCTCTTACCTCACCGTTATTGTTTGTGGGGGGCTTGTATCCAACTTTTGGGGTCTATTCTCTGGAGGCAAGAGAGGTCTTTGTTTTCCTCTTCTAGGGGTAGTTAGTCCTCCGGCTGGCGCGAGACATCTAGCGACCAACGTAGGCATGTTCCCCGGCTACTTCTAGTGTTGGCGTTAGGAGTAGATATATGGTCAACCCAGTTACCACTGCCCTATGAGCTGGATTTTTGTACTTCGCAGACTTACTTGTTCCTCTGAGACCCTCGCCATTGGGGTCATAACAGTTTGCCAGGCCAGTATTAAATGTTAAATGCATTGCAGAAGCGGGATTATAAGAAAGAAAATTCTGAGTTTTTTTTTCTCTTTCTCATTTTTTTTTCTTTTCCCCTTTACCTCTGAGTGGCTTGTGTTTGCTGCAGACATGAATGTCCAGACCTTGATTACAGGTGTGGACCAGCTTACTGCTCGTGTGCAGGGCATACAAGATTATGTTATCAGAAATTCTATGTCAGAACCTAAGATACCGATTCCTGAACTGTTTTCCGGAGACCGATTTAAATTTAGAAATTTCAGGAATAATTGTAAATTGTTTTTGTCCCTGAGACCCTGTTCATCTGGAGACTCCGCTCAGCAAGTGAAAATTGTTATTTCTTTTTTACGGGGCGACCCTCAGGATTGGGCCTTCTCGCTGGCGCCAGGAGATCCGGCATTGGCTGATATTGATGCGTTTTTTCTGGCGCTCGGTTTGCTTTATGAGGAACCCAATCTTGAGATTCAGGCAGAAAAAGCCTTGCTGGCTATGTCTCAGGGCCAGGACGAGGCTGAAGTGTATTGCCAAAACTTTCGGAAATGGTCCGTGCTGACCCAGTGGAACGAGTGTGCATTGGCTGCAAATTTCAGAAATGGCCTTTCTGAAGCCATTAAGAATGTGATGGTGGGTTTTCCCATTCCCACAGGTCTGAATGATTCCATGGCCCTGGCAATTCAAATCGACCGGCGGTTGCGGGAGCGCAAAACCGCAAATTCCCTCATGGTGTTGTCTGAACAGGCACCTGATTTAATGCAATGTGATAGAATCCTGACTAGAAATGAGCGGAAAATTCATAGACGCCAGAATGGCTTGTGTTACTACTGTGGTGATTCTACACATGTTATCTCAGCATGCTCTAAACGTCTTACTAGGGTTGTTAGTCCTGTCGCCATTGGTAATTTGCAACCTAAATTTATTCTATCTGTAACTTTGATTTGCTCACTGTCATCGTATCCTGTCATGGCGTTTGTAGACTCAGGTGCTGCCCTGAGTCTGATGGATCTGTCATTTGCCAAGCGCTGCGGTTTTGTTCTGGAGCCATTAGAAAATCCTATCCCTCTTAGGGGTATTGATGCTACGCCTTTGGCAAAAAATAAACCGCAGTTTTGGACACAGGTTACCATGTGCATGACTCCCGAACATCGGGAGGTGATACGTTTTCTTGTTCTGCATAAGATGCATGATTTGGTTGTTTTGGGTTTGCCATGGTTACAGACCCATAATCCAGTCTTGGACTGGAAGGCAATGTCGGTGTCAAGTTGGGGCTGCCATGGAATTCATGGAGATTCCCTGCCCTTGTCTATTGCTTCTTCTACGCCTTCGGAAGTTCCGGCGTATTTGTCTGATTATCAGGATGTCTTCAGCGAGTCTAAGTCCAGTGCACTGCCTCCTCATAGGGAATGTGACTGTGCAATAGATTTGATTCCTGGCAGTAAGTTTCCTAAGGGGAGACTGTTTAATTTGTCGGTACCTGAACATACCGCGATGCGTTCATATATCAAGGAGTCTCTTGAGAAGGGGCATATCCGTCCTTCTTCTTCCCCTCTTGGTGCGGGATTCTTTTTTGTGGCCAAAAAGGACGGATCTTTGAGGCCTTGTATTGACTATCGGCTTTTAAACAAGATCACTGTCAAATTTCAGTATCCTTTGCCGCTGCTGTCAGACTTGTTTGCCCGGATTAAAGGTGCCAAGTGGTTCACCAAGATAGACCTTCGTGGTGCGTACAACCTTGTGCGCATTAAGCAAGGCGATGAATGGAAAACCGCATTCAATACGCCCGAAGGTCATTTTGAGTACTTGGTGATGCCATTTGGGCTCTCTAATGCACCTTCAGTTTTTCAGTCCTTCATGCATGACATTTTCCGGAAGTATCTGGATAAATTTTTGATTGTTTATCTGGATGATATTCTGGTTTTTTCTGATGATTGGGACTCGCATGTGGAGCAGGTCAGGATGGTTTTTAAGATTTTGCGTGAAAATTCTTTGTTTGTTAAAGGCTCAAAGTGTCTCTTTGGTGTACAGAGGGTTCCCTTTTTGGGGTTCATTTTTTCCCCTTCTGCTGTGGAGATGGACCCAGTCAAGGTCCGAGCTATTCATGATTGGACTCAACCCTCGTCAGTTAAGAGTCTTCAGAAGTTCTTGGGTTTTGCTAACTTCTACCGTCGTTTTATCGCAAATTTTTCTAGCGTTGTTAAACCATTGACGGATATGACCAAGAAAGGCTCTGATGTAGCTAACTGGGCTCCTGCTGCCGTGGAGGCTTTCCAGGAGTTGAAACGCCGGTTTACTTCGGCGCCTGTTTTGTGCCAACCTGACACCTCACTTCCCTTTCAGGTGGAGGTGGATGCTTCGGAGATTGGGGCAGGGGCCGTTTTGTCGCAGAGAGGCCCTGGTTGCTCTACTATGAGACCTTGTGCCTTTTTCTCCAGGAAGTTTTCACCGGCAGAGCGAAATTATGATGTGGGCAATCGGGAGTTGTTGGCCATGAAGTGGGCATTTGAGGAGTGGCGTCATTGGCTCGAGGGTGCTAAGCATCGTGTGGTGGTCTTGACTGATCACAAAAATCTGATGTATCTCGAGTCTGCTAAACGCCTGAATCCTAGACAGGCCCGCTGGTCATTGTTTTTCTCCCGTTTTGACTTTGTGGTCTCGTATTTACCAGGTTCTAAGAATGTGAAGGCCGATGCTCTGTCTAGGAGCTTTGTGCCTGATGCTCCTGGAGTCGCTGAACCTGTGGGTATTCTTAAGGAAGGAGTTATCTTGTCAGCTATTTCTCCTGATCTGCGGCGTGTGTTGCAGAGATTTCAGGCTGGTAGGCCTGACTCTTGTCCATCTGACAGATTGTTTGTGCCTGCTAAATGGACCAGCAGAGTCATTTCCGAGGTTCATTCCTCAGTGTTGGCAGGGCACCCGGGAATTTTTGGCACCAGAGATCTGGTGGCCAGGTCCTTTTGGTGGCCTTCCTTGTCAAGGGATGTGCGGTCATTTGTGCAGTCCTGTGGAACTTGTGCTCGAGCTAAGCCTTGCTGTTCTCGTGCCAGCGGGTTGCTCTTGCCCTTGCCTGTCCCGAAGAGACCTTGGACACACATCTCTATGGATTTCATTTCTGATCTTCCGGTGTCTCAGGGCATGTCTGTCATCTGGGTGATATGTGATCGTTTCTCCAAGATGGTCCATTTGGTTCCTTTGCCTAAGCTGCCCTCCTCTTCTGATCTGGTTCCTGTGTTCTTCCAGAACGTGGTTCGTTTGCACGGCATTCCTGAGAATATTGTGTCGGACAGAGGATCCCAGTTTGTTTCCAGGTTCTGGCGATCCTTTTGTGGTAGGTTGGGCATTGATTTGTCGTTTTCGTCCGCTTTTCATCCCCAGACTAACGGACAAACGGAGCGAACTAATCAGACTCTGGAGGCTTATTTGAGGTGTTTTGTCTCTTCTGATCAGGATGATTGGGTGACCTTCTTGCCGTTGGCTGAATTTGCCCTTAATAATCGGGCTAGTTCCGCCACCTTGGTTTCGCCATTTTTCTGCAACTCTGGTTTCCATCCTCGTTTTTCCTCGGGACATGTGGAGCCTTCTGACTGTCCTGGGGTGGATTCTGTGGTGGATAGGTTGCAGCGGATCTGGAGTCATGTGGTGGACAACTTGAAGTTGTCACAGGAGAAGGCTCAGCGTTTTGCCAACCGCCGCCGCGGTGTGGGTCCCCGACTTCGCGTTGGGGATTTGGTATGGCTGTCTTCTCGATTTGTTCCTATGAAGGTCTCCTCTCCCAAATTTAAGCCTCGCTTCATTGGTCCTTACAAGATATTGGAAATCCTTAATCCTGTATCCTTTCGCCTGGATCTTCCGGTGTCGTTTGCCATTCACAACGTATTTCATAGGTCCTTGTTGCGGCGGTACGTTGTGCCTGTGGTCCCTTCTGCTGAGCCTCCTGCTCCGGTGTTGGTTGAGGGCGAGTTGGAGTACGTGGTGGAGAAGATCTTAGATTCTCGTCTCTCCAGGCGGAGGCTTCAGTACCTGGTCAAGTGGAAGGGCTATGGTCAGGAGGATAATTCCTGGGTGGTCGCCTCTGATGTGCATGCGGCCGATTTGGTTCGTGCCTTTCACACCGCTCATCCTGATCGCCCTGGTGGTCTTGGTGAGGGTTCGGTGACCCCTCACTAAGGGGGGGGGTACTGTTTTGAATTTACCTTTTTGGCTCCCTCTAGTGGTTACTAGTGATTTGACTCTGGGAATGTCTGCCATCCCTTGTATGCTCACCTGGGTCGTTAGGTCAGGGGTGTTGCTATATAAGCTCCCTGGACCTTCAGTTCAATGCCTGGCAACGTTGTAATCAGAGCTAATCTGTTGTGCTCTTGTCTACTGATCCTGGTTCCTGCTAGATTAAGCTAAGTCTGCTTTCTTGCTTTTTGCTATTTGTTTTTGCATTTTTGTCCAGCTTGTACATAATCTGTATCCTAACCTTGCTGGAAGCTCTAGGGAGGCTGGAGTTCTCCCCCCGGGCCGTTAGACGGTTCGGGGGTTCTTGAATTTCCAGTGTGGATTTTTGATAGGGTTTTTGTTGACCATATAAGTTATCTTACTACATTCTGCTATTAGTAAGTGGGCCTCTCTTTGCTAAACCTAGTTCATCTCTGTGTTTGTCATTTCCTCTTACCTCACCGTTATTATTTGTGGGGGGCTTGTATCCAACTTTTGGGGTCTATTCTCTGGAGGCAAGAGAGGTCTTTGTTTTCCTCTTCTAGGGGTAGTTAGTCCTCCGGCTGGCGCGAGACATCTAGCGACCAACGTAGGCATGTTCCACGGCTACTTCTAGTGTTGGCGTTAGGAGTAGATATATGGTCAACCCAGTTACCACTGCCCTATGAGCTGGATTTTTGTACTTCGCAGACTTACTTGTTCCTCTGAGACCCTCGCCATTGGGGTCATAACAGGAATCTGTCTGTACCGCTCCCTGATGGGCACTGTATCCCCGGTCGGAATTCCATGTTCGATGGCCGTGGTACAGCCAAAATCATCTTCATGTTGTGCGAACACTTTAGCATAATGTCCAAGGAGTCGCTGCACTCGTGAGATCTGTGATGGATCCAGGCCCGATAATTCTGTCCGCATGTGCTCCAGAATAGTTTGACCCTTTCGAAACGCTATCGGCTCAGGATCCTGCGTAGACCGGACGCTGACCATCCAGGGATCAGGGGAATCCACCTTTAACTGCAAAGTATCTGGAGGAGGCATCACTTCTAACGGTCGTAACTAGTGTTGAGCGATACCGTCCGATACTTGAAAGTATCGGTATCGGAAAGTATCGGCCGATACCGGCAAAATATCGGATCCAATCCGATACCGATACCCGATACCAATACAAGTCAATGGGACTCATGTATCGGACGGTATTCCTGATGGTTCCCAGGGTCTGAAGGAGAGGAAACTCTCCTTCAGGCCCTGGGAACCATATAAATGTGTAAAAGAAAGAATTAAAATAAAAAATATCGCTATACTCACCTGTCCGACGCAGCCGGGACTTCAGCGAGGGAACCGGCAGCGTTGTTTGTTTAAAATTCGCGCTATTACTTGGTTACGTGAATTCCCGGCTTGTGATTGGTCAGGTCGGCCATGTTGCCGGGACGCGGACCAATCACAGCAAGCCGTGACGAAATTACGTCACGGCTTGCTGTGATTGGTCCGCGTCCCGGCAATATGGCCGCCCTGACCAATCACAAGCCGTGACGTCACGGGAGGCTGGACACGCGCTCATTTTAAAATGGGCGCGTGTCCAGCCTCCCGTGACGTCACGGCTTGTGATTGGTTGCGCCGCGGTCAACCAATCACAAGCCGGGAGGCTGGACGCGCTCATTTTAAAATGGGCGCGTGTCCAGCCTCCCGTGACGTCACGGCTTGTGATTGGTTGCGCCGCGGTCAACCAATCACAAGCCGGGAGGCTGGACGCGCTCATTTTAAAATGGGCACGTGTCCAGCCTCCCGTGACGTCACGGCTTGTGATTGGTTGCGCCGCGGTCAACCAATCACAAGCCGGGAGGCTGGACGCGCTCATTTTAAAATGGGCGCGTGTCCAGCCTCCCATGACGTCACGGCTTGTGATTGGTCAGGGCGGCCATATTGCCGGGACGCGGACCAATCACAGCAAGCCGTGACGTAATTTCGTCACGGCTTGCTGTGATTGGTCCGCGTCCCGGCAACATGGCCGACCTGACCAATCACAAGCCGGGAATTCACGTAACCAAGTAATAGCGCGAATTTTAAACAAACAACGCTGCCGGTTCCCTCGCTGAAGTCCCGGCTGCGTCGGAGAGGTGAGTATAGCGATATTTTTTATTTTAATTCTCTCTTTTACACATTTTAACATTAATGTTGTTGCGATACCCGATACCCGATACCACAAGAGTATCGGAATCCCGGTATCGGAATTCCGATACAGCAAGTATCGGCCGATACCCGATACTTGCAGCATCGGAATGCTCAACACTAGTCGTAACACTTTGGCCATCTCACTTCGGACCCGTAGCACGACATCGTGTTCGTCCACATTCACACATCGCACTGGTACGGCCCCATTTTTAACAGTAGCCAAAGATCGGGCCACTAGCTGTCCTGTGGGCAAAGGGGACGTAAAGGTGGGCTCAACCTGCACTTGCACTCCTTCTAGAGGGATGCGAGCTCGTATGGGCAGGGATATAACAGTCTGTCCTGGGGGAAACGTCACCTTTGCTGTCGGGGAAGTAATTACTCTCTCTAGTATGTCTCCCTCCTGACAGGTCTCCTGCACCCGGACTTCCCTCACTAACTGTCTGAATACGGAGCCTTGAGGTGTACTGGTCCCCCACTGATTAAGTGTCTCTTGTGTAGTCTCCCCTAACAGAAAACTGCCAAAGTCTTTCAATACGTTCATCCCCAAAGTCACGGTATGTTGTGGGCTGGGATCTCCCCGTGTTAACACAACCCCCCGGCAGCCCAGGTCTTTCCCACATAAAGATATTTGCATCCAGGTGACCCCCTCCACTGGGATGGGTAGCTGATTGGCGGCCTGTAATCGAATCATGGGGCCCCATTGGGGTCTGACTGACAAAGGGAAGTGTTTTCTAAAATAAGCCTCGGGCATAGTCGTGACTTGGGACCCGGTGTCTACCAGACAACGTACAGCCCGCCCTTCAAACTCTGCCCAAACCAGGGGGCAGCTGGCAACCAAATTTCCGGGACTTTCACCACCCATCCGCGGGGACTCTGACTCCGAGCGTCGTCCCCTTAGCTCGGAGCCCTCTAGTTTAATGCCCGACGAGACGAGGCCCTCCCTCTCCGGGGGCACTCTCGTGCAAAATGTCCGGCCTCCCCGCAACCATAGCAAACACCGGGGACCGGATAATATCCTGGTCGAGCGCCACGAGATGGACCCCCAGACCCTTGATCCCGGGGTAATTCCCTTGGGCTCCTCGCATTCTTTTTAACTTCAGCCAGTTCATCTCTGATTTGTTTGAGCTCCTGCCGCATCTCCTGAACCCACAACGGCTCACTCCCTTCTGCGGCAGCGGTCTGGATAATCCGAGTCTCTCCAGTCGGGACCGTCACCCCCCTCTCTTGCTCCCGGGTGCGGGCCTCATTGCCTATGTCGGAGAAAGTCAGGCGCGGGTCGACCCGCACTCGTTCACGTAGAGCCTGTTTGGTTAGCTCATCTCGCAGTCCCGTCACCAGCTGGTCGCGCAGGGTCACGTCTACATGCCCCATCCCCATACCATCTTTCCTCACGATTGCAATGTGTAGCTCTTGCGGAGCATTCATGTACTGAGTGACAGTCTCGCCCTCTTTTTGTCGCCGTCTAAACAACCGGGTCCTCAGCTCTCCCACGTCGGTGGGATCCCCGTGTGTCCCCTCTACCACATTTAACACCCGGGCAAAAGTATTCCACTCTGTGGGGGGTCTCAACATCACTGAATCCCGGGCTTCTCCGTCTAATGCCATAATGGCCACCTCTGCTTCCAGGGCCGGGGTCATAGGATGCATTCTCAGCAGCCCCCGCATCCTTTCAGTCCAGCTCCACAACAACATGTTGCTCCCATTAAACTTGGGCAGATTATTTAACATGGCCCCCAATGAGAGAGACGCTCTAGGCCCAGCCCCATCCTCCGTATCCTCTGGCTCCCTCTTTGGATCCTGCATCCTGCCGACTACGCCAAATGAAGGGACCGCAGATAAATAAGGAATGCAGGGACAAAGAGGAGCCAGAAAACAAATTGCGTTTCTTTTTTTTTTAACTTCCAACCAAACAAAGATAACAACAGTTTTCCACGCAGGGAACTTAACTACATGATCACAATTTCACAGTAAAATCCTCTCTACTATATAGGCGCCCTAAACTATACCCGCGGAAAACGACAGCGCCTTACTAGTGACCCCCTAACCAGGTGAAGTCAACAACATTCACTTATCAGTGCCATTTCAGCGATGCAGTCCTGATGGTGAGGCTCCGTCAGCGACGTAGTCCTGTTGGCGGGTGAAGGAGGTGTCCTCCGACGACGGGCCTAGGTGTAGATTCGAGTCCAGAATGTCTGCTGCGGTGCTGCGCCACCTCCTGCAGGCGGACGTCTATCCAGGGTAACAGTTTCCAAGTCTAAAGAGGAGTCTTTTTGAGGAGAATTAGCGGAGTAATCCGTATCAGTCACGGCTGAGACAAGCCCTGGAGGGCCCGGAGCACTCTCTGGCAAGATGCTCCCGGGGAGCGGTGTAATACTGTCTCTGAATTGATCAGCGCTACCTCTCTGCCTTGGGGGTCTCTGACGACGAATGCGCCGCTTTTTAGGGGCTCTGGTCGTTGCCCGCAACGTCTGCCGCACGCTCTCCCCCTGCTTCCAGTAAGTCTCACTGCGGCCTGCACACACACAACAACTGCGCTGCCGTTTCCTCTCCTCAGAGTTCCCTCGCGCTTCTCTGCCCCTGCTTTCGCGCGCTTTTCCTTTTATCCTCCTCCCTCCCTGCGTCACTCTGCCTCCTGTCGTACGTCCTTCCAATCCGTTCCCCAGAACCCCGACTCCCGGCAACAATGGTTCCACCCGTCCGCACGGCTCACCAGGTCCCCGTCCCCTACATTCCCCTCACTCTCATATTGTTTATTCCTGTTTATTTGCTTTGTGGTGCTGTTTACACTGTTCAACTCCTAGGGTGGGGGTTGGGGGTTTAGTTCAGGGTTTAACAGGAGACAGGGACAGGTCGGTGACTTTGGCCTCCCTACCTTCAAGGGTACCCCGAAGTTAAGGAAAGACAGAGCTTCCCCTAGCCTGAGGGGCAGTTCAGGGGCCCAGATTCCTCATCTCCTGTTTTCCTGTTTTTGCCTCGTGACAGGGATATTGCTGATCGGCTGAATGTAATTATAATAAGAGGGAGTGAATGATTACTGAAGGGGGTACATTAGAATCTTGATTTGGGGAGAGATTATTATTCTACAGAGTAAGCGGATGTTAAATGCAAGCAGGTATGAGGTTATAGTCTAGGGAACAATTTATTACGAGTATTATTTCATAATATTATTGTATGGAAAGGGTGATTACTATAAGTAAGGGCAGGTACAGACAACCATATTATCAGTACAAGTCTGATCCTACAAAACATTGCATCACACATTTTGGAGCGCCTAGTCTACTCCTGCCTTACCCGTTAACTCTCCACTCACTCCCTTCTTGACCCCTCACAGTCCGGCTTCCGCCCCCTGCATTCGACAGAAACTGCACTCATCAAAGTGACCAATGACCTTCTGACAGCAAAATGTAACAGTGACCACTCTCTACTCATTCTTCTCGACCTTTCTGCAGCTTTCGACACTGTTGACCACCCTCTCCTACTCTCTAGGCTCCAGTCACTAGGCATTAAGGACACTGCTCTCTCCTGGTTCTCTTCCTATCTTTCTGACCGCACCTTCAGTGTTATGTTCGCTCACTCCACTTTATCTCCTCTTCCTCTCACTGTCGGGGTACCTCAGGGCTCAATCCTTGGCCCCCATCTCTTCTCTCTCTAAGCGGCCCCAATTGGACAGACCAACTGCAGATTTGGCCTTCAGTACCATCTTTATGCCGATGACACACAACTATACACATCATCCCTGACCTTACACCCGCTGTACTAAGGAAACGCCAGTGACTGTCTGTCCGCAGTGTCCAACATCATGTCTGCTCTTTATCTGAAACTCAACCTCTCCAAAACTGAACTTCATCTGCTCCCGCCATCTACCATCCTCCCTAAATCTGACATCTCCCTTTCCGTGGGTGGCACATAACACCCCGGCAGTAGGCACGCTGTCTGGGTGTTATGTTTGACTCCGATCTCTCCACATAATGCAAAGAAAAAAGATCATAATAATTTAGAAGCAACAATACTAATGTTTTAACTCAGGAAGAGTTCAAAAATCCATGTTTTGTGGAATAACCATGATTTTTAATCACAGCTTTCATGCGTCTTGGCATGCTTTCCACCAGTCTTTCACACTGCTTCTGGCACAAACATTTAAGCAGTTCTTCTTTGATTGATGGCTTGTGACTAGTGTTGAGCATTCCGATACCGCAAGTATCGGGTATTGGCCGATACTTGCGGTATTGGAATTCCGATACCGAGATCCGATATTTTTGTGATATCGGAAATCGGAATCGGAAGTTCCCAGTGTATGGTTCCCAGGGTCTGGAGGAGAGGAAACTCTCCTTCAGGCCCTGGGATCCATATTCATGTAAAAAATAAATAATAAAAATAAAAAATAGGGATATACTCACCCTCTGATGTGCCCTGGTTGTAAACGCTGCAACCGGCAGCCTCCGTTCCTAAGAATGAGTGAGTGAAGGACCTTCGATGACCGTGACCAATCACGCGAATCACGCTCACGCGACCAATCACAAGCCGCGACGTCATCGCAGGTCTTTCACTCCCTGCATTCTTATGAACGGAGGCAGACGCTTGGACCGGTGAGAGCCGGTGCCGCCGGAGGGGTGAGTATATCAATATTTTTTATTTTTATTCTTTATTTTACACATGAATATGGATCCCAGGGCCTGAAGGAGAGTTTCCTCTCCTTCAGACCCTGGGAACCATCCAGGATACCTTCCGATACTTGTGTCCCATTGACTTGTATTGGTATCGGGTATCGGTATCGGCGATATCCGATATTTTTTGGATTTCAGCCGATACAATCCGATACCGATACTTTCAAGTATCAGAAGGTATCGCTCAACACTACTTGTGACTATCCATCATCCTCTTGATTACATTCCAGAGGTTTTCAGTGGGGTTCAGGTTTGGAGATTGGGTTGCCCATGACAGGGTTTTGATGTGGTGGTCTCTTAATTTTTGCCAGAGCTGTATAAATATATATTAAATTATACTCACACTCCTTACTACATACAGATATATAGAATATTTTAAAGATCATCTGTCACTTGCCATATATATGTAAATGTTTGATCCCTAATGATCTCAAACATACCTAGTTTAAATGCCACTGTCCTCCTGAGTTTTCTGAGCATGCTCGGGTGTCCTCCGAGTATCTTGGGTGTGCTCTTGATTATGTTTGTGTCCCCACAGCTGCATGATTTGCGGCTTTTAGACAACCTGAACACATGCAGGGATTGCCTGTTTGTTAGGGAATCCCGACATGTATTCAGGCTGTCTAGCAGCCACAAATCATGCAGCAGCGGGGACACAGACATAATCCCGAGGGTGGGCCAGGATGCGATGGCATCCACCTTCCAGAATTCTGGCTTCAGCGTCCCCCTGCTTACTAAGTATCCCAGGTAGTGGACCTCACTCATGCCCAGCTGGCACTTTTCCGGCTAAAGGGTCAAGCTGCCATGCAGCCCTGTCTGAGAACCTGCTACAGATGCTGTAGATGATCCTTCCAGGTGGGATAGAAGATGGTAAGGGCATTCTTCATTCTGAATAGTATCACGGTAGACTCATACAGTCCAAATGGAATGATAAAGGCAGAATCTTCCCGCGCCTCGTGGGTCAGGGGAATCGACCAATATTCCAGGCTCAGATCCATGATGATCAGGTACTTAGCCAAAGCCAACTCATAGAGCAAGTCAATGATGATCCTGACAGTGCTGAGCCCTCTGTAGTCCACACAGAACCGGGTTATCCAATCCTTCTTTGGGACTAGGACTACAGACAAGGTCCAAGCACTGCAGCATTTTGTCATTCTCCTGGTGCATGTGCTGCTGCATTTCCAGGGACATCCAATATGCTGAATGCCAGACTGGGGGAAGTGATCCCCTGTGTCCACGTGATGGATGGCCAACTCTGTCCTTCCGGTGCAGGGTTGCCCACAGCTGGGAAGGTCTGTACAACAAGAGCTGGTTGCAATCCTCAACCTTCTTGATGTTCCCATCTGCCCTAGCCTGGGTGAGCATATTTGGGAGGGTATGTGGCTCTCCCTCTTCTGGCAGATTGCATATGGGGAGGGCACAAGCCTCCTGCTCATGATGAACCTTTATTATGTTCACGAAGTAGGTCTTCCACCTTACCCAGGTGTGGTCCAAGGGGACCAGGTACGTTACAGCATTTAGCTGATGGTGCATGAAGCATGGGTCTTCCCAGGCTGCCTGAAGCTTGTCCTGGGGTACGGGGACCAGTACCCGCACCTTTTGACCCACCTGGTAGGTCCTTTCAAAAGCATTCTGGTCGTACCATCACTTCTGGTTGGCCTGGGCTTGCGTCATATTATCGTGCACCAGCTGTGCCAAGGCCTGCATCTTGTCCCAGAAGTGCGCAACATACTCAATGACCAACACTCCAGGGGTGGATAAGTCTCCTTCCCAGGCCTGTTTCACCATAGTCAAGGGCCCTTGCACATGTCGCCCCTGCAGGAGCCCAAAGGTGAGAACCCTGTTGATGCCTGTGGAACCTCCCAGCAACCAAATAGCAGGTGTGTGAGGTATCGCACTCAGTTCCACCCTTAGAAGTTGACCAATTTCTTAAGCATCTGCTTCAGAGTGTCATTGAACCGTTCGCACAGGCTGTTAATCTGTGGGTCATATGGACTGGTCACCAGATGTTGCATATGTATCTGCCTACAGAGGGACTCCTTCAGCTTCGACATGAACTGGGTCCCCTGGTCGGTGACAACTTCCTGTGGAAAACCCACTTGGGAGAAAATCTACAGTAAGGAGGTGGCCACCTAGTCAGCCCGAATGGACAACACTACTTCCGGGTAGTGGGTGGTATAGTCTACTACTGTCAGTACAAAACAATTCATGGAGCTGCTGGGAGTGGCCATCAGTACAACCATATCCACAGCCACCCTCCTGAAAGGGTCATCAATAATGGGCTTAGTTGCCAGTGGAGTGTTGGAGCTCCACCCCACCTTCCCCACCTTCAGACAGGTGTCACACAAAGGGCAGTAGGCACCCACATAGGCACTTCATCCTTGGCCAGTAGAAAAACTGAGCTAGCCTGACCTTTGTCTTATTGATCCCTAGATATCCAGCCATCAGACTCTCATGCACTATCCACAAAAACTCAGTCCTGAACGGATAGGTTACCGCTAACTAGGCCACACATCCAGTGAACTCTGCTGGTCCGTTACCTGGTACAGCCGTCCTTGGTCCCAGACCAACCGCTCAAGGCCTGAGCCTGAGGGAGGCTATGCTGCCTGCTCTTTGAGAGCTTTAAGGCTGTTATCAGTTTCCAATGCTTCCTGAAAACCCTGAATGGATGAAGACAGAATAGACGAGACTGCCATGTGTTAGTTACCCAGAACCTGTCTCCTGGCTTCCGTCTGTCCTGGCAACCACTTGGTCGGAAGAGGGGAAGCCTTTAAACCCCCTTTGGCCCCAGAACTACCATTGTGTGTGACAGCTGCCACTGCCACTGCAACTATGGATCGTGCCCTCGGCTTCTGATCAAGTCACCAGTCCAGATTGATTAACCTGGCCCTCTGACATCTCAGTTGTGGAGGAACCCTGCAATGAGGTCTTATCTGGGAGTGTTACCTCTCCTGGGACAGCCCTGCCCCCAATTGCATGCTCCTCCTCTGCAGCTGTCTGCCCCCTTGTGAGAACCTCACACGACAACTGGTTTCAGCATGCCAGCTGGCCACACTCTAAGGAATTATTACAGCTTGCTTGATTGATCTCCTCCCCCGAGAAGAGAGGGCCAATGTACATCACCCACCCAACATCCCTATCAATAGGTATGTTAATCACATTGACATCAATAGAGGTTGACATTGTGTTGTTCTCTGGAGAGTCAGGCCAGCATTGATGTCTCGCAGTGCCATGGCCACCACCTGGCCTACGGTGAATGGCTGTAAGTTGTCAAGGGACCTCCCACCACTACCCACACACAAAACAGTGGACTGTTTATGGGAAGGAGACAAGCCTTTCTGGCACTGGGGACACATGGCTTTGAACTGCCCCAGCTGTTTGTAGAGATTATATAGTCGGAGTTCTCCCAAAGACAAGGAGAGAGAAGGATGGGCAGGTGTCCCTTTGTGCTTTGGGGCAGGGACAGCAGGCACCGAGTTTGTCTTACTTTCTCTCCACCTGGCAGGCTTCTTGGAGTCCTGATGTTGGAGTAATCTTCGGCAAGTGTCGCTGTTGCAGAGGCTCACTTGGCTTCTGGTCATGGAGATATTACTGGTGGTCCTTCAGGCAGTTCTACAAAAACTGCTCAGTTGTGATGAGCTCTTTCAGCTGCCAAATGATTGTGAGCTCCAATCCCATTACCCATTAGTTGACTGCTCTCAGTAGGGCCTGCATGTGATCGGCCCAGCTGTCTGCAGGACCCTGCTGCATACTCCAGAGCTTCTTCCGGCACATCTTAGGGATCAAGTTAAACTACCAGACCACAGCATGCTTCATATCCTCATAGTGCAGGGTGGTCTTGCAGGGCAGGTACCCAAAGATTTCCAGGGCCTTACACTTGAGGCCAGAGGTTAAGAACCGGACTCACTGGTCCTCAGGCAGACAGTATTGATAGCAAGTTTTTTCAAATGTCAGTAAGAAAGTGTCCAATTCCCCTCCTTTGTCCAGCAGGGGAAAGTCTACCACATGTAGCTTCGAGACGTGGATCTCAGGGGACTCGCAACTGGCTGGGTTCTACAGCTGGAGCTGTAGTAAGAAGAATGCAACACCCCGCCTGTCATCACTATTATGTCAGAGATATCACGTGGTACGGTCTCCTCACTTGCAACAAGGGGACGTTCTGCACACATAAGGTCAGCTTGGCACAGATTTACTTAGACATCTCCTGTCCACATGGACCCAGGGAGGCACGTGGAGTGAGAGAAGATGACCCAAGCAGCCGTTCACATAGCATCACACTCTCTCACAACCCTGACAGGCTGAGAGACCCTTTTCACTAGCACCAGCAAAACAGAATTCTGCCAGTCCGGAAGGACTGCCAGCAATTCCTCATTACATATAAGCCAGATCTGTTAATGGGACTATACCAGGCCAGAAACCAGCCCTGGTAGCATGGGAAGTTAAAACTGAGAACACGGACTTATGGATGTGTAAATGGGGATAAAAAAGCAGCCCAAGGTTAATTTATATGTTTAATCGCCTTAAGGGCACACTAGAAAATACACTATATACACAATAGTTTTACATATACAATGGTCAGATATGCAAATACAGGTGAAGTACAAAAGGAGATGAATCATGTCAATTACTGGTTTGATGTTCAACCATGTGTTCTGTGCCGCATGGTTGGTATGGGCTGGCAGCTGGTTGCAATTCCTCCCAGCACGTTACTCGAAGTGGCCCCTCTTAAGAAGTGGATAGAAGCATGACAAAGAGCGATAGAGCACATGGCCTTAAACAAGCCTTTTTCCCTTTGGTTGGTCACACCCTTTTCCGTCCCCAGAATGATCCTTAAGATCATAAGCTCCCAACGGAAGATTACAGGGTGGTGGTTCTGGCGCCAGTGCTTGAGACCAAGTACGGCTTTGCTACCTGGCTTCTACTAGCCATTCTGCATACTCCCCACCCTGGGGTTATATAGCAAGTAGAGACCATGAAAGGCATTTGGCCCATTCCATAAATCTGGAAAATGTAACCTGTGTGTGGCTAGGACGTACGATAACTCCATATTCTCCATGAATCTCCTTACAAAATCCTTGTCAGACATCGACGAAGCAGTTACACAGCGTGGTCTCCACAGGATGTCATCCTTTATGAGCCTGGATACTACCTATGATGGTGGTGGTGGTGTTAGTTTTCACTTACAGGCTGGTGAGGCAGGACCACTTGCTGAGCCAGGTGTCCTGTTACAGATACACATGCTGAAGGAGGATTGTAATATGCCATTAAATACCCCCATATTCTTCACACCCCCGATAAATTGTAAAGTGCCGCGGAATATGCTGGCATTATAGAAATAAAAATATAATTATTATGCAGGCCCCGACATTTTGATTGTGCCAGGGCCTGCTTACAGCTGCAGCTCACAGTATACTGAGCAGTGACTAAAACTACCTGGCATGCCTCAATTGCTGAAAGTCAGTGGCTCCTGGGTAAAATGAAGATCATTTTCTCCCAGACGCCGCACTTTCAGTAAGGTGGGCAGAAAGCATTATAAATATCTTTAAATGCAAACTAACTAACTAAAAGCATGTGGAGACATAACAGGTTCCCTTTAAACAAAATGTGTATTGGTGTATACCACTAATACCAAATAATTTGTGCTTTTTTTCACATGCAAAAGAGGTGCTAAGTGCTCAGGGTATGACAGAGCACTTTAAGAGAAACTGCTTGCCCAGCCTCTTTTAGCTTTTAGTCATATTAAAAGTCAGACATTCTGGTTATTTAGCTATGATTTGTAATAGTTAGAGGGGCATTCCCATTTTATGAAGAGATGGCATATTGTTAGATTATGTGCCGGAATAGTGCTGTTTTCCCTTTATTAATTTTTTCTTGTTCATCTAGCTGTGCAGATAAATGCATCATATCCATAGTCAAGTGAACTGGGGTGGAAACAATTTCTTACATAGCTGAGTGGCACCATTGTATCTTGAAAACGTAGAGGGCTATGCAGAGCTAAATCAATACTTTGGCTCTTTCATTTTCACAAAATTCAGCTCAATTTAGAGGAGCTCAGTAGATCTCACTAATAGATTTTAAGTGAACTCATTCTGCAGCTAGCAATAGGATGAGGCTCTTGAAGGCAAATGAAAAAGAAAAGTCCAGCTCAGTCACCACCAAGTGCAAAGATCACACCATCTATGTGTGATAACAAGAACATGAAGAAACATCCAGCTTCCACAATCCAAATAAAATAATAGATGGTTTATTAAATAATCCACAAAAAATATGAACAAGGCACAGAGTGTAGATATGCAACGCGTTTCAGATCAATTATGATCCTTCTTCATAGCATGAAACATACACAAGTAATGATGTTTAAGTATACACCAACCCTCATGTTCATTGGATGTCAAAATAGTGCAAAACTGAAATGAATCCCAATTGCAAAAATGACTTTTAGGTAAAGGTATGTGAGTAAAAAATTTAATTTCCCCTGATCCTGTTCATATCCTTTAAGATATTATAGGATCCTAAGTGGTGGAGCTTAAACACATTTTTTAGCATTTAGTAGGAAATTTCAAATATGCTTTAATAAGCTTAAATGCTCCATTTTAAAAAGGTAAGTAGAGAGAGTACATGGAGAATGTCAAATTATTTTACTTTTTATTATAAAGCATTACATTGTGAGAGAAGAATGGTAAAAGATATGGGTTTGCATCATAAATATTAGATGATGAGTAAAATGATCTTGGCTAACTCTGTGATGTTTGCTAAGTAACTGACATACAGATGTCGTACTCATTAAAAATAAATACAACACACCATGTGTTAAGAAGAAAAATGTCATGTTTACTCATCACTGCCTTAAAATATTATAATAATTGCTTAAGAATGTCTTTACTAGTTTTATGCTATTAATAATATTTATAGTAGTCAGCACTAAAATGAAAGAACAAAAACATACCACAAGATCAGAAAGAAGAAAGCACCTAAGAAACTTCAAGTCAAAATCACAAGAACATGTTGATAAAGTGTTTGGCTCACTCACTCCTACGACCATTAAGAGTGAGAGAGGCACTAGCCTACTTTATCTTGCTGATAATTCTACTCTGAAACTGACCCCAAAATCCCTACTGTGCAATAAAGACACTCCCAAAGCACTAAGCAGAGGGGGACATGACTTTGCGAGGGGTGGACCCTTAACTCCTGCAGATTTGTTTGTGTAATTGTGTAGACTTAAAGCAAGAGTGATTCTGCTTTAAAAGGCGGTCTTACTGTGAGGAGGGTGGGGCCTATAAAGAGTATGTTACTCTCGTTCTTAACTCTCCCACTTCTCCCACCCTGTTACACTATCCTACAACTCTTTATTTAATCATTACTTATACAGTGTTGAATGACTTATTGTATTTGCTGAATTTGTTTTTGCATATTTTGTACCATGTCCAATTCTATAACGGCTATAAAAACGTTAGCATTAACCTTCTTATCCCAAGAGAAGGGCAATCCTTCAGTTATGGTTCCCTAGAGGTTTCTACATAGGGTTTTTGTAGGATGACTCTTTGTGAGTTGGAGGTATGCCAAGTTAAGTCCCCTTAATGCTTTTGCAGGGGCATCTACTTTGTAAGTTTACAAAATAGAGGTTTAAATGATAATAAAAGGCTAAAAAATATAATTTGTAGCTTGGAATTTATAACTCATCACAGCTTTGCAGTTTAGGAGTCAGGTGAAAGTTTCAGACAAGTTAAGGTGGATTAACTTTAACTAATGGAGAATGTAAAACTTCATGGGGGTGAACAGGCTCGACTTTGGTGGCCAGCCTGAAGTATGTCATAATGGTAACATCAGTCAAAGGCGTCATGGTGGAATAAACACAGGAGTAAGAATAATAGGGTCATTGGTGCCCTGAAAATTTACTCGCTCTGCTTGATTGGCAAGCCAGTGCCTAACGCTTTTTTATGGCTGTCTGCCCTGGTGCTGTATGTCAGAAACTTCACCTGACTCCTACTGTTATTGTTATAATTCTGTAATTTAAATAAAGCTGTGGCCATTTTGACAACCAAAATAGTGTGTTTTATGTATTTATTCTGGTGCCTAGGTTTACTGTAGTTATGGTTGTTTTAGTGACTGAGCCAATTTTAACCTTAATTCCGGTGTCTAGGTTTACTGTAGTTATGGTTGTTTTAGTGCCTGAGCCAATTTTAAACTTAATGACCAGGTCAAATTTTTTAATTCTGTGTCACTTTATGTGGTAGTAACTCTGGAACACTTCAACAAATCCCACTGTTTCTTCATGACATATTGTACTTCATGATAGTGGTAACATTTCTTCAATATGACTCGCGTTTATATGTGAAAATTTTGGAAATTTGGTGACACTTTTAAAAATTATGTTATGGCACACAAAATAGTTAATATACAGTATAAAATTTTCCACATGTCTACTTAACATCTACATAATTTTTTAAACATATTTTTATGAGAAGTTAGAAGGGTTAAAAGTCGTTCAGCAATTTCTCATGTTTCCAACAACATTTACAAAACTAAAAGTGGCACCATTCTAAAAACTGCACTTCTCAAAGTCCTGATAACCACATTCAAAAAGTTTATTAACCCTTCTGGTGCTTCACAGGAACTAAAGCAATGTGGAAGGAAAAAATGAGCATTTTTTAAACTTTTTTTCATACACATTTTACTTCTGCCCCAATTGCTTTAATTTTCACAAGGGTAACAAGAGAAAATTGACCTCAAAATTTGCTGTGCAATTTCTCCTGAGCACGCCGATACAACATAAGCGGGGAGAAAACTACTGTTTGAGTGCACAGCAGGACTCAAAAGGGAATGAGCATTGTTTGAATTTTTGCATTTGTGTGCACTGTAGGGCTTGGAACACCTTTTGACTTTTTGAACGCAAAAATGGCTGGAATCGACAAGGACATCATGTCGCATTTGGAGAGCCTCTGATGTGCCTAAACAATAGATACCCCCCACAAGTGACCCTATTTTGGAAACTAGACCCCTCAAGGAATGTATCTAGATGTGGAGTGAGCACCTTGAACCCCCAGGAGCTTCACAGAAGTTTATAACATAGTAACGTACCTTTAGCCACAATGTTTTTTATTTTCACAAGAGTATCAGAAGAAAATTGACCCCAAATTTGTTGTGCAATTTCTTCTGAGTATGTGGATGCCACATATGTGGGGAAAAACTACTGTTTGGGACCACGGCAGGGCTCGGGAGGGAATGAGTGTAGTCTTGGAACGCAGACTTTGATTGAATGATCTGCTAGTGCCATGTCGCGTTTGGAGATCCACTGATGTGTCTAAACAGCGGAAATGCCTCTCAAGTGACCCCATTTTGGAAAGTACACCCTGCAATGATTGTATCCAGTGGTTTAGTGAGCATTTTTAATCCATTTGGAATCCGATGGGAAGGAGTGCTACTTGACTTTTAGAATGCAGATTTTGCTTTTATAGATTGTGGACTCCATTAGCTGAGCCCATGAGAAGCCAGAACAGCAGAAATTCCCCCAGGTGACGCCATATTGGAAACTTTACTCCCTAAAGAATTCATCTACAGGTATAGTGAGTATTTTCAACCCATAAGTGCCTTACAGAATTTTATAACATTGAGACATGGAAATCTGACATTTTAGTGGAAAAAAATGTAGTTTTTGTATTTGCTCCAAATTTGTCATGTACACAAGGGTTAATAGGTGAAACTGGACTCCATAATTTATTGCACAATTTGTTCAAATGCAGTGCTGCCCCATATGTCATCAGAAATTACTATTAGGCTACACATCAGGGCTGAAAAGGAAAGAGCACAGATTTGATAAAATAGTTTGCCGACAACATTTGCGGAGTCCCGAAGGTGTCAAAATAAAAGAAAAAAAACAAAAGTGACCACATTGTAGAAATTGCAATGAATTTGTCTATGGCTACAGTGACTACTTTTTCTGGAGAATTGCAAATATGCAAGTTTAGCGCACATATATTTTGCCTCGATAAAGTGTAGAGACCCCATATATTGTAGCGCCTCCATACATTGTGCCCAGCTTGTCCTTCTGGTGACACGCACTCCGTAAATTGTTAAGTGCTCTCTACCCACTACAGTAATGCCAAACATATGGACACTTACTGTGATTTAGGCACATTGTAGCTCAGAAGGGGGGGGGGCATTTGGATTTGGGAGCGCAGAATTCACTGGATCTTATCTGAGGAGGCGGGAGCCATGTCGCTTTTCCAGAGTCTTTGTTCTACCAGTAACGTGGGAACCCCATATACGCATACCTTCAGTAACAGATGGCGGACCTGAGTGGGAGCTGGTTTTGTGTGGGATAAATTAGGGTTGTTATTGGTAACATTTTGGGATACACAAGATTTTTTGATCGCTTCCAGATTAAGGCTGGGATCACATTCTTGTATTCTATGCAAAGCACTTACATCGGGGTCTCAGTGTAAAACCCACAAAAAATGAGAGTCAGACGAAACCCCCAATGGAAACAACAGCATGAGGAAGATGGAGACACTTTGGACTCCTTTTGGCGTCTGCTCCAGTGGTATCCATCTGTTTACGCGTGCACAGAACTGTGGCCACCCACATTTGTGTGCTAAAAAGACACCTAAAATGATTGAACACCGCCGGAACACAGACCATCTGCCTCATTAGTTTTGTAGGAGATTTTGTCTGAATCGTGGCTTTGTGGAATTTACACAGAAGCCCAGATGTAAGCACTCAGTGGAGAGGGCAGGGTAAATGGGAGCCTAGCCTTATTCTGATTTTTCCACAAAAAGAAAAGAAAAAGCCTATGCATAAATCAGCGCACACCTAAGTATGTCAAACAATTGATTAGAAAAATATAAACAACCTTTATTAAGCAAAAAACAAGGACAAAAACACATCAATCAATTAAAATCAATTAAAACCATGTGGAAACACCACCCTTCCCCCTGGAGGAAAAATATAGCCAAAATGGGGTCCAATCCCGTATAAATAATACATAACAATATTTACAAAAATGACATATTATGGCACATCAAGGTAAGCAGGTACAGTGTAATAACATACAAATTCTCCCTATCAGACAATATAACAAAAATTGGGCGTCCCCAATAAGATAGTCAAAACCAATTTCAGCCCAAAAGAGAATAAGTGGTACCAGTTGGTAACAGAGGCTATGAGTCCAAGGAAAGCCAAGGGATATATGTAGCGCAAGAAAGCAGCAGCACAATAATAATGGCTGATAAAAGCGCTATGAAATCCCCAATTGTAAAGCTCAATAACATACCCTAGGAGCCAAAAGGAGGACGAGCAGCCTCCAAAATGTCAGGGGGCAGGACGCCAGGGGGAAAAAGTGGGGAGAAATCTGCCTCTGTGCAGCTTCGTCAGGGACGAAGGGTATGTTATTGAGCTTTACAATTGGGACGCCCAATTTTTGTTATATTGTCTGATAGGGAGAATTTGTATGTTATTACACTGTACCTGCTTACCTTGATGTGCCATAATATGTCATTTTTGTAAATATTGTTATGTATTATTTATACGGGATTGGACCCCATTTTGGCTATATTTTTCCTCCAGGGGGAAGGGTGGTGTTTCCACATGGTTTTAATTGATTTTAATTGATTGATGTGTTTTTGTCCTTGTTTTTTGCTTAATAAAGGTTGTTTATATTTTTCTAATCAATTGTTTGACATACTTAGGTGTGCGCTGATTTATGCATAGGCTTTTTCTTTTCTTTTTGTGGTTATGTCATTTCTATGCAGTTTTGCGGCACCCTATACAAATTATTCATCCATGTGTATAGGTTTTCCTATTGATATGTGGTTTATATAGTCAGTGCACCTGAGATCTCCTTGTTTGCTTATTCTGATTTTTGTGAGGTAGAACTGGTGTGATTACAGTGATACCAGATTTAAAAATGCTTTTTTATAAAAAGTATATTTTTCGTCTCTATAACTTTTTATTTTCTTTGCAAACAGAGCTGGATGAGGGCCTGTTTTTTGCAGGACGAGCTGCAGTTTTTTTGGTACCATTTTTGAGTACATATTATTTTTTCATCGCTTTTCATTCACGTTTTTCAGACACAGAAAGCAAAAACCAGCAATTATTTTCCATTTTTTGTGCCGTTAACTGTGCAGTAAAAGTGATAAGACTGATTAGTTCGTTGGCTCGGTACGATTACAGCAATACCAGATTTATTTGGGTTTTTTATGCTTTGCTAGTTTACACACTAAAATCAATATTTTACAAAAATGAATTTGATTTTGCATCATCATGTTCTGAGAGTTGTAACATTTTTGTTTTTTTTGCCAAATAAGCCATATTAAGGCTAATGTTTTGTGGTGTTCTTGTTTGGGCAATTTTTTTAATTTTTACATAAGACTTTTTGTTCATTTTTCATTCACTTTTTAGTGAGTTAGCATGAGGAAAAAATGATATTTTTTGCATTCTTTTTATTATTTATTTTACAGCGTTCACAGAACGGAATAAATAACATGCCTGTTTCATAGATCGGGTCACTCTGAATGCAGCAATACCAATTACGTGCACTTTTTTTGTCTATTTTTGTTTAACCCCTTTCTGACATGACGTACTATCCCTTCGAGGTGGTATGGGCCCATATGACCACCAATGGGATAGTACGTCATCACCGATCAGCCGCGCTCACGGGGAGGAGCGCGGCCGATCGGTGCCGGGTGTCAGCTGACTATCACAGCTGACATGCGGCACTATGTGCCAGGAGTGGTCACGGACCGCTCCTGGCACATTAACCCCTGGAACACTGCGATCAAACATGATTGCAGCGTTCTGGCGGTATAGGGAAGCATCGCGCAGGGAGGGGGCTTCCTGCGTGCTTCCCTGAGACCCTCGGAGTAAACGCGATGTGATCGCATTGCTTCGAGGGTCTCCTACTTCCTCCTCCCTGCAGGCCCCGGATTCAAAATGGCCACGGGCTCCTTCCGGGTCCTGCATGGAGGTGGCTTGCAAGCGCCTGCTCAGAGTAGGCGCCAGCCAGCCTCCTGCAGTGCCTATCAGATTGCTGATCTGACACAGTGCTGTGCTAAGTGTCAGATCAGCGATCTGACACTATATAGTCATGTCCCTACAGACAGCACCTCCCTGAATCTCATTAACGGAAAACGGAAAATAAAGATTCCGCAACAACCACAGGACATTTTTCATCAACCAAGGCATCATTGTATTCAGTATAATGGTGCCGATCTGACACTGCCTGTAGGTTACTGAGCACAATCCTGCTGACAGGTTCACTTTAAAGATCTGATGCTGGGGATTGCTTATGAACATGTAAAATACCGGTTGAGCTGAGTAATTGTTTTACAGTATACTGAGTTTTTGCATAGGACTGCAGGTAAACACTTTTTTCTCAGATTGAAATATCTATATTTTTAGGATTGTTAAATTATGTTCCATGCAATACACACAAAAACACCAAATATATGCTACATTTGCATTTCTTAACCACTCACTTGAAACTTCTCATGCCCTCCACGCGGTGGCTTCCAAGAAAAGTAAATGGAATGTTCCTCTTGACCAAGAACCTCTAGAGCTGATGGTGGCTCAGGATCTACAATGCAAGGTACCTACATTTTATACTTTAGTTAAATACTATGGTTATGTTGCATGAGTTTGCTCCTAGAATTTGGCCCTATGGGTCATTTACATGGACATGTTATGGATCTGTAAAATGGCTCACCAGCTAGGTTCTGTATTGTATCTCAATGTGCTTTCAATTTTAATGTAAGCTTCAATGCTTTATACAATTTACCTGTACTGATCTGTATAACAGCAGGAGAGCTATGCTTCGATCCACATGTTGTTACAATGCTGATAACATATTCAGTGCCAGGTAATAGGTCATTAAAAAGAAACTGTCTATAAAACACAAAAAAATTGCAAGTTAGTTATATGTGCTAGGGAACAACCACAAGAAAACTTTTACAACACTGAAATGTCATATAAAAAGCTACGAAATTGGAGAGTAAGCTTCAATATATGGAAACCTTTTCGGCAATATGTTTTGGTCAATTTTTTTTTTAATGCATGTATCTTAAATTGAAAATCATTTTGCAATTAAGTTTCATTAAAAATGTTGTACCATTTGTTTTTTATAGCTTCTGTGTGCTACTGTCTATTGCTGGCTGCAGAATGAGTTAAAGGGAAAAGGGAAACTGTCAGGTCCCCCAACTGTTCCCAACTGCTATTACAGCTGTAAGTATGCCGATTTCTGTATTATGATGACATCATTTATGTGCCTTATTAATGTTTTTATGTTATGTACTTTTAGGCGATGTGCAGGAGACTTTTTTTTAGGTGGATTCCTCTTTGAAAGCACACAAAAAAACCACAAAAAATAAATAACGTATGCAATGTCAAAATGTTGTACATATGTTACATCCTTTGTCACTTCTTTTAATCACTTTAGGCTTTGAAAGCCTTGAAAAGGCTAAAAAGAAGTGACGTAGAAAAAAGAAATAAAGAAGGTAATCGCGCCAATGTTGTTCACCGGAAAATTGATGAATGTGTGCCAATTTCTGCTGGTGAAGCTCAGCTACTAGAACCGACAAAGAAAATTCCTATGACTAAGGGCATAATGTACGTCAGAAACGGGTAAGATTTTAACCTCGTGATGGAATCTCTTGTTTTTAAATGAATATGTAATAAAAACATTACTTTTTTTGTATGGAAGTGCAATTAAATTATTTTTTTCTTTATTTGTTTGAAAACGAAGTGACGAGTTCATTCTTCTGGCAGCTTTCACTTTTAAACATCTATTATCTTAGCTATGAAATAAAAAAAAAAAAAGTCACTAGCAAAGCCATTGCAAAAATGACACAAAAGACATCAAAGAAGACGCAACAGCAAAAACACCGTCAATATTTTCCTGAAGTATCTTTCTATAACAAAAACTATGGTGATACACCAGTGTCTAAACAACATTGTTTGCACATGCTCTTATTCTGCTGCTCATTAGTCCCTATATGTTAATGAGGCAGGACAAGTCTGGCAAGGTGTCCTCTAGACTAGGCCTGCCTTGGAAACTTTAATCACACCCAATTGACAGTCTGTTTAAAATACCAATCATAGTTGGACTGCTGACAGGTTGGGAGGTTGCAGTTGTGGACAGTCAAAGGACCTGACTATACTAAAAATTGGATTGCACTCTGACCAATGTTATTCCAGGGGTTACAGCTCATCAGCAGTTTTTTTTTTCTCAGCTGAAATTGTACTGAGAAAAAAATCGCAGCATGTTGCAGTTTGCTGCGTATCTCGGATGAGAGTGGGCAATGCAAAAAATCGCAGAGTACTCGGCCCAAGCCAGTGCTGTCCGATTTTTACACACTGATCTCTTTTGAAAAGCAGGCAATTCATCTGCCTCATACAGTAAAATAACATTGGGACCCACAGGAAAGAATATATAGATTACATACAGTGTATACACATAGAATGTATAGATAGAGTATATAGATGTCCGTGACACAGATGCATAGATAGATGGAAGAAAAGCTGGCAATTCAGAAGCCGTGTACAGTAAAATCACAGCAGGACCCAATAGGATAGGATAGATAAATTACATACAGTATATACACATAGAATAGTTAGATATATACAGTAGATATCAGTGACATACAATTAGTGCAGTGTGTGCAGCTCACTGTACATGTATTTAATTATTGAAAGATTATTTTTCTGAAAAAAATGGCATTGGCTCCTATGTAATTTTCTTAACCAGCAGAGGGAAAGCTGATGGCTGGGGGCAGATATTTATAGCCCGGGAAGGGGGTAATACCCATGGAGCTTCCCAGGCTATTAATATCAGTTCACAGCTGTATACTTAGCCTTTACAGGCTATTAAAATGGGGACCTCCAAAAAATGACTTGGGGTCCCCCTATAATTAATAACCAGCAAAGACTAGGCAGACAGCTGCGGGCTGATGTTAATAGCCTAAGAAGGGGACATGGATATTGCCCCCACCCCAGGGTAAAAGCATCAGCTCTCAGCCACCCCAGAAAAGGCCCATCTTTAAGATGTGCACACCTGGCACTTAGCCTCACTCTTCCCACTTGCCCTGATGCGGTGGCTAGTGGGGTGATAGTTGGGGGGTTGATTTCACCTTTGTATTATCAGGTGACATCAAGCTCAGAGGTTAGTAATGGAGTGGCATCAATAAGATGCCCCCATTACTAACCCCATATTCATATTGTATAAACACACACACAGAATAAAATCCTTTAATTGAAAGTATGACACAGACTACTTTAATAAATCTTAATAAAGGGGCGATATCCATGGCCCTTTCCTAGGCTATTAATATCAGCCCACAGCTGTCTTCCTAGCCTTTGCTGGTTATCAATTATGAATTATAGGGGGACCCTACATCATTTTTTGGGGTGTCCCCAATTTTAATAGACAGTAATGGCTAAGTATACAGCTGTGAGCTGATATTAATAGCCTGGGAAGCTCCATAGGTATTACCCCCTTCCCAGGCTATAAACATCTGCCCCCAGACACTGGCTTTCACTCTGCTGGTTAAAAAAATTATGTGGGAGGCCTCCAATTTTTTCAGAAAAATAATCATTTAATAATTAAATACATGTACAGTAAGCTGCACACACTGTACTAATTGTATATTTCACTGACATCTATATACTGTATCTATCTATTCTATGTGTATATACTGTATATAATCCATCTATTCTATCCTGTCAGGTCCGGCTGTGAATTTACTGTATGTGGCTGCTTAATTGCCGGCTTTTTATCTACCTATCTATCTATATATGTGTGTGTGTTTTAAAGAATATTTCCATTGAAAACTATGTGTAAATGACAGAGAATTGCTCTATGTAAAAGCTAATATTAAAATTGCATTGCAATCTGATAGGAATCGCACTGCATTTGGATGTAAATAATGCAAATAGTGAAAAATCGGATTGCACTAGCATGGCACTCGTCCATTTTTTTGGTCCTTATATCAGAACATTTTTTTCACACATATACTGTAGGTATTAGCCAACTGAGAATCTGTCAGTGAACTGGTTCTAAAGGTACCGTCACATTAAGCGACGCTGCAGCGATAGCGACCACGATGCCGATCGCTGCAGCGTCGCTGTGTGGTCGCTGGAGAGCTGTCACACAGACCGCTCTCCAGCGACCAACGATGCCGAGGTCCCCGGGTAACCAGGGTAAACATCGGGTTACTAAGCGCAGGGCCGCGCTTAGTAACCCGATGTTTACCCTGGTTACCATCGTAAAAGTAAAAAAACCAAACAGTACATACTCACCTGCGCGTCCCCTGCCGTCCGCTTCCTACACTGTGTGAGCGCCGGCCCTAACAGCAGAGCGGTGACGTCACCGCTGTGCTTTTACTTTCACTTTAGGGCCGGCGCTCAGTCAGAGCAGGAAGCGGACGGCAAGGGACGCGCAGGTGAGTATGTACTGTTTGGTTTTTTTACTTTTACGCTGGTAACCAGGGTAAACATCAGGTTACTAAGCGCGGCCCTGCGCTTAGTAACCCGATATTTACCCTGGTTACCAGCGTAAAATATCGCTGGTATCGTTGCTTTTGGTGTCAAACCTGACGATAAACGCCGGTCTGACGACCAAATAAAGTTCTGAACTTTATTCAACGACCAGCGATATCACAGCAGGATCCTGATCGCTGCTGCGTGTCAAACTAAACGATATCACTAGCCAGGATGCTGCAACGTCACGGATCGCTAGCGATATCGTTTAGTGTGAAGGTACCTTAAAGGAGAGTTTATAAATCTTATCTACAGTGTTTTCTTCTGAGCTTCTCTCAGCTGATATACAGTACAGACCAAAAGTTTGGACACATCTCATTTAAAGATTTTTCTGTATTTTCTTGACCCCTGAGGCTTTCGGAGTTGTAGTAAAGGAATATTGGAGTCACACTTGAATATTTAGGTTTTAAGTTAGATATTCATTTTTATGCTATTTAGACATTTTTCTAAACATTATCACAGTAAGGTGTGCTTTAAATAATATGCAAATACAGTCACATTATACTCTTACAGGGTTAATGTATATAATGATGTCACTGGATAAGAATTATACATACAATGATGTTACAGCGAGAGGATGCTATACAATTAAGAGGGATTAATTGCAAACATGAATGAATGTGCTAAGTGAGGTCACAAAGCAGGAGGAAGGAACAGTGTTGTCACTCTATAGAGGTATAAGCACGTACAGTACAGACCAAAAGTTTGGACACACCTTCTTATTTAAAGATTTTTCTGTATTTTCATGACTATGAAAATTGTACATTCACACTGAAGGCATCAAAACTATGAATTAACACATGTGGAATTATATACCGTATATACTCGAGTATAAGCCGAGATTTTCAGCCCAAATTTTTGGGCTGAAAGTGCCCCTCTCGGCTTATACTCGAGTCATGATCGATGGTGGGGTCGGCGGGTGAGGACTGTCATATACTCACCTAGTTCCGGCGTTCCTGGCGCTCCCCCTGCCCGTCCCACGGTCTCCGGGTGCCGCAGCTCTTCCCCTGAGCGGTCACGTGGGACCGCTCATTAGAGAAATGAATAGGCTGCTCCACCTCCCATAGGGGCGGAGCCGCCTATTCATTTCTCTAATGAAGCGGTGCCGGTGACCGCTGATAGAGAAAGAGGCTGCGGCACCGAAGAGCAGCTGTCTGGGGGAAGGAGCGGGACGCCGGGAGCAGGTAAGTATGTCATATTTACCTTCCCTCGTTCCACACGCCGGGCGCCGCGCCATCTTCCCGGCGTCTCTCCGCTCTGACTGTGCAGGTCAGAGGGCGCGATGACGCATATAGTGTGCGCGCCGCCCTCTGCCTGATCAGTCAGTGCGGAGAGACGCCGGGACAGGACGCTGAGGAGCTGCAAGCAAGAGAGGTGAGTATGTGTTGTTTTTTTTATTGCAGCAGCAGCAATGGCACAGATTTATGTGGAGTATCTATGGGGCAACGGTGCAGAGCACTATATGGCACAGCTATGGGGCAATGGTGCAGAGCACTATATGGCACAGCTATGGGGCAATGGTGCAGAGCATTATATATATGGCACAGCTATGGGGCAATGGTGCAGAGCATTATATATATGGCACAGCTATGGGGCAACGGTGCAGAGCACTATATGGCACAGCTATGGGGCAACGGTGCAGAGCATTATAAATATATGGCACAGCTATGGGGCAACGGTGCAGAGCACTATATGGCACAGCTATGGGGCAACGGTGCAGAGCACTATATGGCACAGCTATGGGGCAACGGTGCAGAGCATTATATATATGGCACAGCTATGGGGCAACGGTGCAGAGCACTATATGGCACAGCTATGGGGCAGCGGTGCAGAGCATTATATATATGGCACAGCTATGGGGCAACGGTGCAGAGCACTATATATATGGCACAGCTATGGGGCAATGGTGCAGAGCATTATATATATGGCACAGCTATGGGGCAACGGTGCAGAGCACTATATGGCACAGCTATGGGGCAACGGTGCAGAGCACTATATATATGGCACAGCTATGGGGCAACGGTGCAGAGCATTATATATATGGCACAGCTATGGGGCAACAGTGCAGAGCACTATATATATGGCACAGCTATGGGGCAACGGTGCAGAGCATTATATATATGGCACAGCTATGGGGCAACGGTGCAGAGCATTATATATATGACACAGCTATGGGGCAACGGTGCAGAGCACTATATGGCACAGCTATGGGGCAATGGTGCAGAGCATTATATATATGGCACAGCTATGGGGCAATGGTGCAGAGCATTATATATATGGCACAGCTATTGGGCAACGGTGCAGAGCACTATATGGCACAGCTATGGGGCAACGGTGCAGAGCATTATATATATATGGCACAGCTATGGGGCAACGGTGCAGAGCACTATATGGCACAGCTATGGGGCAACGGTGCAGAGCATTATATATATGGCACAGCTATGGGGCAACGGTGCAGAGCACTATATGGCACAGCTATGGGGCAGCGGTGCAGAGCATTATATATATGGCACAGCTATGGGGCAACGGTGCAGAGCACTATATATATGGCACAGCTATGGGGCAATGGTGCAGAGCATTATATATATGGCACAGCTATGGGGCAACGGTGCAGAGCACTATATGGCACAGCTATGGGGCAACGGTGCAGAGCACTATATATATGGCACAGCTATGGGGCAACGGTGCAGAGCATTATATATATGGCACAGCTATGGGGCAACGGTGCAGAGCACTATATATATGGCACAGCTATGGGGCAACGGTGCAGAGCATTATATATATGGCACAGCTATGGGGCAACGGTGCAGAGCATTATATATATGACACAGCTATGGGGCAACGGTGCAGAGCACTATATGGCACAGCTATGGGGCAATGGTGCAGAGCACTATATATATGGCACAGCTATGGGGCAACGGTGCAGAGCATTATATATATGGCACAGCTATGGGGCAACGGTGCAGAGCACTATATGGCACAGCTATGGGGCAACGGTGCAGAGCATTATATATATGGCACAGCTATGGGGCAACGGTGCAGAGCACTATATGGCACAGCTATGGGGCAGCGGTGCAGAGCATTATATATATGGCACAGCTATGGGGCAACGGTGCAGAGCACTATATATATGGCACAGCTATGGGGCAATGGTGCAGAGCATTATATATATGGCACAGCTATGGGGCAACGGTGCAGAGCATTATATATATGGCACAGCTATGGGGCAACGGTGCAGAGCATTATATATATGGCACAGCTATGGGGCAACGGTGCAGAGCATTATATATATGGCACAGCTATGGGGCAACGGTGCAGAGCATTATATATATGGCACAGCTATCTATGGGGCAACGGTGCAGAGCATTGTATATATGGCACAGCTTTATGTGGAGCATCTATGGGGCCATAATGAATGGTGCAGAGCATTATATGTGGCACAGCTTTATGTGGAGCATCTATGGGGCCATAATGAACGGTATGGAGTATCTATTTTTAATTTTGAAATTCACCGGTACCTGCTGCATTTTCCACCCTAGGCTTATACACGAGTCAATAAGTTTTCCCAGTTTTTTATGGCAAAATTAGGGGGGGTCGGCTTATACTCGGGTCGGCTTATACTCGAGTATATACGGTACTTAACAAAAAAATGTGAAACAACTAAAAATATGTCTTATATTCTAGGTTCTTCAAAGTAGCCACCTTTTGCTTTGATGACTGCTGGGCACACTCTTGGCATTCTCTTGATGAGCTTCAAGAGGTAGTAACCGGGAATGGTTTTCACTTCACAGGCGTGCCCTGTCATGTTTAATAAGTGGGATTTCTTCCCTTATAAATGGGGTTAGAATCATCAGTTGTGTTGTGCAGAAGTCTGGTGGATACACAGCTGATAGTCCTACTGAATAGATTGTTAGAATTTGTTTTATGGCAAGAAAAAAGCAGCTAAGTAAAGAAAAACGAGTGGCCATCATTACTTTAAGAAATGAAGGTCAGTCAGTCCGAAAAATTGGCAAAACTTTGAAAGTGTCCCCAAGTGCAGTGGCAAAAACCATCAAGCGCTACAAAGAAACTGGCTTACATGAGGACCGCCCCAGGAAAGGAAGACCAAGAGTCAACTCTGCTTCTGAGGATGTTTATCTGAATCACCAGCCTCAGAAATCACAAGTTAACAGCAGCTCAGATTAGAGACCAGGTCAATGCCACACAGAGTTCTAGCAGAAGACACATCTCTACAACAACTGTTAAGAGGAGACTTTGTGCAGCAGGCCTTCATGGTAAAATAGCTGCTAGGAAACCACTGCTAAGGACAGGCAGCAAGCACAAGAGACTTGTTTGGGCTAAAGAACACAAGGAATGGACATTAGACCAGTGGAAATCTGTGCTTTGGTCTGATGAGTCTGAATTCGAGATCTTTGGTTCCAACCACCGTGTCTTTGTGCGATGCAGAAAAGGTGAACGGATGGACTCTACATGCCTCGTTCCCACTGTGAAGCATGGAGGAGGAGGTGTGATGTGTGGGGGTGCTTTGCTGGTGACACTGTTGGAGATTTATTCAAAATTGAAGGCATACTGAACCAGCATGGCTACCACAGCATCTTGCAGCGGCATGCTATTTCATCCGGTTTGCGTTTAGTTGGACCATCATTTATTTTTCAACAAGACAATGACCCCAAACACCTCCAGGCTGTGTAGGGGCTATTTTACCAAGAAGGAGAGTGATGGGGTGCTACGCCAGATGACCTGGTCTCCACAGTCCCCAGACCTGAACCCAATCGAGATGGTTTGGGGTGAGCTGGACCGCAGAGTGAAGGCAAAAGGGCCAACAAGTGCTAAGCATCTCTGGGAACTCCTTCAAGATTGTTGGAAGACTATTCCCGGTGACTACCTCTTAAAGCTCATCAAGAGAATGCCAAGAGTGTGCAAAGCAGTCACCAAAGCAAAAGGTGGCTACTTTGAAGAACCTAGAATATAAGACAATTTCAGTTGTTTCACACTTTTTTGTTAAGTATATAATTCCATATGTGTTAATTCATAGTTTTGATGCCTTCAGTGTGAATGTACAATTTTCATAGTCATGAAAATAAAGAAACATCTTTAAATGAGAAGGTGTGTCCAAACTTTTGGTCTGTACTGTATGACCACATGAAAATTAGGTTGAACTTAGTGGTCTTAAATCAGCTGAAAACATCCCAGAAGAAGAAAGATGAGATTTATAGACTCAGCTATCAAAATCAGCTCACTGAGCGATTCTCAAATCGTTCAGCAGCCAGCAATAGACAGAGGTTCTAAAAGGCAAATTGTGCAAAATAATTAATAAAAGCCAACATTGTTAAAACTGTAATAGCCACAAATACATTCATTTAAGTAAAAACATGCCCCCAAATGTGTATATGCTTTAAAGTGGTGGCCCAGGCCAAATGTTTGCAGTCATTCTAAGTGACTGCAGACCCGCCCAGCGCATGCACTGTGTGCTGCAGGTATTGCAGGTTTCAGAGCCGGGATGGGAGGATATGTATGAGTTATACATACCAACGACTGAGTCCTTAGCTGTAGTCGCTGATGATTTTCTTGACATAACAAAATAGGAACACTAAAAGATGTTGTTACATTGCTACCTAGTGAAAGTAGCTACTGGATGAATGGATGAATTTACTGGGGATCACAATTTAGTCTGAAACAGCAATGAGTCCGGATTTAAATCATATTAAACACCAGAGGAGAGATCTTAAAATTGCTATTGGGAGAAGACAGCCTCCAAATATGAGAGACCGGGAGCAGTTTGCACAAGAAGAGTGGTCCAAAATTCCAGTTGAGATGTGTAAGAAGAAGCTTGTTGATGGTTATAGGAAGTGACTGCAGCTATTTATTCCAAAGGGTGTGCAACCAAATATTAAGCTGAGGGTGCTAATAATTTTGTCCAGGTCATTTTGGGGTCTTGTGTGAAATGTCCAATTTGCCTTTTTTCCATGTTTTTTTGTTGTTGTTCCAATACACATAAAGGAAAAAAACATGTGTATAACAAAATGTGTGTCATTTTCTGGAACAATTTCAAGAGTGCCAACACTTTTGGCCATATATATATAATAGGAAAAAATTGGAACAGCATCCGATATTACCTCAAGTATCATGCAAAGCTTTCCTAACCAGTAGTCCAATGGTTTCCAACAATAAGAACAAAAAAAAAAGGAAAACAGCACAAAAAACTGAAGAAAAAACGTGGACTTTATTGCCCAAACGGCGTGGCAACGTTTCGGATGTATTATCCTTTTTCAAGCAGTGAACACATGAGTGAGACTTTTATATAAAACACATACATTTCTCATTAGTAAATTCATTAAGTGTAATAATAAAAAACTGATAAAAAGTGCTTTAGTGACAGTTGATGAACAAAGTGCATCTGTGCACATTGAAATGATCTTTTTAAATTCATTATTACTACATATAAAACATTAAGTGTTACGTGATTATAATTAAAATATGTTAAATCAGTCAATGAAAAACTCCAGGTGTCCCAGTCCCATGAAACATGATTAGAGCGAACTTACAATTATATCTTTTTTATGCACGCCCGGTCTTCGGCGTCCTCATGTATCGACTGCGCATGTCAGTGACGTTTGTGTCAAAAAGACCCATACTGCTTAGAGCCGCAGTTGCGCAGAGTCGCTCTGAAGACCACGGCGCCATATTGGTTAAGGTAATCACCTATGTAGCTGACTAAACGCTTATAAAAATTATAAAAAATATATAGAAATAATACAAAAATTACACCAATCTCTACATCACCAAGTCGCTATCCATAGAGGATCAATAGACAATTGAAAAGAGGCTTATTTGAAGATAATTAGAAGGAAGCAAAACGTCTCTAAGATCATAAAAAAAACGCACCATGATTCTCTTATGGGACAGATTTGGATGTGCCGCCGAACTTAGAGGGTCAGGACATAAGCCCTAAATAGTGTCATTTTTTTTTGTTTATATTATATATATATATATATATATATATATATATATACACACACACATATATAGAAAAAATACCTTTCACTTGGTTGTACTATTTCAGTTTTCATGGTGCTTTTAGCTTTTATGGAGATGATAAATCCATCAAACTGACCAGACGCCAGTTCCCAGTAGACACATATTGATGCTGTATCGGTTTTGTGCTTTACGTAGGTCACAGGACTAGGAACTTGTAATAAAGACAATATAGGAAACAATAATGAGCATTAACTTCTGTATAGACAAGGAATGCGATTATATTAAGAAAACAAAATTAGCATGATCATAAATTGTAACTTAGCTCTACAGGAACTTACTAAATGTTTGTATTATTAATATGAGAAATTACTGATTTAAACAAAAAACTTATTAAAAAAGCTAATTTTAGTAAATTTACTTGCCTTATGTAATCGGGAAGAATTTTTTTTTACTTCAACCCTGTCACCTTTATTAGGGCCATTTAGGTTAAAACTGCCGTTGTATGAGACAAATAGGGTCTGCTTTGTAAAAAAAAAAAAAAAAAAACACTACCGCTGTTGTCCATAGTCTACTCAGTCTGGAATTTTGGATGTGTTTTAAAAACGTGCTGAGATATTCTTATACATGTGACCCTGCTGTGTAATGTCCGTGTCTGACCGTGCAGGGTCATGATCTGATCACACCACAGCTCCTGGGCAGGGGAGGAAGAGAGAATACAGACAGGACAGTATGGGAGCACGGCTGATTCTTTCTTTGTGATAAACACATTTCCCTGTCTGTTTTTAAGGAATGATTTATCTCAAAAAAGAATCAGCCGTGCTCCCATACTGTCCTGTCTGTATACTCTCTTTTGCTTCCTCCCCTGCCCAGGAGCTGTGGTGTGATCAGATCATGTCCCTGTAAGATCAGACACGGCCATTACACAGTACAGAGCAGGGGCACATGTATAAGATTATCTCAGCACAGGAACATTTTATTACACATCTAATTGTGGAAATTCTTATTATTCCAAGATCTACTGATTAAAATGTTGATCACAATGAACTTTGTGGGAAAACCCCTTTATAAACCCTGTTATCTGATACAACCAGTTTCACTTAATTGACGTTGACTTTTTTCACAATGTATAACTCTTGTGACCATAATGCAAATATTGTCTTAATTAAAGAAGTGGTAATCAGTATAATTTATGGTGCTCATAGAGGCTAGAGGTACTGACAGAAAGCATGAACCCCCATGTATATTTTTTCAGGTCCAAATTTCTAATTTTATCCCAAATCTCTTTGGATCGCTGCTCTTCTGACCACATGCAGCCATCACTAGGGATCATAACTGCATATATAGATTTCCACTGCTATTATTGAGCTTTGTGGAAATTATATACATTTGCATACAGTAACCTCCTTCTCATGGCAGCTGCAGGCACCAAAGTCAAAGCAAGAGAAGGAAGCAACTCCGCATGGGCCCAGTTCCCTAACCCTAGGCTCCATAGCATTCCTATACCCTACCATAGGTAATGGTAGACTACTAACTGAGACATGTTTTTCATGTACGGTAAGTTCCCCAATAACGGTTAATCTGTAGGATAAAGCTTGAATAGTGAGACTGTGACCCTTGCCCTACGAGGTGACACATTGTCTTCTTAAACACCTACCAGTCTGAATATGGATCACAACGGGCACACTGTCTCTGAAGAAAGGCTTCTCTGTGCAAACAGAGAACGTATAGAATGTACCAGGTGATAACCCCACGAACACTGCTGTCTCTTGGGTCACTTTTTGAACCTGAAATTAGATAGTAATAAAGTTAATTAGAATTATGCGGTATTATTTGTAAAAAGGACAACAATAAAAAAATTGCTGCAAAAATCTGCAGAGGAAACAGCATGGATCATGGATTTAGGATTTTCATGGCCTGGAATTGGGGTTGTCAGATGGAAGAAACCTAATAAATTTTACCAATCAAGTCTGCACTCTCTTATTTCAGACCCTTTCTTCCAATCCTAGCAGCCCCACTTCTACATTTGTTCCGACACATTTAGAAAGCTTTTCTGCCCTGTCTGTCCATGATAAAGGGGTTGACTGTCTGGATCAGTTTAATAGATGTTGCGTGGAGTCTGATTGGCCTAGAAAACAAATAAGGTACACGTCCAGCCCCCTTCATCACATACTGACACGCAAAAAAAAGTTCAAATACATTTAAAGGGATTTTCTATTTTCAAGAAAACAGTCTCAAAATAATTGGATAATAACAATAAAAACAAATTAAGATAAAATTCACTCTCCCCCAGTCCAGCAGTATCCTTGTGTTTTGGTTGCAATGGTACATCATGACAGCTGCAGCCAATCACTGAGCTCAGCAACTCTGGTATAAATCACCAAGCTCAGGGATACACCCCCCCGAGCAGAGGCAGGGAACCAACGCTGGACTGGGGGAGGATGAAGACTATCTGTCCTTGTCTTTGGAACAAGTATCGAGTCATCTGGGAGCCATTTTTTGGAAAATTGAAAGGCCCTTTAATATAAAAACTGGATGTATACAATAGGTAATTTTTCTGACCCTTTCTCTTCAATATAGATGCCCTTTTATTGTTATGCAACCATGTGCAGACATGTCCCTTGGAAGGTTGCTATAAATAACTATGGTTTTGTTATAATGAAAAATGCATCCTTAAGGGAATCTGCCACCAAGTTTTTACTACCCAGTCTAAGAGCAACATGATTTAGGGGCAGTGAGTAGTGCTGAGCAAGTGTGCTCGCCACTCGATCGTGCATTGTGGTGCTCGTGTACACACTGAGTATCGCGGGTGCTGAAGCACCAAGCTCGAGTCCCCATCCCTCATGTTTTGCAGCTATTAGACAGCCAATAAACATGCGGGGATTGCTTGCCATACATGTGTACCCGAGCACCTCGATTCATGATTGAGTGGCGAGCATGTTCGCTCATCACTAGCAGTGACCCTGATTCTAGTGATGTGTCACTCATTGGGCTGCCTGCTGCAGTTTTGATAATCTCACTGGTTTGTCTGCTGCAGATCTATCAGTTCTCTGAATGCTGAGCTTGGTATAACGCCCCCACATCACTGATTGGCATCTTTCTTTGTAGAAAGCTGACAATCAGAATTAGTGTTGGGGTTATACAGAGCTCATGAATATGGAGGACTGCCTAACTACAGGCTTACTAGTTCTCTAGTGCTAATCCCCTACTGATAAAACAGCGATTGTATCAAAATGATGCCAAGCAGCCCAATAAGTAACATAGTTACATAGTTATTAAGGTTGAAGGAAGACTTTAAGTCCATCTAGTTCAACCCATAGCCTAACCTAACATGCCCTAACGTGTTGATCCAGAGGAAGGCAAAAAAAAAACATGTGGCAAAGAGTAAGATCCACATTGGGGAAAAAAATTCCTTCCCGACTCCACATACGGCAATCAGACTAGTTCCCTGTTGTGTATCCGCTTTTTGGGCTCCCCTGGTGGTTGCTGGTGGTACTGGTGACTTGTTTGCACTTTGCTTCTTCTGTTCACCTGCTTCCATCAGTGTTTGGGAGTTTCCTATTTAGCCTTGCTCTCCAGTCATTTCCTTGCCGGTCATCATTGTAACCAGAGCCTTCGGTTGCATGTTCCTGCTACTAGTCTGCTGATCAGCTAAGTGGACTTTGTCCTTTTGTTTTGTACCTTTTGTCCAGTTTGCAGTTTTTGTAATCCTCTGTAGTTGGAAGCTCTTGCGGGCTGAAATTGCCACTCCTGTGTCATGAGTTGACACAGGAGTCTTAAAGTAATTTCAGGATGGTTTTTGAAAGGGTTTTCAGTTGACCGTGAAGTCCTCTTTTGTATCCTTCTGCTATCTAGTAAGTGGACCTCTCTTTGCTAAATCTACTTTCATACTGTGTATGTCTTTTCCTCTTAATTCACCGTTATTACATGTGGGGGGCTGCTATCATCTTTTGGGGTATTTCCCTAGAGGTAAGCCAGGTCTGTTTCTTCCTCTACCAGGCGTAGTTAGTCCTCCGGCTGGCGCGTGGCATATAGGAAGCCGTAGGTATGCTCCCTGGCTACTGTTAGTTGTGTGGTAGATTTAGCTCACGGTCAACTCGAGTTTCCATCACCCGAGAGCTCGTTCGTTACTTATGTGTTTTTTACGTTCCCTTGCCATTGGGAACCATGACAGTATGACCGGCCTACAAAGTGTTAATTGTTTGGGCTGAAGCAGGAGAAAACGAAGTGTTGAAGGGAAATTTTTGGGGTATATTTTTTCCCCTTCTTCTATTGAGATGGACCCTGTCAAGGTTCGGGCTATTTACGACTGGACGCAGCCTACTTCTCTGAAGAGTCTCCAGAAATTCTTGGGCCTTGCTAATTTTTATCGTCGATTTATAGCTGGTTTTTCTGGCGTTGCTAAACCTCTGACGGATTTGACTAAAAAGGGTGCTGATGTTGCCAATTGGTCCCCTGCTGCCGTGGAGGCCTTTCGGGAGCTTAAGCGCCACTTTTTGTCTACCCCTGTGTTGCGCCAGCCTGATGTTTCTCTTCCCTTTCAGGTTGAGGTCGATGCTTCCGAGATCGGAGCGGGGGCGGTTTTGTCGCAGAAAAGTTCCGACTGCTCAGTGATGAGACCTTGTGCGTTCTTTTCGCGAAAATTTTCGGCCGCCGAGCGAAACTATGATGTTGGTAATCGGGAGCTTTTGGCCATGAAGTGGGCATTTGAGGAGTGGCGTCATTGGCTTGAGGGTGCCAGACATCAGGTGGTAGTTTTGACTGATCACAAGAATTTAATTTATTTGGAGTCTGCCAGGCGCCTGAATCCTAGACAGGCACGTTGGTCGTTGTTCTTTTCCCGGTTTAATTTTGTGGTCTCGTACTTACCGGGTTCTAGGAATGTGAAAGCAGATGCTCTTTCTAGGAGTTTTGAGCCTGACTCTCCTGGGAATTCTGAACCTGCTGGTGTCCTTAAGGATGGAGTGGTTTTGTCTGCTGTCTCTCCAGATTTGCGACGTGCTTTGCAAGAATTTCAGGCGGATAGACCTGATCGTTGTCCGTCTGGTAGACTGTTTGTTCCTGACGAGTGGACCACTAGAGTCATCTCGGAAGTTCATTCTTCTACTCTGGCAGGTCATCCGGGAATTTTTGGCACCAGAGATTTGGTGGCTAGATCCTTCTGGTGGCCTTCCCTGTCTCGAGATGTGCGTGTTTTTGTGCAGTCTTGCGATGTGTGTGCTCGGGCCAAGCCTTGTTGTTCTAGGGCTAGTGGGTTGTTGTTGCCCTTGCCTATTCCGAAGAGGCCTTGGACGCACATCTCTATGGACTTTATCTCGGATCTCCCTGTTTCTCAGAAGATGTCTGTCATCTGGGTGGTGTGTGACCGTTTTTCTAAAATGGTTCATTTGGTGCCATTGCCTAAGTTGCCTTCCTCATCTGAGTTGGTCCCTCTGTTTTTTCAAAATGTGGTTCGCTTGCATGGTATTCCGGAAAACATCGTTTCTGACAGGGGTACCCAGTTCGTGTCTAGATTTTGGCGGGCAGTCTGTGCCAGGTTGGGCATTGATTTGTCCTTTTCGTCTGCATTCCATCCTCAGACCAATGGCCAGACGGAGCGAACTAATCAAACTTTGGAGACTTATTTGAGGTGTTTTGTGTCTGCGGATCAGGATGATTGGGTTGCCTTTCTGCCGTTGGCGGAGTTTGCTCTTAATAATCGGGCTAGTTCTGCCACTTTGGTTTCTCCTTTCTTTTGCAATTCAGGGTTTCATCCGCGTTTTTCATCTGGTCAGGTTGAATCTTCGGATTGTCCTGGAGTGGATGCGGTGGTGGATCGGTTGCATCGGATTTGGGGACAAGTGGTGGATAATTTGGAATTGTCCCAGGAGAGGACTCAGCAGTTTGCTAACCGTCGTCGTCGTGTTGGTCCCCACCTTCGCGTTGGGGACTTGGTGTGGTTGTCTTCCCGTTTTGTTCCTATGAGGGTTTCTTCTCCCAAATTTAAGCCTCGGTTCATCGGTCCTTATAGGATTTTGGAGATTCTTAACCCTGTTTCCTTTCGTTTGGACCTCCCGGCATCTTTCGCTATCCATAATGTGTTCCATCGGTCGTTGTTGCGGAGATATGAGGTACCGGTGGTTCCTTCTACTGAACCTCCTGCTCCTGTGCTGGTGGAGGGTGAATTGGAGTACGTCGTGGAGAAGATCTTGGACTCCCGTATTTCCAGACGGAGACTTCAATATCTGGTTAAATGGAAAGGCTATGGGCAGGAAGATAATTCTTGGGTAACTGCCTCTGATGTTCATGCCTCGGAATTGGTTTGTGCCTTTCATAGGGCTCATCCAGATCGCCCTGGCGGTTCTTGTGAGGGTTCGGTGCCCCCTCCTTAAGGGGAGGGTACTGTTGTGTATCCGCTTTTTGGGCTCCCCTGGTGGTTGCTGGTGGTACTGGTGACTTGTTTGCACTTTGCTTCTTCTGTTCACCTGCTTCCATCAGTGTTTGGGAGTTTCCTATTTAGCCTTGCTCTCCAGTCATTTCCTTGCCGGTCATCATTGTAACCAGAGCCTTCGGTTGCATGTTCCTGCTACTAGTCTGCTGATCAGCTAAGTGGACTTTGTCCTTTTGTTTTGTACCTTTTGTCCAGTTTGCAGTTTTTGTAATCCTCTGTAGTTGGAAGCTCTTGCGGGCTGAAATTGCCACTCCTGTGTCATGAGTTGACACAGGAGTCTTAAAGTAATTTCAGGATGGTTTTTGAAAGGGTTTTCAGTTGACCGTGAAGTCCTCTTTTGTATCCTTCTGCTATCTAGTAAGTGGACCTCTCTTTGCTAAATCTACTTTCATACTGTGTATGTCTTTTCCTCTTAATTCACCGTTATTACATGTGGGGGGCTGCTATCATCTTTTGGGGTATTTCCCTAGAGGTAAGCCAGGTCTGTTTCTTCCTCTACCAGGCGTAGTTAGTCCTCCGGCTGGCGCGTGGCATATAGGAAGCCGTAGGTATGCTCCCTGGCTACTGTTAGTTGTGTGGTAGATTTAGCTCACGGTCAACTCGAGTTTCCATCACCCGAGAGCTCGTTCGTTACTTATGTATTTTTTACGTTCCCTTGCCATTGGGAACCATGACAGTTCCCTGGATCAACGCCTATCAAGTGACACATGATTGGAATCGGAATCTCTGGCTCTACATTATGCTGTTCTCAGAATAGATGGTAAAAATTCATGACAGATTTCCTTTAAGAATAGCTTTACTTCATCAGGGGGAACAATATGAGAACTAGCTAACTGGAAGAAAACAATTACTAAAATAATCCATCAAAACATACCTACAAGCAGGGGCGTAACTACCGCGGTCGCAGCGGTCGCCATTGCGACCGGGCCCCGCAGGTCAGGGGCCCCGGGCCGGCAGGTCTGAGCAGGGCCAGACTGGCCATCGGGCACTTCTGGCAAATGCCAGAAGAGCCGATGCCAGTAGTGGGCCGCTGCACTGTTTCTCCCCCGGAACCCCCCCAGTGCCGCCGCCGCCGCCGCCGCCGCATTTAACTATACCGGCGTCTATGACACCGGTATAGTTCAATGCAATGATGGGAGGAGAGAGCGTCACCTGACGCTTCCTCTCCCATCATTCCCCGCTCTGCCTCTGACAGTACACTGCGGGTGCGCGATGACGTCATATCATCGCGCACCTGCAGTGTCCTGGGCAGACTGCAGCCGCCAGGAGCAGCGCGGGCAAAAGGAAAGGTGAGGAGAGTTTTTTTTTTTTTTTCTTTTTAACCGGACTGTGGGGCCATTATCGGGGGGGGGGGGATGAGATGCGGGCTGTGCTGTATATACCCCTGTGCGGGCTCTGCTGTATATACCCCTGTGGGGGCTGTGCTGTATATATCCCTGTGCGGGCTCTGCTGTATATATCCCTGTGCGGGCTCTGCTGTATATACCACTGTGCGGGCTCTGCTGTATATACCACTGTGCGGGCTCTGCTGTATATACCACTGTGCGGGCTCTGCTGTATATACCACTGTGCGGGCTGTGCTGTATATACCCCTGTGCGGGCTCTGCTGTATATACCCCTGTGGGGGCTGTGCTGTATATATCCCTGTGCGGGCTCTGCTGTATATATCCCTGTGCGGGCTCTGCTGTATATACCACTGTGCGGGCTCTGCTGTATATACCACTGTGCGGGCTCTGCTGTATATACCACTGTGCGGGCTCTGCTGTATATACCACTGTGCGGGCTCTGCTGTATATAACACTGTGTGGGCTGTGCTCTATATACCACTGTGCGGGCTCTGCTGTATATAACACTGTGCGGGCTGTGCTGTATATACCACTGTGCGGTCTGTGCTGGATATACCACTGTGCGGGCTGTGCTGGATATACCACTGTGCGGTCTGTGCTGGATATACCACTGTGCGGTCTGTGCTGGATATACCACTGTGAGGGCTGTGCTGGATATACCACTGTGCGGTCTGTGCTGGATATACCACTGTGCGGTCTGTGCTGGATATACCACTGTGCGGTGTGTGCTGGATATACCACTGTGCGGTCTGTGCTGGATATACCACTGTGCGGTCTGTGCTGGATATACCACTGTGCGGTCTGTGCTGGATATACCACTGTGCGGTCTGTGCTGGATATACCACTGTGCGGGCTGTGCTGGATATACCACTGTGCGGTCTGTGCTGGATATACCACTGTGCGGTCTGTGCTGGATATACCACTGTGAGGGCTGTGCTGGATATACCACTGTGCGGTCTGTGCTGGATATACCACTGTGCGGTCTGTGCTGGATATACCACTGTGCGGTCTGTGCTGGATATACCACTGTGCGGTCTGTGCTGGATATACCACTGTGCGGTCTGTGCTGGATATACCACTGTGCGGTCTGTGCTGGATATACCACTGTGCGGTCTGTGCTGGATATACCACTGTGCGGTCTGTGCTGGATATACCACTGTGCGGTCTGTGCTGGATATACCACTGTGCGGTCTGTGCTGGATATACCACTGTGCGGTCTGTGCTGGATATACCACTGTGAGGGCTGTGCTGGATATACCACTGTGCGGTCTGTGCTGGATATACCACTGTGCGGTCTGTGCTGGATATACCACTGTGCGGTCTGTGCTGGATATACCACTGTGCGGTCTGTGCTCTATATACCCCCTGTGCTGGCTGTGCTGTATATACCCCTGTGCGGGCTGTGCTGTATATACCCCTGTGCGGGCTGTGCTGTATATACCCCTGTGCGGGCTGTGCTGGATATACCACTGTGAGGGCTGTGCTGGATATACCACTGTGCGGTCTGTGCTGGATATACCACTGTGCGGTCTGTGCTGGATATACCACTGTGCGGTCTGTGCTGGATATACCACTGTGCGGGCTGTGCTGGATATACCACTGTGCGGGCTGTGCTGGATATACCACTGTGCGGTCTGTGCTGGATATACCACTGTGCGGGCTGTGCTGGATATACCACTGTGCGGGCTGTGCTGGCACCCAACACCATGTTGCAGTGCAGGAGATTCCTGCAACAGTCCGAGGCGTATCTAGGGGAAGCGGGGCGGGGGAAGGTGGGGGGGTTGCGGGGGCGGGGGAAGGTGGGGGGGTAGGGGGGGGTAGGGGGGGGGCCCCATTTGGAAGTTCGCACCGGGGCCCATAACTTTGTAGTTACGCCACTGCCTACAAGCAATAAAGTGAAAATAGGTTTGTTTTTCCAAAATATGTGTTCTACAGACAATTTTTTTGCCCATTGCAACGTATAATTGCAAAGAGTTCATTTTGTTAGAATAGTTTAAATAATGAAAGATGAGAGCTGACCGTGTGCCTATGGGCAACAAGGATGATTTTTGTTTTAGACACTGTTAATTGGAATGCTTTGTCTTGCTTTCTAAAAAATAATCTATACTGCATAGAACAATCTGTGTTGACCTTGGACACAGCATTCCCAACAGCAAGAATCCCACATGCAGTTTTTGTAGCAATTCCTTTTCAATGTGGTTTTTGAAGCCAAAGTCAAAAGTTGATTCAAAAGGAATACGTTTTTGTCAAGAAATTATTCTGCTTCATCATACCGGATGTTCTTCTGATTCTGACTCAAAAAAAATTAATCAAAAACAGCATATGTTTCTAGTCCAATGGCCACGTAGTGTGGCTTTAGGTGTGCTGGCCTGTTAGCAAAGCCGGTTTTAGACAAAGTGGTGCCTGAGGCAAAATGAAGAATGACTGGTACATAACGATCACTAGTACATCAATCTGTCCCTATAAAGTACCTGGTGATGTGCTGCTGAGAACTGTGATATTTGTTCAGGCATAATCAATCCAATCACTCGCTGAATAGGCAGCATTTTGCTTGTTTAGTATAATACACCCCATAGTCCTCCACATAGCATAATATACTCCCCATAGTTGCCCATACAGTATAATGCACCCCATAGTCCTCCATATTGTATAATGCACTCCATCAGTGCTCCATATAGTACAATTCACACCCATAGTATAATGCACCCGAAAGTCCTTCATATACAATGCATTCCCCATAGTCCTTCATGCAATATAATGCACTCCAAACAGTCCTCCATACAGTATAATGAACCCCATAGTCCTCCATAGATGTGCATCCCACATATAGTACACAATATAATGCACCCCACAGTCCTCAATAGATTATATTGCAGCCCCCTGTTTAATACATATAGTATAATGCACTCACCATAGTCCTTGGTAGAGGATAATGCAGCCCCCATACATTACATATAGTAAAATGCACTCACCATAGTCCTTGATAGGTTATAATGCAGCCCCCATATAGTACATATAGTATAACGCTCTCCATATTCCTTGATAGAGTATAATACAGATGCTATATAGTACATACAGTATAATGCAGCCCCCTGTTTAATACATATATTATAATGCACTCACCATAGTCCTTGGCAGAGGATAATGCAGCCCCCATATATTACATATAGTATAATGCACTCACCATAGTCGTTGATAGGTTATAATGCAGCCCCCATATAGTACATATAGTATAAAGCTCTCCATAGTCCTTGATAGAGTATAATACAGCTGCCATATAGTACATACAGTATAATGCAGAGCCCATAATCATTTGGAGAGTATAATGCAGCCCTCATATATTATAATGAAGCCCCAGAATAGTACATATAGTATAATGCACAGTACATAGTCATTGATAGCATATATTGCAGACCCAATATAGAACATATAGTATAAGGCCCTTCCCATAGTACTTGATAAAGTATAATGCAGCCCCCATATAGTACATACAGTATAATACACAGCCTATAGTCCTTGATAGAGTATGAAGCAGCCCCCATATGGTATGATGCAGCCCCCATATGGTATGATGCAGCCCCCATAAGGTATAACACAGCCTAATATAGTATAATTCAGCCCCCACTGTCATGGCACTCATGATTCATGGAACCCAAAAGGTAAATCACAGTACGTCTATGGTTATTGCACTTTGCAATAGAAGCATATGTTTTTCACAAAGCCAAGAAATGTGATAGGTAAAGTGTAAAGGAGATTAACAGATGCTTTGTGTTGTCCTCTTCACAACCAAAACATGCTGTCCTCTTACTGTCCTCTTACTTACTGTAATAGAGTTGGAGCAGTTGTTGCAAATAATTTCATACTGCTGAAAATTTCCTTCAACTTTATCCCAAACAACTTGTACAGAATGCTCCGTTATTGCTCCTTCACGTACATTATCTGGAGTCGCCAAACCTAATAATAGAGGGAAAGTAGTGTATTCTAATGACAATTACAGAATAGTAAGTGCTAGTAACTGTATTTATAGAATGTCAATGCAAAAAAACTAATTACTGCCAATGCATAAAAAGCATAAAGAAGAAACACAATCTTGTTTTCGAGTATTATTGGCTAAAGTATTATTTTTACATTTTTATCATCCAGAGGACAATATAAATTTAGATTATTTGGTGTATCAAGGAACTGCAGTAAGCAAAAGCCAATATACAGTTTATATCATTGGTGATAAAGAGAACCAGTCATCTGGTAAAAAGTGAACAGTTTTAGTATTATTTTATTTAATACTACAGTTTTAGTATTATTTATTACTACTTCCCTGTGCACTCTTTTTTTGTGTTTTTGAAATCCACCATATGTTTCCAGAGAATGGATCTTTTTATTTAGTGCGAATTTGCATGTTCTATGTAGGTCAAGCTCCCCGAGAATCCTAAGGGCCACACCCCATTGGTTAAGAGAATAAATATTAACACTAAATAAAAATACATATCTGTGGCACCGAATGGCAGATTTACAAAAAAAACAACAGATTATTCAGGAGAGCAGCAGAAATAAAATAAGAGTAAAAACTGCCCAGTTTTTACCTGGTGACATGTTCCCTGTAAGTCCAACACATTGCGGTTGTGATAGTATAGATAGACATGTTAACGATATGCAATTGATTTTCACAACATCTCGATTTATTTAGTATTGCATATGAGTGCCCCAGACAGAAAAACGTCTTGGCTACTATCAATGAGGTTACACAAATATGATATGCCATCCACAACCTGTCTCCTCCATACATCTGTGACCTCATCTCCTGGTACTTTCCTGCATTCAACCTCCGATCCTCACAAGATCTCCTTCTCTACTCCCCTCTTATCTCCTCTTCCCTCTCGCCTACCATCGAAACCTTCAAAAAGAGCCTGAAGACCCACCTCTTCCGACAAGCCTTCAACCTGCAGTAACCACCGATCGACCAAACCGCTGCATGACCAGCTCTATCCTTGCCTACTGTATTCTCACCCGTCCCTTGTAGATTGTGAGCCCTCGCGGGCAGGGTCCTCTCTCCTCCTGTACCAGTTGTGACTTGTATTGTACAAGATTATTGTACTTATTTTTATTATGTATACCCCTCCTCACATGTAAAGCGCCATGGAATAAATGGTGCTATAATAATAAATAATAATAATAATAATATGCAAATCATCAAAATCCACTGCTGGCAGCTCCCTTTGAAACTGTCAACCACTGGCATACTACATTTTCTTGATGGGAGATAAGTCCAGAGACACTGCAAGCAATGAGAGCACAATTCAGCCTCACGGGCTGTTAATGATAGCACAAGCAACATACTAGCTGATGCTACTGTGTTGAAAAATGGCTCCTGAGACACTCTGGAGAAATGGCAGTCCCACTGGTTCTTCAACCAAATCAATGCAACAATGAGTAGTTAGAGTTAGCATTTCTGGACTGAAGACTAGGGGGGACTGACTACCATAGGTTATGCCACCCCACACCATAAACTTAAGAGTAAGACCAATGTGATGTTACATTGTGGACTCAAATCTGCAGAGGGTAGACTCTTCATTTCAGGCTACATTGCCATCTTACATAAGGTCAATGGAAAACGTGGCTGAACGTCTGGCTCATAGCCAATGTCATGCAAACACAATCAGATGCTTTATGTAGATACTGTTTGACACATTATGCTTATTATGTGACATCCAATTTAACTTTTTGTACAGAATGGAACAATTTTGGAACCAGTTTTATGGCCATTTCTTCAAAGTCTCCTATGAGTTGTTTTTCAACAAAACAAAACTAGGCTGCATTTTGATTATGCTATTGTGAGCCGCCTGAGTGGTCTAAACATGCTACCGTGGTATGCAGCATCTCGAGACATATTTTCTATTTAGTACATCATTGGTCGGCAATTGCAATGGGAACGGACATCATTGGATAGTGATGATTTGTGTTCATTATATGAGAAAATTCCTCACACAACCATTAATAATCTCATTGATAGAAGCCAGGGCATGTAAGTGCATGTATTTTTGTGCATGTCGCTCATATGCAATACTGAATAAACTGCGATGTTTTGAGAATTTTATTTATATTTTTCACCATTTGCATATCATTAACATGCCTATATATCCTATGATTTAAATAATTCCATAACTTTTTCTTCCTGATATTACATTTTCAGCATTGAGGAGTCAATATACAGTATTTATATACAGTGCTCAATATCAAGAGATTTCAAAACCTTTAATTTCCTTTCAGTATAAAAATATTCTATGGGATACCTTACTACAAAATACTCCCACAAATATGGGACACTGATTGCTAACAAGATTTTTACTTTGCACTCAAATAAAATTATTTTTACCAAAAAATTCATTCAGACTATATTGCAAAAATGAGTATACACCAATGCAAGTCATATTAGCAAAGAAAAAGTTTAGACTACAAAATTTGGTTGCCTTGCATATGGGGTAAGCAACATAGCAAATCAGAAGAACTACCATATTTTTCGGACTATAAGATGTACTTTTTTCCTCCCAAAATGTGGAGAAAAATGGGGGGGTGCGTCTTATAGTCCAGATATATTTGCTCTGGCTGTGGTGGGAGGTGGGGGAGCGGTATGAGAGGAGCAGCGGGACACAGAGGCAGGTGCCGGTAGCTCCGGCTAACTCCTGTGACTGCTGCTAAAGAGAAATTAATATGTACTGCATTCCATGCTCGTGGGCGTGGAGGGCAATGAATATTAATTTCTTCCTGGCATCCTGGTATGATTGATTGGCCCCATCCCCTTGCTGGTAGGATTGGCCCCATCCCAGTCCTGGTATCCATGGCCCCATCAGAAAAGATTAAAAAAAACAAACCTTTACTCTTACCTTCCTCCGCTCCCTCATAGTCACAGCGTTCTGCTGCGGTGCCAGCAGCTGCTTAATGCTTGTAAGCAGCGCATGGCAGTGACGTCATGCGCTGCTCACAAGCAGAGCACAGCTGCCAGAATACTCACCGGGACCGTTCATTGCAGATAGCGGTGAGTATCCATTCCTCTTCAGTAGCGTGCACTGTCAGCTGCCTGCTTCCTGCTGCTGCTGGCGGTCAAGTGTGCCGATACTTAAGAGAAATGAGTATTCTGAATATTCATTTCTCATAAGTATCGGCACACATGACTGCCGGCCCCAGCAGGAAGCTGGAGACTGACACTGCGAGCTACTGAAAAGCAATGGATACTCACCTCGTTCTTTGATGAACACCCGATGAGTATTCTGGCAGCTGTGCTCTGCTTGTGAGTAGTGCATGACGTCCCTGCCATGCGCTGCTTACAAACATTAAGCAGCTGCTGGCACCAGAGCAGGACGCTGCGACTGCGAGGGAGCGGAGGAAGGTAAGAGTAAAGGTTTGTTTTTCTTAATCTTTTCTGATGGGGTTATGGATACCAAGACTGGGATGGGGCCAATCATACCAGCAAGGGGATGGGGCCAATCAATCATACCAGGAACTGGATGGGGCCAATCAATCATACCAGGAACGGGATGGGGTCAATCAATCATACCAGAAATGGGATGGGGCCAATCAATCATACCAGGAAAGGGATGGGGCCAATCAATCATACCAGGAACGAACAGAATGGGGTAAATCATTTATATCAGAATAAGAATGGGACCTTGCATACCAGAATAAGTATGGGGTCATGCATACCAGGATGGGGATGAGGGCCATGCATACCAGGATGGGGATGAGGGGACCATATTTATCAGGATAGGTGTTCTAAAGTACAGAATTGACCACATTTTTTGCCTTATTTTTTTTTCCTCCTAATTTCCTCCTCTAAAACCTAGGTGCGTCTTATGGTCTGGTGCGTCTTATAGTCCAAAAAATACGGTATATTACATTTCTAATTGGAGGTGCTTGCTAGTATTATTATTATTACACCTACAACATATTGGGATAGGATCTTGGAGATGAGTATACCCCTTTAACACCTAAACAGGAGTGTCTTCTGATGAGAAAGGTTGAAGAAACTTGTCATACAAATTCACTGAAGTTAGCTAAAGAAGTGGAAAGCCAAACCAGGGTGAATATCTTCCATGAGTCACATGGCATGCCTGAGTGTTGTCGATGAAGGAAGCCTTTGGAACTGATGGCTTCAAAATTGTATGTGTTGAAAAGGTGAAAAGAATAAAATAAAAAGCTTGGTGCCTACAGTGAAACATGGTGGTGCCAGCGTCAAAATTACTGTTATTGTGAACAGTTAAGCAAGCTGAATTGAAATAATCTCTAAAAATTAAGATGACACATTTCCTTTGTATTTCTGGAAAAAAAAAGAAATATGCATATATAGCTCTGGCAAAAATTAAGACACTACTGCAAAATGTTCAGTTTGTCTGATTTTTCTCTTTATAAGTATATTTTTGAGTAAAATATAAATTGTTCCTTTATTCTATAAACTTCTGACAACATGTCTCCGAATTTCCAAGCAATAAATTTGTTTGGGCTTTTTTGTGAAAAAGAGAAATGGTCAAAATTAAAAAAAAACCCAGTGATTTCTGACCTCAAATAATGCAAAGAAAACAAGATCATAATCATTTAGAAACAACAATACTAATGTTTTAACTCAGGAAGAGTTCAGAAATCCATATTTTGTGGAATAACCATGATTTTTAATCACAGGTTTCATGCGTCTTGCCATGCTTTCCACCAGTCTTTCACACTGCTTCTGGGGCAAAAATTTAAGCAGTTCTTCCTTGATGACTTGTGGCTATCCATCATCCTCTTGATTACATTCCAGAGGTTTTCAATGGGGTTCAGGTTTGGAAATTGGGCTGCCCATGGCAGGGTTTTGATGTAGTGGTCTCTTAATTTTTGCCAGAGCTGTATATATACAGTGGGTAAGGAAAGTATTCAGACCCCTTTAAAGTTTTCACTCTTTGTTTCATTGCAGCCATTTGGTAAATTTAAAAAAAGTTCATTTTTGTCTCATTAATGTACACTCTGCATCCTATCTTGACTGAAATAAAACAGAAATGTAGTAATTTTTGCTAATTTATTAAAAAAGAAAAACTGAAATATCACATGGTCATAAGTATTCATACCCTTTGCTCAGTAGTGAGTAGAAACATCCTTTTGAGCTAGTACAGCCATAAGTCTTCTTGGGAATGATGCAACAAGTTTTTCATGCCTGGATTTGGGGATCCTCTGCCATTCTTCCTTGCAGATCCTCTTCAGTTCCGTCAGGTTGGATGGTGAACATTGATGGACAGCCATTTTCAGGTCTCTCCCGGGATGCTCAGTTGGGTTTAGTTCAGGGCTCTGGCTGGGCCAGTCAAGAATGATCACGGAGGTGTTCCAAAGCCACTCCTTTGTTACTTTAGCTGTGTGCCTAGGGTCATTGTCTTGTTGGAAGGTGAACCTTCGGCCAAGTCTGAGGTCCAGAGCACTCTGGAAGAGGTTTTCATCCAGAATATCTCTGTACTTGGCTTCATTCATGTTTCCTTCAATGACAACCAGTCGTCTTGTCCCTGCAGCTGAAAAACACCCCTACCACCACCATATTTCACTGTTCGGACTGTATTGGGTAGGTAATGAGCAGTGCCTGGTTTTCTCCACACATTCCGCTTAGAATTATCACTAAAAAGGTCTATCTTCGTCTCATCAGACCAGAGATTCTTATTTCTCATAGTCTGGGAGTCCTTCATGTGTTTTTTAGCAAACTCTATGCAGGCTTTCATATGTCTTGCACTGAGGAGAGGCTTCTGTCCTGCCACTTTGCAATAAAGGCCCGACTGGTGGAGGGCTGCAGTGATAGTTTACTTTGTGGAACTTCTCCCATCTCCGTACTGCATCTCAGGAGCCCAGCCACAGTGATCTTGGTCTTCTTTACCTCTCTCACCAAGGCTCTTCTCCCACAATTGCTCAGTTTGGCTGGACGGCCAAGTCAAGGAAGACTTCTGGTGGTCCCAAACTTCTTCCATTTAAGGATTATGGAGGCCACTGTACTCTTAGGAACCTTGAGTATTGCAGAAATTCTGTTGTAACCATGGCCAGATCTTTGCCTTGCCACAATTCAGTCTCTGAGCTCTTTGGCCAGTTCCTTGGACCTCATAATTCTTATTTGGTCTGACATGCACTGTGAGCTGTGAGGTCTTATATAGACAGGTGTGTGCCTTTCCAAATCAAGTCCTATCAGTTTAATTAATCACAGCTGGACTCCAATGAAGGAGTAGAACCATCTCAAGGAGGATCACAAGGAAATGGACAGCATGTGACTTAAATATGAGTGTCTGAGCAAAGCGTCTGAATAATTAAGACCATGTGATATTAGTTTTTCATTTTTAATTTGCAAAAATTACTACATTTCTGTTTTTTTTGTCACGATGGGTTAACTTACAGAGTGCACATTAATGTGAAAAAATGAACTTTTTTGAATTTACCAAATGGCTGCAATGAAACAAAGAGTGAAAAATTTAAATGGGGCTGAATACTTTCCATACCCACTGTATATACCCGTTACCTCTCCACTCACTCCCTCCTTGACCCTTCACAGTCCTGCTTCCTCCCCCTATACTCGACAGAAACTGCACTCAACAAAGTGACCAACGACCTTCTGACAGCAAAGTGTAACGGTGACCACTCTCTACTCATTCTTCTCGACCTCTCTGCAGCTTTTGACACTGTTGACCACCCTCTCCTACTCTCTAGGCTCCAGTCACTAGGCATTAAGGACACTGCTCTCTCCTGGTTATCTTTCTGACCGCTCCTTCAGTGTATCATTCATTGGCTCCACTTCGTCCCCTCTTCTTCTCACTGTCAGGATACCTCAGGGATCAGTCCTTGGCCCCCTTCTCTTCTCTCTCTACACGGCTCCAGTTGGACAGACCATCAGCAGATTTGGCTTTCAGTACCATCTTTATGCTGATGACACACAACTATATACATCATCCCCTGACCTTACTCCCGATATACTACAGAATGCCAGTGACTGTCTGCCCGCAGTCTCCAACATCATGTCCGCCCTCTATCTGAAACTCAACCTCTCCAAAGCTGAACTTCTTCTGCTCCCACCATCTATTAACATCCCTAAACCTGACATTTCCCTCTTCGTGGGTGGCACCATAATAACACCCCAGCAGCAGGTGCGCTGTCTGGGTGTTTCGTTTGACACCAATCTCTCCTTCACTTCCGATATACAATCCCTTGCCCGCTCTTGCCGCTTACACCTAAAGAACATCTCTAGAATGCGCCCTTTTCTCACCATGGAAACAAAAACCCTCACTGTTGCCCTGATACACTCCCGCCTGGACTACTGTAACGCTCTATTAATTGGCCTCCCCGTTACTCGACTTTCTCCTCTTCAGTCTATCCTTAATACAGCAGCCAGGGTCATCTACCTGGCTAATCGGTATTCAGATGCAGCCGCTCTTCGCCAGTCACTACACTGGCTACCCATTCATTATAGGATCCAATTCAAAGTACTTGTTCTCACCCACAAAGCTCTTCACAGTGCAGCATCCCCTTACATCTCCTCCTTTATTTCTGTCTATCGGCCTAGCTGACCGCTGCACTCTGCAAATGACTTCCGACCAACCTCTGCACTAATCCGTACCTCCCACTCCCGTCTCCAAGACTTCTCTCGCGCTACACCAATCCTCTGGAATGCTCTACCCCAAGAAATTAGGACCATTCACAATTTGCATAGTTTTTGGCGTTCCCTCAAAACATATTTCTTCAAAGCGGCCTATCACATTCTCTAATAAAAGTCATTTTATATGTGTAAGGGCGCGTGTGTAGCCCAATTCACTATCTCCATCTGTCCCCCACCCCCTGAAAATGGCTGGACCATCATTGTAAATATATCATTGTAAATAAGATCCTGTACTTTGCATCTCCCCCACCTCATTGTAGATTGTAAGCTCTCACAAGTAGGGTCATCTTATTGTGCTTTAATTATTGTATTGTTACTGTTGCTATTTATGACTTGCGTTTGAACCTGTTAAACTGTAAAGCGCTGTGGAATATGTTGGCGCTATATAAATAAAGATTAATATATATACTGTATATATATATATATATATATATATATATATATACTGTATATATATATATATATGAAAAAAATTGGAACAGCATCAAGTACTACCTTACAAAACATGTAGAGCTCTTCTGACCAGCAATCCAATGGTCACCAATAGTAGATTCAAAAAAAGAAAAGCAGCACAAAAGAATTGAAAAAAGTGGACTTTAATGCCCGAACGGCATGGCAACGTTTCGGATGTGTTATCCTTTCTCAAGCTGCTTGAGAAAGGATAACACATCCGAAACGTTGCCACGCCGTTCGGGCATTAAAGTCCGCCTTTTTCAATTCTTTTGTGCTGCTTTTCTTATTTTTAATCTATATATATATATATATATATATATATATATATACTGTATATATTTTACAAATAAGGAAAATGGGCCAAAGCAAAAGTTTGGGTACCCTGCATGGTTAGTACCTAATATCATAGAATGTAATCGCTTTTTGTAGCAAGCCAAGAGTCTTTCAATTCTTGTTTCAGGGATTTTCATCCATTTTTCTTTTAAAATTCTTCCAGTTATGTGAGATTCCTGGTTCATCTTGCGTGAACTGCTATTTTGTGATCTAGTCACATATTTTCAATGAAGTTCAGTTCAAAGGACTGTGAGGGCCATTGTAAAACCTTTTGAGGTAGTCTATAGTGGATTTTGACATGTGTTTAGGATCATTGTCCAAGACATCCTCTTTTCAACTTCAGCTTTTTTACAGATGGTGTTATGTTTCATTCAAGAATATCTTGAAATTTCACTGAATCCATTCATCCCTTTACCTGTGAAAACTTCCTCGTGCCATTGGCTGCAACACAACCCCAAAGCATGATTGATCCAACCTCATGCTTAATGGTTGGTGAGATGTTCTTTCCCTGAAATTCTGTGCCCTTTTTTCTCCACACATACCTTTGATCATTGTGGCCAAAGAGTTCTATCTTAAACTCATCAGTCTACAACACTTGGAAAAAGGGGGGACCTGAGGGCACTACTAATCATTAGATATGGAATCACTGACCACACGCTAGAAACATGTATGTTAACAAAAGAGAAAAAAGGTAGCATGTATAAGGAAGGATCACCAAAATCAGTATAGCAAAAAGGTATATATAAATTTATTGAAACATATCAAAAAAAGGCAAACAACCAAACAATTAAAAACAATTAAAAAACATAAGGTTAGCAACCATAGGGAGCCTTGTAGGTTCCCCCCAAGGAAAGCACCTACCTCCACTTAATGTACCGGGAGTATATTATGGTAAACTATACTGAACAGCTGAAGTCATTAAGTGCTGGACAGGATGATCTTACATATAAATCTAAAAAGACTCAACAGGATGAAATATGCCTGAATGGGCAAATACAATATATGCACAAAATATATAGTATCAGAGACAAATAAAGTTTAAACAGGATAAACAACTGCAGGTTGACAAATAAAGACTGTGATAGTGCAAAAAACCCAAAACTCTTCATAAAATAGTTCAATGAGGAAGGACAAATTAGTCAAAAATCAAAAAGAGAGAGGGAGGAATGGGACTGCAGAGAACCTGTTAGATCCTGAAATAAGAAAGTCACCTGGTCATGGTAGTGGAGGAGGGGGAGACACTCCTCATTGAACTATTTTTAGGGAGAGTTTTGGGTTTTGTGCACTATCACATTCTTTATTTGTCAGCCTGCAGTTTTTTATCCTGTTTAAACTTTATTTGTCTCTGATACTATATATTTTGTGCATATATTGTATTTGCCCATTCGGGCATATTGCATCCTGTTGAGTCTTATTAGATTTATATGTAAGATCATCCTGTCCAGAACTTAATAACTTCAGCTGTTCAGTGTGGTCTACAGGACTTGTTTCCAACAGGCATATTTGTGCAGGTGTCTCTAAACAGTAAAACAATGTATGACAACTTCAGACTCTACTAAATTTTTCTGAATGTCTTTTCCAGTCAAACGGGGGTTACGATTTGACTCTCTAGCAATCCTACTAGCAGCTCTCACTGAAATTTTTTCTTGGTCTTCTAGACCGTATCTTGATCTCCATTGTTCCTGTTAACTGTCATTTCTTAACTACATTTAAAACTGAGGAAAGGGCAACTTGAAATGCTTTGTTATCTTCTTATAGCCTTTATCTGCTTTGTGGGCCTCCACCATTTTCATTTTTTAGAGTGCTAGGCAGCAGCTTAGAAGAACCCATGGCTGTTGTCTTTTGGCACAAGGTGAGAGGAGGCTGGGTTTTTATAAATCTGAAAAATTTGCATCACCTGGCCTTTCCTAACGATGACAGTGAAGAAGCCAAAACAATAACAGGCTAGTTAAGGTCTGAAACCTTGGAAAAAGTCATCCTAGCATACACATCTCCAAGGGTGCCCAAACTTTTGCATAGGCCCATTTTCCTTTTTGTAGTTTTTAAAATGAAATAAAATATATATATTTTTGTCTACAATGCAAATGAAATGTGTCATCTTTAACTTTAGGTCTTTTAGGGATCATTTCATTTTCATCTTGCTTAACTGTTCACAACAGGAATTTTGACCAGGGGTGCCCAACCTTTTAGATGCCACTGTATATTAGGTTGCTTGAGTGTTCTTAGTTTTGGGGAGGTACAATTTATTGGTAGTTTCATTAATGCATAGATGTACTGCTCTATATTGAAAGAGATGTTCCCATCACTCCGTGCACTTGGTAGACGCGCACTGCTCCAACATAATCAACCAAAATGCACATCTAAGGCCATTGTTGCATTTCTGAAGAAGAACGGGGGTGAAGGTCATTCAGTGGTGATGCATGTCTCATGATCTAAACCTAATCAAACACCTATAGGGAATTCAGAGGAGACAAGTTGAGTATCACTCTCCATCCAGCACGAAGGTCTAAAAGAGGTTGTTCTTGTACAATGTATTAAGATAGATGTTGCAATATGTGGCCAACTTATTCATTCCATGCCTAGAAAACTTAGTGCTGTCCTTAAAAATCATAAAGGTCATACAAAATACAAGATGTAGTAGTTTTTGGTGTGGGGGTGTATTCAATTTTGGATCAACTAATTTGAGTAAAACTGAAGATTTATACACAAAGTTATAATATTAACCATATTTTTATGTTCTGGATTTAAAATTGATTAAGATCTTACATTACAAAGGCATCCTCCTAAGAAAAAAACAGCTTTACCATGAGAAGTGTTTTTCTATTACAGAACACTAGTAAACAGGTCTGATCCTTCCCATCCATCAACTTTGTGAAATTATGGCAATACCAAACTTATGAAGTATTTTGTATCTTTAGCTACTTTAAAAATAAATAAAGTTTGATTTGTGTAGCCATATTCCAGAGCCTAGTTTGGACCATTATGTACATGGCAATGCTAAATATGTTTATTTTTTATTGTTTAGATTTTTGTATGTAAAGAATAGCAACATCAAAAGAATAAACTACTGTAACATGACTGTACCTTAAAAATGTGTTTTTTTTATATTTCTTGCTTTACTGCAATAAAAATACTTACATGTCTTCACTGATGACAACTTAAATGGAGTACTTAGCATGTCCTTACTTGTGGTGTGAACTATAAAATCATACTCCGTGCCTGGCAGAAGCCGATCAATTACATATTTGCCATGTGTCATAAGAGGAAAAGAAATAGTTCTGTTTTCATAATTTGCATTTGTTATTACGATACCATCAAATATTCCCACATTGGGCATTTGGACAAAGAGCTTAACATTGTGTGCATTCTCTTCAATCGGGACCACAAGGATAACTGGTTTAGGTCCTGCAATTAAAAAAAAACAAAAAGGTGATCTTTCATCATTGTTGTATTATGCAATTATGGAGTCAAGTGTTATCTATGACAAAATGAAAAAAAGCAACAATTATAGATCATTATAGCTATTGATTGCTTGCTAAATGTCAAGTACAATGAAAAATATCAATGCATTCCTTGAAGAGAACCTGTTACCAGGTTTTTAATATATAATGTATGGCCAGCACCTGTAAGCCCTCTGTTACAGCATTCTAGTATGCTATATATATGTCCCAATCCACTCTCCAAGACACTAACATTTTTACTTACATTTGGTATAATCCAGAGGATGGACATATCCGGTCTTGATTCTGCGCCTCCTCTCCCTTCTTACAATAGCCGTCCTCCTTCCCTGTTTTGTGTGGATGACGTGTCCAATGTCATTCACATTGTGTCCTCCACCGTACTCCTGCGCAGGCGAACTTCTCTCTGTCCTTCCGAGGGCAGATCAAAAGTACTGTAATGCGCATGTATGGGTAAAAGCCCAAGAGTGCCAATGACCGATTGGGAAAGCCAACGCATACACAGTAGAATACTTTGCTCTGCCTTCAAAGGAGCAAAGAGTAGTACGCCTGCACAGGAGCACAATGGAGGCCACTATGTGGATGACGTAGGATGTGTCATCCACATGAAGCAGGGAGGAAGGACAGTGATTGTATGAAGATAGAGGCGGCAACGGATCACTACAAAGTAAGAGGCACTACTTTCGCTCCCATCCAGTGACTATAGACTGTTGTTGTTGCCAATGGAATATGATGTGCAAATCAATTCGCATCAACTCTAGAGGGAAGTGGTGTTTTGCAAATGAGAATGTGTGTTGGAAATGGATGAAAAGTGGGAAGTGATGTTATTTACATGGGACTGTATGTTGAAGTAGCTGGAAAATGAGACGAATATTCTAAATAATGGGACAGAAGGTAGGTGTGAAGTTATGGCATAGGGCTACTAGTGACAAAATAATTTATTTTCTAACATTTCCTTCTAGTGATATCAGTGACGTTCCGATTTTATTTTTCACCAATCACCATCATTCAGACTAGTTGTCTTAAACAGTGTCTATTGTGTGGACTGGGAGTTTGTTTCTCAGAATACTCCTTGGAGACCCTATGTGTTGGAGTTGGCCTCACTCAATGCAAGTGTTTTGAGGCTGGAAACAGTCTAGTCCGAATGTGGCTGAGAGTAGGCATATAGCACACTTACGGTCACATGACCGCAGCTCGCGGCATCGGTGAATCTTCACACTGACCAGTGCACGTGATGTGAAGATTCACAAGTCCACAGTAACACAGAGTGACTGCAGACTTGTAGCTTTAGACCAAGCAACCTCTTTCAACTGAATTTGTTCAAAAGTCCTACATTTGAAGCAAAATTCCTTCATATTTTCAAGGTACTGAACTGTACTGCTACTCTTGTCATCAAAACTACTGGCACCATGTCATGATTTTCCTTTGAAATAGAAGTGACGATTCACATCTGAACAGGGCCTAGTATACCTCAGTTTCATTGTGATCCATCTTCAAAAAGAATTTCATTCCACTGTTCCTAGAACAGAAACTTCTGAAAACTGATGTGAGGCTATATGTTCACATCTGTGCTATGAATTCTTTTTTTCTGTTCTGCTGTAAATCAGCTATTAATGCTTCTGATGGAGCCTTCATTGCAGATGTGAATGAAGCCTAAATTTGTCATCAGTTTACATCAGATACAATGGAAACCCAAATAAACAAATATGCTAAACGTACCCAGTGATAAACCGTGATTACTACACTTGATTCTTGTCATATTTTAGTATATGCAATATACTTCTGGTTTATCACATAATGATTTTTTATTACCTAAACTGCTATTCGTGTTTACAGAATTCCACGGAATCCCAAAAAATTATTAAAAATGAAAAAACACGCTAAAAAAGAATAAAAAAGTACTTACGTAGCGTTTGTTGTAGGATCTTCATTTCACTCCTATTTCCATTCATCTCTATTGAAAGTCCTATTTCATAAGTCATACCGGGTAACAAAGCTCCAACACGGAAATTATCAGTGTCGGAGACAATATAAAAGACTTCTGAATTGTCCGCAAGAGATTTAACTTGAATGTAGATTTGATGAGTTTGTGCTGGAGAATCCCAGCAGAGGATTAAATTATCTTCTTGTACAGAATTTGGTTCAACGCTGATTCGTTCCAATTGACTAATCTCTAGGTAAAAATAACATGATAGCTTTTCTTAAAATATATACATATATATTACATAGGTTTTCAAAGTAAGTACGCCATCCTCATGAGGTGGAAGAGATCTATTTAAAAATGTAAGCAGTTTGTGTTGTGCGTTCCGGAGAGTCGAGATCCAATGTAAGGATACAAGAATTCTAAAGAAAAAATAAATTGTTTGTTCTGATGCCCAATGGCAAAAAAAATCAGTAAAAGTATTTTGTCTAAATGCTTAGTTGTCAAGTAAAAAAAACTGTATGGGCTTTACTCAACTATAAATCTGCAGAAAAGCTAATAGATCACCCCTGACACTGACAAATTCCTAGTAACTTAAAGTTGATGATGATAAGCTATTCATGTGCCAACATGCCTTGCATTTCCCATCATTTTAGAGAATAGAAATGAAGAGCTATTAACCATTGATTGATCACTTACTCTCCCCTCCTACCATCAGCGGTAACTCAGAAGGTCTTGAAGACATCGTCCACACATCACTGTGTTTAGGATTCCTGTAGGTATTAACATTGTTCCACTGCTTAAGAATTATAGATACTGTATCAGTTGCCACTCTGTAGATGTAATAGTAAAATGATAAGGTGGGGTGCAAAATTAGAAAAATATAGCTGATTTCTTCCAGAAACACTGATACACTTATCCAGAGGTTGCTTCTGGGAGAAATAAGCCATGTTTTTCTAATTTTGTACTCCACCTAACAATTTTACTATTACATACAGTACAGACCAAAAGTTTGGACACACCTTCTCATTTAAAATTTTTTCTGTATTTTCATGACTATGAAAATTGTACATTCACACTGAAGGCATCAAAACTATGAATTAACACATGTGGAATTATATACTTAACAAAAAAGTGTGAAACAACTGAAATTATGTCTTATATTCTAGGTTCTTCAAAGTAGCCACCTTTTGCTTTAATGACTGCTTTGCACACTCTTGGCATTCTCTTGATGAGCTTCAAGAGGTAGTCACTGGGAATGGTCTTCCAACAATCTTGAAGGAGTTTCCAGAGATGCTTAGCACTTGTTGGCCCTTTTGTCTTCACTCTGCGGTCCAGCTCACCCCAAACCATCTCGATTGGGTTCAGGTCTGATGACTGTGGAGGCCAGGTTATCTGGCGTAGCACCCCATCACTCTCCTGGTGGTGTGTTTGGGGTCATTGTCCTGTTGAAAAATAAATGATGGTCCAACTAAACGCAAACCGGATGGAATAGTATTCCGCTGCAAGTTGCTGTGGTAGCCATGCTGGTTCAGTATGCCTTCAATTTTGAATAAATCCCCAACAGTGTCACCAGCAAAGCACTCCCACACCATCACACCTCCTCCTCCATGCTTCACGGTGGGAACCAGGCATGTAGAGTCCATCCGTTCACCTTTTCTGTGTCGCACAAAGACACGGTGGTTGGAACCAAAGATCTCAAATTTGGACTCATCAGACCAAAGCACAGATTTCCACTGGTCTAATGTCCATTCCTTGTGTTCTTTAGCCCAAACAAGTCTCTTCTCCTTGTTGCCTGTCCTTAGCAGTGGTTTCCTAGCAGCTACTTTACCATGAAGACCTGCTGCACAAAGTTTCCTCTTAACAGTTGTTGTAGAGATGTGTCTGCTGCTAGAACTCTGTGTGGCATTGACATGATCTCTAATTTGAGCTGCTGTTAACCTGCGATTTCTGAGGCAGGTGACTCGGATAAACTTATCCTCAGAAGCAGAGGTGACTCTTGGTCGTCCTTTCCTGGGGCGGTCCTCATGTGAGCCAGTGTCTTTGTAGCACTTGATGGTTTTTGCCACTGCACTTGGGGACTCTTTCAAAGTTTTCCCAATTTTTCGGACTGACTGACCTTCATTTCTTAAAGTAATGATGGCCACTCGTTTTTCTTTACTTAGCTGCTTTTTTCTTGCCATAATACAAATTCTAACAGTCTATTCAGTAGGACTATCAGCTGTGTATCCACCAGACTTCTGCACAACACAACTGATGGTCCTAACCCCATTTATAAGGCAAGAAATCCCACTTATTAAACCTGACAGGGCACACCTGTGAAGTGAAAACCATTCTCGGTAACTACCTCTTGAAGCTCATCAAGAGAATGCCAAGAGTGTGCAAAGCAGTCATCAAAGCAAAAGTGGCTACTTTGAAGAACCTAGAATATAAGACATATTTTCAGTTGTTTCACACTTTTTTGTTAAGTATATAATTCCACATGTGTTAATTCATAGTTTTGATGCCTTCAGTGTGAATGTACAATTTTCATAGTCATGAAAATACAGAAAAATCTTTAAATAAGAAGGTGTGTCCAAACTTTTGGTCTGTACTGTACGTGCTTATACCTCTATAAAGTGACAACACTGTTCCTTCCTTCTGCTTTGTGACCTCACTTAGCACATTCATTCATGTTTGCAATTAATCCCTCTTAATTGTATAGCATCCTCTCGCTGTGACATCATTGTATGTATAATTCTTATCCAGTGACATCATTATATACATTAACCCTGTAAGAGTATAATGTGACTGTATTTGCATATTATTTAAAGCACACCTTACTGTGATAATGTTTAGAAAAATGTCTAAATAGCATAAAAATGAATATCTAACTTAAAACCTTAATATTCAAGTGTGACTCCAATATTCCTTTACTACAACTCCGAAAGCCTCAGGGGTCAAGAAAGAGAGGGCTAACAAGAAGTATGACAGTGACATATTTGTTTTGCCTGATGTATGCAACCAATATATAGTATGCTATACCTGTTATTATAGGCAAGCTCTTTTCCAATAAGCTTAATTTCCCACTTTCTGCTATAGTTTGTATAAATATCTTGTACTCATGATAAGGTTTCAGATTTTGAATAGTAATAAAAGTTTTGTTCTTTTCCTCGTTGAAGGTTAAAAATGAGTTTTCTTCTATATCCCATACTGTAATACGATAGCCACAGAAAAAATCACCAAATGGATCAGTTGGTGAATCCCATTTCAAAGATACATTAGTTGATGATATTTTTACTATCTTTACATTCTTGGGATTTAAAGGTCCTAGTAAAAGATTTATAAAGAAACATAAAACAAATCAAACAATTGAAATAAAATGTAATTGTAAAACAATTCTCCTTGCAGTGTTCCTAGTTCACAAAACATGGTTGCTTTTTTTTGCACAATGCCCGATTCCATGATGTTAGTGATCTTACAGCTCATCCCTATTTAATTCACTTCAGCTGAGCTCCAATACCAGATACAACTTGTAGGCATAAAGGTTGCTGTTCCTGGAATTTTTTGTTTCTGGGAATTATGGGGCCTATTCATGAAAAGTTTTACACAGGAAAATTGGAGTAAATATATTGAAAAGTTACAACTTTTTTGCGCAACGGGGAGTTGCACAAAATTTTTACAACTTTTGACATTTTCACGGTAGATTGACTCAGCTCCACTGAAATGGGCAGAGCAGGGGATGAGTAAGGTGTGATCATGCCACATGGCAAATTCATCAAATGTGCAATCGTTTTGTATGTCAAAAATGCATCTCTGGTGCGGCATTTGAAGGCACATGCCACTCAGAAGAGGATCAAAGTAATGTGCCTCTTAATGAGCATGGCGCCTTCCATTACATCAAGGCTGTCATAGCGCTATGCCAGTCTTGGTGAATCGGCTTCTATTTGATTAATTTTATTATTACTTGTATTGCTCATTATGAACTGAAAATATTTAAGAATAATTTTATAGAACTCTAAGTCCCTGAGTTGTGCCTTTTATCTGTTATTCTTTCCGGAGTATGTATACAGTACTGGGCAAATGCTTCAGGTATGTGTGGAAAAATCCTACGAAGTCAGAATGCTTCCAAAAAGAGAAGTCTTAAAAGTTTAGTGTTATCAATCAGCAAAATGCAAAGTGAATGAACAAAAGAAAAATCTAAATATTTGGTGTCAGCCACTCTTTGACTTCAATACAGCATCAAAGTAAAAATTCTTCTAGGTACACAAGCACCAGGCAGGGAGATTGCCCCAAATATTTTCAAGAACTGACCACAGATCTTCTATGATAAAAACTTGATCAAATTATTCTGTCTCTTCATGTAATCCCACACAGACTCAATTATGTTGAGATCGGGGATTTATAAGGGTCATATCATCACTTCCATGATTTGTTTGTATATTTGGGGTCCTGATGCAGAATACATTTGGAGCCAATCACATGCCTTCTTAATAATATTGCATGATGGATAAGTATCTGCCTGTATTTCTCACCATTGAGGACTCCAAAAAAATGGGCAATGTTGATTTTAATGAGAGCAGTTGTCAACCAAGGAAAATAAGTGTAGAAGATGAAACATCATGCTTCCCTTCAAAATCAGAGGATGTTCAGCAGCGCCATCAGCTCAACACTGGCAGCAACCAGTGGGACCCAGATGCAAACAAGTGACTCAACTATTCGTGAAAACATAGGAGACGGAGTGCAGAAAATGACAGCAGGTGCTCTGGACTGATGAGTCAAAATGTGAAATATTTGGCTGTTCTAGAAGACAATTTGTTTGCTGCAGGACTAGAGAGTTGCACTATAATAAGTGTTTGGAGGAAACAGAGTAGCATGATGACAGATCCTTGTAAGTTTGGAGTTTCATTTCAGCAAGTGGAGTTGGAGTTTCGGTTAGGATTATGGTATCCTCAATACTGAAACATACAGGCAGAAGCAATACCATTGACTCCAAATTTCTTCTGCAGCAGGACAATGAACGCAAAAATCTAGCCAATGGCATAAAAAGTATCTTCAGCATAAAGAAGAACAATGAATTCTGAAAGTTTTGCTATGGCACCCACAGAATCCTGATCTCAATATTATTGAATCTTTCTGGTATTACATGAATAGACAGAAGGATTTGAGCAAGCCTACATCGTCATAAGATCCTTGGTTAGATCTCCAAGATGTTTTTATCATCCTCCCTGATGAGGTTCTTCAAAGCCTGTGTGCATTGTACCTAGAAGAATTGATACTTTGCTGTTTTGAAGGCACTGGGTGCTGACACCAAATATTAATTTGACTTTGATTTCTCTGTTGTTAATTCACTTTACATTTTGTTAATTGATAAAACTATTAACATTTGTGAAAGCATTATTTACTTTGCAGTGTATTTCACACACATGCCTAAAACATTTGCATAGTACTGTACATACTGTATATTTACAGTTAAAGGGGTGTTCTCAAGATATCTTCATAAGTGCACAGCTTATCATCCCCTGGCTTCCTGCTTTGCAGGGGTGGTGCCTTCCTTGAGACTGACAGTTCAGACTGGCGGTATGGTCACATTGCTGGTCTGAACTGAGCCTTCTACCCAAGAGAAGGAGAACTGAGGTTTGTCGGATCCAGCGAACCGGCCTTCTTCAGAGGGCCGCGATCAGGCTCTAAATCATAGGCTCTTGCCGATGGGCTCCTTGCCTAGGTAACTGGCCAGGTTGGGACTGTACTGTGGTTAGTAACATAGACAATGACCTATACACTATAAAATTAAATATAATTTTGTTCTTGACAATGGAGAGGATTTTTTTAATAAAGGGTAAATTGCAAAGTTGCTTGTTTGTACAGACACTTAGCAATTTTACTCATTTTTTAACAGGAAACAACCCCTTTAAGCAATAACATTCCCATTGTTATTGAAGCATATCACCACTAACAGTGTTAGCAGTTGTCAATTTATTCATACATTTTGAAGTGGACTAATAGAGGAAAGGAAACAGCATGTCCGAGTAGCTGACAGCTTCATTTTAAGTCCATCTGACACAAGTGTAACAATACTGTACTGAACATATAGGCTTCAATAATGACATTACTTCTTAGATTTTTTGTAAATGTCCTAAATGACAGTTTGAATTATACCTTCAGAGCAGCAATTGTTGCTGACACTTTCCAAACAGTTCAGCTAAACCCATATAATCTGAAGAAGGGAATACTTTAGGACTAGGCTTTGCAGTTTAACCCCTTAAGTGTAATTTTTCTTTTTTTGCTATAGTTTTTTCATCCCCTACTTCCAAAGGCAATAGCTTTCTTTATGCTTCCATCTACGTGAACTTGAGTTGAATTTCATAGAAAATCTTAAGTTGGTGTCTGAATATTAGTGATGAGCCCAAGTGTTCGTTACACGATTTTGCCAAGGGTGCATGTGTGACATGCACCGGCGAGTTTTGCCGCTGTTAGACAGTGGATTGCCTTACATACACTTCACACATTTTATATCAGTTGTCCTGAGCTATTTAAATTATTCTTTTTTCATTGTTTTATGGCAAACGGCAGAAAATGTGTGAGTTTTGCTAATAAACCTAGTTTTCAGTTGGGGTTGAATAATTTTAACTACAACTAATTATATGTATAAAAAAAAAAAAGGTTTTAAATTGCATTTTACTTAAAATCCTTCTTTTCTTAGTTACCGTCACAAGATCTGATCACAATCTAGATTCCCTATCAGTATGTCTTTGGAATGTGGGAGGAAATCGGAGAACCCGGGGGAAACCCAGGCAAACATGGGGGAACATACACACTCCTCATAGGTGTTGTCCTTGGAGGAATTTGAACCCAGAACCTGAAGCTACTTCACAGCACACAGAACAGAACGATGTACTCACACATTATATAAAGTATATTTTAACTTACTTGTTTGTATTGAAATAATTGGACTTAAATTATATTGTGAACCTTTGTCATCCTTCATACATAAAATAAAACTGTAATGGAGCCCGGGGTTTAGCCTCTGAATGGACGCAGATGTAGAATTGTGTCTTATGTTTTCAAAACTATCATTTGAGCTGTTGGTATAATATTTAAAATAAAGTTTATACGTTCCTTCAGATGAAAAAGGAAAGTGACTCCATCTGAACTGTGCTCCATTTTCTGAAATATCTTCCACCGAGTATGTGAATTTTTCTGAAAAATCTGGGACTGTAAAAGAAAACGATCAATGTAACGAATAATGCATTCCTGTCTCTTTGTGATTGTCTTCTCGAAAAAATGGCCAGTATACATATGATATAAGGACATATGTCAAAAGAAAGTATAGCCTAGTTCAGGAGTTGTCGTCTCACTAAGGTGGTCTTCAGGAGCAGCTTTACATATTTTTTCTGACCCAAATTGTGGCCTCATTCACACATCAGTATTTGGTCAGTACCGTAAATAATCGAGTATAAGCCGAGAATTTCAGCCCATTTTTTTAGGCTGAAATTGCCCCTCTCTGCTTATACTCGAGTCATACCCGGGGTCAGCAGGGGAGGAGGAGCGGCTGCTGTGTAATAATACTCACCTGCTCCTGGCGCGGTCCCTGGTTCTCCGGGTGCTGACAGCTTCTTCCTGTAGTGAGCGGTCACATGGTACCGCTCATTACAGTAATGAATATGGACCCCCCACTCCACTCCCATAGGGGTGGAGCTGCATATTCATTACTGTAATGAGCGGTACCATGTGACAGCTCACTACAGGAAGAAGCTGCTGGCGCCGGAGAACCAAGGACTGATCCAGGAGCAGGAGAGTATAACGCAGTGCGCGATATTCACCTGCTACCCGTTCCACCATCGCCAGCTGCCGCTGTGTCTTCCCCATCCTCTGCACTGACGCTCAGGTCAGAGGGCGCGATGACGCGATTAGTGCGCGCCGCCCTCTGCCTGAACAGTCAATGCAGAGGACGGGGAAGATGCAGCGGTGGCCAGTGGCGGTGGAACAGGAAAGGTGAGTATAGCAAGTGCCGTGGGCCTGAGCGACAAGAGGTGAGTATGAGATTTATCGCAGCAACAGCATATGGGGCAAATGTCTACATGGAGCATCTTAAGGGGCATAATCAATGTTTGTGCAGCTTTATGTGGGGCAAATATCTTTATGAAGCATCTTATGGGGCCATTATCAACGTTAGTGGAGCATTATATGGGGCAAATATCTACATGGAGCATCTTATGGGCCATAATCAACGTTTGTGCAGCATTATATGGGGCAAATGTCTGTATGGAGCATCTTATGTGACCATAATCTGCATTTGTGCAGCATTATATGGGGCAAATGTCTGTATGGAGCATCTTATGGGGCCATAATCCGCATTTGTGCAGCATTATATGGGGCATATTTTAATATGGAGCATCTTATGGGGCCCATCAAACTTTATGGAGCATTACATGGGGCTCCTGATTCAATATGGATATTCAAAAACACTTAACCTACTGATGTCTCAATTAATTTTACTTTTATTGGTATCTATTTGTATTTTTGACATTTACCGGTAGCTGCTGCATTTCCTACCCTAGGCTTAATCTCGAGTCATTAAGTTTTCCCAGTTTTTTGTGGCAAAATTAGGGGGGTCGGCTTATACTCGGGTCGGCTTATACTCGAGTATTTATGGTATTTGGTCAGTATTTTGCATCAGTGTTTGTATACCAAAGCCAGGAGTGGAACTTACAGAGAAAAACTAAAAATGAAAGATTGACACCTGTTCTGTGTTTTGAAGACATTCCTGTCTTTGGCATACAAATACTGATGAAACACTGATGCAGAAATACTGAAGTGTGAATGAGCCCTTAGACAGTATAAGACTAGAAACAGCTAGAAACTGTGCCAAATTTATCGTAGTGCCCAAATAAATATAAATGGAGAGCACCTTTCTAGACACTTTTCTCTTCCTATGTCAGCTCTTGGTTGCTAACTTTATACCAATATTTATACCCAAAATAATGGTTTCATTATAAATATAGTATACAAATTGCCTCTTCAGAGCGAAAGAGGACTTGAACTCTATAGCGTCACCAGTTGGAAGTAGCGATCCTATACGTCACTAGTGACCCTTTAACGAGTCTAGTAATAGGACTCAGGATAAAAGCAAGACTCGTTAAAGGGTAGATAATGACTTGCCGGACTGCAGCTTCCAACAGGTGGCGCTATAGAGTTCAAGTCCTCTTTCTCTCTGAAGAGGCAATTTACATATCAAATTTCCCAGAGAAGCATTGCACAGCGAATAAGCCTCCTTTGGCATGCCAGAGCTGGTATGTCACTCTTCACAAGGAAAAATGTTACTTAATAAATATAGCACATTTTAAAACTAAAATTAGCCACCTTTTGATTTTATGGTACTTTTTAACACTGTCTAAAAGTAAAAAGTGTCTAAATACATAGTACACATGGTGCATGGCATGTATGTTAGCTTTTAATTTTGTTAAAATTAGACTCATTCCCTAATTCAGGCTCATTTTACTTAGTAAATCTTCCACAATTTGTTAAGACATTCAATTCTTTAGGATTCCCAAAGAAAACCTAGTTACATTACAGCGACATTACTCTTCTTCAATAAAAGAACGATACAGTAACATAGATACTCACATTCATATTCGCAAAGGTAAGGTAAGGCCACGTGGCAAAAAAATGCTGTATAAAAATAATTTGAACCTGTAGCATTTTGCTGTAGGGCATAACAGTCAGTGTCATTTTTAGGCAAGTGGGACAACAATGTCACTTCAAATGTATCTAACGTGAAAGCAGACCCATCTGTCCACAAAAGTTCTTCTTCAACCTAACAAAAAAAATCATAGAAATGTCATTTAGAAATGCATTAAACGAACACAACCAAAATGAATTGAATCAAGTTTTGCAAGGTGGTCATCTAATATGTTGTTTTGGGTATGGAGGGCACATACGTTCTAATATTACAGAATGTGTTACCCAAGTGAAGAGGAAACACTCTGGAGCAATGTGCTATAAGCCAGAAAGGCTTGCCTGGTGCTCAAGTCAGGGGGTTCAAAATGCTTTCACCTTTACTGTGGAAATGTCAATATTGGTGTCACACACTTTAAATGTATACCTAATATATATATAACAGAAGTCTGTTACTCACCATTATGCTACATGCATAATGCCACCTACTGTATTAGCAGTACAAACACAACATTCCATGCCAAGGCTAGGATTATACGTTGCATATTTGGTGAACATTTCTAAATTGCGCATTTCTGCATCTAAAATATGCACGTGCAGACACACAGCAAAAATTGTAACGTAAGATCAATAGCTTATTATTATTATTATTATTATTATTATTATTAATTGCCTTCAGCTCAATCTCGAGCCATGGTGACTTGATGGATGAACGCTCTGTAGGAAGATCGATGTTGTGCAAGCCTAGATAGGTTCACCAGGGTCTTCTCCACCATTATCTTGATAGCATCAAGCCATTGGATTGTGCTGGTCTTCACCTTCACCTTGTTCCTTCTATTCTTCCAACCTTTATGTCCTTCTACAGTAATTGCTGTCTTCATATAATGTGCCCAAAGTAGGCAAGTCGTTGATTGGTGATCCTTGCTTTGAGTGGCATAATTGGCTTGATTTGTCAACAGTTTAATCTGCAGTTTTAGGGCCTTTATTGAAATGAATAGGTGAACTCCGCTTTTCCGTAACATGATTAACATGTTGCGGATTTAAAATGAAAATAAACAAACAAAAAATCCAAATTCCTAACTGATTAAGCACAAAAAAACACAGCAATTGAATAAAATTAAGGCACCTCTCCAGCATTTGTTTTTTTTATTTAAACCACTGTTCTGGAGTGGTGCCAATAATCTAAGTTCCCAGACCCTAGTAATATACGTGCCAGCCTCCATCTTCAGTTCTTGCTGGTGCTGATACAGTCTTGCGCCACCATCTTGTGACCGCAACTTCAAAGGACCGGACGTCAGAGGTAGTGCTCACAAGCTCTTAACCCCTTTCTGTCATTGGACAAACTATTCCGTCCATGTGGGGTGGGACCTACTTCCCAAGGACGGAATAGTACGTCCAGCGCGATCGGCCGCGCTCACGGGGGGAGCGCGGCCGATCGCGGCCGATCACGGCCGGGTGTCAGCTGACTATCGTAGCTGACATCCGGCACTATGTGCCAGGAGCGGTCACGGACCGCCCCCGACACATTAACCCCAGGCACACTGCGATCAAACATGATCGCAGTGTTCCGGCGGTACAGGGAAGCATCGCGCAGGGAGGGGGCTCCCTGCGGGCTTCCCTGAGACGATCAGTACAAGGCGATGTGCTCCCCTTGTACCGAGCGTCTCCTCCCTGCAAGCCCCGGATCCAAAATGGCCACGGGGCTGCATCCCAGTCCTGCAGGGAGGTGGCTTCACAGCGCCTGCTCAGAGCAGGCGCCGGGAAGCCTCCAGCAGTACACGTCAGATTGCCGATCTGACACAGTCTGTCACTTTACTGTAATGCCCCCCCCCCTGGGGCAAAGTAAAAATGTAAAAAAAAAAAAAATTACATGTGTAAAAAAAATTTTTTAATTCCTAAATAAATAATAATAAAAAAAAAATATTGTTCCAATAAATACATTCCTTTAGCTAAATAAAAATAAAAAAACAATAAAAGTACACATATTTAGTATCGCCGCGTCCGTAACGACCCGACCTATAAAACTGTCCCACTAGTTAACCCTTTCAGTGAACACCGTAAAAAAAAAAAACGAGGCAAAAAACAACGCTTTATTATCATACCGCCGAACAAAAAGTGGAATAACATGCGATCAAAAAGACGGATATAAATAACCATGGTACCGCTGAAAACGTCATCTTGTCCCGCAAAAAACAAGCCACCATACAGCATCATCAGCAAAAAAATAAAAAAAGATATAGTCCTCAGAATAAAGCGATGCAAAAATAATAATTTTTTCTAAAAAATAGTTTTTATCGTATAAAAGCGCCCAAACATAAAAAAATGATATAAATGAGGTATCGCTGTAATCGTACTGACCCGAAGAATAAAACTGCTTTATCCATTTTACCAAACGCGGAACGGTATAAGTGCCCCCCCAAAAGAAATTCATGAATAGCTAGTTTTTGGTCATTCTGCCTCACAAGAATCGGAATAAAAAGCGATCAAAAAATGTTGTGTGCCCGAAAGTGTTACCAATAAAAACGTCAACTCGTCCCGCAAAAAACAAGACCACACATGACTCTGTGGACCAAAATATGGAAAAATTATAGCACTCAAAATGTGGTAACGCAAAAAACATTTTTTGCAATAAAAAGCGTCTTTTAGTGTGTGATGGCTGCCAATCATAAAAATCTGCTAGAAAACCCGCTATAAATAGTAAATCAAACCCCCCCTTCATCAGCCTCTTTGTTACGAAAAATTAAAAATTAAAAAAAATGTATTTATTTCCATTTTCCCATTAGAGTTAGGGCTAGGGTTAGGGCTAGGGTTAGGGCTAGGGTTAGAGCTAGGGTTAGGTCTAGGGTTAGGGTTGGGGCTAGGGTTAGGGCTAGTTAGGGTTAGGGTTGGGTGTCATGATTCTCAATGGCGAGAGAACCTAGCCCAGCATATAAAAGAACTAGCTCTTGGAAGATGGAATCTAAACTGACCATGAACTAAACCTGCCGCACAATTAACAGTGGCCGGGTAGCGTGCCTACGTTTTATCCCTAGACGCCCAGCGCCAGCCGGAGGACTAACTAATCCTAGCAGAGGAAAATACAGTCCTGGCTCACCTCTAGAGAAATTTCCCCAAAAGGCAGACAGAGGCCCCCACATATATTGGCGGTGATTTAAGATAAAATGACAAACGTAGTATGAAAATAGGTTTAGCAAAATCGAGGTCCACTTACTAGATAGCAGGAAGACAGAAAGGGCACTTTCATGGTCAGCTGAAAACCCTATCAAAACACCATCCAGAAATTACTTTAAGACTCTAGTATTAACTCATAACACCAGAGTGGCAATTTCAGATCACAAGAGCTTTCCAGACACAGTAACGAAACAGCAGCTGTGAACTGGAACAAAATGCAAAAACAAACAAGGACGAAAGTCCAACTTAGCTGAGAGTTGTCTAGTAGCAGGAACATGCACAGAAAGGCTTCTGATAACATTGTTGACCGGCATGAAACTGACAGAGGAGCAAGGTTATATAGAGACTCCCACATCCTGATGGGAACAGGTGAACAGAGAGGATGATGCACACAAGTTCAATTCCACCAGTGGCCACCGGGGGAGCCCAGAATCCAATTTCACAACAGTACCCCCCCCTCAAGGAGGGGGCACCGAACCCTCACCAGAACCACCAGGGCGATCAGGATGAGCCCTATGAAAGGCACGGACAAGATCGGAGGCATGAACATCAGAGGCATTCACCCAAGAATTATCCTCCTGACCGTATCCCTTCCATTTGACCAGATACTGGAGTTTCCGTCTGGAAACACGGGAGTCTAAGATCTTTTCCACAACGTACTCCAACTCACCCTCAACCAACACCGGAGCAGGAGGCTCAACGGAAGGCACAACCGGTACTTCATACCTGCGCAATAATGACCGATGAAAAACATTATGAATAGAAAAAGATGCAGGGAGGTCCAAACGGAAGGACACAGGGTTAAGAATCTCCAATATCTTGTACGGGCCGATGAACCGAGGCTTAAACTTAGGAGAAGAAACCCTCATAGGGACAAAACGAGAAGACAACCACACCAAGTCCCCAACACAAAGCCGAGGACCAACACGACGACGGCGGTTGGCAAAAAGCTGAGTCTTCTCCTGGGACAACTTCAAATTGTCCACTACCTGCCCCCAAATCTGATGCAACCTCTCCACCACAGCATCCACTCCAGGACAATCCGAAGATTCCACCTGACCGGAGGAAAATCGAGGATGAAACCCCGAATTACAGAAAAACGGGGACACCAAGGTGGCAGAGCTGGCCCGATTATTGAGGGCGAACTCCGCCAATGGCAAAAAAGCAACCCAATCATCCTGATCCGCAGACACAAAACACCTCAAATATGTCTCCAAGGTCTGATTAGTCCGCTCGGTCTGGCCATTAGTCTGAGGATGGAAAGCAGACGAAAAAGACAAATCTATGCCCATCCTAGCACAGAATGCCCGCCAAAATCTAGACACGAATTGGGTCCCTCTGTCAGAAACGATATTCTCCGGAATACCATGCAAACGAACAACATTTTGAAAAAACAGAGGAACCAACTCGGAAGAAGAAGGCAACTTAGGCAAGGGAACCAAATGGACCATCTTAGAGAAACGGTCACACACCACCCAGATGACAGACATCTTCTGAGAAACAGGCAGATCCGAAATAAAATCCATCGAGATGTGCGTCCAAGGCCTCTTCGGAATAGGCAAGGGCAACAACAATCCACTAGCCCGAGAACAACAAGGCTTGGCCCGAGCACAAACGTCACAAGACTGCACAAAGCCTCGCACATCTCGTGACAGGGAAGGCCACCAGAAGGACCTTGCCACCAAATCCCTGGTACCAAAGATTCCAGGATGACCTGCCAACGCAGAAGAATGAACCTCAGAGATGACTCTACTGGTCCAATCATCAGGAACAAACAGTCTACCAGGTGGGCAACGATCCGGTCTATCCGCCTGAAACTCCTGCAAGGCCCGCCGCAAGTCTGGAGAAACGGCAGACAATATCACTCCATCCTTAAGGATACCTGTGGGCTCAGAATTACCAGGGGAGTCAGGCTCAAAACTCCTAGAAAGGGCATCCGCCTTAACATTCTTAGAACCCGGTAGGTATGACACCACAAAATTAAACCGAGAGAAAAACAACGACCAGCGCGCCTGTCTAGGATTCAGGCGCCTGGCAGACTCAAGGTACATTAAATTTTTGTGGTCAGTCAATACCACCACCTGATGTCTGGCCCCCTCAAGCCAGTGACGCCACTCCTCAAAAGCCCACTTCATGGCCAAAAGCTCCCGATTCCCAATATCATAATTCCGCTCGGCGGGCGAAAATTTACGGGAAAAAAAAGCACAAGGTCTCATCACGGAGCAGTCGGAACTTCTCTGCGACAACACCGCCCCAGCTCCGATTTCAGAAGCGTCGACCTCAACCTGAAAAGGAAGAGCAACATCAGGCTGACGCAACACAGGGGCGGAAGAAAAGCGGCGCTTCAGCTCCCGAAAGGCCTCTACAGCATCAGGGGACCAATCAGCAACATCAGCACCCTTCTTAGTCAAATCAGTCAATGGTTTAACAACATCAGAAAAACCAGCAATAAATCGACGATAAAAGTTAGCAAAGCCCAAAAATTTCTGAAGACTCTTAAGAGAAGAGGGTTGCGTCCAATCACAAATAGCCTGAACCTTGACAGGATCCATCTCGATGGACGAGGGGGAAAAAATGTATCCCAAGAAGGAAATCTTTTGAACCCCAAAAACGCACTTAGAACCCTTCACACACAAGGAATTAGACCGCAAAACCTGAAAAACCCTCCTGACCTGCTGGACATGAGAGTCCCAGTCATCCGAAAAAATCAGAATATCATCCAGATACACAATCATAAATTTATCCAAATAATCGCGGAAAATGTCATGCATAAAGGACTGGAAGACTGAAGGGGCATTTGAAAGACCAAAAGGCATCACCAAATACTCAAAGTGGCCCTCGGGCGTATTAAATGCGGTTTTCCACTCATCCCCCTGCTTGATTCGCACCAAATTATACGCCCCACGGAGATCAATCTTAGAGAACCACTTGGCCCCCTTTATACGAGCAAACAAATCAGTCAGCAGTGGTAACGGATATTGATATTTAACCGTGATTTTATTCAAAAGCCGATAATCAATACACGGCCTCAAAGAGCCATCTTTCTTAGACACAAAAAAAAAAACCGGCTCCTAAGGGAGATGACGAAGGACGAATATGTCCCTTTTCCAAGGACTCCTTTATATATTCTCGCATAGCAGCGTGTTCAGGCACAGACAGATTAAATAAACGACCCTTAGGGTACTTACTACCCGGGATCAAATCTATGGCACAATCGCACTCCCGGTGCGGAGGTAGTGAACCAAGCTTGGGTTCTTCAAAAACGTCACGATAGTCAGACAAGAATTCAGGAATCTCAGAGGGAATAGATGATGAAATGGAAACCAAAGGTACGTCCCCATGAGTCCCTTTACATCCCCAGCTTAACACAGACATAGCTTTCCAGTCGAGGACTGGGTTATGAGATTGCAGCCATGGCAATCCTAGCACCAAAACATCATGTAGATTATACAGCACCAGAAAGCGAATAATCTCCTGGTGATCCGGATTAATACGCATAGTTACTTGTGTCCAGTATTGTGGTTTATTACTAGCCAATGGGGTGGAGTCAATCCCCTTCAGAGGTATAGGAGCTTCCAAAGGCTCCAAATCATACCCACAGCGTTTGGCAAAGGACCAATCCATAAGACTCAAAGCGGCGCCAGAGTCGACATAGGCGTCCGCGGTAATAGATGATAAAGAGCAAATCAGGGTCACAGATAGAATAAACTTAGACTGTAAAGTGCTAATTGACACAGACTTGTCAAGCTTCTTAGTACGCTTAGAGCATGCTGATATAACATGAGTTGAATCACCACAATAGAAGCACAACCCATTTTTTCGTCTAAAATTCTGCCGCTCGCTTCTGGACAGAATTCTATCACATTGCATATTTTCTGGCGTCTTCTCAGTAGACACCGCCAAATGGTGCACAGGTTTGCGCTCCCGCAGACGCCTATCGATCTGAATAGCCATTGTCATGGACTCATTCAGACCCGCAGGCACAGGGAACCCCACCATAACATCCTTAATGGCATCAGAGAGACCTTCTCTGAAAATTGCCGCCAGGGCGCACTCATTCCACTGAGTAAGCACAGACCATTTACGGAATTTTTGGCAGTATATTTCAGCTTCATCTTGCCCCTGAGATAGGGACATCAAGGCTTTTTCCGCCTGAAGCTCTAAATGAGGTTCCTCATAAAGCAACCCCAAGGCCAGAAAAAACGCATCCACATTGAGCAACGCAGGATCCCCTGGTGCCAATGAAAAAGCCCAATCTTGAGGGTCGCCCCGGAGCAAGGAAATTACAATCCTGACCTGCTGTGCAGGATCTCCGGCAGAGCGAGACTTCAGGGACAAAAACAATTTGCAATTATTTTTAAAATTTTGAAAGCAAGATCTATTTCCCGAGAAACATTCAGGCAAAGGAATTCTAGGTTCAGACATAGGTGCATGAACAACAAAATCTTGCAAATTTTGTACCTTCGTGGCGAGATTATTCAAACCTGTAGCTACACTCTGAAGATCCATTTCAAACAGGTGAACACAGAGCCATTCAAGGATTAGAAGGAGAGAAAGAGAGGAAGGCTGCAGTATAGGCAGACTAGCAAGTGATTCAATTATGAGCACACTCAGAACTAGAGGAAAAAAAAAAAAAAAAAATTTCAGCAGACTTCTTTTTTCTCTCCTTTCTCAGCCAATAATTTAACCCTTTTGGGCCGGTCAAACTGTCATGATTCTCAATGGCGAGAGAACCTAGCCCAGCATATAAAAGAACTAGCTCTTGGAAGATGGAATCTAAACTGACCATGAACTAAACCTGCCGCACAATTAACAGTGGCCGGGTAGCGTGCCTACGTTTTATCCCTAGACGCCCAGCGCCAGCCGGAGGACTAACTAATCCTAGCAGAGGAAAATACAGTCCTGGCTCACCTCTAGAGAAATTTCCCCAAAAGGCAGACAGAGGCCCCCACATATATTGGCGGTGATTTAAGATGAAATGACAAACGTAGTATGAAAATAGGTTTAGCAAAATCGAGGTCCACTTACTAGATAGCAGGAAGACAGAAAGGGCACTTTCATGGTCAGCTGAAAACCCTATCAAAACACCATCCAGAAATTACTTTAAGACTCTAGTATTAACTCATAACACCAGAGTGGCAATTTCAGATCACAAGAGCTTTCCAGACACAGTAACGAAACAGCAGCTGTGAACTGGAACAAAATGCAAAAACAAACAAGGACGAAAGTCCAACTTAGCTGAGAGTTGTCTAGTAGCAGGAACATGCACAGAAAGGCTTCTGATAACATTGTTGACCGGCATGAAACTGACAGAGGAGCAAGGTTATATAGAGACTCCCACATCCTGATGGGAACAGGTGAACAGAGAGGATGATGCACACAAGTTCAATTCCACCAGTGGCCACCGGGGGAGCCCAGAATCCAATTTCACAACAGTTGGGGCTAAAGTTAAGGTTGGGGCTAAAGTTAGGGTTAGGATTACATTTACAGTTGGGAATAGGGTTGGGATTAGGGTTAGGGGTGTGTCAGGCTTAGGGGTGTGGTTAGGGTTACAGTTGAGATTAGGGTTAGGGGTGTGTTTGGATTAGGGTTTCAGTTATAATTGGGGGGTTTCCACTGTTTAGGCACATCAGGGGCTCTCCAAATGCGACATTGCGTCAGATCTTAATTCCAGACAATTCTGCGTTTAAAAAGTAAAACAGTGCTCCTTCCCTTCCGAGCTCTCCCGGGCGCACAAACAGGGGTTTCCCACAACATATGGGGTATCAGTGTACTCAGGACACATTGGACAACAACTTTTGGAGTCCAATTTCTTCTCTTACCCTTGGGAAAATAAAAAATTGGGGCCGAAAATATCATTTTTGTGAAAAAATATGATTTTTTATTTTTACGGCTCTGCATTATAAACTTCTGTGAATCACTTAATGGGTCAAAGTGCTCACCACAGATCTAAATAAGTTCCTTAGAGGGTCTACTTTCCAAAATGGTGTCACTTGTGGGGGGTTTCAATGTTTAGGCACATCAGGGGCTCTCCAAACGCAACATGGCATCCCATCTGAATTCCAGTCAATTTTGCATTGAAAAGTCAAATGGCGCTCCTTCGCTTCCGAGCTCTGCCATGTGCCCAAACAGTGGTTTACCCCCACATATGGGGTATCGGCGTACTCAGGACAAATTGTACAACAACTTTTGAGGTCCATTTTCTCCTGTTACCCTTGGTAAAATAAAACAAATTGGAGCTGAATTTTTTTTGAGTAAAAAAGTTAAATGTTCATTTTTATTTAAACATTCCAAAAATTCCTGTGAAACACCTGAAGGGTTAATAAACTTTTTGAATGTGGTTTTGAGCACCTTGAGGGGTGCAGTTTTTAGATTGGTGTCACACTTGGGTATTTTCCATCATATAGACCCCTCAAAATGACTTCAAATGAGATGTCGTCCCTAAAAAAAAATGGTGTTGTAAAAATTAGAAATTGCTGGTCAACTTTTAACCCTTATAACTCCCTAACAAAAAAAAAATTTGGTTCCAAAATTGTGCTGATGTAAAGTAGACATGTGGGAAAGTATTTTGTGTGACATATCTCTGTGATTTAATTGTATAAAAATTCAAAGTTGGAAAATTGTGAAATTTTCAAAATTTTTGCCAAATTTCCGTTTTTTTCACAAATAAACGCAGGTAATATCAAAGAAATGTTACCACTATAATGAAGTACAATATGTCACAAGAAAACAATGTCAGAATCACCAGGATCCGTTGAAGCGTTCCAGAGTTATAACCTCATAAAGGGACAGTGGTCAGAATTGTAAAAATTGGCCTGGTCATTAACGTGCAAACAACCCTTGGGGGTAAAGGGGTTAATATAAGACTATGAGAGCCTCATTCTGGGCCCATTTTGGCCTTTATAGACACTGGAGCAATCACAAACTGCTGGAGACCGCCCGCAGTGGCACCAAGGACAGAAGAAGACATCAGCTAATAAGTATGAGACTAAATGGAGGGAACTTAGGTTAGTAACACCACTCCAGCAATGCAAATTAAAAAAAACATGCTAGAGTGGTGCTTTAACCCCTTCACCCCCAAGGTGGTTTGCACGTTAATGACCGAGCCAATTATTACAAGTCTGACCACTGTCCCTTTATGGGGTTATAACTCTGATATGCTTCAACGGATACCGGTGATTCTCAGAATGTTTTTTCGGGACATATTGCTGGAATGGTTTGAGGGTGCCATGTCATGTTGGCAGAGCCCCTGAGGTGCCAGAACAACAGAAGCCCCCTATATGTGAACTCATTTTACAAACTACACTCCCCAATGAATTCATCTAGAGGTGCTGTGATCATATTGACACCACATGTGTCTCTCAGAATTTCATACCACTGAGTGGTGAAGAAAGAATAAATTACATTTATACAACTAAAATGTTGTTTTAGCCCCAAGTTTTAAATTTTTCTAAATTGCAGAAAAAAAGAGAATATCCTCCAGCAGCAGCCAAAGATATAAAAAATATATAGTTTATTAATCACATTAAAAACTGAAGTAGCAGGTCACGAAAAGAGATCCATAGACATAGGAGAAGCAGACCAAGTAGTTTCAGCTTAACGCCTTAATCATGATATGACCATGCCATGATTAAGGCGTTAAGCTAAAACTAGTTGTTCTGCTTCTCCTATGTCTATGGATCCCTTTTGGTAACCTGCTACTGCAGTTTTTAATATGATTAATAAAGTACATATTTATTATATTTTTGGCTACTGTTGGAGGATATTCTCTTTTTTTTCTGCTATTTATCTCGATGTCCGAGACTGGGACGGCTCCATGCGCTGCCTAACAGATGAAGACTGCTTATCAAAGTTTGGTGTACCCCATATTTCCCACTATTTTCTAAGTTTTAATTTTTCTAAGGGCTAATAGGATTTTTTTTTTACAAAAAACTGAGGTCCATTTTTTCCTGAGTGTGCCAATACCCTACATGTAATCAGGAAATATTTTTCAGTCACAGTGCAAAGCTCAGAAGGCAAGTATGCCAGATTTTACTGTTATGGTTTGCAGGTGCCGTGACCCACTAGGAGAGCCCATGTGGTGCCAGAACAGCACAACTCCCCATAAGTGACCCCATTTTACAAACTACACCTCTCGATGAATTCATCTAGGGGTGCAGTAATCATATTGACACAATGGGTGTGTCACAGAAGTTTATACCATTGGGGAGTGATGAAAAAATAACTAATTTTTACAGCCAAAATTTTGTTTTAGCCCGGATTTATTTTAAATTTCTCCCACAAGAAGTGGGTAAAAATGGCACCAAAATGTATCCCACATTTTCTACTGAATGTGGCAATACCCCTACGTGGCTGTACAGTACTACTTAGCCATATGGAGAGACTCGGGAGGGAATGAGCGCTATTTGCCTCCTGGGGCGCAGATTTTCCTGGAACAGTTTGCGGACTCCATATACAGAGCCCCTAATTTATAGAAGAGCAGAATCCCCACTCAAGTGACCCCATTTGAGAAACTATACCCCTTGGCGAAATTATCTACAGGTGTTGTGATGATTGTGACCCCATGGGTATTTTCCAGAAACAAGCAGCAATTAATATTGCCAAGTGAAAATTGCAAACTGCCTTTGTAGTGACCAGTATGTTGTAGTGACCAGTACATTATGCCCAGCCCATGGTTCTCGAGGAATACACCCGTAAGTTAGGCGGGCTCTCATTGCTTCAGAAATGCCAAACATGGAAGCAATATGTGGTTTAGGTACACTGTGGGGCTCATAAGGGAGGGCGGTATTTGGATATAAGAGCTGAGAATTTGGGGAATTTTTTTGGTGGATGAGGAGCCATTTCACTTTTCCAGAGCCTTTGTACATGCAGGAACATGTCAGCCTCTATATTTCTGTTAACAGATAACGGATCTGAGTGAGGACTTACTTTTTTTTTGTGGATTTAGTTGAAGCTTTTGTTGGGAACATTTTCCTACAAATATTTATTTATAGACACAATATCTTTTGATTTTTTTATTATTGTTTTTGATTTTTTTTTTACAATTATTTAACAACATTTTTTACTTGTTTACTTGGTCCCACTATGGGATTATCATTTTTTGCAGGCTGATTTCTTCTATGCTATGCAAACTGTGAGCTCTGCACTGACAGAGAAAGTTGCTGATCATGCATTGCGCATGATCAGCATATTTCCTAGCTCTGGTGACCCAGATGTCATCATGACGACATCGGGTCACCATGGCAATGATCGGGACCCCACATCATGCTGCGGGGTCTCCAATCCAAAAGCAGAGGGACTGTCAGCCCTTTGCCGGCTCCCGGAATGCTGCAATCTCGTTCAATCGCAGTATTCCGGGGTTAAAGTGCCGGGAGCGGTGTGTGATCACTCCTGGCACTTAGTGCCAGGTGTCAGCTGTCAGAATCAGCGGCGATCGCTTACACACCACCCATGTGCACAGGCGATCATGCAGACATAATAATCCATCCCTGGTCAGATAGACCCAGGTTACATGGAAGGATTATTACGTCTGATGTCAGAAAGGGAATAAGTTAAAACTTGTCCACTTTGCTGGTACTGTATAATTCTTTTGAATCATTTGTAAGGAAAATCTGCATCAAATATGCCATTTCTGGACTTGGCAAATTGTGCTGAAATCCATGCATTGTAACCCCCTTTTTGCCCCAATAGCGCCATTGGTGGTTGCCTACTTCATGGCCTTATCCCATACATAGCAGGGAAGTAACTAAAAAGAGAGGATTGAAAAATGTTGCAAACAAAACAGGGAACTTGCAGGTCCATGTGAGAACAGCAGAGCACTGACATCTATTTTTTTTAACTCTCCAAGTCTGTGCATAACCTGACTAGAAAAAATTTGAATATTCCGTTTGATGATCAAATTGTAATTGTAAATTGCTGTGATTATTATTATTATTACTATTATGATTAGCATTGATATTTATTTACAAATTCCAGAACTTTACATTTATAAAGTATGTGAATAATTTCCAGTTTTCTGCAGATTTTAAAAAGCAGACTATTGAACAATAGAAAGTGAAGTAGGCAAGCTAGAAATCTATGCAAACCTTTAGATCAGAGAGACCGCTCCAGAGCAAGATTAATTCATTCTTCATATGCAGGACAGAGGATAAAAATGAATGTTCATCAGTGGTTTGAACATTTACAAGATGTGCTCCGATGTGAAGCGATTCACAGCTCTGTTGAGCAATTGCCCAAGGCTTATTATCCAATATCAGCTTATAGCAGCTGTTTTTAAATGGTACCCAGCCCTTAGAGCAAAGCCCTGAAAGATATAAAAATAGAAATAAGATAGACATAGAAATATATTTATATTCAAAGTTTCTTATTGAATAGGAAAAGAATTAGAGTGACACGTAAGGTCATGTAGCAATCCTCATATTACACATCTTTGTGGAATGGATCCTTTATATTTATTTATTTTACTCAGTTATATAGCATCATTAATTCCACAGCGCTCTACAGACATTATCATCACTGTCCCCATTGGGGCTCACAATCTAAGCTCTCTATCAGTATGTCTTTGGAGTGTGGGAGGAACCTGGAGAACCTGGAGGAAACCCACGCAAACACGAGGAGAACATACAAACTCCTTGCAGATGTTGTCCTTGGTGGGATTTGAACCCAAGACACTAGATCTGCAAGGCAAAAGTGCTAACCAATATGGCCATTCTAGAAATTTGTGAGAGTATACTATAGCTCTAGTGAACACATGTTAAACTCTGGCAGCAGGGCAATTATATTTGGCTGGTGATGCCAGCACCAGCCCCAACCCCTCCCACCCAGCATCACACGATCAACTGTACTGGCATCATAGATAAGTGGAAAGCAATGATGTGTAATGGGGGCCAGGGTGGTAGCCGTACCAAGGGATTGTTGCTGCTTCCTCATCACACCCCGACGCTCAGCTACAGAAGTATCAGAATGTCCATTTTGTGGTGTGCTGTGTGTGTCATGTATTTGCCCCACCTGTGGGTCAGGGATCTCTTCAGCATGCAGAGCTCCAGTCCATTTCAGACACACACAAATATAGTCAGAGTCCTTGTTCTTTTCCAGTAAACCTTGACCTAACTCCCGCTGTTTCATAACAGTTACAGTCCAGTCATTTCCAAAAGACATAAGAACTCCATCTCCTGCACTTTCCCTGGTCTTTTCCTTCAGCCTATCTTCGAGCACCGTGGTTTCCAGACCCGCAGTCCCCTAAGAATTCCAGCTTTCTGATACTAGGTACTTTCCGTCCATTTTCCCCATCCTGGGTGAAAAATCAGGTTGCCTCTGCAATTCCTGTTCAGACCGTAAGTCCCGGACATCACGGGAGGTAACCCACAGAAAAGCCACCAACTCTTCCAGACTGCTTTGCTTCCCACGTGCTAAAAGATCTACCATCTCCAGACCTGCTTCTTTCAGTGCTTCTTCTGTGTCTTTCAACTGCAACTCCTTCTACTACAATTCTCCTTACACTGCTCTAACTCCTCCCACTAGCCCTCCTATTGGTTTAACTATTTAAAAGGAATCTGTCACCTCATTTTTCGCATATAAGCTGCGGCCACCAGCATCAGGGGCTTATCTACAGCATTCTGTAATGCTGTAGATAAGCCCCTGATGTAACCTGAATGATGAGAAAAACAAGTTATATTATACTCTCCCAGGGGCGGTCCGGTGCAGTCCGGATATGATGGGCATCGCAGATCCGGGTCTGGTGCCTCCCATCTTCATGCGATGACATCCTCTTCCTTGCTTCTGTCGCGGCTCATGCCGCGTAATTCCCTGTTGAGGGCAGATCGAAGTACTGCAGTGTGCAGGTGCCGAGAAAGGTCAAATAGGCCCAGCGCCTGCACACTGCAGTACTTTACTCTGCCCTCAACAGGGCAAATCATTACATCTGCGCAGGAGCTGTGACATGCAGCAAGGAGGATGACGACATCCCATTGACTCATTGAACCCGGACCGCAGAGGACCGCCCCGGGTAAGAATAAACTAACTTGCTTTTCTTATCTTTCAGGTTACATCGGGGGCTTATTTAAAGCATTACAGAATGCTGTAGATAAGCCCCTAATGGCGGTGGTCGCAGCTTATATGCAAAAATTTAGGTGACAGATTCCCTATAATTGGTACTACTCTGGCCAGGTACGGACTGGGGATGAAATTCAGTCCTGGCATTTGAAATCACACAGGCCCATGGTGTCCTTGTCCGCAATAACCAGATGGGATATATTACTAATATTACCCTGGATAGAGGAAAGAAAGATTTACTACAAGACCAATATTTCTAATTATACCCACGGCATGCTGAGGTAAGTGACGGAGTGACCAGCTTTGTGCTCCATCACAACTGTCAACAGTATGGGTGTCTTGAGAACATTGATTCTGTTAACAACGTAGCACACAAGACAGCCCACAACTAGACTGGCCCTTCTGACATTTGCCAGAATTGCCAAATGGCTAGTCCGGCCCTGACTCTGGCTAAAACCAATTCTTATCTTAATCTAACATCTACATTTAACTCTAGAGTGCCCCCCTTAACACTAACCCGGCACTACACTGTCATTCCCTCCACCAATGGTGACCTAACTCTAACACTGACTGTCCCTATTCCTGTCCCTAACATATACAGACATAAACACAGGTACATCAGTTCACATCAAGACATTGTCAGCTATAATAAACACATAACACGTACCCGGTTTCATTAGGCAGGCATGCACAGGAATGCAGGGCCCAAACTGTTATGATCCCAATGGCAGAGGATCTCTGATATTCCGGCAAGATAGCAAAAATATAAATACTGCTCTAGGGAGGTGGAAACTGGGCTAACCGCATACCTGATCCTGACACAAACAACTAAAAGTAGCCGGTGAACGTGCCTACGTTGGTTCTAGACATCTCGAGCCAGCCGGAGAACTGACTACCCCTAGAGGGAAAAAATAAGACCTCGCTTGCCTCCAGAGAAATTGAACCCCAAAGATATAGAAAGCCCCCAACAAATAATAACGGTGAGGCAAGAGGAAAACACAAACGTAGAGATGAACTAGATTCAGCAAAGTGAGGCCCAATAGTCTAGATAGCAGAAAATAGATAGTGGACTATGCGGTTAGCAGAAAACCCTACAAAACATCCACGCTGAACATTCAAGAACCCCCACATCGACTGACGGTGTGGAGGGAGAATATCAGCCCCCTAGAGCTTCCAGCGAGTCAAAAAATCAAATGTAAAGCAAGCTGGACAAAAACACTGAATAATGCAAATGATCCAAATTGTACAAAACAGACTTAGCTTTTCTTGCATGAGGCAGACTGAAAGGAATCCGGAGGAGACCAAATAGGTCTGGATACAACGATGCCAGGCAAGAGACTGAGTCCAGAGGAGACTCAAATAGGAAACACCCGCTGCTTAACGACACAGCTGGAGCTCAGGCCTGCAACAAGACATACCTAACACAATACCGTTAGTGACCACCAGAGGGAGCCCAGAAACACAGTTCACAACAGTACCCCCCCCCTTGAGGAGGGGTCACCGAACCCTCACCAAGACCCCCAGGGCGATCAGGATGAGCAGCGTGAAAGGCATGAACCAAATCAGCCGCATGAACATCAGAGGCGACAACCCAGGAATTATCCTCCTGACCATAGCCTTTCCACTTAACTAAATACTGGAGTTTCCGTCTAGAGATACGAGAATCCAGAATCTTCTCCACCACGTACTCCAACTCGCCCTCAACCAAAACCGGGGCAGGAGGCTCAACAGCAGGAACCATAGGCACCACGTACCGTCGCAACAAGGACCTATGGAACACATTATGAATAGCAAAAGACGCTGGAAGGTCCAAGCGAAAAGACACCGGGTTAAGGATTTCCAAAATCTTATAAGGACCGATAAAGCGAGGCTTGAACTTAGGAGAGGAGACTTTCAAAGGAACATGCCGAGAAGACAACCAAACCAAATCCCCAACACGAAGTCGGGGACCCACACCGCGGCGGCGGTTGGCAAACCGCTGGGCCTTGTCTTGTGACAATTTCAAATTGTCCACCACATGGTTCCAAATCCGCTGCAACCTATCCACCACAGAATCAACCCCAGGACAGTCAGAAGGCTCAACCTGACCCGAGGAGAAACGAGGATGAAAACCAGAGTTGCAGAAAAAGGGCGAAACCAAGGTGGCAGAACTAGCCCGATTACTAAGGGCAAACTCGGCCAGTGGCAAAAAGGTAACCCAGTCGTCCTGATCAGCAGAAACAAAACATCTCAAATAAGTCTCTAACGTCTGATTAGTTCGCTCGGTCTGGCCATTAGTCTGAGGATGAAAAGCCGACGAAAAAGACAAATCAATACCCATCTTAGCACAAAAGGATCGCCAGAATCTGGACACAAACTGGGATCCTCTGTCAGATACAATATTCTCAGGGATGCCATGCAAACGAACCACATTCTGAAAGAACAAAGGAACCAAATCAGAGGAGGAAGGCAACTTAGGCAAGAGCACCAAATGGACCATTTTAGAAAAACGATCGCACACCACCCAGATGACAGACATCTTCCGAGACACCGGAAGATCCGAAATGAAATCCATGGAAATGTGCGTCCAAGGCCTCTTTGGGATAGGCAAGGGCAAAAGCAACCCGCTGGCACGAGAACAGCAAGGCTTAGCCCGAGCACAAATCCCACAGGACTGCACAAAAGAACGCACATCCCGCGACAAGTAAGGCCACCAAAAGGACCTGGCCACCAAATCTCTGGTACCGAAAATCCCAGGATGTCCCGCCAACACCGAAGAATGAACCTCAGAAATAACTCTGTTGGTCCATCCATCAGGGACAAACAATCTCTCTGGTGGACAACGATCAGGCCTATCAGCCTGAAATTTTTGCAGCCCTCGTCGCAAATCTGGGGAAATGGCAGGCAAAATTACTCCCTCTCTGAGAATACCAGCCGGCTCAGAGACTCCCGGAGAATCAGGCACAAAACTCCTAGAAAGTGCATCAGCCTTCATGTTCTTCGAACCAGGCAGGTACGAGACCACAAAGTCAAAACGGGAGAAAAACAACGACCAACGGGCCTGTCTAGGATTCAGGCGCTTGGCAGACTCGAGGTAAATCAGATTTTTATGATCAGTCAAGACCACCACACGATGTCTAGCTCCCTCGAGCCAATGTCGCCACTCCTCAAATGCCCACTTCATGGCCAACAACTCCCGATTACCAACATCGTAGTTCCGCTCAGCAGGCGAAAATTTCCTTGAAAAGAAGGCGCATGGCTTCATCACGGAGCCATAAGAACTTTTTTGCGACAAAACAGCCCCTGCACCAATTTCAGAAGCATCAACTTCAACCTGGAAGGGAAGAGAGACATCCGGCTGGCACAAGACTGGTGCTGAAGTAAACCGACGCTTCAGCTCCCGAAAGGCCTCCATGGCCGCAGGAGACCAATTCGCAACATCAGAACCCTTCTTGGTCATATCCGTCAAAGGTTTAACCACACTGGAGAAATTAGCGATAAAACGACGGTAAAAATTAGCAAAGCCCAAGAACTTCTGCAGGCTCTTAACAGACGTGGGCTGAGTCCAGTCATGAATGGCACGGACCTTAACTGGGTCCATCTCCACAGTAGAAGGGGAAAAAATAAAACCCAAAAAAGAAACCTTCTGTACCCCAAAGATACATTTTGAGCCCTTCACAAATAGAGCATTCTCCCGCAAAACCTGAAACACCATCCTGACCTGGTTCACATGGGACTCCCAATCATCAGAAAAAACCAAAATATCATCCAGATAAATAATCATAAATTTATCCAGATATTTCCGGAAGATGTCATGCATGAAGGACTGAAACACAGAAGGAGCATTAGATAATCCGAAAGGCATCACCAGGTACTCAAAATGACCCTCAGGCGTATTAAATGCCGTTTTCCATTCATCTCCCTGCTTTATGCGCACAAGCTTATACGCATCACGAAGATCTATCTTGGTGAACCAACTGGATCCCTTAATCCGAGCAAACAAATCAGACAACAATGGCAAAGGATACTGAAATTTAACAGTGATCTTATTCAGAAGACGATAATCAATACAAGGTCTCAGAGACCCGTCTTTCTTGCCCACAAAAAAGAATCCTGCACCAAGAGGGGACGAGGATGGGCGAATATGTCCCTTCTCCAAAGACTCCTTTATATAACTCCGCATCGCGGCGTTCTCTGGCACAGATAAATTAAAGAGTCGTCCCTTAGGAAACTTACTACCAGGAATCAAATCTATAGCACAATCACAGTCCCTATGAGGAGGAAGGGCACTGGACCTGGCCTCATTAAATACATCCTGAAAGTCTGACAAAAACTCAGGGATCTCAGAAGGAGTAGAAGAAGCAATAGACACCAATGGAGAATCGCCATGAATCCCCTGACACCCCCAACTAGACACAGTCATAGCTTTCCAATCTAAAACTGGATTATGGGCCTGTAACCATGGCAGACCCAAATCGACAACATCATGCATTTTATGCAGTACCAAAAAACAAATCACCTCCTGATGTACAGGAGTCATGCACATGGTCACCTGCGTCCAATACTGAGGTTCATTCTCTGCCAATGGCGTAGAATCAATTCCTCTAAGAGGAATAGGATTTTCCAAAGGCTCCAGGACAAAACCGCAGCGCTTGGCAAACGACAAATCCATCAGACTTAAAGCAGCACCAGAATCCACAAAAGCCATAACTGAGTAAGAAGATAATGAACAAATTAAAGTCACAGACAAAATAAACTTAGGCTGAAAAGTACCAATGGCGACAGGATTAACTTTTTTCTTTAAACGTTTAGAGCATGCTGAGATATCATGTGTAGAATCACCACAGTAGAAACACAACCCATTTTGAAGTCTATGATTTTTTCGCTCGGCTCTGGTCAGAATTCTGTCACATTGCATAGAATCAGGTGACCGTTCAGACAGCACCGCCAAAGGATTATCAGATTTGCGCTCCCGTAAACGTCGATCAATTTGAATGGCTAGAGCCATTGAATTATTTAGACCTGTAGGGATAGGAAACCCCACCATCACATCTTTAATGGCTTCAGAAAGACCATTTCTGAAATTTGCGGCCAGTGCACACTCATTCCATTGAGTAAGCACGGACCATTTCCGAAATTTTTGGCAATATACCTCAACTTCGTCCTGTCCCTGAGAGATAACCAGCAACAATTTTTCAGCCTGATTTTCAAGATTAGGCTCCTCATAAAGCAAACCAAGTGCCAGAAAAAACGCATCAACATTCACCAATGCAGGATCTCCTGGCGCCAGAGAGAAGGCCCAATCCTGAGGGTCGCCGCGCAAGAAGGAAATAACAATCTTAACTTGCTGAGCGGAATCACCAGAGGAACGAGGTTTCAGAGACAGAAACAATTTACAATTATTCCTAAAATTCAGGAATTTAAATCTATCTCCAAAAAACGGCTCAGGAATAGGTATTTTTGGTTCAGACATAGGGCTATGGATAACAAAATCCTGAATGCTTTGCACCCTAGCAGCAAGCTGATCCACACTAGAAGTCAAAGTCTGGACATTCATATCTGCAGCAGAGTTTCAGCCACTCAGAGAAAAAGGGGATGGAAGAAGCTAGGCAAACTGCAGCAAAGCAAAAAAAAAACCTCAGAACTTCTTTTTAATCCCGCTTCTGCGATGCATTAAACATTTTCTTTTGGCCTGGCATTCTGTTATGATCCCAATGGCAGAGGATCTCTGATATTCCGGCAAGATAGCAAAAATATAAATACTGCTCTAGGGAGGTGGAAACTGGGCTAACCGCATACCTGATCCTGACACAAACAACTAAAAGTAGCCGGTGAACGTGCCTACGTTGGTTCTAGACATCTCGAGCCAGCCGGAGAACTGACTACCCCTAGAGGGAAAAAATAAGACCTCGCTTGCCTCCAGAGAAATTGAACCCCAAAGATATAGAAAGCCCCCAACAAATAATAACGGTGAGGCAAGAGGAAAACACAAACGTAGAGATGAACTAGATTCAGCAAAGTGAGGCCCAATAGTCTAGATAGCAGAAAATAGATAGTGGACTATGCGGTTAGCAGAAAACCCTACAAAACATCCACGCTGAACATTCAAGAACCCCCACATCGACTGACGGTGTGGAGGGAGAATATCAGCCCCCTAGAGCTTCCAGCGAGTCAAAAAATCAAATGTAAAGCAAGCTGGACAAAAACACTGAATAATGCAAATGATCCAAATTGTACAAAACAGACTTAGATTTTCTTGCATGAGGCAGACTGAAAGGAATCCGGAGGAGACCAAATAGGTCTGGATACAACGATGCCAGGCAAGAGACTGAGTCCAGAGGAGACTCAAATAGGAAACACCCGCTGCTTAACGACACAGCTGGAGCTCAGGCCTGCAACAAGACATACCTAACACAATACCGTTAGTGTTATGACCCCAATGGCGAGGGTCTCAGAGGAACGTGGAAGTCTGCAGAATACAAAAATCCAGCTCATAGGGCAGTGGTAACTGGGTTGACCATATATCTACTCCTAACGCCAACACTAGCAGTAGCCGGGGATCATTCCTACGTTGATTCTAGATGACACGCGCCAGCCGGAGAATCTAGCTACCCCTAGGAGAGGAAAACAAAGACCTTTCTTGCCTCCAGAGAAGGGGACCCCAAAGCTGGATAGAAGCCCCCCACAAATAATAACGGTGAGGTAAGAGGAAATGACAAACACAGAAATGAACCAGGTTTAGCACAGAGAGGCCCGCTTACTGATAGCAGAATAAAGAAAGGTAACTTATATGGTCAACAAAAACCCTATCAAAATCCACACTGGAAATTCAAGAACCCCCGAACCGTCTAACGGTCCGGGGGGAGAACACCAGCCCCCTAGAGCTTCCAGCAAAGGTCAGGATATAGTTTAGGAACAAGCTGGACAAAAATACAAAACCAAAACAAATAGCAAAAAGCAAAAGGCAGACTTAGCTGATATAACTGGAACCAGGATCAGTAGACAAGAGCACAGCAGACTAGCTCTGATAACTACGTTGCCAGGCATAGAACTGAAGGTCCAGGGAGCTAATATAGCAACACCCCTAACTAACGACCCAGGTGCGGATAAAAGGAATGACAGAAAAACCAGAGTCAAAAAACTAATAACCACTAGAGGGAGCAAAAAGCGAATTCACAACAGTACCCCCCCCTTAGTGAGGGGTCACCGAACCCTCACCACGACCACCAGGGCGATCAGGATGAGCGGCATGAAAGGCACGAACTAAATCGGCCGCATGAACATCAGAGGCGACCACCCAGGAATTATCCTCCTGACCATAGCCCTTCCACTTAACCAGGTACTGAAGCCTCCGCCTGGAGAGGCGAGAATCCAAGATCTTCTCCACCACGTACTCCAACTCGCCCTCAACCAACACCGGAGCAGGAGGCTCAGCAGAAGGAACTACAGGCACAATGTACCGCCGCAACAAGGACCTATGAAATACATTGTGAATAGCAAACGACACAGGAAGATCCAGACGAAAAGATACAGGATTAAGGATTTCCAATATCTTGTAAGGCCCAATAAAACGAGGTTTAAATTTGGGAGAGGAGACCTTCATAGGAACAAAGCGGGAAGAAAGCCATACCAAATCCCCAACGCGTAGTCGGGGACCCACACCGCGGCGGCGGTTGGCAAAGCGCTGAGCCCTCTCCTGTGACAACTTCAAGTTGTCCACCACATGATTCCAGATCCGCTGCAACCTATCCACCACAGAATCCACCCCAGGACAGTCAGAAGGCTCCACATGACCCGAAGAAAAGCGAGGATGGAAACCAGAGTTGCAGAAAAAAGGCGAAACCAAGGTGGCGGAACTAGCCCGATTATTAAGGGCAAACTCAGCCAACGGCAAGAATGTCACCCAATCGTCCTGATCAGCAGAGACAAAACACCTCAAATAAGCCTCCAAAGTCTGATTGGTTCGCTCCGTCTGTCCATTAGTCTGAGGATGGAAAGCAGACGAAAACGACAAATCAATGCCCATCCTACTACAAAAGGATCGCCAGAACCTGGAAACGAACTGGGATCCTCTGTCTGACACAATATTCTCAGGGATGCCGTGCAAACGAACCACGTTCTGGAAAAACACCGGAACCAGATCGGAAGAGGAAGGCAGCTTAGGCAAAGGAACCAAATGGACCATCTTGGAGAAGCGATCACATATCACCCAGACAACGGACATGCCCTGAGACAGCGGAAGATCAGAAATGAAATCCATGGAGATATGTGTCCAAGGTCTCTTCGGGACAGGCAAGGGCAAGAGCAAACCGCTGGCACGAGAACAGCAAGGCTTAGCTCGAGCACAAGTCCCACAGGACTGCACAAATGACCGCACATCCCTTGACAAGGAAGGCCACCAAAAGGACCTGGCCACCAGATCTCTGGTGCCAAAAATTCCCGGGTGACCTGCCAACACCGAGGAATGAACCTCAGAAATGACTCTGCTGGTCCACTTATCCGGAACAAACAGTCTGTCAGGTGGACAAGACTCAGGCCTATCAGCCTGAAATCTCTGCAACACACGTCGCAGATCCGGAGAAATAGCTGACAAGATAACTCCATCTTTAAGAATACCAACAGGATCAGCGACTTCAGGAGCATCAGGCACAAAGCTCCTAGAAAGAGCATCGGCCTTCACATTCTTTGAACCTGGTAAATACGAGACAACAAAATCAAAGCGGGAGAAAAACAATGACCAGCGGGCCTGTCTCGGATTAAGGCGTTTAGCAGACTCGAGATACATCAGATTTTTGTGATCAGTCAAGACCACCACACGATGCTTAGCACCCTCAAGCCAATGACGCCACTCCTCAAATGCCCACTTCATGGCCAACAACTCCCGATTGCCCACATCATAATTTCGCTCGGCAGGCGAAAACTTCCTAGAGAAAAAGGCACAAGGTTTCATAACAGAGCAACCAGGACCTCTCTGCGACAAAACGGCCCCTGCTCCAATCTCTGAAGCATCCACCTCAACCTGAAAGGGAAGTGAGACATCGGGCTGGCACAAAACAGGCGCCGAAGTAAACCGGCGTTTCAACTCCTGGAAAGCCTCCACGGCAGCAGGAGCCCAGTTAGCTACATCGGAGCCCTTCTTGGTCATATCCGTCAAAGGTTTCACAATGCTAGAAAAATTAGCGATAAAACGACGGTAGAAGTTAGCGAAACCCAAGAACTTCTGAAGACTCTTAACTGACGAGGGCTGAGTCCAATCAAGAATAGCTCGGACCTTGACTGGGTCCATCTCCACAGCAGAAGGGGAAAAAATGAACCCCAAAAAGGGAACCTTCTGTACACCAAAGAGACATTTTGAGCCCTTGACAAACAAAGAATTTTCACGCAAAATTTTAAAGACCAACCTGACCTGCTCCACATGCGAATCCCAATTCTCAGAAAAAACCAAAATATCATCCAGATAAACAATCAAAAATTTATCCAGATACTTCCGGAAAATGTCATGCATAAAGGACTGAAAAACTGAAGGCGCATTGGAGAGCCCAAAAGGCATCACCAAGTACTCAAAATGACCTTCGGGCGTATTGAATGCGGTTTTCCATTCATCACCTTGCTTAATGCGCACAAGGTTGTACGCACCACGAAGGTCTATCTTGGTGAACCACTTGGCACCTTTAATCCGGGCAAACAAGTCAGACAACAGCGGTAAAGGATACTGAAATTTGACAGTGATCTTATTTAAAAGCCGATAATCAATACAAGGCCTCAAAGATCCGTCCTTTTTTGCCACAAAAAAGAATCCCGCACCAAGAGGGGAAGAAGACGGACGAATATGTCCTTTCTCCAGAGACTCCTTGATATATGAACGCATAGCGGTATGTTCAGGTACCGACAGATTAAACAGTCTTCCCTTAGGAAATTTACTGCCTGGGATCAAATCTATAGCACAGTCACAGTCCCTATGAGGAGGCAGTGCACTGGACTCAGACTCACTGAAGACATCCTGATAATCAGACAAATACTCAGGAACTTCCGAAGGCGTAGAAGAAGCAATAGACACAGGCAAGGAATCCCCATGAATACCACGACAGCCCCAACTTGAGACTGACATAGCCTTCCAGTCCAGGACTGGATTATGGGTCTGTAACCATGGCAGCCCTAAAACAACCAAATCATGCATTTTATGTAAAACCAGGAAACGTATCACCTCGCGGTGTTCAGGAGTCATGCACATGGTAACCTGTGTCCAATACTGCGGTTTATTTGCTGCCAATGGCGTAGCATCAATACCCCTAAGAGGAATAGGATTCACTAATGGTTCAAGAGTAAAACCACAGCGCTTAGCAAATGACAGATCCATAAGACTCAGGGCAGCACCTGAATCTACAAACGCCATGACAGGATAAGACGACAGTGAGCAAATCAAAGTTACAGACAGAATAAATTTAGGTTGAAAATTACCAACGGTGACAGGACTAACAACCTTAGCTATACGTTTAGAGCATGCTGAGATAACATGTGTAGAATCACCACAGTAGTAGCACAAGCCATTCCGGCGTCTATGAATTTTCCGCTCATTTCTAGTCAGGATTCTATCACATTGCATTAAATCAGGTGTCTGTTCAGACAACACCATGAGGGAATTTGCGGTTTTTCTATCACATTGCACCGAATTAGGTGTCTGTTCAGACAACACCATGAGGGATTTTGCGGTTTTGCGCTCCCGCAACCGCCGGTCAATTTGAATAGCCAGTGCCATAGTATCATTCAGACCTGTGGGAATGGGAAAACCCACCATAACATTCTTAATGGCTTCAGAAAGGCCATTTCTGAAATTAGCGGCCAGTGCACACTCGTTCCAATGTGTCAGCACGGACCATTTCCGAAATTTTTGGCAATACACTTCAGCCTCGTCCTGCCCCTGAGACATAGCCAGCAAGGCCTTTTCTGCCTGAATCTCAAGATTGGGTTCCTCATAAAGTAAACCGAGCGCCAGAAAAAACGCATCAATATCAGCCAATGCCGGATCTCCTGGCGCCAGCGAAAAAGCCCAATCCTGAGGGTCGCCCCGTAAGAACGAAATAATAATTTTTACTTGCTGAGCAGAGTCTCCAGATGAACAGGGTCTCAGGGACAAAAACAATTTACAATTATTCATGAAATTCCTAAACTTAAACCTGTCTCCGGAAAACAGTTCAGGAATCGGTATTTTAGGTTCTGACCTAGGATTTCTGATAACATAGTCTTGTATGCCCTGCACACGAGTAGCCAGCTGGTCCACACTTGTAATCAAGGTCTGGACATTCATGTCTGCAGCAAGCATAGCCACTCTGAGGTAAAGGGGAAGAAGAAAAAAAAAAACTCAGAATCTTCTTTCTTATAATCCCTCTTCTGCAATGCATTAAACATTTAATACTGGCCTGGCAAACTGTTATGACCCCAATGGCGAGGGTCTCAGAGGAACGTGGAAGTCTGCAGAATACAAAAATCCAGCTCATAGGGCAGTGGTAACTGGGTTGACCATATATCTACTCCTAACGCCAACACTAGCAGTAGCCGGGGATCATTCCTACGTTGATTCTAGATGACACGCGCCAGCCGGAGAATCTAGCTACCCCTAGGAGAGGAAAACAAAGACCTTTCTTGCCTCCAGAGAAGGGGACCCCAAAGCTGGATAGAAGCCCCCCACAAATAATAACGGTGAGGTAAGAGGAAATGACAAACACAGAAATGAACCAGGTTTAGCACAGAGAGGCCCGCTTACTGATAGCAGAATAAAGAAAGGTAACTTATATGGTCAACAAAAACCCTATCAAAATCCACACTGGAAATTCAAGAACCCCCGAACCGTCTAACGGTCCGGGGGGAGAACACCAGCCCCCTAGAGCTTCCAGCAAAGGTCAGGATATAGTTTAGGAACAAGCTGGACAAAAATACAAAACCAAAACAAATAGCAAAAAGCAAAAGGCAGACTTAGCTGATATAACTGGAACCAGGATCAGTAGACAAGAGCACAGCAGACTAGCTCTGATAACTACGTTGCCAGGCATAGAACTGAAGGTCCAGGGAGCTAATATAGCAACACCCCTAACTAACGACCCAGGTGCGGATAAAAGGAATGACAGAAAAACCAGAGTCAAAAAACTAATAACCACTAGAGGGAGCAAAAAGCGAATTCACAACAGTTAGTGACCACCAGAGGGAGCCCAGAAACACAGTTCACAACAGTACCCCCCCCCTTGAGGAGGGGTCACCGAACCCTCACCAAGACCCCCAGGGCGATCAGGATGAGCAGCGTGAAAGGCATGAACCAAATCAGCCGCATGAACATCAGAGGCGACAACCCAGGAATTATCCTCCTGACCATAGCCTTTCCACTTAACTAAATACTGGAGTTTTCGTCTAGAGATACGAGAATCCAGAATCTTCTCCACCACGTACTCCAACTCGCCCTCAACCAAAACCGGGGCAGGAGGCTCAACAGCAGGAACCATAGGCACCACGTACCGTCGCAACAAGGACCTATGGAACACATTATGAATAGCAAAAGACGCTGGAAGGTCCAAGCGAAAAGACACCGGGTTAAGGATTTCCAAAATCTTATGACCGATAAAGCGAGGCTTGAACTTAGGAGAGGAGACTTTCAAAGGAACATGCCGAGAAGACAACCAAACCAAATCCCCAACACGAAGTCGGGGACCCACACCGCGGCGGCGGTTGGCAAACCGCTGGGCCTTGTCTTGTGACAATTTCAAATTGTCCACCACATGGTTCCAAATCCGCTGCAACCTATCCACCACAGAATCAACCCCAGGACAGTCAGAAGGCTCAACCTGACCCGAGGAGAAACGAGGATGAAAACCAGAGTTGCAGAAAAAGGGCGAAACCAAGGTGGCAGAACTAGCCCGATTACTAAGGGCAAACTCGGCCAGTGGCAAAAAGGTAACCCAGTCGTCCTGATCAGCAGAAACAAAACATCTCAAATAAGTCTCTAACGTCTGATTAGTTCGCTCGGTCTGGCCATTAGTCTGAGGATGAAAAGCCGACGAAAAAGACAAATCAATACCCATCTTAGCACAAAAGGATCGCCAGAATCTGGACACAAACTGGGATCCTCTGTCAGATACAATATTCTCAGGGATGCCATGCAAACGAACCACATTCTGAAAGAACAAAGGAACCAAATCAGAGGAGGAAGGCAACTTAGGCAAGAGCACCAAATGGACCATTTTAGAAAAACGATCGCACACCACCCAGATGACAGACATCTTCCGAGACACCGGAAGATCCGAAATGAAATCCATGGAAATGTACGTCCAAGGCCTCTTTGGGATAGGCAAGGGCAAAAGCAACCCGCTGGCACGAGAACAGCAAGGCTTAGCCCAAGCACAAATCCCACAGGACTGCACAAAAGAACGCACATCCCGCGACAAGGAAGGCCACCAAAAGGACCTGGCCACCAAATCTCTGGTACCGAAAATCCCAGGATGTCCCGCCAACACCGAAGAATGAACCTCAGAAATAACTCTGTTGGTCCATCCATCAGGGACAAACAATCTCTCTGGTGGACAACGATCAGGCCTATCAGCCTGAAATTTTTGCAGCCCTCGTCGCAAATCTGGGGAAATGGCAGGCAAAATTACTCCCTCTCTGAGAATACCAGCCGGCTCAGAGACTCCCGGAGAATCAGGCACAAAACTCCTAGAAAGTGCATCAGCCTTCATGTTCTTCGAACCAGGCAGGTACGAGACCACAAAGTCAAAACGGGAGAAAAACAACGACCAACGGGCCTGTCTAGGATTCAGGCGCTTGGCAGACTCGAGGTAAATCAGATTTTTATGATCAGTCAAGACCACCACACGATGTCTAGCTCCCTCGAGCCAATGTCGCCACTCCTCAAATGCCCACTTCATGGCCAACAACTCCCGATTACCAACATCGTAGTTCCGCTCAGCAGGCGAAAATTTCCTTGAAAAGAAGGCGCATGGCTTCATCACGGAGCCATAAGAACTTTTTTGCGACAAAACAGCCCCTGCACCAATTTCAGAAGCATCAACTTCAACCTGGAAGGGAAGAGAGACATCCGGCTGGCACAAGACTGGCGCTGAAGTAAACCGACGCTTCAGCTCCCGAAAGGCCTCCATGGCCGCAGGAGACCAATTCGCAACATCAGAACCCTTCTTGGTCATATCCGTCAAAGGTTTAACCACACTGGAGAAATTAGCGATAAAACGATGGTAAAAATTAGCAAAGCCCAAGAACTTCTGCAGGCTCTTAACAGACGTGGGCTGAGTCCAGTCATGAATGGCACGGACCTTAACTGGGTCCATCTCCACAGTAGAAGGGGAAAAAATAAAACCCAAAAAAGAAACCTTCTGTACCCCAAAGATACATTTTGAGCCCTTCACAAATAGAGCATTCTCCCGCAAAACCTGAAACACCATCCTGACCTGGTTCACATGGGACTCCCAATCATCAGAAAAAACCAAAATATCATCCAGATAAATAATCATAAATTTATCCAGATATTTCCGGAAGATGTCATGCATGAAGGACTGAAACACAGAAGGAGCATTAGATAATCCGAAAGGCATCACCAGGTACTCAAAATGACCCTCAGGCGTATTAAATGCCGTTTTCCATTCATCTCCCTGCTTTATGCGCACAAGCTTATACGCATCACGAAGATCTATCTTGGTGAACCAACTGGATCCCTTAATCCGAGCAAACAAATCAGACAACAATGGCAAAGGATACTGAAATTTAACAGTGATCTTATTCAGAAGACGATAATCAATACAAGGTCTCAGAGACCCGTCTTTCTTGCCCACAAAAAAGAATCCTGCACCAAGAGGGGACGAGGATGGGCGAATATGTCCCTTCTCCAAAGACTCCTTTATATAACTCCGCATCGCGGCGTTCTCTGGCACAGATAAATTAAAGAGTCGTCCCTTAGGAAACTTACTACCAGGAATCAAATCTATAGCACAATCACAGTCCCTATGAGGAGGAAGGGCACTGGACCTGGCCTCATTAAATACATCCTGAAAGTCTGACAAAAACTCAGGGATCTCAGAAGGAGTAGAAGAAGCAATAGACACCAATGGAGAATCGCCATGAATCCCCTGACACCCCCAACTAGACACAGTCATAGCTTTCCAATCTAAAACTGGATTATGGGCCTGTAACCATGGCAGACCCAAAACGACAACATCATGCATTTTATGCAGTACCAAAAAACAAATCACCTCCTGATGTACAGGAGTCATGCACATGGTCACCTGCGTCCAATACTGAGGTTCATTCTCTGCCAATGGCGTAGAATCAATTCCTCTAAGAGGAATAGGATTTTCCAAAGGCTCCAGGACAAAACCACAGCGCTTGGCAAACGACAAATCCATCAGACTTAAAGCAGCACCAGAATCCACAAAAGCCATAACTGAGTAAGAAGATAATGAACAAATTAAAGTCACAGACAAAATAAACTTAGGCTGAAAAGTACCAATGGCGACAGGATTAACTTTTTTCTTTAAACGTTTAGAGCATGCTGAGATATCATGTGTAGAATCACCACAGTAGAAACACAACCCATTTTGAAGTCTATGATTTTTTCGCTCGGCTCTGGTCAGAATTCTGTCACATTGCATAGAATCAGGTGACCGTTCAGACAGCACCGCCAAAGGATTATCAGATTTGCGCTCCCGTAAACGTCGATCAATTTGAATGGCTAGAGCCATTGAATTATTTAGACCTGTAGGGATAGGAAACCCCACCATCACATCTTTAATGGCTTCAGAAAGACCATTTCTGAAATTTGCGGCCAGTGCACACTCATTCCATTGAGTAAGCACGGACCATTTCCGAAATTTTTGGCAATATACCTCAGCTTCGTCCTGTCCCTGAGAGATAACCAGCAACAATTTTTCAGCCTGATTTTCAAGATTAGGCTCCTCATAAAGCAAACCAAGTGCCAGAAAAAACGCATCAACATTCACCAATGCAGGATCTCCTGGCGCCAGAGAGAAGGCCCAATCCTGAGGGTCGCCGCGCAAGAAGGAAATAACAATCTTAACTTGCTGAGCGGAATCACCAGAGGAACGAGGTTTCAGAGACAGAAACAATTTACAATTATTCCTAAAATTCAGGAATTTAAATCTATCTCCAAAAAACGGCTCAGGAATAGGTATTTTTGGTTCAGACATAGGGCTATGGATAACAAAATCCTGAATGCTTTGCACCCTAGCAGCAAGCTGATCCACACTAGAAGTCAAAGTCTGGACATTCATATCTGCAGCAGAGTTTCAGCCACTCAGAGAAAAAGGGGATGGAAGAAGCTAGGCAAACTGCAGCAAAGCAAAAAAAAAACCTCAGAACTTCTTTTTAATCCCGCTTCTGCGATGCATTAAACATTTTCTTTTGGCCTGGCATTCTGTTATGATCCCAATGGCAGAGGATCTCTGATATTCCGGCAAGATAGCAAAAATATAAATACTGCTCTAGGGAGGTGGAAACTGGGCTAACCGCATACCTGATCCTGACACAAACAACTAAAAGTAGCCGGTGAACGTGCCTACGTTGGTTCTAGACGTCTCGAGCCAGCCGGAGAACTGACTACCCCTAGAGGGAAAAAATAAGACCTTGCTTGCCTCCAGAGAAATTGAACCCCAAAGATATAGAAAGCCCCCAACAAATAATAACGGTGAGGCAAGAGGAAAACACAAACGTAGAGATGAACTAGATTCAGCAAAGTGAGGCCCAATAGTCTAGATAGCAGAAAATAGATAGTGGACTATGCGGTTAGCAGAAAACCCTACAAAACATCCACGCTGAACATTCAAGAACCCCCACATCGACTGACGGTGTGGAGGGAGAATATCAGCCCCCTAGAGCTTCCAGCGAGTCAAAAAATCAAATGTAAAGCAAGCTGGACAAAAACACTGAATAATGCAAACGATCCAAATTGTACAAAACAGACTTAGCTTTTCTTGCATGAGGCAGACTGAAAGGAATCCGGAGGAGACCAAATAGGTCTGGATACAACGATGCCACGCAAGAGACTGAGTCCAGAGGAGACTCAAATAGGAAACACCCGCTGCTTAACGACACAGCTGGAGCTCAGGCCTGCAACAAGACATACCTAACACAATACCGTTAGTGACCACCAGAGGGAGCCCAGAAACACAGTTCACAACACCAAACCAGCCGCCTGCACACCCCCTACAGATGTAAGAGAGAAGCTGGCAGCTGAGACTCCTTCTCTTCCATCATTCTCCATCTACGTTCGATGTCTCAGCACATCAGGTGCCATGACGTCACTATTTCGCACCCACTGTGCCAAACAGTGAAGAGCTTCAGAGTGCTCGCTGCAGAGATCAGAGCAGCCAGGAATAAGTAGAGGTGAGTATTTATTTATTTTTTAATGTGGTGCCCATTATACTGTATAGAAGGCGATGCAGGGCCTATTATACTGTATGGAGAACTATGTGGGGAAGGGGCGTACATAGACATAATGGGGCCCTATAGCAAAGTTCCAAATTGCCCCTTCCCCCCATAAAAAATTTTTTGCAGAGTAAGTGGAATCACAGTCACGAAAGGGCATATCTCTCAACTTTGGAAAACAGGAAAATGGAAATGTATTGTGGCATGTGAATAGTAAATGTGCCCACACTGATGCCTTTTAGGGGTTCTCACCTATTATGATACCCCTTTATGGCCCTATAGATTAAGATTCCACAAAAAATACATCCAACACACTGTATTAAACTCCCAACAGTTAATTCCCCTACAGTAAACCCCACACAATGACCCCATAGTCTCCCCAGCAAAGAATATTACTGACCACACATTAAGATGCTTCCCACAGCATCCACGCAAAGTATGATGGTCCTCACAAAATATGTTGGTCCCCACAGACACACATTGTATGATGGACCTCACAGCCCCCACAAGATATGACGGCTCTAAAAAGTATGAAGGCACCCACAGACCCACATAGTATGATGGCTCTCACAACCCCCCACACAGTATGATGGCCCCACAGGCCCTCAAATGTATTATAGTCCCCACAGGACCCACTTACAGCATGAAGAAGTTCCCCACAGTATGATTGTCTGCACAGGTTCCCCCTACACAGTAATGCTGGCCTCCACAGTAGTCCCCACCACAACATGATGATGCTCACAGTATAAGGTCCCAAAGCCCCCTATGAGGCCTGACTGATGAAAAAATAGTTACAAACTACTCACCTAGCCCTGTTCTCCCAATCAGCTGCTCTGCTCTATGCAGTGTGAACTGATGCTACACATAACAGATGCAATATAGTGACGTCATCTGTTCTCCTGCGCTGAGGCACTAACTCACATCTGAATGGTACAGCAGGGAGACTTTTAGCACAGGGTTCGCTCATGGGCTCAAAAGTAGTCAATGATATACAGTGCCTACAAGTAGTATTCAACCCCCTGCAGATTTAGCAGGTTTAATAAGATGCAAATAAGTTAGAGCCTTCAAACTTCAAACAATAGCAGGATTTATTAACAGATGCATAAATCTTACAAACCAAAAAGTTTTGTTGCTCAGTTAAATTTTTATAAATTTTAAACATAAAAGTGTGGGTCAATTATTATTCAACCCCTAGGTTTAATATTTTGTGGAATAACCTTTGTTTGCAATTACAGCTAATAATCGTCTTTTATAAGACCTGATCAGGCCGGCACAGGTCTCTGGAGTTATCTTGGCCCACTCCTCCATGCAGATCTTCTCCAAGTTATCTAGGTTCTTTGGGTGTCTCATGTGGACTTTAATCTTGAGCTCCTTCCACAAGTTTTCAATTGGGTTAAGGTCAGGAGACTGACTAGGCCACTGCAACAGCTTGATTTTTTGCCTCTTGAACCAGGCCTTGGTTTTCTTGGCTGTGTGCTTTGGGTCGTTGTCTTGTTGGAAGATGAAATGACGACCCATCTTAAGATCCTTGATGCAGGAGCGGAGGTTCTTGGCCAAAATCTCCAGGTAGGCCGTGCTATCCATCTTCCCATGGATGCGGACCAGATGGCCAGGCCCCTTGGCTGAGAAACAGCCCCACAGCATGATGCTGCCACCACCATGCTTGACTGTAGGGATGGTATTCTTGGGGTCGTATGCAGTGCCATCCAGTCTCCAAACGTCACGTGTGTGGTTGGCACCAAAGATCTCGATCTTGGTCTCATCAGACCAGAGAACCTTGAACCAGTCAGTCTCAGAGTCCTACAAGTGATCATGAGCAAACTGTAGACGAGCCTTGACACGACGCTTTGAAAGTAAAGGTACCTTACGGGCTCGTCTGGAACGGAGACCATTGCGGTGGAGTACGTTACTTATGGTATTGACTGAAACCAATGTCCCCACTGCCATCTTCCCAGAGCTCCTTCCTTGTTGTCCTTGGGTTAGCCTTGACTCTTCGGACAAGCCTGGCCTCGGCATGGGAGGAAACTTTCAAAGGCTGTCCAGGCCGTGGAAGGCTAACAGTAGTTCCATAAGCCTTCCACTTCCGGATGATGCTCCCAACAGTGGAGACAGGTAGGCCCAACTCCTTGGAAAGGGTTTTGTACCCCTTGCCAGCCTTGTAACCCTCCACGATCTTGTCTCTGATGGCCTTGGAATGCTCCTTTGTCTTTCCCATGTTGACCATGTATGAGTGCTGTTCACAAGTTTGGGGAGGGTCTTAAATAGTCAGAAAAGGCTGGAAAAAGAGATAATTAATCCAAACATGTGAAGCTCATTGTTCTTTGTGCCTGAACTACTTCATAATACTTTAGGGGAACCAAACAGAATTCTGGTGGGTTGAGGGGTTGAATAATAAATGACCCTCTGAAAAAACTTTTCACAATTTAAAAAAAAAAAATAAACAAAGAAATAACATTCTTTTTTGCTGCAGTGCATTTCACACTTCCAGGCTGATCTACAGTCCAAATGTCACAATGCCAAGTTAATTCCAAATGTGTAAACCTGCTAAATCTGCAGGGGGTTGAATACTACTTGTAGGCATTGTATATATATATATATATATATATATATATATATATATATAATGTGTATATATAGAGAGAGTTGGGTGACAAAGTGTTTGCCCCTTCCTGATTACCTATTCTTAGAAAGAGTAGGAAAGCAGTATGGGAGCAAAAGCATTTTTACACTACCGTCTATAGTGAAGTCCATACAGTCAATAAATGAATGGAAGTATATAGTTTGACTTGTAAAGATGTCCTTTGTCTATATAGCCAAACATGAAAATCATGGACAGAATCCCCTGATCAGAAACTGGGCTACTTTAAAGGTTTGTAAACTGTAAAGATTGTGCAAAGTGCATCTCTCTCCCACTCCACTGTGTTATCACTCATCACATTAGCTGGCTGTGAAGAACAGACTGGCCTGCCAAGAATTTCTGGTTTATATATAAGAAAATAGCAGCCTCTGTAAAAACTCTGAGATGTACACGCATTGAATATATGAAATTTCAACCTCACTACTGCTATCTAGAAAATACTTATAAGATTCAGGTATTGCACTAAGCCATGCAAGTCAATGTGCCATGAATAAAATCAGACCACACTCAGATGCCATCTGAGTGAGGTCCGATTTTCATGGACTGTCAGAATGGAGAAGATGGAGACTTTTTTTATTTATTTATTCACGTACGAGAAAAACGGATGACACATTCAGACCACACGCTGATCAATGTCTGATCAGAACAATCGGTCTGTTTTTCTCACTTGGAAAAATCAGACGTGTAAATGAGGCGTAAAGCTATTTTGAATTAGTGGTGGATCCTGCCTGCCCTTTAAATTAGGTTAGATGATATCAAAGAAGTGTATATCTTGCCATGACTGGTGGGCTCTCATAAATTGGCCAATTTATGCACCAACTATCTTCATTTTATAAGTTTCCTCTATATAGTAGTAATGCAGGTCACATTTCATATATTCAATGTTTGCATACATCTTCACACATACAGAATTCTGCTGTATTCTCTTATTTGTATACTAGATGGTGGCCCGATTCTAACGCATCGGGTATTCTAGAATATGTGTGTAGTTTATTTATGAAGATTTAAGAATAATGCAATGAACTTGTTCAGTAAATGTGACTGAACTACGTGGCACTGTGACTGACATAACTTGTCCAGTAAACGTGACTCAACTACATCACACTGTGACTGACAGAACTTGTTCAGTAAACGTGAGTGAACTACATCGCGCTGTGAGTGGGGGTTAAATTCTGCACCAATATTACTGATTGGTCGCGCCTAGCTGGGCGCGACCAATCATGGAAGCGTGGTTCAAATCCTGCGCCAATTCACGGCCAGACCACATCTGTCACTGATTGGTCGTGGCCGGCCGGACACGACCAATCAGCGAAGCATGGTTCAAATCCCATGCCAATTCGTGGCCGGACTGCGCTTGTCGCTGATTAGTCACAGGCGGCTGGTGCTACCAATCAGCGATGTGAGATTTCCATTACAGACAGACCAGACAGAATTAGTTGATTATAAATATATACATATATCATGCAGTCACAAAAGCTTCCACCTGTTCACACTTGCTTTATTCTGTTTGAAGGTGGTCAGTTTTTTGTTTATATATATATTTATTTTATTTTATTTGTGTAACAATGTAATGTCATATAATATATGCACGCTGTCAGGATTCTCCAATGCTGGTGGCAAGAGCAGCGAGCACATGACTGCAAGTATGCGATTTTCATATATGTGGTCCTCTGCCAATTAGATGTACAGTATGTGACTCACTCGGTTCACTTGCATAAAATCAAGGCCAAGCACGTCTAGTTGGAATGTGGCTGGAAGCATGCAAATCACAAACTTGCAGTTTCATGAATGCCTTATCTCGCTGCTGGTACTGGAAAATCCTGACAGCGTGTGCTGTGAAGCTTCAAAGTCTGCATGTGGGGCCCTTATACTATATGGAAGGTAATGCAGGGCTCATTATATTGAATGGAGGACTATGTGGGGCCCATTATACTGTGTAGAGGGCTCTGTGGAGATCACTGTTGAAGAATCATGCTGTGACGGGGTCACCATACTGTGAGTTGGGTGGGAGTTGTAGGAGGTACAGAAGGGAATGGAAGGGTCATCATACTGTGCGTGTGGAGGGTACTGTGGATGAATTCACTGTGGGGCTATCATACTGCATTTGGGGAGCACTTTTGTTGGCATCATATTTTATCATCTGTATTATTCAAGTTTTTTATCCTATTTACTTATTACATATTTAAACTAGGCCATTGGGCCATATTCTTTTACCACTGTTACCTAACATATATTATTTCAGGATGCCCCACTTATGATTATGTGCTTATTTTGTTCTAAGATCTACTATTATTTAAAATGCACATTGTTTGTGTGACAACTAGTGTTGAGCGATACCATCCGATACTTGAAAGTATCGGTATCGGAAAGTATCGGCCGATACCGGCAAAGTATCGGATCCAATCCGATACCGATACCCGATACCAATACAAGTCAATGGGACTCAAGTATCGGACGGTATTCCTGATGGTTCTCAGGGTCTGAAGGAGAGGAAACTCTCCTTCAGGCCCTGGGATCCATATTAATGTGTAAAAGAAAGAATTAAAATAAAAAATATTGCTATACTCACCTCTCCGACGCAGCCTGCACCTTACCGAGGGAAGCGGCAGCGTTCTTTGTTTAAAATTCGCGCTTTTCTTTCCTTACGTGAAGTCCCGGCTTGTGATTGGTCGCATGCTGCACATGTGGCGGCGACGCAACCAATCACAGCAAGCCGTGACGTAATTTCAGGTCATTCAGTATTTTAAAATTACGCTCCGGCTTTGTGATTGGTTGCGTCGCAGTCACATGAGCGACGCAACCAATCACAGCAAGCCGTGACGTAATTTCAGGTCCTTAAGGATTTTAAAATTACGTCCCGGCTTTGTGATTGGTTGCGTCGCAGTCACATGGGAGACGCAACCAATCACAAGCCGTGACGTCACGGGAGGCTGAACACGCGCGCATTTTAAAATGGGCGCGTGTCCAGCCTCCCATGACGTCCCGGCTTGTGATTGGTTGCGGCGCGGTCAACCAATCACAAGCCAGGAGGCTGGACACGCGCGCATTTTAAAATGGGCGCGTGTCCAGCCTCCCGTGACGTCCTGGCTTGTGATTGGTTGCGGCGCGGTCAACCAATCACAAGCCGGGAAGCCATTTTAAAATGCGCGCGTGTCCAGCCTCCCGGCTTGTGATTGGTTGACCGCGCCGCAACCAATCACAAGCCGGGATGTCACGGGAGGCTGGACACGCGCCCATTTTAAAATGCGCGCGTGTCCAGCCTCCCGTGACATCACGGCTTGTGATTGGTTGCGTCTCCCATGTGACTGCGACGCAACCAATCACAAAGCTGTGACGTAATTTTAAAATACTGAATGACCTGAAATTACGTCACGGCTTGCTGTGATTGGTTGCGTCGCCGCCACATGGGCGGCATGCGACCAATCACAAGCCGGGACTTCACGTAAGGAAAGAAAAGCGCGAATTTTAAACAAAGAACGCTGCCGCTTCCCTCGGTAAGGTGCAGGCTGCGTCGGAGAGGTGAGTATAGCAATATTTTTTATTTTAATTCTCTCTTTTACACATTTTTACATTAATGTTGTTTCGATACCGATACCCGATACCACAAAAGTATCGGATCTCGGTATCGGAATTCCGATACCCGCAAGTATCGGCCGATACCCGATACTTGCGGTATCGGAATGCTCAACACTAGTGACAACCCCTTTCTGTTTGTTATGTTATATTTGATGATAAGGACAAATTTCCTCAATTGTAGACATATTTTTTAATAAATATGAAGGTTGGCACCTGACTTTGTCCAGGTTTTTAATTTTGGCGCTCTGTGTATTTGAGTTTGACATCCCTGCTCTAGTGTGTCACTGATTTTTTTTCTCCTATTCCAAAATAATCTGGGACAAAAATACGTAGTAAGCTTAGGCTGCCGTCACACTAGCAGTATTTGGTCAGTATTTTACATTAGTAAGTGTAAGCCAAAACCAGGAGTGGAACAATTAGAGGAAAAGTATCATAGACACATATGCATCACTTCTGGATTTATCACCACTCCTGGTTTTGGCTTACAAATACTGAGGTAAAATACTGACCAAATACTGACAGCAGCCTTACACAGAAGAGTATAATGCGTTACTGAAGCAGTATTGAGTATTGGAGTGCCAACAAGGCCATAATAGGGATCCTTAAACCCATCAAGGCAATATGTTTTCAAAAAACTAACTGTTTAAATCACGTTTTTAAGTTAAGCGTTTTTTTTTATTTTTTATAATGTCCATTTTTTCAGTTTTCTATATCACTGTTTGTGTTGATAAATCTGCAATATTCGCACTGGTCACTAAACTTAATACTAAACTAATACAGTATGTTTTGAGGAGTTCTTTCCTTTTCATTTTTTTGTCATTTTGAACTACTATAACTCTGTCTACCCCTTTGTTTTGGTTTATCTAATATTTATTGTTCTATTCAGATAACTTTTCAGCAGTTTCATTATCATCACAGCAGCCCACAGCAGCAGGCAACATGGCTCATAAGACCAGCAGACTACAAGGCTATAGGGCTTGTAAGCAGGGACTTGGCATCTCCAACCTGCCCATCATCACAATTTCAATGGCATCCACATCCTCAGAATGCAAATGTCGTTGAATAGAATAATGATTCAGGGAGCTGAAGGCCTGTGCCTGTAAGTCCTAGATTCCATGCACTGCACGCACGATGATGTCATTACATTGTGTCTGAAGTGTGGAGCCTCAGTACTCACACTGCACAGAACGGAACAGCGTGTTAAGGTGTAACAAGGCAGCACGGGGTGGTAGTCGTGGGTGAGTTCCATAAGCAACAGTCAGTGGGCACCCCTGCACCTTGTACATGGGAAGATAAGTGAAGTTTCAATCCTGAGGTACAGTCAGTTACCTTCTTCACACGTTCATTTCGGTTGCAGGGGACTGGATCTCAGGAAACACCACAAGCCACGGTTTGGTTCCAATGGTAAAACTTTAAGGCTAAGTGCATACGTTGCAGAATTGCCACGGAAATTTCCCTGCCGCGGGTATATCGCATGCGGAATTAGCATGCATATTCCCGCTAAACACCAGCGTTTTGCAAGCGTTTTTAGCTTGCAGAATGCTAGCATTTTCCAAGCGATCTGTAGCATCACTTGGAAAACTGATTGACAGGTTGGTCACACTTGCCAAACATAGTGTTTGATAAGTGTGACCAACTTTTTACTATTGATGCTGCCTATGCAGCACCAATAGTAAAAAGATCTAATGTTAAAAATAATTAAAAAAAATGGTTATTCTTACATTCCGAAGGCCCCCGATCTCCTCAGCGGTGCACGCGGTGGCTTCCGTTCCCCTGGATGCAGTGTGCGAAGGACCTGGGATGATGTCACGGTCACGTGACCGCGACATCATCACAGGTCCTTCGCACACAGCATCCCGGGGAAAGGAAGGCGCCGCGTGCACCACTGAGAGGCGGGAAGACTCCAGGGGCCATCAGAAGGTAAGTATATCACTATTTTTTATTTTCATTGTTTTTTTTAACAGTGATATGGTGCCCAGTCCGTGGAGGAGAGTCTCCTCTCCTCCACCCTGGGTACCATCCGCACATGATCCGCTTACTTCCCGCATGGTGGGCATAGCCCCATGCAGGAAGTAAGCGGATCAATGCAATCCTATGTGTGCGAAATCCCCGATTCCGCAAACTAATGAACATGCTGCGTTTTTTTCCGGAATGAGTTTCCGCTCAGGAAAAATACGCAGCATGTGCATACAAAATGCAGATTGCATTCTATTAATAGGATGCTTAATGTGAGCGTTTTTTTTTGCAGTTTTATCGCGTTTTTATAGTGAAAAACGTGAAAAAAGCGTGAAGAATCCAGAACATGTGCACACAACCTAACAATCACACCCATGACACAGTATAAACAAGGCAATGTTTCCTATCCTTTCCCTGCAGCCTCAGTATGTTGCACGCCACTAGCTCCTATCCTGGACCTGAACCCCGTATTTCTTCTGGGGATGATCCCACAGAGCCAATGTCCGTCCACGCTACCCATCAAGCTAGGGCAGCTTTTATTCTCCCTGGCCAGGTTATCCTCTGTCATCACTATGGAGCATGTCTCGCCCTGGGCAAGCCTGCCCAGGTGTTATGATCCGGTGGTTAGGATCACTAAACTGACCTGACAGGTAAACCTGAATATTAGGACAAGCTCTGGGGATATGGGAACTATACTGACCGCAACCCTGATCCTAACCACACACACTAAAGGCAGCCGTGGAGCGTTACCTAAAAACCTAGACGCCTCTTCACAGCCTGAGAAACTAGCTACCCCTAGAGAGAAAGCAAAGCCTCACTTGCCTCAGAGAAATAACCCCAAAGTTTAGACAGCCCCCCACACATAATAACAGTGAGTTAAGGGGAAAATACAAACGTAGGAATGAAAACAGGTTTTTAGCAAATGAGGCCCGCTAACACTAAATAGACAGAAGATAGCAAGGGTGTTGTGAATTTGCTTTTTGCTCCCTCTAGTGATTACTAGTTTTTTGACTCTGGTTTTTCTGTCATTCCTTTTATCCGCACCTGGGTCGTTAGTTAGGGGTGTTGCTATATAAGCTCCCTGGACCTTCAGTTCAATGCCTGGCAACGTAGTTATCAGAGCTAGTCTGCTGTGCTCTTGTCTACTGATCCTGGTTCCAGTTATATCAGCTAAGTCTGCCTTTTGCTTTTTGCTATTTGTTTTGGTTTGGTATTTTTGTCCAGCTTGTTCCAAATCTATATCCTGACCTTTGCTGGAAGCTCTAGGGGGCTGGTGTTCTCCCCCCGGACCGTTAGACGGTTCGGGGGTTCTTGAATTTCCAGTGTGGATTTTGATAGGGTTTTTGTTGACCATATAAGTTACCTTTCTTTATTCTGCTATCAGTAAGCGGGCCTCTCTGTGCTAAACCTGGTTCATTTCTGTGTTTGTCATTTCCTCTTACCTAAACGTCATTATTTGTGGGGGGCTTCTATCCAGCTTTGGGGTCCCCTTCTCTGGAGGCAAGAAAGGTCTTTGTTTTCCTCTACTAGGGGTAGCTAGATTCTCCGGCTGGCGCGTGTCATCTAGAATCAACGTAGGAATGATCCCCGGCTACTTCTAGTGTTGGCGTTAGGAGTAGATATATGGTCAACCCAGTTACCACTGCCCTATGAGCTGGATTTTTGTACTCTGCAGACTTCCACGTTCCTCTGAGACCCTCGCCATTGGGGTCATAACAGTTTGCCAGGCCAGTATTAAATGTTTGATGCATTGCAGAAGAGGGATTATAAGAAAGAAGATTCTGAGTTTTTTTTTTCTTCTTCCCCTTTACCTCAGAGTGGCTATGCTTGCTGCAGACATGAATGTCCAGACCTTGATTACAAGTGTGGACCAGCTGGCTACTCGTGTGCAGGGCATACAAGACTATGTTATCAGAAATCCTAGGTCAGAACCTAAAATACCGATTCCTGAACTGTTTTCCGGAGACAGGTTTAAGTTTAGGAATTTCGTGAATAATTGTAAATTGTTTTTGTCCCTGAGACCCTGTTCATCTGGAGATTCTGCTCAGCAAGTAAAAATTGTTATTTCGTTCTTACGGGGCGACCCTCAGGATTGGGCTTTTTCGCTGGCGCCAGGAGATCCGGCATTGGCTGATCTTGATGCGTTTTTTCTGGCGCTCGGTTTACTTTAGGAGGAACCCAATCTTGAGATTCAGGCAGAAAAGGCCTTGCTGGCTATGTCTCAGGGGCAGGACGAGGCTGAAGTGTATTGCCAAAAATTTCAGAAATGGTCCGTGCTGACACATTGGAACGAGTGTGCACTGGCCGCTAATTTTAGAAATGGCCTTTCTGAAGCCATTAAGAATGTTATGGTGGGTTTTCCCATACCCACAGGTCTGAATGATACTATGGCACTGGCTATTCAAATTGACCGGCGGTTGCGGGAGCGCAAAACCGCAAATTCCCTCATGGTGTTGTCTGAACAGACACCTAATTCGGTGCAATGTGATAGAAAAACCGCAAATTCCCTCATGGTGTTGTCTGAACAGACACCTGATTTAATGCAATGTGATAGAATCCTGACTAGAAATGAGCGGAAAATTCATAGACGCCGGAATGGCTTGTGCTACTACTGTGGTGATTCTACACATGTTATCTCAGCATGCTCTAAACGTATAGCTAAGGTTGTTAGTCCTGTCACCGTTGGTAATTTGCAACCTAAATTTATTCTGTCTGTAACTTTGATTTGCTCACTGTCATCTTATCCTGTCATGGCGTTTGTAGATTCAGGTGCTGCCCTGAGTCTCATGGATCTCTCATTTGCTAAGCGCTGTGGTTTTACTCTTGAACCATTAGAAAATCCTATTCCTCTTAGGGGTATTGATGCTACACCATTGGCAGCAAATAAACCGCAGTATTGGACACAGGTTACCATGTGCATGACTCCTGAACACCGCGAGGTGATACGTTTCCTGGTTTTATATAAAATGCATGATTTGGTTGTTTTAGGGCTGCCATGGTTACAGACCCATAATCCAGTCCTGGACTGGAAGGCTATGTCAGTCTCAAGTTGGGGCTGTCGTGGTATTCATGGGGATTCCCTGCCTGTGTCTATTGCTTCTTCTACGCCTTCGGAAGTTCCGGAGTATTTGTCTGATTATCAGGATGTCTTCAGTGAGTCTGAGTCCAGTGCACTGCCTCCTCATAGGGACTGTGACTGTGCTATAGATTTGATCCCAGGCAGTAAATTTCCTAAGGGAAGACTGTTTAATCTGTCGGTACCTGAACATACCGCTATGCGTTCATATATCAAGGAGTCTCTGGAGAAAGGACATATTCGTCCGTCTTCTTCCCCTCTTGGTGCGGGATTCTTTTTTGTGGCAAAAAAGGACGGATCTTTGAGACCTTGTATTGATTATCGGCTTTTAAATAAGATCACTGTCAAATTTCAGTATCCTTTACCGCTGTTGTCTGACTTGTTTGCCCGGATTAAGGGTGCCAAGTGGTTCACCAAGATAGACCTTCGTGGTGCGTACAACCTTGTGCGCATTAAGCAAGGTGATGAATGGAAAACCGCATTCAATACGCCCGAAGGTCATTTTGAGTACTTGGTGATGCCTTTTGGGCTCTCCAATGCGCCTTCAGTTTTTCAGTCCTTTATGCATGACATTTTCCGGAAGTATCTGGATAAATTTTTGATTGTTTATCTGGATGATATTTTGGTTTTTTCTGATAATTGGGATTCGCATGTGGAGCAGGTCAGGTTGGTCTTTAAAATTTTGCGTGAAAATTCTTTGTTTGTCAAGGGCTCAAAGTGTCTCTTTGGTGTACAGAAGGTTCCCTTTTTGGGGTTCATTTTTTCCCCTTCTGCTGTGGAGATGGACCCAGTCAAGGTCCGAGCTATTCTTGATTGGACTCAGCCCTCGTCAGTTAAGAGTCTTCAGAAGTTCTTGGGCTTCGCTAACTTCTACCGTCGTTTTATCGCTAATTTTTCTAGCATTGTGAAACCTTTGACGGATATGACCAAGAAGGGCTCCGATGTAGCTAACTGGGCTCCTGCTGCCGTGGAGGCTTTCCAGGAGTTGAAACGCCGGTTTACTTCGGCGCCTGTTTTGTGCCAGCCTGACGTCTCACTTCCCTTTCAGGTTGAGGTGGATGCTTCGGAGATTGGGGCAGGGGCCGTTTTGTCGCAGAGAGGCCCTGGTTGCTCTGTTATGAAACCTTGTGCCTTTTTCTCTAGGAAGTTTTCGCCTGCCGAGCGAAATTATGATGTGGGCAATCGGGAGTTGTTGGCCATGAAATGGGCATTTGAGGAGTGGCGTCATTGGCTCGAGGGTGCTAAGCATCGTGTGGTGGTCTTGACTGATCACAAAAATCTGATGTATCTCGAGTCTGCTAAACGCCTTAATCCGAGACAGGCCCGCTGGTCATTGTTTTTCTCCCGCTTTGATTTTGTTGTCTCGTATTTACCAGGTTCAAAGAATGTGAAGGCCGATGCTCTTTCTAGGAGCTTTGTGCCTGATGCTCCTGGAGTCGCTGATCCTGTTGGTATTCTTAAAGATGGAGTTATCTTGTCAGCTATTTCTCCGGATCTGCGACGTGTGTTGCAGAGATTTCAGGCTGATAGGCCTGAGTCTTGTCCACCTGACAGACTGTTTGTCCCGGATAAGTGGACCAGCAGAGTCATTTCCGAGGTTCATTCCTCGGTGTTGGCAGGTCACCCGGGAATTTTTGGCACCAGAGATCTGGTGGCCAGGTCCTTTTGGTGGCCTTCCTTGTCAAGGATGTGCGGTCATTTGTGCAGTCCTGTGGGACTTGTGCTCGAGCTAAGCCTTGCTGTTCTCGTGCCAGCGGTTTGCTCTTGCCCTTGCCTGTCCCGAAGAGACCTTGGACACATATCTCCATGGATTTCATTTCTGATCTTCCGCTATCTCAGGGCATGTCCGTTATCTGGGTGATATGTGATCGCTTCTCCAAGATGGTCCATTTGGTTCCTTTGCCTAAGCTGCCTTCCTCTTCCGATCTGGTTCCTGTGTTTTTCCAGAACGTGGTTCGTTTGCACGGCATCCCTGAGAATATTGTGTCAGACAGAGGATCCCAGTTCGTTTCCAGGTTCTGGCGATCCTTTTGTGGTAGGATGGGCATTGATTTGTCGTTTTCGTCTGCTTTCCATCCTCAGACTAATGGACAGACGGAGCGAACCAATCAGACTTTGGAGGCTTATTTGAGGTGTTTTGTCTCTGCTGATCAGGACGATTGGGTGACATTCTTGCCGTTGGCTGAGTTTGCCCTTAATAATCGGGCTAGTTCCGCCACCTTGGTTTCGCCTTTTTTCTGCAACTCTGGTTTCCATCCTCGCTTTTCTTCGGGTCATGTGGAGCCTTCTGACTGTCCTGGGGTGGATTCTGTGGTGGATAGGTTTCAGCAGATCTGGAATCATGTGGTGGACAACTTGAAGTTGTCACAGGAGAAGGCTCAGCGCTTTGCCAACCGCCGCCGCGGTGTGGGTCCCCGACTACGCGTTGGGGATTTGGTATGGCTTTCTTCCCGCTTTGTTCCTATGAAGGTCTCCTCTCCCAAATTTAAACCTCGTTTTATTGGGCCTTACAAGATATTGGAAATCCTTAATCCTGTATCTTTTCGTCTGGATCTTCCTGTGTCGTTTGCTATTCACAATGTATTTCATAGGTCCTTGTTGCGGCGGTACATTGTGCCTGTAGTTCCTTCTGTTGAGCCTCCTGCTCCGGTGTTGGTTGAGGGCGAGTTGGAGTACGTGGTGGAGAAGATCTTGGATTCTCGCCTCTCCAGGCGGAGGCTTCAGTACCTGGTCAAGTGGAAGGGCTATGGTCAGGAGGATAATTCCTGGGTGGTCGCCTCTGATGTTCATGCGGCCGATTTAGTTCGTGCCTTTCATGCCGCTCATCCTGATCGCCCTGGTGGTCGTGGTGAGGGTTCGGTGACCCCTCACTAAGGGGGGGGTACTGTTGTGAATTTGCTTTTTGCTCCCTCTAGTGGTTACTAGTTTTTTGACTCTGGTTTTTCTGTCATTCCTTTTATCCGCACCTGGGTCGTTAGTTAGGGGTGTTGCTATATAAGCTCCCTGGACCGTCAGTTCAATGCCTGGCAACGTAGTTATCAGAGCTAGTCTGCTGTGCTCTTGTCTACTGATCCTGGTTCCAGTTATATCAGCTAAGTCTGCCTTTTGCTTTTTGCTATTTGTTTTGGTTTGGTATTTTTGTCCAGCTTGTTCCAAATCTATATCCTGACCTTTGCTGGAAGCTCTAGGGGGCTGGTGTTCTCCCCCCGGACCGTTAGACGGTTCGGGGGTTCTTGAATTTCCAGTGTGGATTTTGATAGGGTTTTTGTTGACCATATAAGTTACCTTTCTTTATTCTGCTATCAGTAAGCGGGCCTCTCTGTGCTAAACCTGGTTCATTTCTGTGTTTGTCATTTCCTCTTACCTAACCGTCATTATTTGTGGGGGGCTTCTATCCAGCTTTGGGGTCCCCTTCTCTGGAGGCAAGAAAGGTCTTTGTTTTCCTCTACTAGGGGTAGCTAGATTCTCCGGCTGGCGCGTGTCATCTAGAATCAACGTAGGAATGATCCCCGGCTACTTCTAGTGTTGGCGTTAGGAGTAGATATATGGTCAACCCAGTTACCACTGCCCTATGAGCTGGATTTTTGTACTCTGCAGACCAGACTTCCACGTTCCTCTGAGACCCTCGCCATTGGGGTCATAACACAAGGGATCTGTGCAGTCAGTACAAAATACTATCAAAAACTATCCACGCAGAAAATACAAGAACCCCCACACCAACTCACGATGTGAGGGGCGCACTCTGCACCCCAGAGCTACCAGCAAGCGAAAAATCACATATAAGCAAGCTGGACTGAACTCATCATATACTGAGAAACATTTTCAAGGAAACAATGAGCAAAAGAACTAGCAAGACTTAGCTTCTCCAGAGGGAGACAGGTCACCAGGGAAATCCAGGAGAGATCAGAACCAGTACTGAATACAACAACAGCAGGCAACAAGTAAAGGTCCAGGTGGAGTTAAATAGGAACCAGCATAGCAGGAAATGAGGCAGCTGAGCCCTGCTACAGACCCGCAGTATCGCTAAAGGCCACCAGAGGGAGCCCAGATGGAATTCACAACAGTACCCCCCCCTTGAGGAGGGGTCACCGAACCCTCACCAGAGCCCCCAGGCCGATCAGGACGAGCCGAATGAAAGGCACGAACCAAATCGGCCGCATGGACATCAGAGGCGACAACCCAGGAATTATCCTCCTGACCATAGCCCTTCCATTTAACCAAGTACTGAAGCTTCCATCTCGAAACACGAGAATCCAAGATCTTCTCCACCACACACTCCAATTCTCCCTCGACCAAGACCGGAGCAGGAGGATCAACAGAAGGAACTGTCAAGGTGAAAATATATTTCTTTATATACTTTTGTACTTTTATATATCTTATACTGTAAAACAATAAGTTTTTCCTATCTGCTAGCTTGCGAATGTAACTGTATTTAAAGATGGCTGCCAGTGTTCACTTTCCATCTTAGTTTAGTGTCCGAAGGGTTAAGTTTCATTTCTTCCGAAATCGAAACTTAGGAATGTGAAGGAAGGAGGAAGCACCGGGAGGCGTCCGAACGAATCAGAAAGCGACTGAGCACTAGACGTATACTGCTTAAACCCCGCCTATTGCATTCCTTTTTAGTACTGTGTATTTTGAAATAAACGCAGTTGCTGTGACCGCTGCGGACATGTGTGGACGCACGGGCATTAACTGAGTTTGAACCAGCTACCTGTCTGACTCATTCTTATCCGGTACCAGATGCCTTTGCACACACACTTTAATTTGGAATGACTGGTGAATGAGGGCTATTGTCGTGACGACCCCGACAATTTGGCGTGACCAACGTGGGGCGTGGCCAGCGATCCGAGAGACCCCCTGGACCCATGCCTGGATGTCCGTGGATGACACCCGTAGTGGCTGACCTCGAGGACTGATCACCCTCCGAACACGGTAAGTGGTGATCATATACACTGTATGTGTCACACTTGCTAGTGTCTCAGCCGTTATTGGTTTGTCTGTGGTCTCCTTGGGTCTGAGGGGTGACCGGTTGAGTGGTGAGACTGAGCGCGATCCTGTGCCACGCTCTGAACCAGCAACTGAGAGACGTCGCATCCTGCGCGTCCTGATGTACACCACACCTCCTCCACCGGTCATTGTACTCCGTTCAACCACCCTACCCATGACTATTGTCTAGTAGTGAAGTGGAGTGAAAAACTGAGCAAGTTGTAGACTGTGGGGCAGCTTTGAGAAAGGGATAGGAGACGCAGCCTCTGTGATATTGTGCTGACAGGTAACTAAGACGTTCCGAGAGGGGACCACCTGTGCTGACAGGTAACTAAGACGTTCCGAGAGGGGACCACCTGTGCTGATAGGTAACTAAGACGTTCCGAGAGGGGACCACCTATATTTTTGTGGAGGGGTCTCATTAGGAGGCTGCCTCCCAACGGTTTAGAATATCGTGGCAGGATAGTCTGTAATCACTGTTGTTCAGGTTAGGGACAGAAAATATTGAGCGCGAGGCTCTTTTCCTTATATGTTGAGCGAGAGGCTCCGTGTTTTAGAACAAAGTGTTGAGATCGCTGCCAGTGGTCTGCTGCAGAAGACCATAGTATTCTGTAAGAGTCATGCTGCATCTCTTAAAGCAGAAGAAGTCCGTGCCCCACAAGTTAGATGAGGATGCTGTGGAAGTCAAGACGATAGTAGAGTCACAGGAGGGCAAGAGGCAGTCAAGAAGCTCATCTGCGAGTTGCGCGAGGCTTAAAGAACAAAGGATGAAAATAGGTTGATGGAGAGGGAGGATCAGAGAATGCAGAACCCGTGTTTGGTTATAAAATGCCTTTGAACTGTGATCTTATAGATTGTAAAATGGCCGCCGTGCCACTAATGATGAAAACGCAGTCCCAGCCACCGCCCTATAATGGCGGCGGGACGAGGTCTCTGGAAGCATGGGTGTGTCCTGTTTGTGGCGTGCAGAATCCAACCTGGGTGGAAACCTGCCGTGTGTGTGTGGGACGGGCCGTCCTTGGGGCTCTGCCCAGACCACGGAAGATCATAGGAAGGTTTTGTAGAAATTAAGTCTGAAAACTGCTGCAATTTGTTACTGTTTAGAAGATACTGAACTCTTATCTGTGTTGTGTGCCAGAGAAAAGGGGGGCAAAGAGCTGGGCTTTTGTTTTCTCCCTTCTGTGCTGACTCGCTGAGGAATGCAGTGCTGGTAGGGAGGGGTGAGTGAGCCCCTGCGCGACCTGCTTGAAATTTCTCCCCTCGGTGCTGTGGGCCAGAGGAAGGGGGGGCCATGTATTGCATTCTAAGTTTTCTCTGTCCTTGGTTTAGTACACGCTGAGAGATTTGTGTTTAAATCAATAAGTACTGTATGAAATTGAAAGTGAAATAGACCTGTGCCTAGTCTTGGAGGAAAACTTGTAAGTAATTGAAAGATTGGTAAGGTAAAAGATTTACCTGCTTCAAGTTGAGTGGTTGATATATATAGCAAATTGAATATCAACAGGGGGGCTCCCTGTTAGATAATATGGTCCCTCCCCAGGAAATTAAGCCTCTACTCCCGACTGTAAGCCCTGTGCCCCTTAAAGCCAAGGCACCAATATATTATGGACTGCCGAGAAGTTCTATGGGCGTCTTATGGTAATGTTTAAAGATCAGGGATTCTCATTGTAACAAAAAGCCCATTCATACCTTTTTGTAGTAGACCCGATATTGAGATTTCCACTCCGGATGATGCATTGAAAATAGTAAAGAGTTTTCAAAGGAATTTAGTCCAGCAGGGAAATTAAAGGGGTTAAATCAGCAGCGCTTCTTACTCGCTCTAGCCCCCACCGCAGCTGCAAGAACACAGCTATGTTATCAGTGGTCATGTAACAGAGTTCAGCCCCTGCCCTTCCCCCACCTTACACACACAAGTCCAGCCTCACATTCCAATACGCCTTTAACCCTGTATAGGAATCTCCCTCCCAAGCTTCGTTATGTCAATTTTCAGACCAAGAGCTTGTTTTAATCGGTGTAAATGGCAGACCCCCCAGCCCGGAAAGGCCCTTACATCTCCTCTTCCCGTGAAACCTTCACACTTACAAGGCCAGACTTTCCAGGAATCTGAAGTTTGGTTCCCCTGTCATTCACGTTACTACATCACACCTCAGGAATCCCAGGTTCTTTTCTCAGTGGGGTATGGGGACATAATTACCCACCAGGTAGGAGCCATAGTGAACCCAGCTAACTCTACCCTGTCACATAGAGGTGGTTTGGCCCAACAGATAGCTAAAAAGGGAAGGCCAGTCATAGCCCAAGAGTGTCAGGCCTACCTTGCCACTTATGGCCCCTTGCATCCAGGAGACGCTATGTCCACCCAAAGAGGGAATTTGCCCTGTGATATGGTGTTACACGCCGCAGGCCCCGTATATGATTACAAGACACTCGAGCACTGCCGTACAGTATTGCAGACTGCTTTGCAGACAGAGCTCACCTATGCAGGACATGCTACAGGTGTGCTGATTCAGCTTCATGGAGACAAACAGAGATCTGTTGCTTATTACAGCGGCCGCCTGGATACGGTGGCAAGAGGAAGTTCCTCCTGTGTTTGGGCTGTGTTGTCTGTCCAGCTGTTGCTATACAAATCTTCAGAGATTGTTTTGAATTACCCACTGATGGTCCATACCCCACACGATGTACATAGAATCCTTAATCAAGTACAACCTGGCCACATGTCCATGGCTGGACAGCTGCGACTTCAGTGTGCTATTCTCTTGCCTATTAATGTGACTTTGAAAAGGTGCACTGTCCTGAACCCCGCTACTTTTCTCCTAGTTCCTATGGATCCAAAGGGGGGAGGAGTAGGTGACATGAGCAAGGATACTCTTTTTCTTTCTAGAATGGATCCAGAGGAACAAGATTAGGTTTCCAAACCACATGATTGTCTAGAATTGATGTCTCAGGAAACGGCTGGTCTCTAGTGTGCCTATTCTAATGCTGATTTTGAGCTTTTTGTAGATGGATCCCGTCACCAAGATGACCAAGGACGCTTCTGTACCAGATATGCTGTGGTCTCAGAACATGAGGTAATCAAGGCAGAGTCAATGCCAGCTCATATGTCTGCACAAGAAGCAGAGCTCAAGGCGCTCATAGAAGCGTGCAAACTAGCAGAAGGTAAGACTGTAAATATCTACACTGATTCCAGGTATGCTTTTGCCATTGCACACGATTATGGGCCTATCTGGAGAGCCAAGGCTTTCCTGACAGCAAATGGCCACCCCTTTAAACATGCTGAGGCAGTCCAGCAACTTATGAACGCACTACAGCTTCCCACCCAAGCAGGCATCATAAAGGTAAAGGCACATACCAAAGGCACTGATGGACGGACAAAGGGTAACGCACTGGCAGACCAGGCTGCCAAGAAAGCAGCAAGCACTCCTTTAGCCTCTGAAGTACATCACCTAGACACCCCACCATCTCCACTTGTGTTGAAAGACATCTTAGCCCGGTTACAAGAACAGGCAAGTAAAGAGGAGAAAAATAGGTGGCAAAAGATAGGGGCTTGCTCTGATACCGTCACTGGGCTATGGGGGAGGGGTGAGAAGGTCTGCCTACCACAGGTACTGTACCCAATGATGGCACAGGTTCTGCACGGGAATGTGCACCACTCGAAGACGGCCATGTGTGACACCCTACAGAAACAATGGATTGCCCCCGGGGTTTTCCACCTGCGCAGAAAGGCAGGTACAGAGCTGCATGATATGTGCCACACATAATCAGAGTAGGACAGTGAAAACCCCATCCAAACACACTCCCCGGCCCTTTACCCATTCCAGAGACTGCAGATTGATTATATTCAGTTACCCAGGGTAGGGACGTATGAGTATGTGTTGGTCTGCATTGATTTATTTTCAGGTTGGCCAGAAGCCTACCCAGTTGCCAAAGCTACGGCTAAGACAACGGTGAAGAAACTGATGGCTGAGATCATATGCAGGTATGGAGTTCCTGAAGTCATTGAAAGCGATCAGGGTTCCCATTTTACTGGAGAGATCATGTCAGAGGTAATAGCAGCACTGGGGGTAAGTCAAGCATTGCATACTTCATCCACAGAGCGGTGGAAAAGTGGAGAGACTAAATGGAACTCTTAAACTTAAAATCCAGAAGGCAATGGCAGAGACTGGTAAACCATGGACAGAATGCTTTCCTCTAGCTTTGTTTTCAGTAAGATATACCCCAACAGGAAGACAAGACTGTCACCGTATGAGATTCTGTTTGGCAGGAGCCCCAGTCTTGAGTGTTTCTTTCCACAACAGTTGCAACCCAAGTACCAGGACTTGACTAGCTATGTGCAGGCCTTACATGGACACCTTGCCAAAGTGCATTTAACTGTCTTCAGTTCTCTTCCAGACCCAGACAAGGTTCCTGGACACCATCCCTTTGTGCCAGGAGACCTGGTGTATGTGAAAAAGTTTGTGTGCAGAGATTGTTTCCAGCCAAGATTTGAAGGACCTCACACGGTGACCCTGGTTACCCCCCACTGCAGTAAAACTTGAAGGAAAGAGCACCTGGATCCACGCCTCATATTGTAAAAGAGACCGAACCAGTGTTTAGTCACAGTAGTGACTGAAGGGAAATGTTGCTGTTGTTTTTGATCCTGGAAATGGGGGCCATCCTCGCCCCTACCTCTTCGGCCCCTATTGTAAATAAGAATCCTGGTCCCACTATTCTCTGGGTAAACCTGACAGCCCCGGTGAATATCTGGCGATTTGATTTCTGTGATGTAGTCAAGTGCCCTGAGACTGGACGGGTGGTAGAGGGGATCATCCAGTTTTATATGTGTGTTACCAGAAATGACAACAATAATTGTTATTATTGGACAGATGCTGCCTGGAATACGGGAGATGATTGGGGATATAAACCTAGCGAAGCCATGTTCCCTAAGGATAGGACGGGTAGGAGTCTCCGTGAGAGAATGCATCTAACAGCCTTTCCGCAACCACTTAGGGGCTGTAAATGGGGTAGAAGTTGTCACCCCCTCCTCCTAAATCTTTAAAAGCCCCCAATCTGCTGATCTTCAGACGTATGTACTGGGAAGGCATTATAACTATGTATTTAGTAGTGGATATCATGGGAATTTAGGCCATATACAGCTCCAGGATATTAGCTTCAGACCAACCAAGGCCCCCGTTACTAGTACACCTAAAACAGGCCCAGGTGAGCGTTTGCAAAATGTAGTTAATGAAGTAATCCCCATTCCAGGTCTCAGTTGGCAAGAAGTTTCCTCCATAGAAACATAAACAGCCCCAAGGAAAAACTTATGGTTAGAATGGGTGAGATACAATGTAAGAGTCCAGAATATCTCTGTAGGATGTATTGCTTGTGCTGCTGCGAATACACATCTCTACACACATGCATTACTTTTTCCTGATGACAACACCACTGCCTGTGTCATGAATCTGTTGAAAGGTCTGAAGCCCACTGATTGCCCAGATTATGTCCCACTAATTCATGAGAGACCCAAACTAAAGGTTCCAGGAGGAGTAACCGTATTAGCTGACAATTACACCTGCTATAATTCCCACGACACCACAGGTACACCAGTAGGGATCTTCGAGACGGGTTTCTGCAAAGAGAATAGTTCTCTAGATACTGATTTGCTAATCAAACATACACATTATATGTATGACATTTATTGGTTATGTGGAGATGGTAAGCTCCGTCCTAGGTTGCCTAATGCCTGGATAGGCCAATGCACCCTTGTTAAACTAGCCATGCAGTTCAAGATTTTACCTTGGGATCCAAAGATACCTGATGAACCTGCCAGAAAGAGGAGAAGCATTGTTCAGCTCCACATGAGTTATGAAGAAGATCCACTAGTATATATTGATGCCATTGGAGTGCCAAGGGGGGTGCCTGACCAGTTTAAAGCCCAGAACCAGATTTATGCCGGCATTGCTTCTATAATCCCACGGTGTAGATTAATAAAAATGTTGAATGGATCAATTACATATATTACAGTGAACAAAGATTTGTCAATTATAGCTGTGATGCCTTTCAGGGTATAGTTGAGGATTTGGGCCCTAACACTTGTATGACCCGTGCTGCATCCCGACCTAAGAGAATTACACTGAATCCTGTCCAGACAAGATCACATGTAGTGATATAAGAAGCTGACACAGGATTGTGGTTGGTGGATAGCGGGGACATTAACTTTTGGGAGTAGGCTGACAGTAATCCTTTTGGGAAGGAGCTGTAGACCAGCATGTCATGTCACCCCCACCACCAGAGAACCAACCACATCAGGTAGGGTAAGACAGATACAGGAGTATTATCCCTGGAGGCCCTCTGACTAGCTAGCTATGTAAAAACAATTGGCTGACCCTGAGAACCAATGCTAAGAGATTTAGTTTAGGGACAGTGGGAGAACTCCATGTGAGGTTAGTGAAGGGTTCAGCTGCCTGGAGGCCTCTCACTAGGGGAGAGTTTCTGAGGTGTCTGGATGAAGAAATCCACCTCCCGTTTTCCCATCACATGGACAGTCTCGAAGGATTTTTCTTTAAGGGAAAAACTTAGTGTTTAGGGGGGATTGTCAAGGTGAAAATATATTTCTTTATATACTTTTGTACTTTTATATATCTTATACTGTAAAACAATAAGTTTTTCCTATCTGCTAGCTTGCGAATGTAACTGTATTTAAAGATGGCTGCCAGTGTTCACTTTCCATCTTAGTTTAGTGTCCGAAGGGTTAAGTTTCATTTCTTCCGAAATCGAAACTTAGGAATGTGAAGGAAGGAGGAAGCACCGGGAGACGTCCGAACGAATCAGAAAGCGACTGAGCACTAGACGTATACTGATTAAACCCCGCCTATTGCATTCCTTTTTAGTACTGTGTATTTTGAAATAAACGCAGTTGCTGTGACCGCTGCGGACATGTGTGGACGCACGGGCATTAACTGAGTTTGAACCAGCTACCTGTCTGACTCATTCTTATCCGGTACCAGATGCCTTTGCACACACACTTTAATTTGGAATGACTGGTGAATGAGGGCTATTGTCGTGACGACCCCGACAGAACCACAGGCACCACATATCTCTGCAACAATGACCTATGGAACACATTGTGAATGGCAAACGATGCTGGGAGGTCCAAACGAAATGACACAGGGTTGAGGATCTCCAAAATCTTATAAGGACTGATGAAACGAGGCTTGAACTTAGGAGAGGAAACCTTCATAGGAACATAACGAGAAGACAACCACACCAAATCCCCCACACGAAGTCGGGGACCCACACAGCGACGGCGGTTAGCAAAGCGCTGAGCCTTCTCTTGTGACAACGTCAAATTGTCCACCACGTGGTTCCAAATCTGCTGCAACCTATCCACCACAGAATCCACCCCAGGACAGTCAGAAGGCTCAACCTGACCTGAGGAAAAACGAGGATGAAAACCAGAATTGCAAAAAAAAGGCGAAATCAAAGTTGCAGAACTAGCCCGATTATTGAGGGCGAACTCGGCCAATGGCAAAAAAGTCACCCAATCATCCTGATCAGCAGAAACAAAACATCTCAGATAAGTTTCCAAGGTCTGATTAGTTCGTTCGGTTTGGCCATTCGTCTGAGGATGGAAGGCCGACGAAAAACATAATTCAATGCCCATCTTAGCACAAAAGGACCGCCAAAATCTGGACACAAACTGGGATCCTCTGTCAGACACAATGTTCTCAGGAATACCATGCAAACGAACCACATTCTGAAAAAACAGTGGAACCAAATCGGAGGAGGAAGGCAGCTTAGGCAAGGGCACCAAATGGACCATTTTAGAAAAACGATCACAAACCACCCAGATAACAGACATCCTCTGAGAGACTGGAAGATCCAAAATAAAATCCATGGAAATATGCGTCCAGGGCCTCTTCGGGACAGGCAAAGGCAAAAGCAATCCACTGGCACGAGAACAGCAAGGCTTGGCCCGAGCACAAATCCCACAGGACTGCACAAAGGAACGCACATCCCGCGACAAGGAAGGCCACCAAAAGGACCTAGCCACCAAATCCCTGGTACCAAAAATCCCAGGATGACCCGCCAACACCGAAGAATGAACCTCGGAAATGACTCTACTGGTCCATCTATCCGGGACAAACAGTCTCTCCGGTGGACAACGGTCAGGTCTATTGGCCTGAAATTCCTGCAGCACCCGTCGCAAATCAGGGGAGATGGCAGACAAAATCACCCCCTTTCTGAGGATACCAGCCGGTTCAGAAACTCCCGGAGAGTCAGGCACAAAGCTCCTAGAAAGGGCATCAGCCTTCACGTTCTTCGAACCCGGAAGGTATGAAACCACGAAATCGAAACGGGAGAAAAACAGCGACCAACGAGCCTGTCTAGGATTTAACCGTTTAGCAGACTCGAGATAAGTCAAATTCTTGTGATCCGTCAAGACCACCACACGATGTTTGGCTCCCTCAAGCCAATGTCGCCACTCTTCAAATGCCCACTTCATTGCCAACAACTCCCGATTACCAACATCATAATTCCGCTCGGCAGGCGAAAACTTTCTAGAAAAGAAAGCACATGGCCTCATCACAGAGCCATCAGAGCTTCTCTGTGACAAGACAGCCCCTGCTCCAATCTCAGAAGCATCAACCTCGACCTGGAAGGGAAGAGAGACATCCGGCTGACGCAAGACAGGAGCCAAAGAAAACCGACGTTTCAGCTCCTGAAAGGCCTCCACGGCCGCAGGAGACCAATTCGTCACATCAGAACCCTTCTTGGTCAAATCCGTCAAAGGCTTAACCACACTGGAAAAATTAGTGATGAAGCGACGGTAAAAATTAGCAAAACCCAAGAACTTCTGAAGACTCTTCACCGATGTAGGTTGAGTCCAGTCATAAATAGCCTGGACCTTGACTGGATCCATCTCCATGGTAGAAGGAGAAAAAATAAAGCCCAAAAAGGAAACCTTCTGGACTCCGAAGAGACATTTAGAGCCCTTCACAAACAAGGCATTGGCTCGCAGGACCTGAAATACCATCCTGACCTGCTTCACATGAGATTCCCAATCATCAGAAAAGACCAAAATATCATCCAGGTACACAATCATAAATCTATCCAGATACTCTCGGAAGATGTCGTGCATGAAGGACTGGAACACAGAAGGGGCATTAGAAAGCCCAAAAGGCATCATCAAGTACTCAAAATGGCCTTCGGGCGTATTAAAAGCTGTTTTCCATTCATCGCCCTGCTTTATATGCACAAGATTATACGCTCCACGAAAATCTATCTTGGTGAACCAACTGGCCCCCCTAATCCGAGCAAACAGATCGGACAACAGTGGCAAAGGATACTGAAATTTGACCGTGATTTTATTTAGAAGGCGATAATCTATACAGGGTCTCAGAGAACCATCCTTCTTGGCCACAAAAAAGAACCCCGCACCCAAATGGGATGAGGACGGGCGAATATGCCCCTTCTCCAAAGACTCCTTTATATAACTCCGCATAGCTGCATGTTCTGGTACAGATAAATTAAAAAGTCGTCCCTTAGGGAACTTACTACCAGGAATCAAATTTATAGCGCAATCACAATCCCTATGAGGAGGTAGGGCACTGGATTTGGGCTCATCAAATACATCCTGGTAGTCTGACAAAAATTCAGGGACTTCAGAAGGAGTAGAAGAAGCAATTGACACCAAAGGAGCATCGCCATGAATCCTGTTGTGAACTCTATTTTTGGGCTCCCTCTAGTGGTCACAAGAGGTACTGTGTAGTCTTGTCTTTCTGCAGGTTGCAGCATCAGCTGGTTCGTTATCCTGGTTGGTTTCCTATTTAGCCCACCTGGATACTCAGTTCCTGGCCTGCTATCAATGTATTCAGTGCTCTTCAGATTCCTTGTGTCTACCTTGCTCCCAGTCTCTCCAAGACAAGCTAAGTTTTTGTTTGATCATTTTTTGATTATCAGCGTTCATTATGTTTTTAGTCCAGCTCGCTAAAATGTGATTTCCTTGCTTGCTGGTTGCTCTAGGGGACTGAGTTTCTCCCCCCACACCGTTAGTTGGTGTGGGGGTTCTTGAAATCTCAGAGTGGATATTTTGTAAGGGTTTTTTACTGACCGCATAGATTCCCTTTTCTATTTTCTGCTATCTAGTATTAGTGGGCCTCATTTGCTGAATCTGCTTTCACCCCTGTGTATGTGCCTTCCTCTTACCTCACCGTTATTATTTGTTGGGGGCTTCTATATCTTTGGGGATTATTTCTCTGGAGGCAAGAGAGGTCTTTCTTTCTCTCTAGGGGTAGTTAGTTCCTCAGTCTGGCTCGAAACGTCTAGGATTTTTAGGCACGTTCACCGGCTACTTCTAGTGTGTTTGGATAGGTTCAGATTTGCGGTCAGTCCAGTTTGCCACCTCCCTAGAGCTTGTCCTATGTTTGTTACTTAGCTGGAGTAATTTGTGATCCTCAACCACTAAGGATCATAACAGTATAGCAGGCCAAAAAGTGTTTAATGCATCGCAGAAGTGGGATAAAAAGAAGACCTGAGTACATTTTTTTTTTTCCTCCCGCTTTTCCTTTGCTGCAGTCTGTTTAGCTTCTTTCATCCCCTTGAACTCTGGGTGGTTTTGAGCTCAGCTGCAGACATGAATGTTCAGACTCTGACTTCTAGTGTGGATCATCTTACTGCACGGGTGCAAAGTATTCAGGATTTTGTTATTCATAGCCCTATGTCAGAACCAAAGATACCCATTCCTGAGTTGTTTTCTGGAGATAGATCTAGGTTCCTAAATTTTAAAAATAATTGTAAGTTATTTCTATCTCTGAGACCTCGTTCCTCTGGTGATTCCGCTCAGCAAGTTAAAATTGTTATCTCCTTGTTGCGTGGCGACCCTTAAGATTGGGCCTTCTCTCTGGCGCCAGGAGATCCTGCATTGCTTAATGTAGATGCATTTTTTCTGGCTCTTGGACTGCTTTATGAGGAGCCTAATCTTGAGAATCAGGCAGAAAAAGCATTGCTGGCTATCTCTCAAGGTCAGGATGAAGCAGAGGTGTATTGTCAAAAATTTCGGAAATGGTCGGTGCTTACTCAATGGAATGAGTGTGCCCTGGCTGCAAATTTCAGAGAAGGTCTTTCTGAGGCCGTTAAGAATGTTATGGTGGGGTTTCCCACCCCTACAAGTCTGAGTGATTCTATGGCTTTAGCCATTCAGGTTGATCGGCGTTTGCGGGAGCGCAAATCTGCTCATCCTTTGGCGGTATTTTCTGAACAGAGACCTGAGTCTATGCAATGTGACCGAACTCTGACCAGAATTGAGCGACAAAGTCATAGACGTAAAAATGGGTTGTGCTTTTACTGTGGTGATTCTACTCATGTTTTCTCAGCATGCTCTAAGCGCTTAAAAAAAATCGCTAAACCTGTCACCATTGGTACTATACAGCCTAAATTTATTTTGTCTGTTACTTTGATTTGTTCTTTGTCGTCCTACCCGGTTATGGCTTTTGTGGATTCGGGTGCTGCCCTGAATCTGATGGATTTGTCGTTTGCCAGGCGCTGTGGTTTTGTCCTGGAGCCTTTGGAATTTCCTATTCCTCTGAGGGGAATTGATGCTACGCCATTGGCTGAGAATAAGCCTCAGTATTGGACGCAAATGACCATGTGCATGACTCCCGTACATCAGGAGGTGATTCGCTTTCTTGTTCTGCATAATTTGCATGATGTTGTCGTTTTGGGTCTGCCATGGCTGCAAGCTCATAATCCAGTTTTAGATTGGAAAGCTATGTCTGTGTCAAGTTGGGGTTGTCAGGGAATTCATGGCGATACTCCGTTGGTGTCTATTGCTTCTTACACTCCTTCTGAGGTCCCTGAGTTTTTGTCTGACTACCGGGATGTATTTGATGAGCCCAGGTCCAGTGCCCTGCCCCCTCATAGGGATTGTGACTGTGCTATAAATTTAATTCCTGGTAGTAAATTCCCTAAGGGACGACTTTTTAATTTGTCTATACCAGAGCATGCCGTGATGCGGAGTTAATTAAAGGAGTCTTTAGAGAAGGGACATATTCGCCCATCCTCTTCCCCTCTTGGTGCAGGATTTTTTTTTGTGGCCAAGAAGGACGGTTCTTTGAGACCTTGTATAGATTATCGTCTTCTGAATAAAATCACAGTCAAATTTCAGTATCCTTTGCCACTATTGTCTGATTTGTTTGCTCGGATTAAGGGTGCCAGTTGGTTCACCAAGATAGATCTCCGTGGTGCGTATAACCTTGTGCGCATTAAGCAGGGAGATGAATGGAAAACAGCATTTAATACGCCCGAAGGCCATTTTGAGTACTTAGTGATGCCTTTTGGACTCTCTAATGCTCCTTCTGTGTTTCAGTCCTTCATGCATGACATCTTCCGAGAATATCTGGATAAATTTATGATTGTTTATCTGGATGACATTTTGGTCTTTTCTGATGATTGGGAGTCCCATGTGAAGCAGGTCAGGATGGTGTTTCAGGTCCTGCGTGCTAATGCTTTATTTGTGAAGAGCTCAAAATGCCTCTTCGGAGTACAGAAGGTCTCCTTTTTGGGTTTTATTTTTTCTCCTTCTACTGTGGAGATGGACCCAGTCAAGGTCCAGGCTATTCATGACTGGACTCAGCCCACGCCTGTTAAGAGTCTTCAGAAGTTCTTGGGTTTTGCTAATTTTTACCATCGTTTCATCGCTAATTTTTCTAGCGTGGTTAAACCTTTGACGGATTTGACCAAGAAGGGTTCTGATGTGACTAATTGGTCTCCTGCGGCCGTGGAGGCCTTTTGGGAGCTGAAGCACCGGTTTTCTTCAGCTCCAGTCTTGTGTCAGCCAGATGTCTCTCTCCCCTTCCAGGTCGAGGTTGATGCTTCTGAGATTGGAGCAGGGGCTGTTTTGTCGCAGAGAAGCTCTGAGGGCTCTGTGATGAAGCCATGTGCTTTCTTTTCAAGAAAGTTTTCGCCTGCCGAGCGGAATTATGATGTTGGTAATCGGGAGTTGTTGGCTATGAAGTGGGCATTTGAGGAGTGGCGACATTGGCTCGAAGGAGCTAAACATCGTGTGGTGGTCTTGACTGATCACAAAAATCTGATTTACCTTGAATCTGCAAAGCGGCTGAATCCTAAACAGGCTCGTTGGTCATTGTTTTTCTCCCGTTTCAACTTCGTGGTCTCATACCTGCCTGGTTCGAAGAACGTGAAAGCTGATGCACTTTCTAGGAGTTTTGTGCCTGACTCTCCGGGAGTTTCTGAGCCGGCTGGTATTCTCAGAGAGGGAGTGATTTTGTCTGCCATTTCCCCAGATTTGCGACGGGTGCTGCAGAAATTTCAGGCGGAAAGACCTGACCGTTGTCCACCAGAGAGACTGTTTGTCCCGGATAGATGGACCAGCAGGTTTATTTCCGAGGTTCATTCTTCGGTGTTGGCGGGTCATCCTGGGATTTTTGGTACCAGAGATTTGGTGGCTAGGTCCTTCTGGTGGCCTTCCTTGTCGCGGGATGTGCATTCCTTTGTGCAGTCTTGTGGGATTTGTGCTCGGGCTAAGCCTTGCTGTTCTCGTGCCAGCGGTTTGCTTTTGCCTTTGCCTGTTCCGAAAAGGCCTTGGACGCACATTTCCATGGATTTTATTTCGGATCTTCCAGTATCTCAGAAAATGCCTGTCATCTGGGTGGTGTGTGATCGCTTTTCCAAGATGGTCCATTTGGTGCCCTTGCCTAAGTTGCCTTCTTCCTCTGATTTGGTTCCTCTATTTTTTCAGAATGTGGTTCGCTTGCACGGCATTCCTGAAAATATTGTGTCTGATAGAGGATCCCAGTTTGTGTCCAGGTTTTGGCGGACTTTTTGTGCTAAGATGGGCATTGATTTGTCTTTTTCGTCGGCCTTCCATCCTCAGACTAATGGCCAAACCGAGCGAACTAATCAGACGTTGGAAACTTATTTGAGATGTTTTGTTTCTGCTGATCAGGATGATTGGGTGACTTTTTTGCCTTTGGCCGAGTTTGCCCTTAATAATCGGGCTAGTTCTGCTACTTTGGTTTCGCCTTTTTTCTGCAATTCTGGTTTCCACCCTCGTTTTTCCTCGGGTCAGGTTGAGCCGTCTGACTGTCCTGGGGTGGATTCTGTGGTGGATAGGTTGCAGCAGATTTGGAACCATGGGGTGGACAATTTGAGGTTGTCACAGGAGAAGGCTCAGCGCTTTGCCAACCGCCGCCGCGGTGTGGGTCCCCGACTTCGTGTTGGGGATTTGGTGTGGCTGTCTTCTCGGTACGTTCCTATGAAGGTCTCCTCTCCTAAATTCAAGCCTCGCTTCATCAGTCCTTATAAGATCTTGGAAATCCTTAACCCGGTGTCTTTTCGTTTGGATCTCCCAGCATCGTTTGCCATTCATAATGTGTTCCATAGGTCTTTGTTGCGGAGGTATGTGGTACCTGTGGTTCCTTCTGTTGAGCCTCCTGCTCCGTTGCTGGTCGAGGGCAAATTGGAGTACGTGGTGGAGAAGATTTGGGATTCTCGTATCTCTAGACGGAGGTTTCAGTATTTGGTTAAGTGGAAGGGCTATGGTCAGGAGGATAATTCCTGGGTTGTCGCCTCTGATGTTCATGCGGCTGATTTAGTTCGTGCCTTCCACGTGGCTCATCCTGATCGCCCTGGGGGTCTTGATGAGGGTTCGGTGACCCCTCCTGAAGGGGGGGGTACTGTTGTGGACTCTATTTTTGGGCTCCCTCTAGTGGTCACAAGCGGTACTGTGTAGTGTTGTCTTTCTGCAGGTTGCAGCATCAGCTGGTTCGTTATCCTGGTTGGTTTCCTATTTAGCCCACCTGGATACTCAGTTCCTGGCCTGCTATCAATGTATTCAGTGCTCTTCAGATTCCTTGTGTCTACCTTGCTCCCAGTCTCTCCAAGACAAGCTAAGTTTTTGTTTGATCATTTTTTGATTATCAGCGTTCATTATGTTTTTAGTCCAGCTCGCTAAAATGTGATTTCCTCGCTTGCTGGTTGCTCTAGGGGACTGAGTTTCTCCCCCCACACCGTTAGTTGGTGTGGAGGTTCTTGAAATCTCAGAGTGGATATTTTGTAAGGGTTTTTTACTGACAGCATAGATTCCCTTTTCTATTTTCTGCTATCTAGTATTAGTGGGCCTCATTTGCTGAATCTGCTTTCACCCCTGTGTATGTGCCTTCCTCTTACCTCACCGTTATTATTTGTTGGGGGCTTCTATATCTTTGGGGATTATTTCTCTGGAGGCAAGAGAGGTCTTTCTTTCTCTCTAGGGGTAGTTAGTTCCTCAGGCTGGCTCGAGACGTCTAGGATTTTTAGGCACGTTCACCGGCTACTTCTAGTGTGTTTGAATAGGTTCAGATTTGCGGTCAGTCCAGTTTGCCACCTCCCTAGAGCTTGTCCTATGTTTGTTACTTAGCTGGAGTAATTTGTGATCCTCAACCACTAAGGATCATAACAGAATCCCCTGGCAACCCCAACTTGACACAGACATTGCTTTCCAAACCAGGACTGGATTATGAGCCTGCAGCCATGGCAGGCCCAACACGACAACGTCATGCAAATTATGCAACACAAGAAAGCGAATCACCTCCTGATGTGCAGGAGTCGTACACATGGTCACTTGAGTCCAGTACTGAGGTTTATTCTTGGCCAATGGCGTAGCATCAATTCCCTCTAGTGGAATAGCGAACTGCAAAGGCTCCAAGATAAAACCACAGCGCCTGGCAAAAGACAAATCCATCAAATTCAGAGCAGCACCTGAATCCACAAAAGCCATAACTGAGTAGGATGACAGAGAGCAAATCAAAGTAACAGACAAAATGAATTTAGGCTGTACAGTACCAATGGGGACAGACTTAGCGGAGCTTTTTGTGCGCTTAGAACAATCTGAGATAACATAAGCAGAATCACCACAGTAAATCACAACCCATTCTGTCGTCTGTGATTTTGCCATTCAATTCTGGTCAGAATCCTGTCACATTGCATAGACTCAGGCTTCTGCTCAGAAAATACCGCCAGATGGTGCACAGGTTTGCGCTCCCGCAAACGCCGATCAATCTGAATGGCCAAAGACATTGACTCATCCAGACCCGCAGGCGTGGGGAACCCCACCATAACATCCTTAAGGGCTTCAGAAAGACCCTTTCTGAAAATCGCTGCCAGGGCACACTCATTCCATTGAGTGAGCACAGACCATTTCCTAAACTTCTGACAGTAAACCTCTGCTTCATCCTGCCCCTGGGAGAGAGCCAGCAAAACCTATTCTGCTTGGTCTACTAGATTTGGTTCCTCATAAAGCAATCTGTTGTCTAGGAGTTTTGAGCCTGATTCGCCTGGTAACTCTGAGCCCACAGGTATCCTTAAGGATGGAGTGGTATTGTCAGCCGTTTCTCCAGACCTGCGGCGGGCCTTGCAGGAGTTTCAGGCGGATAGACCTGATCGTTGCCCACCTGATAAACTGTTTGTTCCTGATGATTGGACCAGTAGAGTCATCTCTGAGGTTCATTCTTCTGCGTTGGCAGGTCATCCTGGCATTTTTGGTACCAGGGATTTGGTGGCAAGGTCCTTCTGGTGGCCTTCCCTGTCACGAGATGTGCGAGGCTTTGTGCAGTCTTGTGACGTTTGTGCTCGGGCCAAGCCTTGTTGTTCTCGGGCTAGTGGATTATTGTTGCCCTTGCCTATTCCTAAGAGGCCTTGGACGCACATCTCGATGGATTTTATTTCAGATCTGCCTGTTTCTCAGAAGATGTCTGTCATCTGGGTGGTGTGTGACCGTTTTTCTAAGATGGTCCATTTGGTTCCTCTGCCCAAGTTGCCTTCTTCTTCCGAGTTGGTTCCTCTGTTTTTTCAAAATGTTGTTCGTTTGCATGGTATTCCTGAGAATATCGTTTCTGACAGAGGGACCCAATTCGTGTCTAGATTTTGGCGGGCATTCTGTGCTAGGATGGGCATAGATTTATCTTTTTCGTCCGCTTTCCATCCTCAGACTAATGGCCAGACCGAGCGGATTAATCAGACCCTGGAGACATATCTGAGGTGTTTTGTGTCTGCTGACCAGGATGATTGGGTTGCTTTTTTGCCATTGGCGGAGTTCGCTCTCAATAATCGGGCCAGCTCTGCCACTTTGGTGTCCCCGTTTTTCTGTAATTCGGGGTTTCATCCTCGATTTTCCTCTGGTCAGGTGGAATCTTCGGATTGTCCTGGAGTGGATGCTGTGGTGGAGAGATTGCATCAGATCTGGGGGCAGGTGGTGGACAATTTGAGGTTGTCCCAGGAGAAGACTCAGCTTTTTGCCAACCGCCACCGTCGTGTTGGTCCTCGGCTTTGTGTTGGGGATTTGGTGTGGTTGTCTTCTCGTTTTGTCCCTATGAGGGTCTCTTCTCCTAAGTTTAAGCCTCGGTTCATCGGCCCGTATAAGATATTGGAGATTCTTAACCCTGTTTCCTTCCGTTTGGACCTCCCTGCATCCTTTTCTATTCATAACGTTTTTCATCGGTCATTATTGCGCAGGTATGAGGTACCGGTTGTGCCTTCCGTTGAGCCTCCTGCTCCGGTGTTGGTTGAGGGTGAGTTGGAGTACGTTGTGGAGAAAATCTTAGACTCTCGTGTTTCCAGACGGAGACTCCAGTATCTGGTCAAGTGGAAGGGATACGGCCAGGAGGATAATTCTTGGGTGAATGCATCTGATGTTCATGCCTCTGATCTGGTTCGTGCCTTTCATAGGGCCCATCCTGATCGCCCTGGTGGTTCTGGTGAGGGTTCGGTGCCCCCTCCTTGAGGGGGGGGTACTGTTGTGAATTTGGATTCTGGGCTCCCCCGGTGGCTACTGGTGGAATTGAACTGGTGTCTTCATCTTCTCTGTTCACCTGTTCCCATCAAGATGTGGGAGTCGCTATATAACCTTGCTGCTCTGTTAGTTGCTTGCCGGTCAACAATGTTATCAGAAGCCTCTCTGTGCTTGTTCCTGCTCCTAGACAACTACTAGATAAGTTGGACTCTTGTCCATGTTTGTTTTTGCATTTTTGTTCCAGTTCACAGCTGTAGTTTCGTTACTGTGTCTGGAAAGCTCTTGTGAACAGGAATTGCCACTCTGGTGTTATGAGTTAATGCCAGAGTTTTAAAGTAATTTCTGGATGGTATTTTGATAGGGTTTTCAGCTGACCATGAAAGTGTCCTTTCTGTCTTCTGCTATGTAGTAAGTGGACCTCAAATTTGCTAAACCTATTTTCATACTACGTTTGTTATTTCATCTTAACTCACCGCCAATACATGTGGGGGGCCTCTGTCTCCTTTCGGGGTATTTCTCTAGAGGTGAGCTAGGACTAATATTTTTCTCTGCTAGCTTTATTTAGTCCTCCGGCTGGTGCTGGGCATCTAGAATCAACGTAGGCATGCTACCCGGCCACTGCTAGTTGTGCGTTAGGTTTAGTTCATGGTCAGCTTAGTTCCCATCTTCCAAGAGCTAGTTTCTATATATGCTGATGCTATGTTCTCTTGCCATTGAGTCCATGACAATGGCTATTCAGATCGATAGGCGTTTGCGGGAGCGCAAACCAGTGCACCATCTGGCGGTGGCCACTGAGAAGTCGCCAGAGAGTATGCAGTGTGATAGAATCCTGTCCCGAAGCGAGCGGCAGAATTTTAGACGGAAAAATGGGTTGTGTTTCTATTGTGGTGATTCTACTCATGTTATATCAGCATGCTCTAAGCGCACTAAAAAGCTTGATAAATCTGTTTCCATTTGCACCTTACCGTCTAAGTTTATTCTATCTGTGACCCTGATTTGCTCTTTGTCATCTATTACCACGGACGCCTATGTCGACTCTGGCGCCGCTTTGAGTCTTATGGATTGGTCCTTTGCCAAACGCTGTGGGTATGATTTAGAGCCTTTGGAGACTTCTATTCCTCTGAAGGGGATTGACTCCACCCCATTGGCTAATAATAAACCACAATACTGGACACAAGTAACTATGCGTATTAATCCGGATCACCAGGAGATTATTCGCTTTCTGGTGTTGTATAATCTACATGATGATTTGGTGCTAGGATTGCCTTGGCTGCAATCTCACAACCCAGTCCTCGACTGGAGAGCTATGTCTGTGTTGAGCTGGGGATGTAAGGGGACTCATGGGGATGTACCTGTGGTTTCCATTTCATCATCTATTCCCTCTGAAATTCCTGAGTTCCTGTCTGACTATTGTGACGTCTTTGAAGAATCCAAGCTTGGTTCGTTACCTCCGCACCGAGAGTGCGATTGTGCCATAGATTTAATCCCGGGTAGTAAATACCCAAAGGGTCGTTTATTTAATTTGTCTGTGCCTGAACATGCTGCTATGCGAGAATATATAAAGGAGTCCTTGGAAAAGGGACATATTCGTCCATCGTCATCTCCCTTAGGAGCCGGTTTTTTCTTTGTGTCAAAAAAAGACGGCTCTTTGAGACCATGTATTGATTATCGGCTTTTGAATAAGATCACTGTTAAATATCAATACCCATTGCCGTTGCTGACTGATTTGTTTGCTCGCATAAAGGGGGCCAAGTGGTTCTCTAAGATTGACCTTCGTGGGGCGTATAATTTGGTGCGAATCAGGCAGGGGGATGAGTGGAAAACCGCATTTAATACGCCCGAGGGCCACTTTGAGTATTTAGTGATGCCTTTTGGTCTTTCAAATGCTCCGTCAGTTTTCCAGTCCTTTATGCATGATATTTTTCGCGATTATTTGGATAAATTTATGATTGTGTATCTGGATGATATTCTGATTTTTTCGGATGACTGGGACTCTCATGTCCAGCAAGTCAGGAGGGTTTTTCAGGTTTTGCGGTCTAATTCTTTGTGTGTGAAGGGTTCTAAGTGTGTTTTTGGGGTACAGAGGATTTCCTTTTTGGGATATATTTTTTCCCCCTCTTCCATTGAAATGGATCCTGTCAAGGTTCAAGCTATTTGTGATTGGACGCAGCCCTCTTCTCTTAAGAGTCTTCAGAAATTTTTGGGCTTTGCTAACTTTTATCGTCGATTTATTGCTGGTTTTTCGGATATTGCTAAGCCATTGACCGATTTGACTAAGAAGGGTGCTGATGTTGCTGATTGGTCCCCTGATGCTGTGGAGGCCTTTCGGGAGCTTAAGCGCCGTTTTTCCTCTGCCCCTGTGTTGCGTCAGCCTGATGTTGCTCTACCTTTTCAGGTTGAGGTCGACGCTTCTGAGATCGGAGCTGGGGCAGTGTTGTCGCAGAAAAGTTCTGTCTGCTCCGTGATGAGGCCTTGTGCCTTCTTTTCCCGTAAATTTTCGCCCGCTGAGCGGAATTATGATGTTGGGAATCGGGAGCTTTTGGCCATGAAGTGGGCTTTTGAGGAGTGGCGCCATTGGCTTGAGGGGGCCAGACATCAGGTGGTGGTATTGACTGACCACAAAAATTTGATTTATCTTGAGACCGCCAGGCGCCTGAATCCTAGACAGGCGCGCTGGTCATTATTTTTCTCTCGGTTTAATTTTGTGGTGTCATACCTACCGGGTTCTAAGAATGTTAAGGCGGATGCCCTTTCTAGGAGTTTTGAGCCTGATTCGCCTGGTAACTCTGAGCCCACAGGTATCCTTAAGGATGGAGTGGTATTGTCAGCCGTTTCTCCAGACCTGCGGCGGGCCTTGCAGGAGTTTCAGGCGGATAGACCTGATCGTTGCCCACCTGATAAACTGTTTGTTCCTGATGATTGGACCAGTAGAGTCATCTCTGAGGTTCATTCTTCTGCGTTGGCAGGTCATCCTGGCATTTTTGGTACCAGGGATTTGGTGGCAAGGTCCTTCTGGTGGCCTTCCCTGTCACGAGATGTGCGAGGCTTTGTGCAGTCTTGTGACGTTTGTGCTCGGGCCAAGCCTTGTTGTTCTCGGGCTAGTGGATTATTGTTGCCCTTGCCTATTCCTAAGAGGCCTTGGACGCACATCTCGATGGATTTTATTTCAGATCTGCCTGTTTCTCAGAAGATGTCTGTCATCTGGGTGGTGTGTGACCGTTTTTCTAAGATGGTCCATTTGGTTCCTCTGCCCAAGTTGCCTTCTTCTTCCGAGTTGGTTCCTCTGTTTTTTCAAAATGTTGTTTGTTTGCATGGTATTCCTGAGAATATCGTTTCTGACAGAGGGACCCAATTCGTGTCTAGATTTTGGCGGGCATTCTGTGCTAGGATGGGCATAGATTTATCTTTTTCGTCCGCTTTCCATCCTCAGACTAATGGCCAGACCGAGCGGATTAATCAGACCCTGGAGACATATCTGAGGTGTTTTGTGTCTGCTGACCAGGATGATTGGGTTGCTTTTTTGCCATTGGCGGAGTTCGCTCTCAATAATCGGGCCAGCTCTGCCACTTTGGTGTCCCCGTTTTTCTGTAATTCGGGGTTTCATCCTCGATTTTCCTCTGGTCAGGTGGAATCTTCGGATTGTCCTGGAGTGGATGCTGTGGTGGAGAGATTGCATCAGATCTGGGGGCAGGTGGTGGACAATTTGAGGTTGTCCCAGGAGAAGACTCAGCTTTTTGCCAACCGCCACCGTCGTGTTGGTCCTCGGCTTTGTGTTGGGGATTTGGTGTGGTTGTCTTCTCGTTTTGTCCCTATGAGGGTCTCTTCTCCTAAGTTTAAGCCTCGGTTCATCGGCCCGTATAAGATATTGGAGATTCTTAACCCTGTTTCCTTCCGTTTGGACCTCCCTGCATCCTTTTCTATTCATAACGTTTTTCATCGGTCATTATTGCGCAGGTATGAGGTACCGGTTGTGCCTTCCGTTGAGCCTCCTGCTCCGGTGTTGGTTGAGGGTGAGTTGGAGTACGTTGTGGAGAAAATCTTAGACTCTCGTGTTTCCAGACGGAGACTCCAGTATCTGGTCAAGTGGAAGGGATACGGCCAGGAGGATAATTCTTGGGTGAATGCATCTGATGTTCATGCCTCTGATCTGGTTCGTGCCTTTCATAGGGCCCATCCTGATCGCCCTGGTGGTTCTGGTGAGGGTTCGGTGCCCCCTCCTTGAGGGGGGGGTACTGTTGTGAATTTGGATTCTGGGCTCCCCCGGTGGCTACTGGTGGAATTGAACTGGTGTCTTCATCTTCTCTGTTCACCTGTTCCCATCAAGATGTGGGAGTCGCTATATAACCTTGCTGCTCTGTTAGTTGCTTGCCGGTCAACAATGTTATCAGAAGCCTCTCTGTGCTTGTTCCTGCTCCTAGACAACTACTAGATAAGTTGGACTCTTGTCCATGTTTGTTTTTGCATTTTTGTTCCAGTTCACAGCTGTAGTTTCGTTACTGTGTCTGGAAAGCTCTTGTGAACAGGAATTGCCACTCTGGTGTTATGAGTTAATGCCAGAGTTTTAAAATAATTTCTGGATGGTATTTTGATAGGGTTTTCAGCTGACCATGAAAGTGTCCTTTCTGTCTTCTGCTATGTAGTAAGTGGACCTCAAATTTGCTAAACCTATTTTCATACTACGTTTGTTATTTCATCTTAACTCACCGCCAATACATGTGGGGGGCCTCTGTCTCCTTTCGGGGTATTTCTCTAGAGGTGAGCTAGGACTAATATTTTTCTCTGCTAGCTTTATTTAGTCCTCCGGCTGGTGCTGGGCATCTAGAATCAACGTAGGCATGCTACCCGGCCACTGCTAGTTGTGCGTTAGGTTTAGTTCATGGTCAGCTTAGTTCCCATCTTCCAAGAGCTAGTTTCTATATATGCTGATGCTATGTTCTCTTGCCATTGAGAACATGACAGCAATCCAAGCACCAGAAAAAACGCATCCACATTTAGCAATGCAGGATCTCCTGGCGCCAGAGAGAATGCCCAATCTTGAGGGTCACCATGTAACAAAGAAATAATAATTTTAACTTGCTGAACAGGATCACCAGAGGAACGAGGTCTCAGAGAAAGGAATAATTTGCAATTATTTTTGAAGTTCAAAAACCTAGATCTGTCTCCGGAGAACAGCTCAGGAATTGGTATTTTAGGATCAGACATAGGGCTGTGGATTACATAATCCTGAATGCTTTGTACCCTTGCAGTGAGATGATCCACGCTAGAAGACAGACTCTGAATGTCCTTTAGCTGCAGCTGAATTCTGAACCACCCAGAGATTAAGGGGAGGAGAGAGGCTAGACACACTGCAGAGGAGAAAAAAAAATGAACTCAGGATTTCTCTTATCCCTCTTTTGCGATGCATTAACACTTTACAGGCCTGCTGTACTGTTATGATCCGGTGGTTAGGATCTCTAAACTGACCTGATAGGTAAACCTGAATATTAGGACAAGCTCTGGGGATGTGGGAACTATACTGACTGCAACCCTGATCCTATCCACACACACTAAAGGCACCCGTGGAGCGTTACCTAAAAACCTAGACGCCTCTTCACAGCCTGAGAAACTAGCTACCCCTAGAGAGAAAGCAAAGCCTCACTTGCCTCAGAGAAATAACCCCAAAGTTTAGACAGCCCCCCACACATAATAACGGTGAGTTAAGGGGAAAATACAAACGTAGGAATGAAAACAGGTTTTTAGCAAATGAGGCCCGCTAACACTAAATAGACAGAAGATAGCAAGGGATCTGTGCGGTCAGTACAAAATACTATCAAAAACTATCCACGCAGAAAATACAAGAACCCCCACACCGACTCACGATGTGAGGGGCACACTCTGCACCCCAGAGCTACCAGCAAGCGAAAAATCACATATAAGCAAGCTGGACTGAACTCATCATATACTGAGAAACATTTTCAAGGAAACAATGAGCAAAAGAACTAGCAAGACTTAGCTTCTCCAGAAGGAGACAGGTCACCAGGGAAATCCAGGAGAGATCAGAACCAGTACTGAATACAACGACAGCAGGCAACAAGTAAAGGTCCAGGTGAAGTTAAATAGGAACCAGCATAGCAGGAAATGAGGCAGCTGAGCCCTGCTACAGACCCGCAGTATCGCTAAAGGCCACCAGAGGGAGCCCAGACGGAATTCACAACACCCAGGCTCTATCCTAAAGGCTGGAAATCCTTTCCCTATATCCCGGGGGCTTTGCACCATCCTCCTCTAACTCCTCCCAACTGTTTAACCCTTTTGTAACCATTCTGTCTCTGAGCTAAAGCACATAGGTACAAATACATTTACATTATTAGAACATTAACCCCTTCACCCCCGGAGCTTTTTTTGTTTTTTCGTTTTGTTTTTTCGCTCCCCTTCTTACCAGAGCCATAACTTTTTTTATTTTTCCGTCAATATGGCCATTAGGAGGCTTATTTTTTGCGGGACGAGTTGTACTTTTGAACGATACCATTGGTTTTACCATGTCGTGTAACAGAAAATGGGGAAAAAAACCAAGTGCGATGAAATTGCAAAAAAAGTGCAATCCCACACTTGTTTTTTGTTTGGCTTTTCTGCTAGGTTCACTAAATGCTAAAACTGACCTGCCATTATGATTCTCCAGCTCATTACGAGTTAATATACACCAAATATGTTCTCTTTTATCTAAGTGGTGAAAAAAAAATCCAAAGTTTGCTAAAAAAAAAAAAAAATGCTGAATTTTCCGGTAACGGTAGCGTCTTCATTTTTCGTGATCTGGGGTTGGGTGATGGCGTATTTTTTGTGTGCCGAGCTGACGTTTTTAATGATATCATTTTGTTGCAGATGTGCTCTTTTGGTCGCCCGTTATTGCATTGTAATGCAATGCTGCAATGACCAGAAAATAGTAATTTTGGTGTTTTTTTCTCACTACGCCGTATTGGGCGATTCTGAACATGACGATACCAAATATGTGTGGGTTTGATTTTTTTTTCATTGATTTATTTTGATTGGGTGAAAGGGGGGTGATTTGAACTTTCTTTTTTTTATATTTTCTTTATATTTTTAAACACATTTTTTTTATTTTGGCATGCTTCAATAGCCTGCATGGGAGGCTAGAAGCATGCACTACTCGATCGCCTCTGCTACAGTACATAGAGGTGATGCACAGATCACCTCTATGCAGCAGAATTGCAGGCTTGCTATGAGCGTCGACCACAGGGTGGTGCTCATAGCAATCTGCCATCAACAACCATAGAGGTCTCGAGGAGACCTCTGGTTGTAATGGCAAAACACCGATGATCCCCGATCACGTGACGCGCGGCCGGCAGCACTTGTGAAATGCCGCTGTCAGAGTTTGACAGCGGCATTTAACTAGTTAATGGGCATGGGCAGATCGCGATTCCACTCGCACCCTTTGCGCGCACATGTCAGCTGTTGAAAATAGCTGACATGTCGCGGCTTTGAGGTGGGCTCGCCGGAGCCCACCTCAAAGTGGGGGATACTGCCAGCTGATGCACTATCCCATCAACTGGCAGAAAAGGGTTAAAATAACATCAGAAAACCGCACATTATATTATTAAAGCGTTAGGAAGCCGCACATGACACATGTACTCGGTATTCAGGAGAGAGGAGGCACTTGAGGGTCCCTGCCACCTCTTTACAGAGGGAACAGGGTGAGGTGAGTGATGCTTATTTTATTTTGCAATATCCGTAGCTGTAAGGAACCTTATACTGAGTGGTGGGTGGGTCATGGGACATCATAATGGGTGGCAGTGGATGATATACTGAGTGGAAAGTGGTCTGTTGGGTACATTATACTAAGTGGGGTGTGGGCTGTGATGGACACCATGCTGAGTAGGGTGAATGGTAGGCTGTGAGACCATTATACTGAGTGGTGGACTGGCATCAAGGGACATCATACTGAGTTGTGGGCTAGCATTGGGGCCACCATACTGAGTGGGGGCCGGGTATTGGTAATCATCATGCTGAGATGTAATCATACTGTGTAGGGGCCTGTGGGGGCCATGATACTGGGTGGGGGGCTGTGGGGGTATCACTTTGAAGAGGATGATAATACTGAGTGGGGGCTGTGGGAGCATCATAGTGAGGGGCTGTGGAACCATTATAGTAAAAGGCCATTATATTGTGTGGGGTGTTTTGGGGCAATTGCACTGTTCGTGAATATCATATTGATTGATGACTGTGGTGGCTATCATACTGACAAGTGTGGGGGTATTACACCTGTGTTTGTGGGTGGGGGTATTTTTTAGATAATCAAACTCTATAATGTCCATGAAAGAGGTTTCATTGGTGAGAACATTAAGAGGCTTCCAGAAGGGCATAATTACTGTGTATGTGCTGCAATACATGTCTCTCTCCCTGTTTATAAAGGTTGGAAGATATGGCACTGCCTACTCAGCTGAAAACATTTTTTAGAGGTGGGATGGGCCCATTTAAACCATTTGCTATGGAGCCCCATGAATTTTATATGCACCCCTCATCACAGGCATAATTACAAGGACTGGTAGCATCATTATACAGTAGATGACACAGGATCCATCATTCATAAGGAAATGTCACAGCTCACTTGCTGTGCCTCCCTTCACAATGACCACTGACCAGTTTAGAGAATGCTTAGAAAGCTCTCCGGCAGAAATCAGTGAGTCAGAGCTAGTCTATTGCTGTCTATGTCCATGTGACATCTGAAAAATGAGCTGTAAAGAATAGGAAGTATGAGTCTTAGGCTGCCGTCACACTAGCAGTATTTGGTCAGTATTTTACATCAGTATTTGTAAGCCAAAACCAGGAGTGGGTGATAAGTGCAGAAGTGGTGCATATGTTTCTATTATACTTCTCCTCTAATTGTTCCACTCCTGGTTTTGCCTTACAAATACTGATATAAAATACTGACCAAATACTGCTAGTGTGACGGCAGCCTAATAGATGGCTTAGTGGCCAGTTTGAAAATTTTAGCATTTCTAAAACAGATTATTTTGTCAATGCTGCAATAAAGGACCGTGACATAAAAATGAATAATAGTCAAAATGAACCACTATATTCATTAAAAACATTCCCCATGTTTTTACAGGAAATGTGACTTTGAAAAACATATTTTTCTCTTAAAAAGTGGTATTGCAAAAGACTGTCTATCTGCCCAGAACATAATAATTTCCTGCCACCTTTTGTTATCATAGCCATCTATGCAAGATCTGTATCAGTAACATAAGTCATTTGCAGTTCTAGGCTGTTACAGTCGGCAAAGTTTCTGCTTAGTAATCTCATTGACAGACATTTTTTTTTTACATAGAGTGATCTCTCAATCTGCCAGCTCTATAAAGTAGTGTTTCTCACTGGTTATAAGCCAAGTATTCAACCCCCCCATCCTAATTAAATAAATTATACCAAAGTACCCTCCAAGGCTCTGATCATTGATCATGAACTGTGCAATGGACAGCCTGCATATATGCTCTGGGGTCCGTTTATTACATTTTGAGAACCAAGGGCTGTAGCAATTAATGTTGTGAACATTCTGATATTGTGACATGCATAATATGACATATGAATAACTTGTAGATAACTCTCAACATAAAAGTAAAAGAGTTTTTTTCTGCTTTTTTAAGGTTTTTTTTATAGACCTGCAGCAGCGTGTCAAAAAAGAAACACAACATAACATATAACAATTTGCAAATTGGAAGACAACAGTTTCACATTTGCATTCTTCCACCGTAACTGGATGACAACTGCAATTGTAAATATTCTGCTGTATTCTGTAGTCAGTGAATTTCCTCCATTCTGTATTCTCTACATAGTGTAAATAAATTCCTATTTCCTAATTGATTTGCATGACCTGGTCCATCTGCCACGTCAATAATCTGCTTTCCCTAGGTGGGAGCATAGAGAACTTCCTCTTACCTGATGGCATACATGGCTCTTCTTTTGATTAGCTGGCCGACAATTACATCGCGCCAGGCAGGCTAATCAAAAGAAGAGACAAGGATTTATACAGGTAAGAGGCTGTTCCCAGTGTTCCCGGATGGAGGCTAAAGATTATTGATATGGTTGATAGACCTTGTCCTAGGAATTGATTTGCACTAACTCTACTATGAAGCAGTTAGGTGACCGGTTGCCAGTCCGAACTTCACGGTCCGCACACAGACTGTTAATGTCATATGTGTGAAACTGACCTATTATGGTAAGTAAGGAGAAATGGATTTGCTCATTTTCTTGCAAGTGTTAAAATAAAATAATGTAAAATTATGACAATATATGTTAAATGCACATACCTGTTTCAACTGTGATATACATTTTCTGAGTCACATTTATAGATCCGGAATAATGTTGTTTCACAACAAATTCAAAATTATAAAGAGATCCTGAGAGCAGATGGTTCACTTCATAAAACTTATCTTCTAGAAGCAAAATGTTACCAAAGTTGTTGGCATTGGAAACAAAAATATCTCCACTAAGCTTGCTCCAGTTGAATGATACTGAAGTAGTAGTCACAACAATGCCTATATCTTGTAACTGGATTGGGTCTTTGTAGAAAAGAAAGAAGAGTTGGTATAAAGTCAAAAACTTATATAAGAACATTTGTATTCAGCCGTACATATTGTCGTCAGCTTGGTTTAACCCCTTAATCCTTTAAATAGGACCTCACTGGATTTTTTAAATTTAAACTGAGTTTGTCCTTTAATGCCTCCAATCGCCGATATTCCACTGATTCTTTAACAGGTTTTATTTGTTTCTTTTTCTGTGCCCCTCCATTGTAAGGTTATGTTTCCTGATAATAAAGAGCACCCAATATGCTAATTTTCCAAATGGATGTAAGCCACAGAACTTCTCTTTGGGCATTTGCTTTATCCCCTCTATAATGCTTGCCAGTCAAAACACAACTGCGTAATAGAGGAGAAAAAGCAAACACCGACAGAGAAGGTCACAGCTGCAGCCTGGCTGAGCTCAATGTGTTCTCGTGAGAACATCATAGTCACTAGCTATCACTAGTGCATCATCTATAAATAAACCACAATAAAAGTGCAAGAAAATCTCTAAATCACACCTTCTTTATTAATTTAAAAATGTATAAATGACATAAGGGCTAAAAAAAAGTATAAATACTAGAAAAGAGGGAAAAATCACTGGTGGGCAATAAAGTGCAATATTGATAGTATCGCAAATGAGTGTCAAGTTATCAAGGAAAAGGTGACATTTTAAAAATATTTGTGAAAGTACCATACTGGGATACAGAAAACAAATAATTCATAATAAAAACAAGATTCTAAATACAGTAAAGGCAATAAGTAACTTACATTGTTATCAAAATACCTTGACGGTATGGCTATAGACTGGCAGGGCATTTTGTTAATAATGCAAGTTATTTTTGTCTTTAGCCAAACTGCAGGGCTATGACCTTTTTCTGGGTGTCTGCTTCTCCCACTCTATGAAGCAACCATGTTTTGATTGGTCAGAGTCAAAGAGAGGAAAAAGAAAACACCCACAAAAAAAGTTCTGTGTTGTACGCCCAGTTGGTTGAAGGGAATATTACCTTATTGGAGCACTATTTACTATGACAGGGCATAGCTTTGCAACAGAGGGGCACAAAAGAAAAGGAAAAACTGTTCCAGAATCAATGGAGGAGCACCAATTAGAGGAGGTACTTAGTTTATATTTAAAAAAAAGATCCAGAGAAATGTTCGCACAACTGTATAAAAATCAATCAGCACTTCAAAAAGTAGGACAATTTGTTTCTCACTTGTCATCCGTGCAATCCATTTTTTACAGTTTTAATCATTTACAAGACCATTTACAGTTTTCTGTGTTTCTATGCTACAGAATTGCAATGTATCTGTAAAAATAAGATGTTATACTGTGGCATTCGATTTTTTTCTCACACCCATAAACTCGAATGGGTGAGTCTAATCCAATTTCCAGAGCAAAAATTGTGCATGCTGCTATTTTTTTTTTCACATACAGATTCGGTCAGTGGAAAAAAATCTCCATCTGCACTGCTCTATAGAATAATATTGGTCTGAATGTGATTCTTTTTTTATGGATAGCACATAGACCAAAAATACGGTCGTGTGAATGAGACCTAAGGAACAGTTTATTTGGGGGTGCAGCGAGAAAATAATTTTTCACTTTTATTGTCATACAATATGGTACAGTTTCTGCTCATAATCTATTGGGTTCTATCTTGGTCTCGTGTTTTCATATTAATTTTTTTGTAAAAATGAAACATGGCCAAAAAAAAAGTTAAATCTGATACTGGGATTTCCCACTGAAGTAGTAGTTATATGTATAGACTAAAGGTACCGTCACACTAAAGGTACCTTCACACTAAGCGACGCTGCAGCGATATCGACAACTATGCCGATCGCTGCAGCGTCGCTGTTTGGTCGCTGGAGAGCTGTCACACAGACAACTCTCCAGCGACCAACGATGCCGAAGTCCACGGGTAACTAGGGTAAACATCGGGTTGCTAAGCGCAGGGCCGCGCTTAGTAACCCGATGTTTACCCTGGTTACCAGTGTAATGTAAAAAAACAAACAGTACATACTCACATTCGCGTCCCCCGGCATCCGCTTCCCTTCACTGTGTGAGTGCCGGCCCTAACAGCAGAGCGGTGACGTCACCGCTGTGCTCTGCTTTTACTTTACGGCCGGCACTCACAGTCAGTGCGGGAAGCGGACGGCGAGGGACGTGTGACAGACAGCAGAAGGTGAGTATGTATTGTTTGGTTTTTTTACTTTTACAATGGTAACCAGGGTAAATATCGGGTTACTAAGCGCGGCCCTGCGCTTAGTAACCTGATATTTACCCTGGTTACCACTGTAAAACATCGCTGGCATCGTTGCTTTGGCTGTCAAACATGACGATACACGCCGATCTGAGGACCAAATAAAGTTCTGAACTTTCAGCAACGACCAGCGATATCACAGCAGGATCCAGATCGCTGCTGCGTGTCAAACACAACGATATCGCAATCTTATCGTTGCTAAGTCGCTTAGAGTGAAGGTACCTTAAGCAACTTTGCAACGATAACGATAGCGATCCGTGATGTTGCAGCATCCTGGATAGCGATATCGTTGTGTTTGACACGCAGCAGCGATCTGGATCCTGCTGTGATATCGCTGGTCGTTGCTGAAAGTTCAGAACTTTATTTGGTCTTCAGATCGGCATGTATCGTCGTGTTTGACAGCCAAAGCAACGATGCCAGCGATGTTTTACAGTGGTAACCAGGGTAAATATCGGGTTACTAAGCACAGGGCCGCACTTAGTAACCCGATATTTACCCTGGTTACCATTGTAAAAGTAAAAAAAACAAACAATACATACTCACCTTCTGCTGTCTGTCACACGTCCCTCGCCGTCCGCTTCCCGCACTGACTGTGAGTGCCGGCCGTAAAGTAAAAGCAGAGCACAGCGGTGACGTCACCGCTCTGCTGTTAGGGCCGGCACTCACACAGTGCAGGGAAGCGGACGCCGGGGGATGCGAATGTGAGTATGTACTGTTTGTTTTTTTACATTACACTGGTAACCAGGGTAAACATCGGGTTACTAAGCGCGGCCCTGCGCTTAGCAACCCGATGTTTAACCTGGTTACCCAGGGACTACGGCATCGTTGGTCGCTAGAGAGCTGTCTGTTTGACAGCTCTCCAGTGACCAAACAGCGACGCTGCAGCGATCGGCATCGTTGTCGATATCGCTGCAGCGTCGCTTAGTGTGAAGGTACCTTAACTTTATGCCATTGCACTGTGCCCCTGGATCTCAGAGCATATATTTACTCAGTGTAAACATACCCACCAGCTTTCTTCACACTTGCTACATCTTTTTGGAAGTTTGTTGTACTTTTTCTGCAATGTTATTTTACATAGAAGCAATTCAAATAAAACATTTACTAAAACTTCATCTTTAAAAAAAAACATGATTAAAAGTACAGGTAGTTAGGTGTAGATTTTGAGGCATAATTTTAGAAACCAACGATACATTATCACTATGAGACCTCTTTGAGATGTCCATTGTTGTGAACTCTATTTTTGGGCTCCCTCTAGTGGTCACAAGCGGTACTGTGTAGTGTTGTCTTTCTGCAGGTTGGCAGCATCAGCTGGTTCGTTATCCTTGGTTAGGTTTCCTACTTAGCTCACCTGGATACTCAGTTCCTTGCCTGCTATCAATGTATTCAGTGCTCTTCAGATTCCTTGTGACTACCTTGCTCCCAGTCTCTCCAAGACAACTAAGTTTTTGTTTGTTCATTTTTGATTATCAGCATTCACCATGTTTCTTGTCCAGCTTGCTAAAATGTGATTTCCTCGCTTGCTGGTTGCTCTAGGGGACTGAGTTTCTCCACCCACACCCTGTTAGTTGGTGCGGGGGTTCTTGAAATCTCAGGGTGGATATTTTGTAAGGGTTTTTTACTGACCGCATAGACCCCTTTTCTATTCTCTGCTATCTAGTATTAGTGGGCCTCATTTGCTGAATCTGTTTTCACCCCTGTGTATGTGCCTTCCTCTTACCTCACCGTTATTATTTGTTGGGGGCTTCTATATCTTTGGGGATTATTTCTCTGGAGGCAAGTGAGGTCTTTCTTTCTCTCTAGGGGTAGTTAGTTCCTCAAGCTGGCTCGAGACGTCTAGGATTTTAGGTACGTTCACCGGCTACCTCTAGTGTGTTGGATAGGTTCAGATTTGCGGTCAGTCCAGTTTGCCACCTCCCTAGAGCTTGTCCTATGTTTGTTACTTAGCTGGAGTAATTTGTGATCCTCAACCACTAAGGATCATAATAGTATAGCAGGCCAAAAAGTGTTTAATGCATCGCAGAAGTGGGATAAAAAGAAGACCTGAGTACATTTTTTTTTTCCTCCCGCTTTTCCTTTGCTGCAGTCTGTTTAGCTTCTTTCATCCCCTTGAACTCTGGGTGGTTTTGAGCTCAGCTGCAGACATGAATGTTCAGACTCTGACTTCTAGTGTGGATCATCTTACTGCACGGGTGCAAAGTATTCAGGATTTTGTTATTCATAGCCCTATGTCAGAACCAAAGATACCCATTCCTGTTATGACCCCAATGGCAGAGGGTCTCAGGAATCAATACCAAGTCTGCAAACACAAAAAACCAGCTCATAGGGCAGTGGTAACTGGGCTGACCATATATCTAATCCTAGCACCACAAATAGAAGTAGCCGGGGAACGTGCCTACGTTGGTTCTAGACGTCTCGCGCCAGCCGGAGAACTAACTAACCCTAGAAGGGAAAAGAAAGACCTTTCTTGCCTCCAGAGAAAAGACCCCAAATGTTGGATACAAGCCCCCAACAAATAATAACGGTGAGGTAAGAGGAAAAGACAAACATAAGAATGAGCTAGGTATTTAGCAAAGAGAGGCCCACTAGCTAATAGCAGAATATAGTAAGATGACTTATATGGTCAGCAAAAACCCTATTAAAATATCCATGCTGGATATTCAAGAACCCCCGAACCGTCTAACGGCCGGGGGGAGAACACCAGCCCCCTAGAGCTTCCAGTAAGGTCAGAAATCACATTTAGTACAAGCTGGACAAAAATAGTAGCAAAGCAAGTAACTCAAAAAACAAAGAAGCAAGACTTAGCTTAATTTTGCAAGAGCCAGGACCAGCAGACAGGAGCAACAGAAGGATCTGATTACAACGATGCCAGGCACTGGACTAAGGATCCAGGAAGTTAATATAGCGACACCCCTGGACTAACGACCCAGGTGAGTGCCAAACAGAAAAAAGACAATCCCAGAGTCATACCACTAGTGACCACAAGAGGGAGCCAAAAAGTCTAATTCACAACAGTACCCCCCCCTTAAGGAGGGGTCACCGAACCCTCACCAAAACCACCAGGGTGATCAGGATGAGCAGCGTGAAAGGCACGAACTAAATGGGCCGCATGCACATCAGAGGCAACCACCCAGGAATTATCCTCCTGACCATAGCCCTTCCACTTGACCAGATACTGAAGCCTCCGCCTGGAGAGACGAGAATCCAAGATCTTCTCCACCACGTACTCCAACTCGCCCTCAACCAACACCGGAGCAGGAGGCTCAGCAGAAGGAACCACAGGTACAACGTACCGCCGCAACAAAGACCTATGGAACACGTTGTGAATGGCAAACGACACAGGAAGATCCAAGCGAAAGGACACAGGATTAAGGATTTCCAATATCTTGTAAGGACCGATTAAGTGAGGCTTAAATTTAGGAGAGGAGACCTTCATAGGAACAAATCGAGAAGACAGCCATACCAAATCCCCAACACGAAGTCGGGGACCCACACCGCGGCGGCGGTTGGCAAAACGCTGAGCCTTCTCTTGTGACAACTTCAAGTTGTCCACCACATGATTCCAGATCTGCTGCAACCTATCCACCACAGAATCTACCCCAGGACAGTCAGAAGGCTCCACATGTCCCGAGGAAAAACGAGGATGGAAACCAGAGTTGCAGAAAAATGGCGAAACCAATGTAGCGGAACTAGCCCGATTATTAAGGGCAAACTCAGCCAACGGCAAGAAGGTCACCCAATCATCCTGATCCGCAGAAACAAAACACCTCAAATAAGCCTCCAGAGTCTGATTAGTTCGCTCCGTTTGTCCATTAGTCTGAGGATGAAAGGCAGACGAAAACGACAACTCAATGCCCATCCTAGCACAAAAGGATCGCCAGAACCTGGAAACAAACTGGGAACCTCTGTCAGACACAATATTCTCAGGAATGCCGTGTAAACGAACCACATTCTGAAAGAACACAGGAACCAGATCGGAAGAGGAAGGCAGCTTAGGCAAAGGTACCAAATGGACCATCTTAGAAAAGCGATCACATACCACCCAGATGACAGACATGCCCTGAGACACCGGGAGATCTGAAATGAAATCCATGGAAATGTGTGTCCAAGGCCTCTTCGGGACAGGCAAGGGCAAGAGCAACCCGCTGGCACGCGAACAGCAAGGCTTAGCTCGAGCACAAGTCCCACAGGACTGCACAAACGACCGCACATCCCGTGACAAGGAAGGCCACCAAAAGGACCTTGCCACCAGATCTCTGGTGCCAAAAATTCCCGGATGCCCTGCCAACACCGAGGAATGAACCTCGGAAATGACTCTGCTGGTCCACTTATCAGGAACAAACAGTCTGTCAGGTGGACAAGAGTCAGGTCTACCAGCATGAAATCTCTGCAACACACGTCGCAAATCCGGAGAAATGGCTGACAAGATAACTCCCTCTTTAAGAATACCAACTGGTTCTGCGACTACCGGAGAGTCAGGCACAAAGCTCCTTGAAAGAGCATCAGCCTTCACATTCTTTGAACCTGGTAAATACAAGACCACAAAGTCAAAACGGGAGAAAAACAATGACCAGCGGGCCTGTCTAGGATTCAGGCATTTAGCAGACTCGAGATACATCAAATTCTTGTGATCAGTCAAGACCACCACACGATGCTTAGCACCCTCGAGCCAATGACGCCACTCCTCAAATGCCCACTTCATGGCCAACAACTCCCGATTGCCAACATCATAATTCCGCTCAGCAGGCGAAAACTTCCTCGAGAAAAAGGCACAAGGTCTCATCACAGAGCAACCAGGGCCTCTCTGCGACAAAACGGCCCCTGCCCCAATCTCAGAAGCATCCACTTCAACCTGAAAGGGAAGTGAGACATCAGGCTGGCACAAAACAGGCGCCGAAGTAAACCGGCGCTTCAACTCCTGGAAAGCCTCCACGGCTGCAGGAGCCCAGTTAGCAACATCAGAACCTTTCTTGGTCATATCAGTCAAAGGTTTAGCAATGCTAGAAAAATTAGCAATAAAACGACGGTAGAAGTTAGCAAAACCCAAGAACTTCTGAAGACTCTTAACTGACGTGGGATGAGTCCAATCATGAATAGCACGGACCTTGACTGGGTCCATCTCCACCGCAGAAGGGGAAAAAATAAACCCCAAAAAGGGAACCTTCTGTACTCCAAAGAGACACTTTGAGCCCTTAACAAATAAAGCATTCTCACGCAAAACCTGAAACACCATCCTGACCTGCTCTACATGCGAGTCCCAGTCATCAGAAAAAAACAGAATATCATCCAGATAAGCGATCATAAATTTATCCAGATACTTCCGGAAAATATCATGCATAAAGGACTGAAACACTGAAGGAGCATTAGAGAGCCCAAAAGGCATCACCAAGTACTCAAAATGACCTTCGGGCGTATTAAACGCGGTTTTCCATTCATCTCCTCGCTTAATGCGCACAAGGTTGTACGCACCACGAAGATCTATCTTGGTGAACCACTTGGCACCTTTAATTCGGGCAAACAAGTCTGACAACAGAGGCAAAGGATACTGAAATTTAACAGTGATTTTATTCAAAAGCCGATAGTCAATACAAGGTCTCAAAGATCCGTCCTTCTTGGCCACAAAAAAGAATCCCGCACCAAGAGGGGAAGAGGAAGGACGGATATGCCCCTTCTCCAGAGATTCCTTGATATACGAACGCATTGCGGTATGCTCAGGTACAGACAGATTAAATAGTCTTCCCTTAGGAAATTTGCTACCTGGAATCAAATCTATGGCACAGTCACAGTCCCTATGAGGAGGCAGAACACTGGACCTGGACTCGCTGAACACATCCTGATAATCAGACAAATACTCAGGAACTTCCGAAGGAGTAGAGGAAGCAATGGACACCGGTGGGGAATCACCATGAATACCCTGACAGCCCCAACTTGACACAGACATTGCCTTCCAATCCAAGACTGGATTATGAGTCTGTAACCATGGCAAACCCAAAACGACCAAATCATGCATTTTATGCAGAACAAGAAAACGAATCACCTCCCGATGTTCAGGAGTCATGCACATGGTTACCTGTGTCCAAAACTGCGGTTTATTTTCCGCCAATGGCGTAGCATCAATACCCCTCAGAGGGATAGGATTAACCAACGGCTCAAGAACAAAACCACAGCGCTTGGCAAATGACAGATCCATAAGACTCAGGGCAGCACCTGAATCCACAAACGCCATAACAGGGTAAGAGGACAATGAGCAAATTAAAGTCACAGACAAAATAAATTTAAGTTGCAAATTACCAATGGCGACAGGACTAACAACCCTTGTTAGGCGTTTAGAGCATGCTGATATAACATGTGTAGAATCACCACAGTAAAAACACAACCCATTCTGATGTCTATGATTTTTCCGCTCATTTCTGGTCTGAATTCTATCACATTGCATCAAATCAGGTGATTGTTTAGACAACACCACCAGAGGATTAGCGGTTTTGCGCTCCCGCAAACGCCGGTCAATTTGAATAGCCAGCGCCATGGAATCATTCAGACTTGTAGGAATGGAGAAACCCACCATCACATTCTTAATGGCTTCAGAAAGGCCATTTCTGAAGTTTGCGGCCAGAGCACACTCATTCCACTGAGTAAGCACGGACCATTTCCAAAATTTTGGGCAATACACTTCAGCTTCATCCTGGCCCTGAGAAATAGCCAGCAAGGCTTTTTCTGCCTGAACCTCAAGATTGGGTTTCTCGTAAAGCAATCCGAGCGCCAGAAAAAACGCATCAATATTTGCCAATGCCGGATCTCCTGGCGCTAGCGAGAAAGCCCAATCCTGAGGGTCGCCCCGTAAAAAAGAGATAACAATTTTAACTTGCTGAACTGAGTCTCCAGATGAACGGGGTCTCAGAGATAGAAACAATTTACAATTATCCCTGAAATTCCTAAACTTAAATCGGTCTCCAGAAAACAGTTCAGGAATAGGTATTTTAGGTTCAGACATAGGACTACTGGTAACAAAATCTTGTATGCTTTGCACACGAGCAGCAAGCTGGTCCACACTTGTAATCAAGGTCTGGACATTCATGTCTGCAGCAAGCTCAAGCCACTCAGAGGTAAAGGGGAGGAAGAGAGGAAAAAAAAAAAATTCAGAATTTCCTTTCTTATATCCCACTTCTGCAATGCATTAAACATTCAATGTCGTCCTGGCATACTGTTATGACCCCAATGGCAGAGGGTCTCAGGAATCAATACCAAGTCTGCAAACACAAAAAACCAGCTCATAGGGCAGTGGTAACTGGGCTGACCATATATCTAATCCTAGCACCACAAATAGAAGTAGCCGGGGAACGTGCCTACGTTGGTTCTAGACGTCTCGCGCCAGCCGGAGAACTAACTAACCCTAGAAGGGAAAAGAAAGACCTTTCTTGCCTCCAGAGAAAAGACCCCAAATGTTGGATACAAGCCCCCAACAAATAATAACGGTGAGGTAAGAGGAAAAGACAAACATAAGAATGAGCTAGGTATTTAGCAAAGAGAGGCCCACTAGCTAATAGCAGAATATAGTAAGATGACTTATATGGTCAGCAAAAACCCTATTAAAATATCCATGCTGGATATTCAAGAACCCCCGAACCGTCTAACGGCCGGGGGGAGAACACCAGCCCCCTAGAGCTTCCAGTAAGGTCAGAAATCACATTTAGTACAAGCTGGACAAAAATAGTAGCAAAGCAAGTAACTCAAAAAACAAAGAAGCAAGACTTAGCTTAATTTTGCAAGAGCCAGGACCAGCAGACAGGAGCAACAGAAGGATCTGATTACAACGATGCCAGGCACTGGACTAAGGATCCAGGAAGTTAATATAGCGACACCCCTGGACTAACGACCCAGGTGAGTGCCAAACAGAAAAAAGACAATCCCAGAGTCATACCACTAGTGACCACAAGAGGGAGCCAAAAAGTCTAATTCACAACACATTCCTGAGTTGTTTTCTGGAGATAGATCTAGGTTTCTAAATTTTAAGAATAATTGTAAGTTATTTTTATCTCTGAGACCTTGTTCCTCTGGTGATTCCGCTCAGCAAGTTAAAATTGTTATCTCCTTGTTGCGTGGCGACCCTCAAGATTGGGCTTTCTCTCTGGCGCCAGGAGATCCTGCATTGCTTAATGTAGATGCATTTGTTCTGGCTCTTGGACTGCTTTATGAGGAGCCTAATCTTGAGAATCAGGCAGAAAAAGCGTTGCTGGCTATCTCTCAAGGTCAGGATGAAGCAGAGGTGTATTGTCAAAAATTTCGGAAATGGTCGGTTCTTACTCAATGGAATGAGTGTGCCCTAGCTGCAAATTTCAGAGAAGGTCTTTCTGAGGCCGTTAAGAATGTTATGGTGGGGTTTCCCACCCCTACAAGTCTGAGTGATTCTATGGCTTTAGCCATTCAGGTTGATCGGCGTTTGCGGGAGCACAAATCTGCTCATCCTTTGGCGGTATTTTCTGAACAGAGACCTGAGTCTATGCAATGTGACCGAACTCTGACCAGAATTGAGCGACAAAGTCATAGACGTCAAAATGGGTTGTGCTTTTACTGTGGTGATTCTACTCATGTTATCTCAGCATGCTCTAAACGCTTAAAAAAAATTGCTAAACCTGTCACCATAGGTACTATACACACTAAAGTGATTCTGTCTGTTACTTTGATTTGTTCTTTGTCGTCCTACCCGGTTATGGCTTTTGTGGATTCGGGTGCTGCCCTGAATCTGATGGATTTGTCGTTTGCTAGGCGCTGTGGTTTTGTCCTGGAGCCTTTGGAATTTCCTATTCCTCTGAGGGGAATTGATGCTACGCCATTGGCTGAGAATAAGCCTCAGTATTGGACGCAAATGACCATGTGCATGACTCCCGTACATCAGGAGGTGATTCACTTTCTGGTTCTGCATAATTTGCATGATGTTGTTGTTTTGGGTCTGCCATGGCTGCAGGCTCATAATCCAGTTTTAGATTGGAAAGCCATGTCTGTGTCAAGTTGGGGTTGTCAGGGAATTCATGGCGATACTCCATTGGTGTCTATTGCTTCTTCCACTCCTTCTGAGGTCCCTGAGTTTTTGTCTGACTACCAGGATGTATTTGATGAGCCCAGGTCCAGTGCCCTTCCCCCTCATAGGGATTGTGACTGTGCTATAAATTTAATTCCTGGTAGTAAATTCCCTAAGGGACGACTTTTTAATTTGTCTATACCAGAGCATGCCACGATGCGGAGTTATATAAAGGAGTCTTTGGAGAAGGGACATATTCGCCCATCCTCTTCCCCTCTTGGTGCAGGATTTTTTTTTGTAGCCAAGAAGGATGGTTCTTTGAGACCTTGTATAGATTATCGTCTTCTGAATAAAATCACAGTCAAATTTCAGTATCCTTTGCCACTATTGTCTGATTTGTTTGCTCGGATTAAGGGTGCCAGTTGGTTCACCAAGATAGATCTCCGTGGTGCGTATAACCTTGTGCGCATTAAGCAGGGGGATGAATGGAAAACAGCATTTAATACGCCCGAAGGCCATTTTGAGTACTTATTGATGCCTTTTGGACTCTCTAATGCTCCTTCTGTGTTTCAGTCGTTCATGCATGACATCTTCCAAGAATATCTGGATAAATTTATGATTGTTTATCTGGATGACATTTTGGTCTTTTCTAATGATTGGGAGTCCCATGTGAAGCAGGTCAGGATGGTGTTTCAGGTCCTGCGTGCTAATGCTTTATTTGTGAAGGGCTCAAAATGCCTCTTCGGAGTACAGAAGGTCTCCTTTTTGGGTTTTATTTTTTCTCCTTCTACTGTGGAGATGGACCCAGTCAAGGTCCAGGCTATTCATGACTGGACTCAGCCCACGTCTGTTAAGAGTCTTCAGAAGTTCTTGGGTTTTGCTAATTTTTACCGTCGTTTCATCGCTAATTTTTCTAGCGTGGTTAAACCTTTGACGGATTTGACTAAGAAGGGTTCTGATGTGACTAATTGGTCTCCTGCGGCCGTAGAGGCCTTTCGGGAGCTGAAGCACCGGTTTTCTTCAGCTCCAGTCTTATGTCAGCCAGATGTCTCTCTCCCCTTCCAGGTCGAGGTTGATGCTTCTGAGATTGGAGCAGGGGCTGTTTTGTCGCAGAGAAGCTTTGATGGCTCTGTGATGAAGCCATGTGCTTTCTTTTCAAGAAAGTTTTCGCCTGCCGAGCGGAATTATGATGTTGGTAATCGGGAGTTGTTGGCTATGAAGTGGGCATTTGAGGAGTGGCGACATTGGCTCGAAGGAGCTAAACATCGTGTGGTGGTCTTGACTGACCACAAAAATCTGATTTACCTTGAATCTGCCAAGCGCCTGAATCCTAGACAGGCTCGTTGGTCGTTGTTTTTCTCCTGTTTCAACTTCGTGGTCTCGTACCTGCCTGGTTCGAAGAACGTGAAAGCTGATGCACTTTCTAGGAGTTTTGTGCCTGACTCTCCGGGAGTTTCTGAGCCGGCTGGTATTCTCAGAGAGGGAGTGATTTTGTCTGCCATTTCCCCAGATTTGCAACGAGTGCTGCAGAAATTTCAGGCGGATAGACCCGACCGTTGTCCACCAGAGAGACTGTTTGTTCCGGATAGATGAACCAGCAGAGTTATTTCCGAGGTTCATTCTTCGGTGTTGGCGGGTCATCCTGGAATTTTTGGTACCAGAGATTTGGTGGCTAGGTCCTTTTGGTGGCCTTCCTTGTCGCGGGATATGCGTTCCTTTGTGCAGTCTTGTGGGATTTGTGCTCGGGCTAAGCCTTGCTGTTCTCGTGCCAGCGGTTTGCTTTTGCCTTTGCCTGTTCCGAAAAGGCCTTGGACGCACATTTCCATGGATTTTATTTCGGATCTTCCTGTATCTCAGAAAATGTCGGTCATCTGGGTGGTGTGTGATCGTTTTTCCAAGATGGTCCATTTGGTGCCCTTGCCTAAGTTGCCTTCTTCCTCCGATCTGGTTCCTCTATTTTTTCAGAATGTGGTTCGCTTGCACGGCATTCATGAAAATATTGTGTCTGATAGAGGATCCCAGTTTGTGTCCAGGTTTTGGCGGACTTTTTGTGCTAAGATGGGCATTGATTTGTCTTTTTCATCGGCCTTCCATCCTCAGACTAATGGCCAAACCGAGCGAAGTAATCAGACGTTGGAAACTTATTTGAGATGTTTTGTTTCTGCTGATCAGGATGATTGGGTGACTTTTTTGCCTTTGGCCGAGTTTGCCCTTAATAATCGGGCTAGTTCTGCTACTTTGGTTTCGCCTTTTTTCTGCAATTCTGGTTTCCATCCTCATTTTTCCTCGGGTCAGGTTGAGCCTTCTGACTGTCCTGGGGTGGATTCTGTGGTAGATAGGTTGCAGCAGATTTGGAACCATGTGGTGGACAATTTGAGGTTGTCACAGGAGAAGGCTCAGCGCTTTGCCAACCGCCTCCGCGGTGTGGGTCCCGACTTCGTGTTGGGGATTTGGTGTGGCTGTCTTCTCGGTATGTTCCTATGAAGGTCTCCTCTCCTAAATTCAAGCCTCGCTTCATCGGTCCTTATAAGATCTTGGAAATTCTTAACCCGGTGTCTTTTCGTTTGGATCTTCCAGCATCGTTTGCCATTCATAATGTGTTCCATAGGTCTTTGTTGCGGAGGTATGTGGTACCTGTGGTTCCTTCTGTTGAGTCTCCTGCTCCGGTGCTGGTCGAGGGCGAATTGGAGTACGTGGTGGAGAAGATTTTGGATTCTCGTATCTCTAGACGGAGGCTTCAGTATTTGGTAAAGTGGAAGGGCTATGGTCAGGAGGATAATTCCTGGGTTGTCGCCTCTGATGTTCATGCGGCCGATTTGGTTCGTGCCTTCCACGCGGCTCATCCTGATCGCCCTGGGGGTCTTGATGAGGGTTCGGTGACCCCTCCTCAAGGGGGGGTACTGTTGTGAACTCTATTTTTGGGCTCCTTCTAGTGGTCACAAGCGGTACTGTGTAGTGTTGTCTTTCTGCAGGTTGGCAGCATCAGCTGGTTCGTTATCCTTGGTTAGGTTTCCTACTTAGCTCACCTGGATACTCAGTTCCTTGCCTGCTATCAATGTATTCAGTGCTCTTCAGATTCCTTGTGACTACCTTGCTCCCAGTCTCTCCAAGACAACTATGTTTTTGTTTGTTCATTTTTGATTATCAGCATTCACCATGTTTCTTGTCCAGCTGCGGGGGTTCTTGAAATCTCAGGGTGGATATTTTGTAAGGGTTTTTTACTGACCGCATAGACCCCTTTTCTATTCTCTGCTATCTAGTATTAGTGGGCCTCATTTGCTGAATCTGTTTTCACCCCTGTGTATGTGCCTTCCTCTTACCTCACCGTTATTATTTGTTGGGGGCTTCTATATCTTTGGGGATTATTTCTCTGGAGGCAAGTGAGGTCTTTCTTTATCTCTAGGGGTAGTTGGTTCCTCAAGCTGGCTCGAGACGTCTAGGATTTTAGGTACGTTCACCGGCAACCTCTAGTGTGTTGGATAGGTTCAGATTTGCGGTCAGTCCAGTTTGCCACCTCCCTAGAGCTTGTCCTATGTTTGTTACTTAGCTGGAGTAATTTGTGATCCTCAACCACTAAGGATCATAACAGTCCATATTTCCTGAATGTATTCTTGCTTTTTTTCATGGATAGAACGCGTACACATTATACTGCATGATCAGATGTCTGTATTTTTTTGGAAACCAACCATCCACAAATAAAAAATGAGATGTTTCCATCTTTCATCTGAATTTTCTGATCAATTTTAACCCCTTATGTAAATGGATTCGCTTGCACTTGGATGACATTTGTGTGCTATCCATTTTTTGCCAGTATTTTTGCTGTTTAATAGATAGTGTATTTAATTTTTTTCCCTTATGAGAAAAATGGACGGTATACTAATGGTTAAAACGGTCCATTTTTGCCATATAGAAAAACATAACACTTCTGAACGAGGTCTAAATTGTATGTAATCGAAAAGAAATGGTTGCATTTTGTCTTTTAAACTTTTTTCCACGTTTTTAACAAAACATCCAAAAAAGAAAACAACTTAATACATATTTGTATACCTACGTGTTAAAAATGATCTAACACTTAGCATATTGCCATCTTTCATAGATTTTATGGTGACATTATAAGCATCCTCTTCCTTTAGGTTATTTAATGATATGAATGGACTGTAAACTTGATGGAAAACCAATGAATTCAACACATTCTATGGAGATATAAAATGTGCATTGCAGCTTTAAACATTGTGTAATTTGACATGTCTTTGCGACAGAGAAAGACAATGAAAATGTGAAGTAAAATTATATCTAAACATTCAGTTTAATTACATTTTGTAAACATAATGCAATCACACCCGCATGTTGTATGTGAAATAGTCACCTTTATGTCCAAACTTCTGTTACTGACAGCTCAACAATGGAACTATTTTTAATAAACTATTTTATATTCAAATAAATCCTACAAATTAAAAATGCTTAATTAAACATAAAATTAAAAAATAACATTTTAAAATAACATAAAAAAAACATGTAACATTTACATGCTTGTCACTGGGAGGATATTTAGTTAACTTACAACGTTTTAAAGGAGGTTTTCTACAGAGCAATTTTGGGGAAAATATAGCAGTTTTTGAGCCAAAGCCATAAGATATTCAATAGGATTGTGAACCATAAGTAAGTACTTATACTTCCACTAAAGGCTTTTTATAAAGGAACTGCATCAAATATTGCAGTGGCATTTTTCTAAAAATGCTCTGTGAATGTGTACAAAACCATCCTAGTAGTAACTAACACAAGATGTCTGTATTCACATCCCACCAATGCTAGTAGTTCCAATATTTTTACTATGCCCCTCTACATGGCTTATAGGACTTTCTATGCCAGCTCAATACAATGAGTAGCTTTGTTTTAAAGGTCTCTTACCAAGTCAACATGTTCTTTTGCTTTGCACTGATGAGGGGTGAAGACCTTGAAACGTGTCTAGAAATGGTGGTTCTAGTTTGGTTATACAGTTGTGTAAAAAAGTGTTGGCCACATTCCTGATTTCCTATTCTTTTCCATATTTGTCACACTTAACTGTTTCAGATCACCAAACAAATGTAAATATTAGACAAAGATAATACAAGTAAACACAAAATGCAGTTTTTAGATGAAGGTCTTTATCATTAAGAAAAAAAGAAATCGAAACCTAAAGGGCCCTGTGTGAAAAAGTGATTGCCCCACTCATTCCCCTAAAACATACCGTATATACTCGAGTATAAGCCGAGATTTTCAGCCCAAATTTTTGGGCTGAAAGTGCCCCCTCGGCTTATACTCGAGTCATGATCGGTGGTGGGGTCGGCGGGTGAGCACTGTCATATACTCACCTGCTTCCGGGGCTCCTGTCGCTCCCCCTGCACGTCCCACTGTCTCCGGGTGCCGCAGCCTCTTCCCCTGAGCGGTCACGTGGGACCGCTCATTAGAGAAATGAATAGGCGGCTCCACCTCCCATAGGGGCGGAGCCGCCTATTCATTTCTCTAATGAAGCGGTGCCGGTGACCGCTGATAGAGAAAGAGGCTGCGGCACCCGGAGACCAGCTGTCTGGGGGAAGGAGCGGGACGCCGGGAGCAGGTAAGTATTACATATTCACCTTCCCTCGTTCCACACGCCGGGCGCTGTCTCCATCTTCCCGGCGTCTCTCTCTCCGCTCTGACTGTTCAGGTCAGAGGGCGCGATGACGCATATAGTGTGCGCGCCACCCTCTGCCTGATCAGTCAGTGCGGAGAGACGCCGGGAAGATGGCGCCGAGGAGCTGCAAGCAAGACAGGTGAGTATGTGTTTGTTTTTTTTATTGCAGCAGCAGCAGCAGCACAGATTTATGTGGAGCATCTATGGGGCAACGGTGCAGAGCACTATATGGCAGAGCTATGGGGCAACGGTGCAGAGCACTATATGGCACAGCTATGGGGCAACGGTGCAGAGCACTATATGGCAGAGCTATGGGGCAACGGTGCAGAGCACTATATGGCACAGCTATGGGGCAACAGTGCAGAGCACTATATGGCAGAGCTATGGGGCAACGGTGCAGAGCACTATATGGCACAGCTATGGGGCAACGGTGCAGAGCACTATATGGCACAACTATGGGGCAACGGTGCAGAGCACTATATGGCAGAGCTATGGGGCAACGGTGCAGAGCACTATATGGCACAGCTATGGGGCAACAGTGCAGAGCACTATATGGCACAGCTATGGGGCAATGGTGCAGAGCACTATATGGCACAGCTATGGGGCAACAGTGCAGAGCACTATATGGCACAGCTATGGGGCAACAGTGCAGAGCACTATATGGCACAGCTATGGGGCAACGGTGCAGAGCACTATATGGCACAGCTATGGGGCAACGGTGCAGAGCACTATATGGCACAGCTATGGGGCAACGGTGCAGAGCATTATATATATGGCACAGCTATGGGGCAACGGTGCAGAGCACTATATGGCACAGCTATGGGGCAACAGTGAAGAGCACTATATGGCAGAGCTATGGGGCAACGGTGCAGAGCACTATATGGCAGAGCTATGGGGCAACGGTGCAGAGCACTATATGGCACAGCTATGGGGCAACGGTGCAGAGCATTGTATATATGGCACAGCTTTATATGGAGCATCTATGGGGCCATAATGAACGGTGCAGAGCATTATATATGGCACAGCTTTATGTGGAGCATCTATGGGGCCATAATGAACGGTATGGAGCATCTATTTCTAATTTTGAAATTCACCGGTAGCTGCTGCATTTTCCACCCTAGGTTTATACTCGAGTCAATAAGTTTTCCCAGTTTTTTGTGGCAAAATTAGGGGGGTCGGCTTATACTCGGGTCGGCTTATACTCGAGTATATACGGTAAATTAATTGTGGTTTATCACATTTTTGAAAACTGAGTTCAAATTCCCTAGCCACATGCTGGCCTGATTATTGCCACACCTGTTCTCAATCAAGAAACCACTTAAATTGGACCTGTCTGACAAAGTGAAGTAGACCAAAGGGTCCTCAAAAGCTAGACATTATGCTACGATCCAAAGAAATTCTGGAACTAACGAAAAACAAAGTAATTGAGATTTATCGGTCTAGAAAAGCTCATAAAGCCATTTCTCAAGCGTTGGGACTTCAGCAAACCACAGTGAGAGCCATTATCCAGAAATGGAGAAAACATGAAACAATGATGAACATTCCCATGAGTGACCGGCCAACCAAAATTACCCCAAGAGCACAGCAATGACTCTTCCAAGAAGTCACAAAAGACTGGATAACAACATCCAAAGAACTGCAGGCCTCACTTGCCTCAGTTAAGGTCAGTGTTTATGAATCTACCATAAGAAAGAGACTGGGCACAAATGTCCTGCATGGCAGAGTACCAAGATGAAAACCACTGCTGAGCAATAAGAACATAAAGGCTCATCTCAGTTTTGCTAGAAAACATCTTAATGATCCCCAAGACTTTTGGGAGAATACTCTGGAACAATAAAATATGGCGGCGGTAGTGTGATGTGCTTGGGCTGTTTTGCTGCTTCAAGACCTGGAAGACTTGCTGTGGTAAATGGAACCATGTATTCTGCTGTCTACCAAAAAATCCTGAAGGAGAATGTTCCGCCATCTATTCATGACCTGAAGCTGAAGAGCACTTGGTTTAAGCAGCAAGACAATGATCCAAAACACAAAAGCAAGTCCACCTCTGAATGGGTTAAGAAAAAACAAAATTAAGACTTTGGAGTGGCCTAGTCAATGTCCTGACATTAAACCAATTGAGATGCTGTGGCATGACCTTAAAAAGTAGGTTCATCCTCAGAAACTCTCCAATGTGGCTAAATTAAAACAATTCTCCAAAGATGAGTGGGCCAAAATTCCTCCAGAGTATTGTAAAAGACTCATTGCCAGTTATTGCAAACGCTTGAATACAGAGTTGCTGCTAAGGGTAGCCCAATCAGTTATTAAGTTTAGAGGTCTATCACTTTTTCACAAAGGGAGCTGTAGGTTTGGATTTCTTTTCCCTTAACAATAAAGACCTTCATTTAAAAAGTGCATTTTGTGTTTACTTACAGTACAGACCAAAAGTTTGGACACACCTTCTCATTTAAAGATTTTTCTGTATTTTCATGACTATGAAAATTGTACATTCACACTGAAGGCATCAAAACTATGAATTAACACATGTGGAATTATATACTTAACAAAAAAGTGTGAAACAACTGAAAATATGTCTTATTTTCTAGGTTCTTCAAAGCAGCCACCTTTTGCTTTGATGACTGCTTTGCACACTCTTGGCATTTTCTTGATGAATTTCAAGAGGTAGTCACTGGAAATGGTTTTCACTTCAAAGGTGTGCCCTGTCAGGTTTAATAAGTGGGATTTCTTGGCTTATAAATGGGGTTGGGACCATCAGTTGTGTTGAGCAGAAGTCTGGTGGATACACAGCTGATATTCCTACTGAATAGACTGTTAGAATTTGTATTATGGCAAGAAAAAAGCAGCTAAGTAAAGAAAAATGAGTGGCCATCATTACTTTAAGAAATTAAGGTCAGTCAGGCCGAAAAATTGGGAAAACTTTGAAAGTGTCCCCAAGTGCAGTTGCAAAAACCATGAAGCGCTACAAAGAAACTGGCTCACATGAGGACCGCCCCAGGAAAGATAGACCAAGAGTCACCTCTGCTTCTGAGGATAAGTTTATCCAAGTCACCAGCCTCAGAAATCGCAGGTTAACAGCAGCTCAGATTAGAGACCAGGTCAATGCCACACAGAGTTCTGGTAGCAGACACATCTCTACAACAACTGTTAAGAGGAGACTTTGTGCAGCAGGCCTTCATGGTAAAATAGCTGCTAGGAAACCACTGCTAAGGACAAACAACAAGCAGAAGAGACTTATTTGGGCTAAAGAACACAAGGAATGGACATTAGACCAGTGGAAATCTGTGCTTTGGTCTGATGAGTCCAAATTTGAGATCTTTGGTTCCAACCACCATGTCGCCATGTGCGACGCAGAAAAGGTGAACGGATGGACTCTTCATGCCTTGTTCCCACCGTGAAGCATGGAGGAGGAGGTGTGATGGTGTGGGGGTGCTTTGCTGGTTACAATGTTGGTTTTTTTTTCAAAATTGAATGCATACTGAACAAGCATGGCTACCACAGCATCTTGCAGCGGCATGCTATTCCATCCGGTTTATGTTTAGTTGGACCATCATTTATTTTTCAACAGGACAATGACCCCAAACACACCTCCAGGCTGTGTAAGGGCTATTTGACCAAGAAGGAGAGTGATGGGATGCTACGCCAGATGACCTGGCCTCCACAGTCACCAGACCTGAACCCAATCGAGATGGTTTGGGGTGAGCTGGACCGCAGAGTGAAGGCAAAATGGTCAACTAGTGCTAAGCATCTCTGGGAACTCCTTCAAGATTGTTGGACCATTCCTGGTGACTACCTCTTGAAGCTCATCAGTAGTCATCAAAGCAAAAGGTGGCTAGTTTGAAGAACCTAGAGTATAAGACAGATTTTCAGTTGTTTCACACTTTTTTGTTAAGTATATAATTCCACATGTGTTATTTCATAGTTTTGATGCCTTCAGTGTGAATTTACAATTTTCATAGTCATGAAAATACAGAAAAATCTTTAAATGAGAAGGTGTGTCCAAACTTTTGATCTGTACTGTATATTATCTTTGTCAAATACTTACATTTGTTTGGTGATCTGCAACATTTAGGTGTGTCAAACATGGAAAAGAATAGGAAATCAGGAAGGGGCAAACATTTTTTTCACACAAATGTATATCCTAACTAGAGATCAGTAAATCAATTCAATGTGAATCGAATGTGTGTAGGATTTTAGAAAATTTCTTGGGCCTGGGAATTCAAAAAATTTGTGATTCGCACAAATCACTAAAAATACCTTCCACTATTTTATATAATGCAGAAGACTGCATCAGACAGAGACAGCTCACTTGACCTTGGGTGAGACCAAGGGGCTTTCTAATAATGCCCAGCAACTATCACATCAGAAAATATAGCACAGCCATCACACAATATTGAACATCACATGGTATAGCACAGGCTATCATAGTCTGTATAAAAGCCGAGGCAGGGAGTGCAGCTAAGCAACGATTCTGTGATAAAACTATTTAGTAAGAAAATGTATCAATAGAAAAGCCAAAAAACCCTATTAATATACTGTACAGTGTGTGACAAAACAGCAGTGAAAAAGTTACCAATCATTTATTCATAGCCATATAGGTGGAGGTCACTTTTTTACATTACTATGATTATATTTAGATGAAAGAGCTTGACAGGAGTTAGATAGTGTCCTAGGAGACCTCAGAGTGTAATACATGTCTTTTTAGGAAATTGGAGTTAATCTGTTAATCGCTTTTTTTTTTTTTTTTTAATTATCGAAGCAGTCAAATTCAAATTTCAAGCGGTTCGATCATCTCTAATCCGAAATCATGTGGCAAGGATATTTAGAGGGTTGATATTGACTTTTAGGATTCCGATAAATGATACTCAAAACCTTGTTGTTTGTTTTGCACCACTACAGTCTTGACACAATACCGTATCTGATAAACATTTTGTATCAACTATATCAGTGACTAGCATTTTCTACTGTTTAAGTCTTAATTCCACCCAGGTTATGACCTCTATTAAAATTACTGACACTGTAAATAAAAATTTAATTTTTAGCTAGCTCACAAAATGTTTCTATGGTATGCCATGTGGTTGCTCTTGGTTCCATGCCTGCTTTCCGTCTATTAACCTTAATGGAAACAGATTAGCAGAATTATATTTTTCTGATGCCGACATTAACACACAAGTGCAAGCTTTTACCTGATGGTGCTTATTATTCAAGGTTTGGTAATACACAAGATAACTATCAGGATTCTTATTTTCTGGAAACCTATTCCACTCAATTTTAAGTCCAGCATTTTCTGTGCCTTTTTCTCCACACTGCACATTCTGTACCACCTGAAAAATGTGTAAAGCAATCGCATAAACTTGTGTTATATCGTTTTTACATTCACATTATTGATATTATTTATTGGAATATTTATTACATTATTATGATATTATTTATGCATGAAGACCACAACAGGGGCTTTATTAATTTATGGGGCTACATAGGGGAGCATTATTAAATTTTGGGCCTACATAGGAGGCTATTATTAATTTAGAGTGCCACATAGTTGGGCATTAGTAAATTATGGGGCCAAATAGGGGACTATTATTTATTTAAGGGGTACATGTGGGTACATTATTTATTTATGGGACATATAAGAGTATTGATAATATTATTGCATGTGAGCCACATAGGGGCACATTGTTAAAGTATGAGGCCACAAATGGATCATTATTAATTTATGGAGGCTACGTTATTAATAATATGGGGACCATATAGGTGGACATTTTTATTGTATGGGGACCGCATAGGGAGACATTATTGATGTATGGGGGCAACATAGGATGACACTATTACTATACAGGGGTCACTCAGGGAGACTTTATCACTATATAGAATTCATATAAATTGATATTATTAGGATATGCGGCCATATTCTGGAACATTAATCATTTATAGCAGCCACAAATGAGACTATTACCTATATTAATTGTAATATTGGTCTTGGTATAGTGGAATTTGCTCAGCATAGTGATATTTATTATTCGGTGACTATGAATGTATAACTGGTGGGGAAAGGATGAACTTGATGTACTTATGTCTTTTTTAGCACATAACTATGTAACTACAGTATGCAACTGTACTATTTAGAAGTATTACTTAGATAATATAATAACTGCCATGTCTTCGGTCAGATTGATATTAGATAATATAATAACTGCCATGTCTTCTGTCAAATATATATTAGATAATATAATAACTGCCATGTCTTCTGTCAGATTTATATTAGATAATATAATAACTGCCATGTCTTCTGTCAGATTTATATTAGATAATATAATAACTGCCATGTCTTCTGTCAGATTTATATATTCTATTTGCATTATTTTTGTTTTATGGAGGAACTAACACAGACCCTATCAATGCTATTTGGGCCCACATATTTGAGCACCATGTTGGAGAGGGTGGCAGGAGGCAAGTCCAAATTGTGCCTTGGGATCCAAAGGACTCTAATTACTCTATGACATTGGTTACAAGACAGATTGTAGTGAAGTAAGGTTTTTATGATCAAGAGTGTTTTGAGCTCTCATAACCAAAAAAGAGTTTTAATATGAAATAATAGCAGGGCATATGTTCTGCATGCTATTCCTGAGGGCTGGGTAATGTCTTGAAATGTCCTGATATTTCTTTGGCTCCATGCAATTTCTGACGTGTACAGAGCCATAACCATACAGTTATCGATTACATACAGTGCCATGTAAAAGTGTGGGCACTCCTGGTCAAAATTACTGCTATTCTGAACAGTTAAGCTATTTTAAGTTGAATTGATCTCTAAAAGGCCTAAAGTGAAAGATGACACATTTTTGAAGATTGCAAAAAGAAAAATATTCCTATGCAGTAGTTTGGGCACCCTTGGAGATTTGTGTGCTCATATAACTTTGACCAAGGTTTCAGACCTTAATTAGCGTGTTAGGGTTATGGCTTGTTCACTATCATCATTAGCAAAGGCCAGGTGATGCAAGTTTTCCGGCTTTATAAAAACCCAGCCTCCTCTAACCTTGTGCCAAAAAACTGCAGCCATGAGTTTGTCTAAACAGCTGACTAGCACTCTGAAAATGAAAATGGTGGAGGATCACAAAGCAGGAGAAGGTTGTAAGAAGATAGCAAAGCGTTTTCAAGTTGCCCTTTCCTCATTTCAAAATATCATCGAGAAATTACAGTTAACAGGACCAGTGGAGGCCAAGATAAGGTCTGGAAAACCAAGCAAAATTTCAGTAACAGTTGCTTGTAGGATTGCAAGAGAGAGAAATCAGAACCCCGCTTGACTGCAAAAGACCTTAAGAAAGATGTAGCAGACTCTGGAGTTGTGGTACATTGTTCTTCCGTTCAGAGACACCTGCACAAATATGGCCTTCTGGGAAGAAAATCTCTCCTGCGTTCTCACCATAAAATTCAGCATAAGAAATATGCAAAAGAGCATCTAAACAAACCTGATGCATTTTGGAAACAAGTCCTGTCGACTGATGAGGTTCAGATAGAACTCTTTCACTACAATGATCAAAAGGTATGTGTGAAGAAAAAGGGGCACAGAATTTTAGGAAAAGAATATCTCACCAACTATTAAGCATGGGGGTAAATCAGTCATGCTTTGGTGTTGTGTTGCAGCCAATGGCATGGGAAACATTTCACGGGTAGAGGAAAGAATGGATTCAATGATATTTCAACAAATTCTTGATGCAAACATAATACCATCTGAAAAAAAGTTGAAGTTGAAAAGAGGATAGCTTCTACAAATGGATAATGATTAGGGATGAGTGAATGTGCTCGGTGATACTCAGATATCACTCGAGAATCTGGGTGCTCAGATGTGCTCGTTACTCGGCGAGCATTGGGCAGTGCTCAATTTAAAAAGTGAATTCCCCCTCTTCCCTCACATGTTTGTCACCGGTTACACAGCCAATAAGCATGCGGGAATTGCCTGCGTGTCACTGTAATGCTATAGCCATCTTTGTAGTAGCATTATTGTGATTGGCTGGAAGTGTGACATCATCAGGGGTTATAAAAGGCGTAACCCAGTTTGGCAAACTGACGTCATTGCACAGCTCTGTGACAGTACATATTGGAGGGAGAGAGTGCTTGTCTAGGCCTGTGTGTGCACAGTATAACAGAATCATGGTCTTGTAGTGTTGATTCTGGTGTTGAAGCTGAACCATCATACTAAGAGCCCTTCTAAGGGCTACTCATTTGATTTGCTGTTTGTATCACATACATTCTGCATTTAGTCTAGGGAGGGAGAGAGAGTTGCAGGGAGAGTGACAGAATACAGTCTGTAGATAGGGATTAGGGCTGTGCAGTCCCTTGCAAAATATATAGCTGTGGCTTTTTTTGTTGGGAAAAATTGAATATATTATGTGATCCATCAAGTATTACATGCTTTGTGGCACATTTTGATGTTATATAACACTCAAAAAAAGTGTTGAATTTTTTTTATGGATTACTCACCTACAGAGCATTCTGTGCACTGGGGTACATTTTTTGTGATACCTAGCACTCCAAAAAAGCATTAAAAAAAATGTTGCTGAGTTAAATTTCTCACCCATACAGTATTCTGTAGTCTGTGGTACATTACTGTGATATCTCTCACTCCAAAAAAGTGTTTAAAAATATTGCTGGGTTAAATTTCTCACTCATACATTATTCCGTGGTCTGGGGTACATTTTTGTGATATATATATATATCACTCCAAAAGAGTGTTTAAAAATTTTGTTGGGTTAAATTTCTCAGCCATACAGTATTCCATGATCCCGGGCACATTACTGTGTATCTATCAATTAATAAAAGTGTTAAAAAATTTTGCTGGGTTAAAGTTATCAGCCATAATAATATTCTGTGGTCTGGGGTACATTTATGTAATATATAGCACTGCAAAAAAAGTGTTCAAAAATTTTGCTGGGTTAAATTTCCCACTCATACAGTATTCCATGGTGTGGGGTACAATTATGTGCTACTTAACACTACGAAAAAGCATTTAAAACATTTTCTGGGCTCAATTACTCACCCACACAGTATTCTGTGGTTGTGGGGAACAATTCTGTGATATCTAACACTTCCAACAAGCATTGAATTTTTTTTCTGTGTTAAATTACTCACCCATACGGTACTCCTGGAGTACATTACTGTTATATCTATCACTTCAAAAAAGCAGTAACATTTTTTACTGGGTTAAATTTCACACCCATACACTATTCCATGGTCTGGGGTACATTTCTGTGGTATCTGACACTCCAAAAAAGTGTTAACATTTTTTGCTGTATTCAATTAGTCATCCATACACTGTAACGTGCTTACTTGGTGACAGAACCAGGTGAGACTTCCTCGGGAGATACCAGAGGAATATTGGAGCCAGAGGAAGCTGGTGCAACTGCAGATATGGCATGAGCCTGTGGTCTGGATCCGGCCGATTTCTTGAAACCACCAAGGTCCAAACCCAGGCCGCTTACTTTATCATTGGGGTTCTTGCAGACTGCGGTAGGGAGAGCCGGGACCTAGGAACTCGTGAGCCAACTGCAGGCCTAGGCAGGTCAGAAGAGACAAAGAGGTGAGCCAGGACCAGGTCTAGAGAAATCTAGCCGCAAGGTAGCGAGAGTTGGCATCCATGGGGTTGATCATTACGAACAACCGTCAGCAGAGAAGGGGGTCCATTGAACAGTTTGGTCCCATCATCACATCTCATTTAACCATCGGGCAGTAGAGACGGAACACTTGTCTCAAAGGCTGCAAGAGCTGATGGCTGGAACCAGGATAACGTTCCTCAAAATGGAGGGGCGACATCACTGGTATGCAGTCGGTGTGATCCCGGAAGGAAGGGAGCAGCATGAATCCTTCTGGAGGAATGAACGGGCCTGGGAGAGGCTCCTTGAGGTGGCTCGAGACAAGGCTACTACCACCCCCAAGAGAGAGTACTGTCTTTGGGGTTCCTCAGCTCCTATGCGGGAGCAGCCAATGGTGTAGGTGACACAGGGGGCTATTGGCTATTTCTATATGTCCCGGGCTCTGACACTACCCGAAGCCAGGTTACTTACAGCCCAGACACCTGGGAATCAGGCTCCAGAAAGCAGGTGGAGGCAGTCCCCCCAGCCTCCTGAGAAAGGAGAAGAAGAAGCAGACACCTGAAGGGGATTGCTAAGTAGTGGCTATGGTAGTGGACATTGTGTAGCGGTATTATCTTGGTCGTGTATAGTAGTAATTTAGGTAATATTGATCTGTGTATAGCGTGTTGTATACAATAATTATTTATAAATCATTATTTTGAGTAGCGGGAGGGGGATCACATGGGGAAACATGTACTTTGCGGATGTACCCCTGATCGTTTAGGACCATAGCAATGTCCCTGCTGTGTATGTTATAAAATCCTGGTAGATCCATACTGATCTCAGGTCTTGGGACATGAAATACAAAGAAAACAGTGTCCTCTGACCCTTATTAGTCATTTTACAGTGGTCACTTTCTAAACCATATCAAAATAGAGGGGGCATTAAAGTTACAGAAAGAGTAGACCAACAAAAGGTTTTCAAAATGTGCAAGTCTAATCATACCTGGAAAAGATTTTTAAATAGAAGCAGACATAGAATCAAGGCGTTCATTTTGAAATCAATTATGATGCATCATTTGCCAGATGTCTTTGTATACCTATGGATCAAAAAAATGTAAGAAACATTTGATGGTAATGCTGTAGCAGAAATATATCCTTTTTTTATCTATGTAAGACAACTGCAAAACTCAGACCCCATTAAATTACTGGACCCTATGGTGGGCCATTCTGTTAGTGCATATAGACAGAAGAATCTAGCACTCCAAAATCAAAGAAAATCTTGAATTTTATTATGTACAGACAATCCAGTGCTGTGTATATAAATGTGATGTTTCGGTGAATCAGACTTTTCTCAACATCCACTATATAAAAACAACAAACTGTCAACATAATTAAAAATATATACATATATCAAGTGAAATAATGTGTGTTCTCATATGTGGTATAATACAGGATGAAAAATTGAGCTATATAAAGCAAAATCACATTATATGAGAGTATGTATCATTGAGCAGACAAAGTCCCTTATGTGCAGTATATAAGGGAACATAAGCATAAATACTTGTGATGTGTTACAACAGGATAAAAAGTAGTACATTGAAGTACATTGTTTTATATGATGATTAATAGTATATACTGTAGATGAGGTTCCTGTTATTAATACTGCCTTTGTGGAGTATCAAGATGGCGCCCGTTGTATGTGACCTTAAGTTCTGTGCAGTAGAATTAACAGACTTACCAATGTGGCTAGAGTGAGAAGGGGTTAATGCTGGTGAATAGCACGTCAGAAATGCGACATGTCACTGCAGGTATGTCGCCAAAATAGAGGGAAAATCTCCTCTTTAAATCATGATCATGTGTGACGTCATCTCCAGTCAAAGGACCGGAAGTGAGGCGGCCGGTTGGCGATGGTTGGCGCTTCTGTTAGTGATAACATATTTCCCAGAGGGCGTCAGAAACACTCTGCTATTGCAGTTATTATACTAATCTTTAAAATTACTGTAAATACATCTATTTTGTCCTGCGAGTCAGGGTCTACACAGAAATGATTGTGCTCACGTGCTAGAACTCTGCCGGACTCTGAACTACTTTATCTGTATAGTGTGCCTCTGTTTTTTTGACCTGATAAGTTATATAGCTCTGGCCAAACACAGAATTTATTTATTGTAGAGCAATTTTTGATCTTCATGTAGGCTGTGTAACTCTATATATGCAGTGACCATCCCTTAGTGCACATCTCCCAGCTCTGACTGATAAGGAATAGGGACACAAACTGTGGCTTTTTTAGCGCACCACAGCGATTTTTATCTTATGCTAAGCTAGTACTCTAACCTCACTCAGCCCATTAAATGTGTCAACACAGGAATATTGCTCCTAGTAAGTCATATTAGTGTTTCAACACAACATGATACCACTTTTATGGTCCCCACAGCACCCTCTATACAGTATGATGCACCCACAGTACAGTGCATTCCCACACACTGCCTTCACCCACACGCAGTATGATGCACCCACACTACATTCACCCACACACAGTATGATGCACCCACAGTACAGTACATTCCCACACACTGCCTTCACCCACAGTACAGTACATTCCCACACACAGTATGATGCACCTGGAGCGGCCCCCAGACGCAGGACGACGGGTCACTCGAATCCGGGTCTCTCTCGGTTCTGAGGATGTCACGGTGGCCCGACCCGGTCCGTGGTCCTGCTAAGGGGCGCCCAATAAAAGGTGTAGGTGGTGGTGTAGGTCGCAGTAAATAATGAGGACACAGGATTGCAGTCTCTTTACCCCTTTACTGAAGGCTTCGGCATCTGCAATCCAGAGCACTGTTAACAGGGCTGGCTGAGACCGGCCGGTCCGAAGGGACATCCAGAGTTCCCTTTGCAGGTTGAAATCAGTGCCTACATACTAGCACCTGGGTGTTGTAGTACTTCCCTGCTGAGCACCACGGGATAGTCCTCACAACTGTCGTGTATGTTTCTGTTCTTTCTCTCTCCATCCCCCAGATGATATGGATAGGACGCACCCATATGACGGGGTAGGCCTGGAGCTATTTTATAGGGACCCTAGAGACGCCCCTCTCCCACAATTGCCTCCGTTGTCTTCATTAGGTGATTTAGGTGAGGCAGCCAACCTAAAGTCAACTGCCCTGCCTTTGGTTTGAAGTAATGCGTAGAGCCCAATACTTCCTCGGCGTTCCGGCCACCGGCTACGCGCCTCAGTAGGATGTTGCCGATCTCGGGGCACGACTCCTACTGGTTCTATCGCCTTTGTGCTGTGATCTCGTTTCTCACTTCTCCACAATATACTTCACTTCGTGTCCTTTCTTAAGATGCCACCGCAATGAAGTGCAGGCACGGCTCCATAACGATCTGTCCTTTTCGCTAGGCCTCTGCCAGGATCCCACCCCTGACAGGGACCCCCCTGGATCTTCCCAATCAACCTCTTCTCTCACTAGGTGTTACCTGGGCAAAACCCAGTCAGCTTCTCCCTGACTTCCTATCCAGCCCCCAGTTTTACCAGAGTGTGAGGAGTGGCCTAATACATAGAACCCTTTGCTCCCCCTGGTGGCCGGAGTGCGAAGTGTAATGTGTGACTGTGATACCTGGTCAGGTGAACTCCTTTAGTACAATCAGAGGTACCATCACTCCCCTTAGTGGCGGAGTGACAGTACTGCAACGACCAGGACTCTGGGGCGCTGCACACCCACAGTACAGTGCATTCCCACACACTGCATTCACCCACACGCAGTATGATGCACCCACACTACATTCACCCACACACAGTATGATTGCACCCTCAGTACAGTACATTCCCACACAGTGCCTTCACCCACAGTACAGTACATTCCCACACACAGTATGATGCACCCACCGTACAGTGCATTCCCACCCACTGCATTCACCCACACACAGTATGATGTACCCACACTACATTCAACCACACACAGTATGATGCACCCACAGCACAGTACATTCCCATCCACTGCATTTACCCACATGCAGTATGATGTGATGCACCCACACTACATTCACACACACAATATGATGCACCCACAGTACAATACATTCCAACACACTGCCTTCACCCACCTGCAGTATGATGCACCCACACTACATTCACCCACACACAGTATGATGCACCCACAGTACAGTACATTCCCACACACTGCCTTCACCCACAGTACAGTACATTCCCACACACAGTATGATGCACCCACAGTACAGTACATTCCCACACACAGTATGATGTACCCAGGGCCACCATCAGGGCATTACAGCCATGACTGCCGTATGGGCCCCGGTGGGCAGAGGGGGCCTGCATCGGGCCCCATCTAATCTGCTCACCGGGCCCCCCCTGCAGGCGCTGCGGCACACTATTGACGTGCGGGCCCGTGCCTGCACTTCAATAGTTAACTGTTGTGAATTTGGATTCTGGGCTCCCCCGGTGGCTACTGGTGGAATTGAACTGGTGTTGTCATCTTCTCTGTTCACCTGTTCCCATCAAGATGTGGGAGTCGCTATATAACCTTGCTGCTCTGTTAGTTGCTTGCCGGTCAACAATGTTATCAGAAGCCTCTCTGTGCTTGTTCCTGCTCCTAGACAACTACTAGATAAGTTGGACTCTTGTCCATGTTTGTTTTTGCATTTTTGTTCCAGTTCACAGCTGAAGTTTCGTTACTGTGTCTGGAAAGCTCTTGTGAACAGGAATTGCCACTCTGGTGTTATGAGTTAATGCCAGAGTTTTAAAGTAATTCCTGGATGGTGTTTTAATAGGGTTTTCAGCTGACCATGAAAGTGTCCTTTCTGTCTTCTGCTATGTAGTAAGTGGACCTCAAATTTGCTAAACCTATTTTCATACTACGTTTGTAATTTCATCTTAATTCACCGCCAATACATGTGGGGGGCCTCTGTCTCCTTTCGGGGTATTTCTCTAGAGGTGAGCTAGGACTAATATTTTCCTCTGCTAGCATTATTTAGTCCTCCGGCTGGTGCTGGGCATCTAGAATCAACGTAGGCATGCTACCCGGCCACTGCTAGTTGTGCGTTAGGTTTAGTTCATGGTCAGCTCAGTTCCCATCTTCCAAGAGCTTGTTCCTATATATGCTGATGCTATGTTCTCTTGCCATTGAGAACATGACAGTTTGACCGGCCCACTAAAGGGTTAAAATCCTTGGCTGAGAAAGGAGAGAAATAAGAAGTCTGCTGAGAATTTTTTTTTTTTTTTTTTTTTCTCCTTCTAATCTTTGAATGGCTCTGTGTCCACCTGTTTGTAATGGATCTTCAGAGTGTGACTGCAGGTTTGAATAATCTCGCCACGAAGGTACAAAATTTGCAAGACTTTGTTTGTCATGCACCTGTATCTGAGCCGAGAATTCCTTTGCCGGAATTTTTCTCGGGGAATAGATCTGGGTTTCAGAATTTTCGAAATAATTGCAAATTATTTTTGTCCCTGAAATTTCGCTCTGCCGGAGACCCTGCACAGCAGGTCAGGATTGTGATTTCCTTGCTCCGGGGCGACCCTCAAGACTGGGCTTTTTCATTGACACCAGGGGATCCTGCGTTGCTCAATGTGGATGCGTTTTTTCTGGCCTTGGGGTTGCTTTATGACGAACCTCATTTGGAGCTTCAGGCAGAAAAAACTTTGATGTCCCTATCTCAGGGGCAAGATGAAGCGGAAATTTACGGTCAAAGATTCCGTAAATGGTCTGTGCTTACTCAGTGGAATGAGTGCGCCCTGGCGGCGACTTTCAGAGAGGGTCTCTCTGATGCCATTAAGGATGTTATGGTGGGGTTCCCTGTGCCTGCGGGTCTGAATGAGTCCATGACAATGGCTATTCAGATCGATAGGCGTTTGCGGGAGCGCAAACCAGTGCACCATCTGGCGGTGTCCACTGAGAAGTCGCCAGAGAGTATGCAGTGTGATAGAATTCTGTCCCGAAGCGAGCGGCAGAATTTTAGACGGAAAAATGGGTTGTGTTTCTATTGTGGTGATTCTACTCATGTTATATCAGCATGCTCTAAGCGCACTAAAAAGCTTGATAAATCTGTTTCCATTTGCACCTTACCGTCTAAGTTTATTCTATCTGTGACCCTGATTTGCTCTTTGTCATCTATTACTACGGACGCCTATGTCGACTCTGGCGCCGCTTTGAGTCTTATGGATTGGTCCTTTGCAAAACGCTGTGGGTATGATTTAGAGCCTTTGGAGACTCTTATTCCTCTGAAGGGGATTGACTCCACCCCATTGGCTAATAATAAACCACAATACTGGACCCAAGTAACTATGCGTATTAATCCGGATCACCAGGAGATTATTCGCTTTCTGGTGCTGCATAATCTACATGATGATTTGGTGCTAGGATTGCCTTGGCTGCAATCTCACAACCCAGTCCTCGACTGGAAAGCTATGTCTGTGTTGAGCTGGGGATGTAAGGGGGCTCATGGGGATGTACCTGTGGTTTCCATTTCATCATCTATTCCCTCTGAAATTCCTGAGTTCCTGTCTGACTATTGTGACGTCTTTGAAGAATCCAAGCTTGGTTCATTACCTCCGCACCGAGAGTGCGATTGTGCCATAGATTTAATCCCGGGTAGTAAATACCCAAAGGGTCGTTTATTTAATCTGTCTGTGCCTGAACATGCTGCTATGCGAGAATATATAAAGGAGTCCTTGGAAAAGGGACATATTCGTCCATCGTCATCTCCCTTAGGAGCCGGTTTTTTCTTTGTGTCAAAAAAAGACGGCTCTTTGAGACCATGTATCGATTATCGGCTTTTGAATAAAATCACTGTAAAATATCAATACCCATTGCCGTTGCTGACTGATTTGTTTGCTCGCATAAAGGGGGCCAAGTGGTTCTCTAAGATTGACCTTCGTGGGGCGTATAATTTGGTGCGTATCAGGCAGGGGGATGAGTGGAAAACCGCATTTAATACGCCCGAGGGCCACTTTGAGTATTTAGTGATGCCTTTTGGTCTTTCAAATGCTCCGTCAGTTTTCCAGTCCTTTATGCATGATATTTTTCGCGATTATTTGGATAAATTTATGATTGTGTATCTGGATGATATTCTGATTTTTTCGGATGACTGGGACTCTCATGTCCAGCAAGTCAGGAGGGTTTTCCAGGTTTTGCGGTCTAATTCTTTGTGTGTGAAGGGTTCTAAGTGTGTTTTTGGGGTACAGAGGATTTCCTTTTTGGGATATATTTTTTCTCCCTCTTCCATTGAAATGGATCCTGTCAAGGTTCAAGCTATTTGTGATTGGACACAGCCCTCTTCTCTTAAGAGTCTTCAGAAATTTTGGGGCTTTGCTAACTTTTATCGTCGATTTATTGCTGGTTTTTCGGATATTGCTAAACCATTGACCGATTTGACTAAGAAGGGTGCTGATGTTGCTGATTGGTCCCCTGACGCTGTGGAGGCCTTTCGGGAGCTTAAGCGCCGTTTTTCCTCTGCCCCTGTGTTGCGTCAGCCTGATGTTGCTCTACCTTTTCAGGTTGAGGTCGACGCTTCTGAGATCGGAGCTGGGGCAGTGTTGTCGCAGAAAAGTTCTGACTGCTCCGTGATGAGGCCTTGTGCCTTCTTTTCCCGTAAATTTTCGCCCGCTGAGCGGAATTATGATGTTGGGAATCGGGAGCTTTTGGCCATGAAGTGGGCTTTTGAGGAGTGGCGCCATTGGCTTGAGGGGGCCAGACATCAGGTGGTGGTATTGACTGACCACAAAAACTTGATTTATCTTGAGACCGCCAGGCGCCTGAATCCTAGACAGGCGCGCTGGTCATTATTTTTCTCTCGGTTTAATTTTGTGGTGTCATACCTACCGGGTTCTAAGAATGTTAAGGCGGATGCCCTTTCTAGGAGTTTTGAGCCTGACTCGCCTGGTAACTCTGAGCCCACAGGTATCCTTAAGGATGGAGTGGTATTGTCAGCCGTTTCTCCAGACCTGCGGCGGGCCTTGCAGGAGTTTCAGGCGGATAGACCGGATCGTTGCCCACCTGATAAACTGTTTGTTCCTGATGATTGGACCAGTAGAGTCATCTCTGAGGTTCATTCTTCTGCGTTGGCAGGTCATCCTGGCATTTTTGGAACCAGGGATTTGGTGGCAAGGTCCTTCTGGTGGCCTTCCCTGTCACGAGATGTGCGAGGCTTTGTGCAGTCTTGTGACGTTTGTGCTCGGGCCAAGCCTTGTTGCTCTCGGGCTAGTGGATTATTGTTGCCCTTGCCTATTCCTAAGAGGCCTTGGACGCACATCTCGATGGATTTTATTTCAGATCTGCCTGTTTCTCAGAAGATGTCTGTCATCTGGGTGGTGTGTGACCGTTTCTCTAAGATGGTCCATTTGGTTCCTCTGCCCAAGTTGCCTTCTTCTTCCGAGTTGGTTCCTCTGTTTTTTCAAAATGTTGTTCGTTTGCATGGTATTCCTGAGAATATCATTTCTGACAGAGGGACCCAATTCGTGTCTAGATTTTGGCGGGCATTCTGTGCTAGGATGGGCATAGATTTGTCTTTTTCGTCCGCTTTCCATCCTCAGACGAATGGCCAGACCGAGCGGACTAATCAGACCCTGGAGACATATCTGAGGTGTTTTGTGTCTGCTGACCAGGATGATTGGGTTGCTTTTTTGCCATTGGCGGAGTTCGCTCTCAATAATCGGGCCAGCTCTGCCACTTTGGTGTCCCCGTTTTTCTGTAATTCGGGGTTTCATCCTCGATTTTCCTCTGGTCAGGTGGAAACTTCGGATTGTCCTGGAGTGGATGCTGTGGTGGAGAGATTGCATCGGATCTGGGGACAGGTGGTGGACAATTTGAGGTTGTCCCAGGAGAAGACTCAGCTTTTTGCCAACCGCCACCGTCGTGTTGGTCCTCGGCTTTGTGTTGGGGATTTGGTGTGGTTGTCTTCTCGTTTTGTCCCTATGAGGGTCTCTTCTCCTAAGTTTAAGCCTCGGTTCATCGGCCCGTATAAGATATTGGAGATTCTTAACCCTGTTTCCTTCCGTTTGGACCTCCCTGCATCCTTTTCTATTCATAACGTTTTTCATCGGTCATTATTGCGCAGGTATGAGGTACCGGTTGTGCCTTCCGTTGAGCCTCCTGCTCCGGTGTTGGTTGAGGGTGAGTTGGAGTACGTTGTGGAGAAAATCTTAGACTCTCGTGTTTCCAGACGGAGACTCCAGTATCTGGTCAAGTGGAAGGGATACGGCCAGGAGGATAATTCTTGGGTGAATGCATCTGATGTTCATGCCTCTGATCTGGTTCGTGCCTTTCATAGGGCCCATCCTGATCGCCCTGGTGGTTCTGGTGAGGGTTCGGTGCCCCCTCCTTGAGGGGGGGGTACTGTTGTGAATTTGGATTCTGGGCTCCCCCGGTGGCTACTGGTGGAATTGAACTGGTGTTGTCATCTTCTCTGTTCACCTGTTCCCATCAAGATGTGGGAGTCGCTATATAACCTTGCTGCTCTGTTAGTTGCTTGCCGGTCAACAATGTTATCAGAAGCCTCTCTGTGCTTGTTCCTGCTCCTAGACAACTACTAGATAAGTTGGACTCTTGTCCATGTTTGTTTTTGCATTTTTGTTCCAGTTCACAGCTGAAGTTTCGTTACTGTGTCTGGAAAGCTCTTGTGAACAGGAATTGCCACTCTGGTGTTATGAGTTAATGCCAGAGTTTTAAAGTAATTCCTGGATGGTGTTTTAATAGGGTTTTCAGCTGACCATGAAAGTGTCCTTTCTGTCTTCTGCTATGTAGTAAGTGGACCTCAAATTTGCTAAACCTATTTTCATACTACGTTTGTAATTTCATCTTAATTCACCGCCAATACATGTGGGGGGCCTCTGTCTCCTTTCGGGGTATTTCTCTAGAGGTGAGCTAGGACTAATATTTTCCTCTGCTAGCATTATTTAGTCCTCCGGCTGGTGCTGGGCATCTAGAATCAACGTAGGCATGCTACCCGGCCACTGCTAGTTGTGCGTTAGGTTTAGTTCATGGTCAGCTCAGTTCCCATCTTCCAAGAGCTTGTTCCTATATATGCTGATGCTATGTTCTCTTGCCATTGAGAACATGACAGTTAACAGCCGCTGCCAGACAGTCGGAGGCTGGCAGCAGACTTGAGCGGCCGCAGTGCGCAGTCGCACTTCGCCGGCGTCTGACGTCATCATCAGCCTCCGGCGAGTGCGTCCTTCACCTGCGTGGAGGAAGTGAGCTTCGCCTGCCGCGGGAGCACACGGCCAGGTAAGAAGTATTTTTTTTTTTTGGTAGTGGCGATCCAGGGGGGGGGAGGGGGCCCGGGGCAGTATGCTGGATACGGGGGCAGAATGCTGGACACGGGGGCAGAATGCTGGACACGCTGGGGCAGAGGAGATGCTGGACACAGGGGCAGAATGCTGGACAAAGGGGCAGAAAGCTGGGCAGAGGAGATGCTGGACAAAGGGGCAGAAAGCTGGACACAGGGGCAGAGGAGATGCTGGACACAGGGGCAGAATGCTGGACAAAGGGGCAGAAAGCTGGACACAGGGGCAGAGGAGATGCTGGACACGGGGGCAGAAAGCAGGACACAGGGGCAGAGCAGATGCTGGACACAGGGGAAGAATGCTGGACACGGGGGCAGTTTGCTGGACACGGGGGCAGTATGCTGGACACGGGGGCAGTTTGCTGGACACGGGGGCAGTATGCTGGACACGGGGGCAATATGCAGGACACGGGGGCAGTATGCAGGACACGGGGGCAGTATGCTGGAAACGCTGGGGCAGAAGAGATGCTGGACACGGGGGCAGTATGCTGGACACGGGGGCAGAATGCTGGACAAAGAGGCAGAAAGCTGGACACAGGGGCAGAGGAGATGCTGGACACGGGCAGAATGCTGGACACGGGGGCAGAATGCTGGACACGGGGGCAGAATGTTGGACACAGGGGCAGAGGAGATGCTGGACACAGGGGCAGAATGCTGGACACGGGGGCAGTTTGCTGGACACGGGGGCAGTTTGCTGGACACAGGGGCAGTATGCTGGACACGGGGGCAGTTTGCTGGACACGGGAGCAGTATGCTGGACACGGGGACAGTATGCTGGACACGGGGGCAGTATGCAGGACATGGGGGCAATATGCTGGACACGGGTGCAGTATTCTGGACACGGGGGCAGTATGCTGGACACAGGGGCAGAATGCTGGACATGCTGGGGCAGAGGAGATGCTGGACATGGGGGCAGAATGCTGGACAAAGGGGCAGAAAGCTGGTCACAGGGGCAGAGGAGATGCTGGACACAGGGGCAGAATGCTGGACACGGGGGCAGAATGCTGGACACAGGGGCAGAGGAGATGCTGGACACAGGGGCAGAATGCTGGACATGGGGGCAGTTTGCTGGACACAGGGGCAGTTTGCTGGACACGGGGGCAGTATACTGGACATGGGGGCAGTTTGCTGGACACAGGGGCAGTATGCTGGACACGGGGGCAATATACTGGACACAGGGGCAGTATGCTGGACACGGGGGCAGTATGCTGGACACGGGGGCAGTATGCTGGCCCCGGGGGGCAGAATGCTGGACACGCTGGGGCAGAGGAGATGCTGGACATGGGGGCAGTATGCTGGACACGGTGGCAGTATGCTGGACACAGGGGCAGAATGCTGGACAAAGGGGCAGAAAGCTGGACACAGGGGCAGAGGAGATGCTGGACACAGGGGCAGAATGCTGGACACGGGGGCAGAATGCTGGACACGGGGGCAGAATGCTGGACACGGGGGCAGAAAGCTGGACACAGGGGTAGAGGAGATGCTGGACAAGGGGGCAGTTTGCTGGACACGGGAGCAGTTTGATGGACACAGGGGCAGTTTGCTGGACACAGGTGCAGTATGCTGGACACGGGGGCAGTATGGTGGACACGGGGGCAGTATGCTGGACACGGGGGCAGTATGCTGGACACGGGGGCAGTATGCTGGACACGGGTGCAGAAAGCTGGACACGGGTGCAGAAAGCTGGACACAGGGGCAGAAAGCTGGACACAGGGGCAGAATGGAGATACGGGGCATGATTGGAGACACAGGGGGCAGGATGAAAAACATGGCGGCATAACTGGAGACAGATGGGGCAGGATTGGAAACTGATGGGGCAGGATTGGAAACAGATCGGGCAGAATGGAGACACAGGGGACATGATTGCAGACATGGGGGCATGATTGGAGACAGGGCAGAATGGTGATACGGGGCATGATTGGAGACACTGGGGGCAGGATTGGAGACAGATGGGGCAGGATCATGGGGCAGGATGGATACGATGGAGACAGATGGGGCAGGATGGGGAGATCATATGGGGCAGAATGGATACTCATTAGTAGGGTTGAGCGAAACGGGTCGATCATTTTCAAAAGTCGCCGACTTTTGGCTAAGTCGGCGTCTCATGAAACCCGATCCGACCCCTGTGCTTGTCGGCCATGCGGTACGCGACTTTCGCGCCAAAGTCGCGTTTCAATGACGCGAAAAGCGCCATTTCTCAGCCAATGAAGGTGAACGCAGAGTGTGGGCAGCGTGATGACATAGATCCTGGTCCCCACCATCTTAGAGAAGGGCATTGCAGTGATTGGCTTGCTGTCTGCGGCGTCACAGGGGCTATAAAGGGGCGTTCCCGCCGACCGCCATCTTACTGCTGCTGATCTGAGCTTAGGGACAGGTTGCTGCCGCTTCATCAGAAGCAGGGAGAGCGTTAGGCAGGGTCCACTAACCACCAAACCGCTTGTGCTGCAGCGATTTCCACTGTCCAACACCACCTTCGGTGTGCAGGAACAGTGGAAGCTATTTTTTTTTTTTTTTCCCCTCAGCGCTGTAGCTCATTGGGCTGCCCTAGAAGGCTCCGTGATAGCTGTATTGCTGTGTGTACGCCACTGTGGAAACCAACTGCTTTTTTCAAAGCACATATCCTCTTGTTCCTTCCTTTCTGCACAGCTATCTTTTTTGTTTGTCCACACTTTTTATTTAATTTGTGCATCAGTCCACTCCTATTGCTGCCTGCCATACCTGGCTTACATTACTGCAGGGAGATAGTAATTGTAGGACAGTTTTTTTTTTTTTTTTGTTTTTTTTTTGTGGGAGATTAAGATTGGCATTTCTGCTACAGTGCCATCCCTGTGTGTGCCATCTCTCACTGAGTGGGCCATAGAAAGCCTATTTATTTTTTCCGTGATTTGTGTTCTAAAATCTACCTCAACACAGAAACACTACATCAATCAGTGGGAGAAAAATATTGGCCTCAGTCAGGGCTTGTGTGCCACTGCTGTGTGTGCGCTATCTCTCATTCAGTGGGCTATAGCAAGCCTATATTTTTTTTTTTTTTTTTTTTTTAATATTATTTGGTTTCAAAAGTCTCCCTGAAAAAAAAAAAAAACCTAAAAAAACAGTGGGAGAGTAATATTGCCCTTTCAGCTTGTGTGCCAGTCTTGACTCCTGGGTGTGCCACCTCTCTCCCTCTCATTCAGTGGGCCATAGAAAGCCTATTTATTTTTTTTTTTAAATATTATTGGGTTTCTAAAGTCTCCCTGAAAAAAACAAAAAATACATAAAAAAACAGTGGGAGAGTAATATTGCCCTTTCAGCTTGTGTGCCAGTCTTGACTCCTGGGTGTGCCACCTCTCTCCCTTTCATTCAGTGGGCCATAGAAAGCCTATTTATTTTTTTTTTTAAATATTATTGGGTTTCTAAAGTCTCCCTGAAAAAACAAAAAAAACCTAAAAAAACAGTGGGAGAGTAATATTGCCCTTTCAGCTTGTGTGCCAGTCTTGACTCCTGGGTGTGCCACCTCTCTCCCTCTCATTCAGTGGGCCATAGAAAGCCTATTTATTTTTTTTTTTAAATATTATTGGGTTTCTAAAGTCTCCCTGAAAAAAACAAAAAATACATAAAAAAACAGTGGGAGAGTAATATTGCCCTTTCAGCTTGTGTGCCAGTCTTGACTCCTGGGTGTGCCACCTCTCTCCCTCTCATTCAGTGGGCCATAGAAAGCCTTTTTTTTTTTTGGTTTTTTTAATATTATTTGGTTTCTAAAGTCTCCCTGAAAAAAACAAAAAAAAACATAAAAAACAGTGGGAGAGTAATATTGCCCTTTCAGCTTGTGCGCCAGTCTTGACTCCTGGTTGTGCCACCTCTCTCTCTCTAATTGTGGGCCATAGAAAGCCTTTTTTTTTTTTTAAAATATTATTGGGTTTCTAAAGTCTCCCTGAAAAAACAAAAAATACATAAAAAAACAGTGGGAGAGTAATATTGCCCTTTCAGCTTGTGTGCCAGTCTTGACTCCTGGGTGTGCCACCTCTCTCCCTTTCATTCAGTGGGCCATAGAAAGCCTATTTATTTTTTCCGTGATTTGTGTTCTAAATTCTACCTCAACACAAAAACACTACATCAATCAGTGGGAGAAAAATATTGGCCTCAGTAAGGGCTTGTGTGCCACTGCTGTGTGTGCTATCTCTCATTCAGTGGGCTATAGCAAGCCTATTTTTTTTTTTTTTTTTTTTTTTTTAATATTATTTGGTTTCTAAAGTCTCCCTGAAAAAAAAAAAAAACCTAAAAAAACAGTGGGAGAGTAATATTGCCCTTTCAGCTTGTGTGCCAGTCTTGACTCCTGGGTGTGCCACCTCTCTCCCTCTCATTCAGTGGGCCATAGAAAGCCTATTTATTTTTTTTTTTAAATATTATTGGGTTTCTAAAGTCTCCCTGAAAAAACAAAAAATACATAAAAAAACAGTGGGAGAGTAATATTGCCCTTTCAGCTTGTGTGCCAGTCTTGACTCCTGGGTGTGCCACCTCTCTCCCTTTCATTCAGTGGGCCATAGAAAGCCTATTTTTTTTTTTTAATATTATTTGGTTTCTAATTCTCCCTGAAAAAAAAAAAAAAACCTAAAAAAACAGTGGGAGAGTAATATTGCCCTTTCAGCTTGTGTGCCAGTCTTGACTCCTGGGTGTGCCACCTCTCTCCCTCTCATTCAGTGGGCCATAGAAAGCCTATTTATTTTTTTTTTTAAATATTATTGGGTTTCTAAAGTCTCCCTGAAAAAACAAAAAATACATAAAAAAACAGTGGGAGAGTAATATTGCCCTTTCAGCTTGTGTGCCAGTCTTGACTCCTGGGTGTGCCACCTCTCTCCCTTTCATTCAGTGGGCCATAGAAAGCCTATTTTTTTTTTTTTTAATATTATTTGGTTTCTAATTCTCCCTGAAAAAAAAAAAAAAACCTAAAAAAACAGTGGGAGAGTAATATTGCCCTTTCAGCTTGTGTGCCAGTCTTGACTCCTGGGTGTGCCACCTCTCTCCCTCTCATTCAGTGGGCCATAGAAAGCCTATTTATTTTTTTTTTTAAATATTATTGGGTTTCTAAAGTCTCCCTGAAAAAACAAAAAATACATAAAAAAACAGTGGGAGAGTAATATTGCCCTTTCAGCTTGTGTGCCAGTCTTGACTCCTGGGTGTGCCACCTCTCTCCCTTTCATTCAGTGGGCCATAGAAAGCCTATTTTTTTTTTTTTTTTAATATTATTTGGTTTCTAATTCTCCCTGAAAAAAAAAAAAAAACCTAAAAAAACAGTGGGAGAGTAATATTGCCCTTTCAGCTTGTGTGCCAGTCTTGACTCCTGGGTGTGTCACCTCTCTCCCTCTCATTCAGTGGGCCATAGAAAGCCTATTTATTTATTTTTTTAAATATTATTGGGTTTCTAAAGTCTCCCTGAAAAAACAAAAAATACATAAAAAAACAGTGGGAGAGTAATATTGCCCTTTCAGCTTGTGTGCCAGTCTTGACTCCTGGGTGTGCCACCTCTCTCCCTTTCATTCAGTGGGCCATAGAAAGCCTATTTTTTTTTTTTTTAATATTATTTGGTTTCTAATTCTCCCTGAAAAAAAAAAAAAAACCTAAAAAAACAGTGGGAGAGTAATATTGCCCTTTCAGCTTGTGTGCCAGTCTTGACTCCTGGGTGTGCCACCTCTCTCCCTCTCATTCAGTGGGCCATAGAAAGCCTATTTATTTTTTTTTTTAAATATTATTGGGTTTCTAAAGTCTCCCTGAAAAAACAAAAAATACATAAAAAAACAGTGGGAGAGTAATATTGCCCTTTCAGCTTGTGTGCCAGTCTTGACTCCTGGGTGTGCCACCTCTCTCCCTCTCATTCAGTGGGCCATAGAAAGCCTTTTTTTTTTTTGGTTTTTTTAATATTATTTGGTTTCTAAAGTCTCCCTGAAAAAAACAAAAAAAACATAAAAAACAGTGGGAGAGTAATATTGCCCTTTCAGCTTGTGCGCCAGTCTTGACTCCTGGTTGTGCCACCTCTCTCTCTCTAATTGTGGGCCATAGAAAGCCTTTTTTTTTTTTTTTTTTAATATTATTTGGTTTCTAAAGTCTCCCTGAGAAAAAAAAATAAATAAATTAGGTGGGAGATTAATATTGACATTAGTGCTTGAGTGACAGTCCTGCGTGTGTGTCATCTCTGTGATTTTGTGCCACAGAAAACAGAGTGTGTAACATTGTGCCTGATTTTCCTTGTGGTCTCACCAACCTGTTAAGGGATATTGAAATCATACTGAAGTTATAGCTCACCGTGTAAGTTGTTTGATAGCAACAAATAAAGTTACTTTGGTTAAGATTTTAAAACAATGAGGAAGTCTGGTGCAAGAGGTCGTCGTGGGCGTTCATTGTCAGCTGGTAATGATGGTAGTGGTAGTGGAGCATCAGGTGGTCGTGGGGATAAAAATATTCCACCTAAGTCTGGAGCTGTGGAGCCAGTTTCGTCGTCAGGCTACACAAGGCCTCGAACGCTCTCTTTTCTGGGAGTAGGAAAACCGCTTTTAAAGGCGGAGCAGCAACAGCAAGTTTTGGCTTACATTGCAGACTCAGCCTCTAGCTCTTTTGCCTCCTCTTCCGAAACTGGTAAATGTAAAAGCAGCGCGTCGCTTGTGGATGTTCACGGTCAGGGACAAGTCGCTTCCTTGTCCTCCTCAGCAAAAACTACAACAAGAGAGAAGGATGCAGCAGGCGACACAACGGGTCACTCCATGGAGCTCTTTACACATACCGTCCCTGGCTTAGAAAGTGAAACATTTAACAGGCCATGCCCATTACAAGTATATTCTGACATGGAGTGCACTGATGCACAGCCACAGCCAGAGTACTATGCTGCTCCTTTGACTCAGACCACCACATTGCCCTCTCAGGGTACAGATCCACAATCAGACCCTGATGAGACTATGTTGCCCCGCCACGAACGCTATACCACCGACCGACACAGTGACACAGACGAAGTTGCACACGAGCTCGAAGAGGAGGTAATAGATGACCCAGTTATTGACCCCGATTGGCAGCCATTGGGGGAACAGGGTGCAGGCGGCAGTAGTTCAGAAGCGGAGGTGGAGGAGGGGCCGCAGCAGGCATCAACATCGCAACAGGTTCCATCTGCCGGGCCCGTATCTGGACCAAAACGCGTGTCAAAGCCAAAACCTGTTGGAGCACAGCGTTGCCATCCGGTTAAAGCTCAGTCTGCAATCCCTGAAAAGGGATCAGAGTCTAGGAAGAGTGCAGTCTGGCATTTTTTTAAACAACATCCAACTGATCAGCGCAAAGTCATCTGTCAAAAATGTTCAACTAGCTTAAGCAGAGGTCAGAATCTGAAAAGTCTAAATACTAGTTGCATGCATAGACACTTAACCACCATGCATTCTCAAGCCTGGACTAACTACCAAACGTCCCTCAAGGTTGTAGCACCCTCGGCCAATGAAGCTAGTCAGCAACGCAACATCCCTTCCGTCACTGTAAGGCCACCATTTTCCGCACCACCGGCAGTATCTGTGCAGGTTTCTTTGCCAGCCAAAAGCAGTCAGGGTCAGGGAATCACCAGTTTTGTAGGAGGAAATATTGCATGTAGGGCACCGGCGGAAACAATACCGTCTCCAACCGTCTCTCAGTCTGCCATGTCCACCGGCACACCCGAAAGTTCCACGATCTACAGCTCTCCAGTCCAGCTCACCCTACATGAGACTCTGGTTAGAAAAAGGAAGTACTTATCCTCGCATCCGCGTACACAGGGTTTTAACGCCCACATAGCTAGACTAATCTCGTTAGAGATGATGCCCTACCGGTTAGTTGAAAGCGAAGCTTTCAAAGCCCTGATGGAGTACGCTGAACCACGATACGAGCTACCCAGTCGACACTTTTTTTCCAGAAAAGCCATCCCAGCCCTGCACCAGCATGTTAAACAGCGCATCGTCCATGCACTCAGGCAATCTGTGAGTACAAAGGTGCACCTGACTACAGATGCATGGACCAGTAGGCATGGCCAGGGACGTTATGTGTCCATCACGGCACACTGGGTGAATGTGGTGGATGCAGGGTCCACAGGCGACATCAATTTAGGGACAGTTGTGCCTAGCCCACGGTCTAGGAAACAGTTGGCTGTAGGCGTTCGCACCCCCTCCTCCTCCTCCTCGTCCTCCTGCAGAAGCTACAGCTCTTCCACAGAACGCAGTCGGCCAACCACTCCATCGGCAGATGACACTGTTGCACACCAGTTGTCCCATTATGGGCCAGCTACTGCCAAGCGTCAGCAGGCTGTATTGGCTATGAAGTGTTTGGGCGACAACAGACACACCGCGGAAGTTCTGTCCGAGTTCTTGCAACAAGAAACGCAGTCGTGGCTGGGCACAGTAGATCTTGAGGCAGGCAAGGTAGTGAGTGATAACGGAAGGAATTTCATGGCTGCCATCTCCCTTTCCCAACTGAAACACATTCCTTGCCTGGCTCACACCTTAAACCTGGTGGTGCAGTGCTTATTGAAAACTTATCCTGGGTTCTCCGACCTGCTCCTCAAAGTGCGTGCACTTTGCTCACATATCCGACGTTCGCCTGTACACGCCAGCCGTATGCAGACCTATCAGCGGTCTTTGAACCTTCCCCAGCATCGCCTAATCATAGACGTTGCAACAAGGTGGAACTCAACACTGCACATGCTTCAGAGACTGTGCGAACAGAGGCGTGCTGTTATTTATTTGTGGGAGGATACACGGGCAGGCAGTAGGATGGCAGACATGGAGTTGTCAGGTGTGCAGTGGTCGAAGATACAAGACATGTGTCAAGTCCTTCAGTGTTTTGAGGAATGCACACGGCTGGTTAGTGCAGACAACGCCGTAATAAGCATGAGCATCCCCCTAATGCGTCTGCTGATGCAAAGTTTGACGCACATAAAGGAGCAGGCGTCTGCACCAGAGGAAGAGGGAAGCCTTGATGACAGTCAGCCATTGTCTGGTCAGGGCAGTGTACAGGACGAGGTAGCGGGCGAAGAGGAGGTGGAGGACGAGGAGGATGATGGGGATGAGTATATTTTTAATGCGGAAACTTTCACGGGGGCACAGGAAATTGGTTGCGTGTCACGGCCGGGTTCTGGTTTTTTGAGGGACACAAGTGACGTAGATTTGCCTGCAACTGCCCCTCAACCAATCACAACCGGAGATTTGACAAGTGGAACTTTGGCCCACATGGCGGATTATGCCTTACGTATCCTACAAAGGGACACACGCATTACGAAAATGATGAACGATGACGATTACTGGTTGGCCTGCCTCCTTGATCCACGCTATAAAGGCAAATTGCAAAATATTATGCCACATGAGAACTTGGAACTAATATTAGCAACCAAACAATCAACTCTTGTTGACCGTTTGCTTCAGGCATTCCCAGCACACAGCGCACGTGATCGTTCTCACACGAGCTCCAGGGGGCAGCAGACTAGGAGTGTTAGGGGTGCACACATCAGAAGTGGCGTTGGACAGAGGGGTTTTCTGACCAGGTTGTGGAGTGATTTTGCTATGACCGCAGACAGGACAGGTACTGCTGCATCAATTGAAAGTGACAGGAGACAACATTTGTCCAGTATGGTTACTAACTATTTTTCATCCCTTATCGATGTTCTCCCTCAACCGTCATTCCCATTTGATTACTGGGCCTCCAAATTAGACACCTGGCCAGAATTGGCAGAATATGCATTGCAGGAGCTTGCTTGCCCGGCAGCAAGTGTCCTATCAGAAAGAGTATTCAGTGCTGCAGGGTCAATATTAACCGAAAAAAGGACTCGTCTGGCTACCCAAAATGTTGACGATCTAACATTCATTAAAATGAACCACAACTGGATTTCAAAATCTTTTGCCCCACCTTGCCCGGCCGACACCTAGCTTTCCTATGAAAAGCTCTTGCCTGTGAATTACTTTTCTAATGTCTAATTTGCTGCTGCAGATTGTACAGCATACGACATGTTTACACCTCCCTAAATGGCCAAACTCCCCACACGGGGCCGTGGTATCGCGACTTGGCGCAAGCACCCGTGAGACTGCTGTTTGTCTGAAGAGGTGGGTGTGCTCGCTTTTGGTTGACGGCATTGCTACTGGGTCCCTCATAGTACAATGTAGTGTCTCTGGCGGTGGTGGTGCGCACCCAACGTCAGACACACCGTTGTAACATGAGTGGCCCTGGGGCGGTCCCGCCGGCCTCAAGAGAGTTCCCCCCTACCCCAGCTCAAACTGGGCTCTACTACGTGCAAAATTATGTCGCACAGCTCCACCAATCTTTAGTCTATTCGCTGACATCATTCAATGTCTGGCACTGACAATACAAATTTGTAGACATCTATGATGCAACTTAAAGTAGTCTGTGTCTGTGTCCTATATTGGCACCATTAAATAGTTACTGCCAAATTACTATGTCAGAAACACAGCAGATGAGCCCACCCCTGTACCTAAGTATGCCATCTTTTTTTTTGTTTTGGTTGTTTTGCGAGACATTAACATCTATTTATATTTTGGGAGTACTGGGACAGACACTCCTTGCACTACTCCTCCACTCAGCACCAAGCTGCCTGCCCGTGTATCCATGTAACCGCTGTAAAACTGCCATGAGCCTATTGTTTGTTATTTTAGGCCTTTGATAGCCTGTCTGCGGTCCCTACTCCTCCACTGACCACCAAGCTGCCTGCCCGTGTATCCATGTAACCGCTGTAAAACTGCCATGAGCCTATTGTTTGTTATTTTAGGCCTTTGAAGCCTTTCTGCGCTCCCTCCTTCCACTAGTCCTCCACTGACCAGACCACTGCTGCCCGTGTACCCCTGGAACCAATTTTAAAGTGCCTACAGCCAGCCCATTTTATTGTGTTAGGCCTTCGAAGCCTGTCTGCGGTCCCTCCTTCCACTAGGCCTCCACTGACCAGACCACTGCTGCCCGTGTACCCCTGGAACCAATTTTAAAGTGCCTACAGCCAGCCCATTTTATTGTGTTAGGCCTTCGAAGCCTGTCTGCGGTCCATACTTCCACTAGTCCTCCACTGACCAGACCACTGCTGCCCGTGTACCCCTGGAACCAATTTTAAAGTGCCTACAGCCAGCCCATTTTATTGTGTTAGGCCTTCGAAGCCTGTCTGCGGTCCCTCCTTCCACTAGGCCTCCACTGACCAGACCACTGCTGCCCGTGTACCCCTGGAACCAATTTTAAAGTGCCTACAGCCAGCCCATTTTATTGTGTTAGGCCTTCGAAGCCTGTCTGCGGTCCATACTTCCACTAGTCCTCCACTGACCAGACCACTGCTGCCCGTGTACCCCTGGAACCAATTTTAAAGTGCCTACAGCCAGCCCATTTTATTGTGTTAGGCCTTCGAAGCCTGTCTGCGGTCCATACTTCCACTAGGCCTCCACTGACCAGACCACTGCTGCCCGTGTACCCCTGGAACCAATTTTAAAGTGCCTACAGCCAGCCCATTTTATTGTGTTAGGCCTTCGAAGCCTGTCTGCGGTCCCTCCTTCCACTAGGCCTCCACTGACCAGACCACTGCTGCCCGTGTACCCCTGGAACCAATTTTAAAGTGCCTACAGCCAGCCCATTTTATTGTGTTAGGCCTTCGAAGCCTGTCTGCGGTCCATACTTTAAATACTCCTCCACTCAGCACCAAGCTGCCTGCCCGTGTATCCATGTAACCGCTGTAAAACTGCCATGAGCCTATTGTTTGTTATGTTAGGCCTTTGATAGCCTGTCTGCGGTCCCTACTTTAAATACTCCTCCACTCACCACCACCAAGCTGCCTGCCCGTGTATCCATGTAACCGCTGTGAAACTGCCATGAGCCTATTGTTTTTTTATGTTAGGCCTTTGATAGCCTGTCTGCGGTCCCTACTTTAAATACTCCTCCACTCACCACCACCAAGCTGCCTGCCCGTGTATCCATGTAACCGCTGTAAAACTGCCATGAGCCTATTGTTTGTTATGTTAGGCCTTTGAAGCCTTTCTGCGCTCCCTCCTTCCACTAGTCCTCCACTGACCAGACCACTGCTGCCCGTGTACCCCTGGAACCAATTTTAAAGTGCCTACAGCCAGCCCATTTTATTGTGTTAGGCCTTCGAAGCCTGTCTGCGGTCCATACTTCCACTAGTCCTCCACTGACCAGACCACTGCTGCCCGTGTACCCCTGGAACCAATTTTAAAGTGCCTACAGTCAGCCCATTTTATTGTGTTAGGCCTTCGAAGCCTGTCTGCGGTCCATACTTCCACTAGGCCTCCACTGACCAGACCACTGCTGCCCGTGTACCCCTGGAACCAATTTTAAAGTGCCTACAGCCAGCCCATTTTATTGTGTTAGGCCTTCGAAGCCTGTCTGCGGTCCATACTTCCACTAGTCCTCCACTGACCAGACCACTGCTGCCCGTGTACCCCTGGAACCAATTTTAAAGTGCCTACAGCCAGCCCATTTTATTGTGTTAGGCCTTCGAAGCCTGTCTGCGGTCCATACTTCCACTAGGCCTCCACTGACCAGACCACTGCTGCCCGTGTACCCCTGGAACCAATTTTAAAGTGCCTACAGCCAGCCCATTTTATTGTGTTAGGCCTTCGAAGCCTGTCTGCGGTCCATACTTCCACTAGTCCTCCACTGACCAGACCACTGCTGCCCGTGTACCCCTGGAACCAATTTTAAAGTGCCTACAGCCAGCCCATTTTATTGTGTTAGGCCTTCGAAGCCTGTCTGCGGTCCATACTTCCACTAGGCCTCCACTGACCAGACCACTGCTGCCCGTGTACCCCTGGAACCAATTTTAAAGTGCCTACAGCCAGCCCATTTTATTGTGTTAGGCCTTCGAAGCCTGTCTGCGGTCCCTCCTTCCACTAGGCCTCCACTGACCAGACCACTGCTGCCCGTGTACCCCTGGAACCAATTTTAAAGTGCCTACAGCCAGCCCATTTTATTGTGTTAGGCCTTCGAAGCCTGTCTGCGGTCCATACTTTAAATACTCCTCCACTCAGCACCAAGCTGCCTGCCCGTGTATCCATGTAACCGCTGTAAAACTGCCATGAGCCTATTGTTTGTTATTTTAGGCCTTTGATAGCCTGTCTGCGGTCCCTACTCCTCCACTGACCACCAAGCTGCCTGCCCGTGTATCCATGTAACCGCTGTAAAACTGCCATGAGCCTATTGTTTGTTATTTTAGGCCTTTGAAGCCTTTCTGCGCTCCCTCCTTCCACTAGTCCTCCACTGACCAGACCACTGCTGCCCGTGTACCCCTGGAACCAATTTTAAAGTGCCTACAGCCAGCCCATTTTATTGTGTTAGGCCTTCGAAGCCTGTCTGCGGTCCATACTTCCACTAGTCCTCCACTGACCAGACCACTGCTGCCCGTGTACCCCTGGAACCAATTTTAAAGTGCCTACAGTCAGCCCATTTTATTGTGTTAGGCCTTCGAAGCCTGTCTGCGGTCCATACTTCCACTAGGCCTCCACTGACCAGACCACTGCTGCCCGTGTACCCCTGGAACCAATTTTAAAGTGCCTACAGCCAGCCCATTTTATTGTGTTAGGCCTTCGAAGCCTGTCTGCGGTCCATACTTCCACTAGTCCTCCACTGACCAGACCACTGCTGCCCGTGTACCCCTGGAACCAATTTTAAAGTGCCTACAGCCAGCCCATTTTATTGTGTTAGGCCTTCGAAGCCTGTCTGCGGTCCCTCCTTCCACTAGGCCTCCACTGACCAGACCACTGCTGCCCGTGTACCCCTGGAACCAATTTTAAAGTGCCTACAGCCAGCCCATTTTATTGTGTTAGGCCTTCGAAGCCTGTCTGCGGTCCATACTTCCACTAGGCCTCCACTGACCAGACCACTGCTGCCCGTGTACCCCTGGAACCAATTTTAAAGTGCCTACAGCCAGCCCATTTTATTGTGTTAGGCCTTCGAAGCCTGTCTGCGGTCCATACTTTAAATACTCCTCCACTCACCACCAAGCTGCCTGCCCGTGTATCCATGTAACCGCTGTAAAACTGCCATGAGCCTATTGTTTGTTATGTTAGGCCTTTGATAGCCTGTCTGCGGTCCTTACTTTAAATACTCCTCCACTCACCACCTAGCTGCCTGTGTATCCATGTAACCGATGTAAAACTGCCATGACTGCCTACTGTTTGTTATTTTAGGCCTTTGATAGCCTGTCTGCGGCCCCTACTTGCAATACTCCTCCACTGACCACAATGCTGCCTGGAGTGCCTGCCTGTGTATCCATGTAACCGATGTAAAACTGCCATGACTGCCTACTGTTTGTTATTTTAGGCCTTTGATAGCCTGTCTGCGGCCCCTACTTGCAATACTCCTCCACTGAGCACAATGCTGCCTGGAGTGCCTGCCTGTGTATCCATGTAACCGATGTAAAACTGCCATGACTGCCTACTGTTTGTTATTTTAGGCCTTTGATAGCCTGTCTGCAGCCCCTACTTGCAATACTCCTCCACTGACCACACCAATGCTGCCCGTGTACCCCTGGAACCTATTTAAAAGTTCATAGAGCCTAGTTATATATTTTATTTACTATTAATAAGGCCATGATGGACTACGCTGTACCACGCTACAAGCTAACCAGTCGACACTTCTTTTGCGAGAAAAGCCATCCCAACCCTCCACCAGCATGTAGAAGACCGCATTGTCCATGCACTCTGGCAATCTGTGAGTACAAAGGTGCACCTGACAACAGACGCATGGACCTGTAGGCATGGCCACGGAAGATTACGTGTCCATTACGGCGCAATGGGTTAATGTGGTGGATGCATGGTCCACAGGGGACAGCCTACTAAGTCTGTCTGCAGTCCCTAATTCAAATTGTCCTCCACTGTCTAAATCGGAACTTCCACCTTCTGGCTTTCGGCCTATAGTATCAGAAATTAAACTGCATTTGGCCTTCAACTTTGGTTAGGGCCTACTAACGGCTTCTGCCCCTCCCTGGTGTTGCCCTCAACTAAATAAAGCTGAGCTTCAACCTTCCGGCTCTCATTATGTGGTTTTAAAAAAAAAAATGGTGGTTAGGGCCTACTAACGGCTTCTGCCCCTCCCTGGTGTTGTCCTCAACTAAATAAAGCTGAGCTTCAACCTTCCGGCTCTCATTATGTGGTTTAAAAAAAAAAAATGGTGGTTAGGGCCTACTAACGGCTTCTGCCCCTCCCTGGTGTTGTCCTCAACTAAATAAAGCTGAGCTTCAACCTTCCGGCTCTCATTAAGTGGTTTTAAAAAAAAAAAAAATGGTGGTTAGGGCCTACTAACGGCTTCTGCCCCTCCCTGGTGTTGTCCTCAACTAAATAAAGCTGAGCTTCAACCTTCCGGCTCTCATTAAGTGGTTTTAAAAAAAAAAAAAATGGTGGTTAGGGCCTACTAACGGCTTCTGCCCCTCCCTGGTGTTGTCCTCAACTAAATAAAGCTGAGCTTCAACCTTCCGGCTCTCATTATGTGGTTTTAAAAAAAAAAATGGTGGTAAGGGCCTACTAACGGCTTCTGCCCCTCCCTGGTGTTGTCCTCAACTAAATAAAGCTGAGCTTCAACCTTCCGGCTCTCATTAAGTGGTTTTTAAAAAAAAATGGTGGTTAGGGCCTACTAACGGCTTCTGCCCCTCCCTGGTGTTGTCCTCAACTAAATAAAGCTGAGCTTCAACCTTCCGGCTCTCATTAAGTGGTTTTAAAAAAAAAAAAATTGGTGGTTAGGGCCTACTAACGGCTTCTGCCCCTCCCTGGTGTTGTCCTCAACTAAATAAAGCTGAGCTTCAACCTTCCGGCTCTCATTATGTGGTTTAAAAAAAAAAAATGGTGGTTAGGGCCTACTAACGGCTTCTGCCCCTCCCTGGTGTTGTCCTCAACTAAATAAAGCTGAGCTTCAACCTTCCGGCTCTCATTAAGTGGTTTTAAAAAAAAAATGGTGGTTAGGGCCTACTAACGGCTTCTGCCCCTCCCTGGTGTTGTCCTCAACTAAATAAAGCTGAGCTTCAACCTTCCGGCTCTCATTAAGTGGTTTTAAAAAAAAAATGGTGGTTAGGGCCTACTAACGGCTTCTGCCCCTCCCTGGTGTTGTCCTCAACTAAATAAAGCTGAGCTTCAACCTTCCGGCTCTCATTAAGTGGTTTTAAAAAAAAAATGGTGGTTAGGGCCTACTAACGGCTTCTGCCCCTCCCTGGTGTTGTCCTCAACTAAATAAAGCTGAGCTTCAACCTTCCGGCTCTCATTATGTGGTTTTAAAAAAAAAAAAAATGGTGGTTAGGGCCTACTAACGGCTTCTGCCCCTCCCTGGTGTTGTCCTCAACTAAATAAAGCTGAGCTTCAACCTTCCGGCTCTCATTAAGTGGTTTTAAAAAAAAAATGGTGGTTAGGGCCTACTAACGGCTTCTGCCCCTCCCTGGTGTTGTCCTCAACTAAATAAAGCTGAGCTTCAACCTTCCGGCTCTCATTATGTGGTTTTAAAAAAAAAATGGTGGTTAGGGCCTACTAACGGCTTCTGCCCCTCCCTGGTGTTGTCCTCAACTAAATAAAGCTGAGCTTCAACCTTCCGGCTCTCATTAAGTGGTTTTAAAAAAAAAAAAAATGGTGGTTAGGGCCTACTAACGGCTTCTGCCCCTCCCTGGTGTTGCCCTCAACTAAATAAAGCTGAGCTTCAACCTTCTGCTCCAAATTACCATTTTAAAAAATGCAATAGGCTTTTCCGGCCTACTAAAGGTGTCTGCCCCTCCCTGGTGTTGTCCTCAACTGAACAAAGCTGAGCTTCCACATTCTGGCTTTCGCCCTATACTATCAGATATTAAACTGCATTTGGCCTACTAGTGTGGTTAGGCCCTTGAAACAGTGTCTGCTGCTCTTGGGTTTGCTACTCCACTGAACAAAGCAATGCCGCCTGTTTAGTCCTGTTACCAATTTTGAACTGCATGTAGCCTACTTTATTCTTTGGCCCTATATCTGTTTCCTCCTCATCCTGCCCATTGCCCAGCCACTGCTAAATGAGTCTGCTGGTACATTGACCTAGACCACTACATTCCCCTTGTACTCTACACAGCCAGAATCTGTCCCTGCTGAAAGTAAGGTTCCCCTTCCCGCATGTTATACCACCTTACACAGGGACAAAGAGGAAGGTGCAGATGAAAGTGCAGGTTCCTTCATCAGGTGGGGGGGCATACTCGTTGGCGACGTCACTGGCACAGGGCCCCTCAGAGTACGCAAAAGTGTCGCTGCTGGTGGGAGGCGCCCCCGCCATGCAAACACACCGCCGTACTTTGAGGGGCCCTGTGCCAGTGGCAATGCGAACGAGTGGGCCCCCCCTGCTTGCTCAGGATCACAGCACTTGCAACTTTTAAATACTTACCTTTCCCTGCAACACCGCCGTGACGTAGTCCGCATTTCCTGGGCCCACGAAAAACTTGAGCCAGCCCTACTCCCCCCACAACTTTCCCCCAATTCCCTATGCCCAACTATTATTATACAGTTAATTAAGATTGGCAAGCTTCAGAAACAAGAATGGATGTTTTTGGCATTAAAATGGGCACTGTAGGTGTTTTCCTGGCCTCCACTCACTGCCGACTATGCTTCCCCATTGACTTGCATTGGGTTTCGTGTTTCGGTCGATCCCCGACTTTTAGCGATAATCGGCCGACTGCACTCGACTCGACTCTGGACAAAATCGGGTTTCCCAAAACCCTACTCGATCTTAAAAAAATGAAAGTCGCTCAACCCTACTCATTAGGGCAGGATGCGAGAACATATGGCTGATGCCAGGAATGAGACACACGGGGGCTAGGATGGCGAATATTATTACCATAGGGGCTAATTAAGGGATATTATTACTGCAGTGATGTATTTATTTTATTTTTTGAGTATACTGTTTTAAATGGGGGCAGTCATGTTACTGTGTAGAGTGATACTATGTTGCCTTCTTCATGTGGTGTAATGTAGAAGTTGGGAAAATTAAGTAATGTGTTCTGCAAGCGGAACTCGAGATAACTGTGTTATTCCCTGCAGAAACGAGTCCTGGCTGGATGAAGTGATGGCGGTCTGTGCTGGATGAAAGATGAAGGATTTCACCTAGAGACGTCACTGGTGAGTCAGTGTTACCTATACACTGACACTACACTGTACACTATATACAGAGCTCCTGTGTATAATGTCACCGGTGATCACTGTATTACCTGTACACAGACACTGCATACTAAGTACAGATCTCCTGTGAATACTGGCACTTATGGTGATAGTATTGTGGGGTGTTTTTTATTACTGATCAGTATTGTAGTATTCAGTCACTATGTGGTGGTAATATGTGGTCTGGTCATGGTGTTGTGGTATTTGTTCCTTGTATTTGATATTATTCGGTCACTGTGGTGGTAATATGGTGTCTGGTCATGGTGCTGTGGTATTTGTTCCTTGTATGTGGTATTATAGGTCGTTTTAAAAATTGAAAAATAAATAAAAATATACCTAAATTGTATTGCATATTTTAACAAATATTTAATAGGTTACAGTAGAGTAGGGCCTGGCCAAAAGTGTCTACCTTGTCATTTTGGTAGCTTAAAAAATCTTTTGGCCAAAACAAAAGCTGCCGGCTTTATGTGTGATCTGGTGATGGGAACTGTCAATGTGTGATAGGTGAGAAGTGGAGATTTTCCAAGAGAGAGCGGTGGGACTGTGGCCAGTTCGAGAGGTGGAGCGTGGAGCGGGGCTGGGGTGGAGCCTGGGTGGAGTCTCAAGGGGGCCCCGAAAATTTTGCCAGTATGGGGCCCCGAAATTTCTAGTGGCAGCCCTGGATGTACCCACAATACAGTACATTCCCACACACATTATGATGCACCCACAGTACAGTACATTCCCACACACAGTATGATGCATCCACAGTACAGTACATTCCCACACACAGTATGATGCACCCACAGTACAGTACATTCCCACACACTGCCTTCACCCACCCGCAGTATGATGCACCCACACTACATTCACCCACACACAGTATGATGCACCCACAGTACAGTACATTCCCACACACTGCCTTCACCCACAGTACAGTACAGTCCCACACACAGTATGATGCACCCACAGTACAGTACATTCCCACACACAGTATGATGCACCCACAGTACAGTACATTCCCACACACAGTATGATGCACCCACAGTACAGTACATTCCCACACACAGTATGATGCACCCACAGTACAGTACATTCCCACACACTGCCTTCACCCACACGCAGTATGATGCACCCACACTACATTCACCCACACACAGTATGATGCACCCACAGTACAGTACATTCCCACACACTGCCTTCATCCACACGCAGTATGATGCACCCACACTACATTCACCCACACACAGTATGATGTACCCACAGTACAGTACATTCCCACACACAGTATGATGCACCCACAGTACAGTACATTCCCACACACAGTATGATGCACCCACATTACAGTGCATTCCCACCCACTGCATTCACCCACACACAGTATGATGCACCCACACTACATTCAACCACACACAGTATGATGCACCCACAGCACAGTACATTCCCACCCACTGCATTTACCCACATGCAGTATGATGCACCCACACTACATTCACACACACAGTATGATGCACCCACAGTACAATACATTCCAACACACTGCCTTCATCCACACGCAGTATGATGCACCCACACTACATTCACCCACACACAGTATGATGCACCCACAATACAATACATTCCAACACACTACATTCACCCACACGCAGTATGATGCACCCACACTACATTCACACACACACAGTATGATGCACCCATAGTACAGTGCATTCCCACACAGTATGATGCACCCACAGAACAGTACATTCCCACACACAGTATGATGCACCCACAGTACAGTACATTCCCACACACAGTATGATGCACCCACAGCACAGTACATTCCCACACACTGCCTTCACCCACACGCAGTATGATGCACCCACACTACATTCACCCACACACAGTATGATGCACCCACAGTACAGTACATTCCCACACACTGCCTTCACCCACACGCAGTATGATGCACCCACACTACATTCACCCACACACAGTATGATGCACCCACAGTACAGTACATTCCCACACACAGTATGATGCACCCACAGTACAGTACATTCCCACACACAGTATGATGTACCCACAGTACAGTACATTCGCACACACAGTATGATGCACCCACAGTACATTCCCACACACTGCCTTCACCCACACGCAGTATGATGCACCCACACTACATTCACCCACACACAGTATGATGTACCCACAGTACAGTACATTCCCACACACAGTATGATGCACCCACAGCACAGTACATTCCCACCCACTGCATTCTCTCACATGCAGTATGATGCACCCACACTACATTCACACACACAGTATGATGCACCCACAGTACAATACATTCCAACACACTGCCTTCACCCACACGCAGTATGATGCACCCACACTACATTCACCCACACGCAGTATGATGCACACACACTACATTCACCCACACACAGTATGATGCACCCACAGTACAGTACATTCCAACACACTACATTCACCCACACGCAGTATGATGCACCCACACTACATTCACCCACACACAGTATGATGCACCCACAGCACAGTACATTCCCACACTCTGCATTCACCCACACACAGTATGATGCACCCACACTACATTCACCCACACACAGTATGATGCACCCACACTACATTCACACACACGCAGTATGATGCACCCACACTACATTCACTCACACGCAGTATGATGCACCCACACTACATTCACACACACAGTATGATGCACCCACAGTACAATACATTCCAACACACTGCCTTCACCCACACGCAGTATGATGCACCCACACTACATTCACCCACACGCAGTATGATGCACCCACACTACATTCACCCACACACAGTATGATGCACCCACAGCACAGTACATTCCCACACTCTGCATTCACCCACACGCAGTATGATGCACCCACACTACATTCACCCACACACAGTATGATGCACCCACACTACATTCACCCAGACACAGTATGATGCACCCACACTACATTCACCCACTCACACACAGTATGATGCACCCACACTACATTCACCCACTCACACACAGTATGATGCACCCACAGTACATTCCCACACTCTGCATTCACCCACACACAGTATGATGCCCCCACAGTACAGTACATTCCCACACACAGTATGATGCCCCCACACTACATTCACCCACACAGTATGATGCCATCCACAGTCACACACAGCAGAATATCTTAACACTACATTCCTCCTACGCAGCCTGATGTCCACCACAGATCCCATTCACATAGCCCCCACACAATATAATAACCCATACATACACACTCAGCTCTGATACAACAACAAACACACAGCACTACTTCATCAACAAACATAACTCTACTACATGAACATACACATTATTTGTTATATAACCCACACAACTCTGCTACATTAACACACACAGCTCTGCAATACCAACATAAGTCTGCTACATCAATACACACAGTCAGTTCTCCAAAATCAACCCGCACAACATTGCTTCATTCAGACACATACAATTGCTACATTAAAGCACACACGCATCAGTATATAACACATATATACTACTTGCCTGTGTCCTGCTCCTCTTCAGTCTCCTCTGCTGTCTAGTCACAAGACCTGATATTGTCATAAGACCCAAAGGTCCTGGCAGAATCTTCAGTCTTAACACAAACTTAACAGTGGAGGAATGACCTGTCGGCTCCCTGTTCCACCATTATATTCAGGTGTATTTGTTTCCTGAGGACACAGATGCAGCTGAAGTCCATTCATGCCCCGGACCTCCCAAAGCATCTCCTAAAATTCAAGACAGTACAGCTGTATTTGGGACAATATGCCCTTGGGGTGGCTGTAGGTAGCTTATTTGACAGTGACCTGGAAGCAATTCACAGCTGGATCCCCTAACTATACACTATACAGGTATCCCAGTAGTCATGTGCCAAAAAAAACTTTTAGCATTTTTCTCTAATGTGAAGGATCTCTTACATACACTTCTCAACATTGAAATTGCAACACCAAGAAGCAAAAATCCTGGAATTATGGAAATTACAAGCTCAATAGGCATGTTAATGATATGCAAATGATGAAAAGTAAAAATAAAAATTCCAGCATCTTGGTTTATTCATTATCGTGTATGAGTGCCACTCGCAAACATGAGACTGTTAATGGATATCCGGGGAATGTCCTGCTATGCTGAATGCACTTGGGCACACAAATCATCAAGATCCACTGCTGACAGCTCCCTCTGCTATTGCTGACATATAGCACCCCAGATGTGTTCGATGAGAGACAAGTCTGGAGATGCTGCAGGCCTTTATAGAATTTTTAGGCCACAAAGAGTGCTCACAATAGCACAAGCAACATGCAGTCTGGTATTGTCATGGTTAAAAATTGCTCGAGATGGTTTGGAGAAATTATTGTTTTATTGTCTCCACAACCAAATCAAGGTAATTCTGAGTGTTTACCATATGTTATGCCACCCAGGGCTGGCTGCAGGTTTTCGTGGACTGCAGGTGAAAAAGTCTCAGTGGGCCCCTTTAATACATACCACGATTCATGATGCACAGATACGGCAGAGAAATATAGATACAGTACAATGCCAATGTTTTCACTTACTTCTTACATTACATAAGTGATAGCTATTGTAAATTCTACAATAGCTCAGAAACCAGACAGTATAGTCCTCCATGCAGTATTACTGGCACCACATACTGCTCCATACAGTATTTTGAGTACCACATATTCCTCCATACAGAATTATGGGTACCACATTGAATTATGGGTACCACATTGTCCTCCATACAGAATAATGAGCCCCATGTATTGCTCCATAAAGTATATGGACCCCATATATTGCTTCATACAAAATAATATACCCCATATAATGCTCTACACAGTATAATGAGCCCCATATATTGCTAAATAGAGTACAATGACCCCCATATATTGCTCCATAAAGAATAATGAGCCCCATATATTGCTCCATAGAGAATAATGAGCCCCATATATTGCTCCATTCAGTATAATGGACCCCATATATTGCTTCATACAGAATAATGGACCCCGTATAATGCTCCACACAGAATAATGAGCCCCATATATTGCTCCATACATTATAATGAGCCCCATATATTCCTCCATACAGTAGAATGGGTCCCATATAATGCTCCATACAGTATAAAGAGCCCTATATAATGCTCCATACAGTATATGATGGGCCTCATATATTGCTCCATATATAATGGGACCCATATAATGCTCCATACATAATGGGCCCCATGTAATGCTCCACACATAATGAGCCCCATATATTGCTCCACACAGTATATGATGTGCCCCATATATTGCTCCATTTATCATGGGTCCCATATAATGCTTCATATATAATGGGCCCCATATAATGTTCTATACAGAATGGGCTCCATATAATTCTCCAGTATATGATGGGCCCCATATATTGCTCCATATATAATGGGGCCCCATATAATGGTCCATACAGTATGGACCCTATATAATGCTTCATAAAGAATGGGCTCCATACAGAATGGACCCCATACAATGCTTCATACATAATGGGGCCCAAATAATGTTCCATACAGAATGGGCTCCATATAATGCTCTAGTATATGATGGGCCCCATATGTTGCTCCATATATAATGGGTCCTATATATTACTCTATATATAATGAGCCTCATATAATGCTCCAGTATATGATGGGCCCCATATATTGTTCCATAAATAATGGGCCCTATATATTGCTTCAAACATTTTTATAAAAATCTGAAATACTCATATCTCTTCGCTGGCCAGATTCCTCAGCATCGCTGTCTTCTGGCTCTCTGCACTGTTAATGTTCAGCGCAGAGGGCGCACCTAAAATGTCACAGAAGATGCGGAAGGCGACGCAGCGGCAGAACAGAGAGAGGTAAGTATTGCAAGTACCAGGGCCCTGAGCAAGCGGGAATGTGCCTGCAGGCACTGGCACCAGGCCCCCATAGCGCACCAGTGTCCCCGATGGCGAGTGGGCTCTCCACCTGCTCAGGGCCCCGGCACTTGCCTGGGTGTGCCAGGTGCTGACACCGGCCCTGATGCCATCCGACACCATAATTCAGGAGTAGGACCGGTGTGATTTTATCTCATGAAGGCCTTCTTATGGCATCGCCAAACCAATCTCTGGCTACCATTATATCCAAGACAAAAGCAGGACTCGTCGCCGAAAAGGATAGACCTCCATTTTAGCTTGCATTGAGGTCTTATTCTGTACCATGGTAGCCTTTGAGAGTTGTGGTGTAAGGTCAGTGGATCACCTGTAGCTGGACATCTGGCTCCTGACCCAATGTTGTGTAAACATCTTCTGATGGTTTGTAAAGACACTGGTGCCTTAGGCTTGGTAAAAGACATCAAATTTCACTTGTAGCACAGAATGGATCATTAGTGGTACAGCCATTTGTCCAAAGCATCCCACGAGCAGTTATCAACATGACATTGCTAGGCCACATGTAGCTTGTGCTAGCTGGAGCAAACTGGTGGCCTAAATGTGCAACATTTCCAGACTCGTTTCCTATAGAGCACATCTGGTTAGTGATTGGTTAGCAAAATGAAAAGGGAGCTGCCAACAGCAGATCTTGATGATCTACGTGCCCGAGTGAATTCAGCATGGCAAGCATTTCTGTAGGTGCATGTATTTCTGAACATGATGTTCAAACTCAACACTGAATAACGAATAACTTTAAGGGTATGTGCACACATATTCCTGAGGTCTGCGGAAAACCGCAGGTAAAAGGCACTGCTTTTTACCTGCGGATTTCCTGTGGAATTACCGCGGATTTACCGCTGTTTTTGTGCGGATTCCACTGCGGTTTTCTATTATGGAGCAGGTGTAAAACCGCTGCGGATTCCGCACAAAGAATTGACATGCTCCGGAATATAAACCGCTGCGTTTCCGCGTGTTTTTTTCCGCAGCATGTGCACTGTGGATTGCGTTTCCCATAGGTTTACATGGTACTGTAAACGCATGGGAAACCGCTGCGGACCCGCAGCTGCGGAAACGCTGCGGATCCGCTGCAAAATCCGCAGCGTGTGAACATAGCCTAACTGTTTTGAAAACTTTGTTTCCTTTTTCAAATAATTTGCATTTCATTATCAATTAACATGTATATCAATAAATTTTTATAATTCCATGACTTTTAGTACTTGGTATTGCAATTTCATTGTTGAGGAGGGTATTATCAAATGCATTATAGTTTAACTCAAAACTTGCTTAAAGGGATATTAGGGTTCCAGTTTAACCCCTTCAGGATGTTTAATTTATCTGTACTTCATGATTGAAAAGGGGTTCCGGCATGGCGATCATGCGGTCACTAGAGGTTAAGTGATACCCGCACTACCCTTGACTGTTTAACTCCCTAAATGCCATGATAAGTAGCGGATGCAGCATTTAGAAGGCTAGGAGAGGAAAGTGGCTCCCTCTCCCACCCGATCAGCAGCCCCCGACGTTGTCATGGGATGCCAATGGTAGCAACCGGAGGTCAAAGGACAACCTGCGGGTCTGCCAGCAATGGTGGCCTGTTAGACGATGCCAGAAGCATGTTATAAACAGTGTTCTGTCAGTGTAACACTGGCAGATGTAATGCATTACAGCACATGTGCATTGCAAAGCATTACACCAATGATCAGACTAATGAAAGTCCCATAGCGGTACTAAGTCCAAAGTAAAATACAGTTAAAACAAATTGTAAAACTACTTTTTTTTCACAAAACAAAGAACAAAACAAATGCAAAAATATTATTCCAATAAATCTATAAAACTGTCATACTATTTAACCTCTACAGTGAACATTGTGAAAAAAGAAATAAAAAACTTAGCAAAAACATGTTTTGTACAACGTACAAAAGAGTGGACGGAAACGCAATAAAAAAGTCATATGTAAATAGGTATATGGTATAGCTGAAAACATCATCTACTCCTGCAAAAAAGCCCTCATTCAGCACCATCAGAGGAAAAATCTATAAGCTATAGCTGTCAGAATTTAGTCATGCAAAAACAATTGTTTGTTGATTTTGCTTCTCAAAAAGCGGAATAGAATGCAATAAAAAATATTAAGTCCAACTCATCCCTAAAAAGAAAGCCCTCATGTGATTCTGTCACGTGGTGATGCAAAAAAAACTTGTGTGTGATTGTAGCAAACCTAAAAAAATACTGTACATAAATCAGGTATCATTGTAATCGTAATGACCTAAGGAATGAAGTCATCTTATCACTTATACCATAAGGTGAACGGTGTAGAATATAAATAAATAAAAAATATTCTTTAACTACTGTTGATTTGTTCATTCTGCTTCTCAAAGAACACAATAAGGCTCAATTCACATTTTTACTGAACGCTGAGCACTTACATCAGGATTTATGTGTAAATCTCTGAAAAACGTTATTCATACAAAACCATTTATGGAAAATTCACTATAATAAGGCAGATGGTGACACTTTGCATTCCCATCTGTCCTGTGAGCCTACCTTGTCCATCTTTTTAGGGATGTATCTTTGAAAAGACGGACACTGCAGAACAGAAAACAGATGGAGTCCAGAGTAACACTGCCTTTCTCATTATAATGTAAGGATCCATAGGGAGTTTCATCTGAATCACATATTTCAGAGATTTTGATGGAAACCATGACGTAAGTGATCAGCTTAGAGCACAGGATAAATGTGAACTGATCCAAAATGTTTTGTACCCGAAAATGCTGCCAATAAGAGCTCTAACGCAACCCACAAAATAAAAAGTCCTCACTCAGGTTTGCCATCTGTTAATGAAAATATTGGAGGTTTCCATGTTAATGTTAGCACAAAGGCTCTGGAAAAGCAATAGGACTGCCCCCCAAAAAAATCCAACAAAATCTGTGCTCCCAAATCCAAATGCTCCCATCTATTCTGAGCCCCACAGTGTGTCTAAACCACTGTTAGGCTTTACTGTGGCGAGAGGAGCCCACTTAATTTACAGGGTTCAGGTCTCCAAAACCACAAGCAGAGCAAAATATATGGGGCATTACAATTTATTGGGCTATAGAATGGCATATTTCCAATTTTCACTCTGCAACATTCCCAACGTTTGACTCCATGGGTGTTTTCCAAAAGTAAAATAGTCACTACAAAAATCATTCAGCTGCAGCAATAAAAACTAAAATTCCAAGAACTAAAAAATACTCGGAGGACCCCGAGCGTGCACGGGAAATCTCGAGTAACGAGTATATTCGCTCATCACTAATGACAATACATAGAGTTAACTAGGAACTGTGTAGAGGTGCATTTACACTGCAAGATTATCAAGAACTAGTTTTCCTAGGTAAGTATGCTTCATGATAATTGTCTCAACAGAATGCCATTCACCCTATGAATGAGCAAAATGCTTGCTCGTCAGGTGAAATACCGTATTTTTCGGACTATAAGACGCACTGGACTATAAGACGCACCCAGGTTTTAGAGGTGGAAAACAGGGAAAAAAATATTTGAAGCAAAAAAGGTGGTAAAGCATTTAATAGCATAAACATACTATTATATGTGTTGTTATTATATATAATAGTATGTTATTATGTTGGAAGCTGCGGGACCAGTGTGGTGTCTGTAAAGTACTATATGAAGACGCTGGAGGGTGAGTATAAGAATGGGGGCACAGGGCTTATATTTAAAGCACCACTCCAGCACTGAAAAATAACACTGGTTATTGCTGCTTTGAGATCCCATTCGGAGAACTATAACTCCCAGGATGTCCTGCAGATCCTATGGCATGCTGGGAGTTATAGTTCACCACAGAAGTGGCAGAGTGCTTTATTGCATGTTGTAAAGACTAACCTCTTAATTGTGGCAGCCAGCCACTGTGGTGAGGTAAAATTCTGGAGCATCCCATCCCATGACACCACAGAGCGCTCCCTCTTGTTGCCTCTCCACAGTACAGGAGTAAGCTTGCAGATTGTAGTGTGGTGTCTGCAGGACCTGTCATGACATCAGAAGAGGGAGGGCTCTGTGCTGCCATGTGATGCTCCAGCCCGCCCTCTTCATGACATCACACAGGTCCTTGTGATAGAGCACTCAGCATCCAGCACAGCCCTGGCAGGCAGGTATGCAGCCATCTTGTCTCCTCTGGCCCCTGCTGCTGCCGCCTCCTTCACAAGACACACAGATCTCCCCAGCTGCTGCAGGAATCCAGTGCTGGGGAAACCATGTGTGTCCCTGTGAAGGAGTATTCATTTGCTGCTCTAGGCTCACAGCTCAGCTGACAGGTCGGCGGGGAAGCAGCTAATGAATATTCACTGCACTTTAATGATTGGGACCATGTGGTTTCCCCAGCACTGATTCCTGAAGCCGGGCAGGGACATTTTTCTGTCTCCTGCCTCCCAGTGTAATCCCACTCGCTGCTGCCCCTTCCCCACGTTACATCCCTACCATAAGACACACCCACACTTTCCTCCCAAATTTGGAGGAAAAAAGTGCGTCTTATGGTCAGAAAAATATGGTAATCTTTTGGTTTACAGAAAAATCATTCCTCTAAATATTGTAGGCTATGCACACTGCACAATCTATTACTAATCTTTCAGTGCCAGTGCACATCTCAAACAGTGAGGGTCTTGTGTAAACAGGATATTAAAGGACACCTTACAGGCAAACAAATTGTTTATCAGTGGTTGTTTAAGGCTGCCGTCACACTAGCAGTATATGGTCAGTAGTTTACCTCAGTATTTGTAAGCCAAAACCAGGAGTGGGTGATAAATGCAGAAGTGGTGCATATGTTTCTTTTATACTTTTCCTCTAATTGTTCCACTCCTGGTTTTGGCTTACAAATCCCAATGTAAAATACTGACCAAACACTGCTAGTGTGACAGCAGCCTAATGCTGCACATTGCACAATTTTAATTGACTTTTAGGTGTGGTCAGATGGCCAAACAGTGGGGAAAATAAGTATTTGATACACTGTGGATTCTGCAAGTTTTCCCACCTACAAAGAATGGCAAGGTCTGCAATTTTTATCATAGATACACTTTACCTGTGAGAAAACAGAATCTAAACTTAAAAAACAGAAAATCATATTGTATGATTATTAATTAAATTGCATTTTATTGTATGAAATAAGTATTTGATCACCTACCAACAGCAAGAATTCTGGCGCTCACAGACCTGTTGTTTTTTTGCGTGTCATGTTGTACTTTTGAATGACACCATTGGTGCTAACATATCGTGCACTTGAAAATGGGAAAAAAATTCCAAGTGCGGAGAAATTGTAAAAAAAGTGCAGTTGGTTTTTGTTTTGTTTTTTAACACGTTCACTAAATGCTAAAACTGACCTGCCATTATGATTCTCCAGGTCATTAAGAGTTCACAGACACCAAACATGCATAGGTTCTTTTTTAGTTAAGTGGTGAAACAAAATCCCAAAGTTTGGTTAAAAAAAAATGGCAACATTTTCCAAGACCTGTAGCGTCTCAATTTTTTGTGATCTGGGGCTGCATGAGGGTTTATTTTTTGTGCATCGAGCTGCTGTTTTTATTGATACCATTTTGGTGTAGATACAATCTTTTAATCGCCTATTATTGCATTTTATTGCAAGGTAGTGACGACCTAAAAAACATAATTCTGAGGTTTTGAATTTTTTTCTCATAACGTTGTTTAGCAATCGAATAATTATTTCCTTATATTGATAGATTGGGCGATTCTGAACGTGGTGATACCAAATATATGTATATTTGATTTTTTTATTGTTTTACTTTGAATGGGGTGAAAAGGTGGTGATTTGAACCTCTATATATATATATATATATATATATATATATATATATATATATATATATATATATATATATATATATATATGTGTGTATATATATATATATTTATATTTTTAAAAACATATTTTGTTTACTTTTTGCATGCTTCAATAGTCTCCATGGGAGACTAGAAGCTGCACTACTTTGATCTTCACTGATGGGCAGGATTTCCGGCGCGTCTGATCCGATTGTCATCAGATGCGCTCACAGCATTCTGCGATCTTTTTCTTATGTCGAATCCGCATGAGAAAAAAAGTGCTAGTCGGCACTACCCCATAATATAACATTGGGCTGAGTGCTATCGCATCAAACATGGTGCCCGCAAAGCTACCTCCTGCCCTGCACCGGTCATTGCACAAACTCAACTAGCACCATCATCAAGCACGTCCACATCCTTGTCTCAGTGCAACGTTCAGTTGTTCATACCCCAGTCCTTGGAACACAAGCAGAAATATGCTGCCAACACCCCACAGGCCACATTTCTCTTCTGCTTGCGCTCAAAATGTTGCCTTTTAAGCTCGTGGAGATTGAAGCTTTCCGCAACCTGATGGCAGTGGCAGTCCCAAAGTACTCGGTCCCCAGCTGCCATTATTTCTGCCTGTGTGCTGTCCCCGCATTACACAAGCAAGTGTCCCACAACATTAGCCGTGCCCTCAACAACTTTGTTACTGGGAAACTCCCCCCTAAACACGGACACGTGGACAAGTGCTTGTGGGCAGGGACGGTACATCCTGCTGACAGCCCACTGGATTAACATAGTGGAAGCCGGGACCCAGTTGGACCTTGTAATGGAACACCTCCTCCTGATGCTGAGGATTGCGTGCCCTACATCAATCAGGGTTGCCAGTCTAGAGCTCCTGCACCTCCTCCTCTTCAGACTCCATCTCCGAAATGACCATATCAGTCACAAGCTGGAAACACTGCAGCACTGCCTCAGCCAAGCGGCAACAGGCTGTGCTGAAGCTAATATGCTTAGGTGACAAACCGCACAATGCTCAAGAGTTGTGGGCAGATCTGTGGATGACACTGCTGAACCTAAATTCAGGCATGGTCATGTGTGACAATGGCCGAAACCTTGTGGCGGCTCTGATTCGAGACAAGCTCACACATGTACCATCCCTGGCCCATGTGCTTAACCTCATTCTTTAACTGTTTCTCAAAAGCTACCTGGAGCTGCCGGATCTGCTTGTGAAAGTACACCGCCTGTGTGCCCATTTTAGAAAGTCAGCCACAGCTTCCGCCGCCCTTGCCATGCTTCAGCAGCATTTTCAGTTTCCGGCTCACCGACTGGTGTGTGATGTCCCCACGTGTTGGAACTCTACACTGCATATGTTGGAAATTATTTGTGAGCAGAAGAGGGCACTTGTTGACTACCATCATCCACAAGGTAGTCGGTATTCAGTTCAGACTCCACACATAAGACTTCAGGAGTGGACTTGGATGCCAGAGATATGTACCATCCTACAAATTTTTAGGGAGTGTACCAAGATGGTGAGCGGCGATGATGCCATAATTAGCATCACCATCCCTCTTCTCTGTGTTCTGAAACATTTTCTGCTCACAATCAAAGAGGATGCATTGCAGGTGGAGCACGATGAGATGGAGCAAGGAACCATACAGGGTAATTACACACAACCCAGCCTCATGTCCTCCCCATGAGGATTGGTTGACAATGAGGAAGAGGAGGAGAAGGAAGAACAGGAGCTACTTTCATGCGCTATAGACAGTACTACAAGCACAACTGTCATACCGTCTGTTCAGCGTGGATGGCCTGAGGACAGGGAGGAGGAGGAGAACATGGTCAGTCATCCTCTTGGTGAGGACACGCACATCTTGCCTGTTAGCAGTCTGGCAAGCATGGCTGACTTTATGTTGCGCTGCCTTTTCCGTGACCCTCGTATTCTCAAAATTTTGGGTGACAGTGATTACTGGTTGGTGACACTTCTAGACCAACGCTACAAGGAGAACTTTCAGTCTATTCTTACAGAGGCAGACAGGTGTACTAAAATGGTGCAGTACCAGAAGGCCCTTGTTGCTGAATTATTACAAAAATCCCCATCTGAAAACGCTGGTGGCTGAAGTCACAGTTCATTGGATAACCAAGGAGTACAGGTGAGAGAGACATAACTCCAATCCAGCAAAGGCAGGGGAACACTAGCAAAGTTCTGGTAGAGTTTTCTCAGACCCTCCAATGGCAGTGTCGCTGAGGCGTGGGGTACCTTCACAAGGAGTGCAAAGTTTTGGAAGATGCTGAGGGAGTACCTTGCTGACTGTACCAACGTCCTGCATGATTCCTCTTTGCCTTATAATTATTGGGCATCCAAGCTGAACACATGGCATGAATTGGCTCTCTACGCCTTGTAGTTTCTGGCCTGCCCTGCCGCTAGTGTTTTGTCAGAGCGAGTTTTTAGTGCCTGTGGTGGAATTATAACTGATAAGCGCATCCACCTGTCAACTGAAAATGCTGACAGGCTGACTTTTATAAAAATGAACTAGAGCTGGATTGGGCCACATTTCTCTACTCCACCAAATGATAACAGTGAAATATAACCTCAAATCCATTGTCATTTTTTGGGAGGTATATTCCCATGCACCTCTTCACACCCACACATGGGTATATGCTTCCTGATTTGGGCTATTTGCTGTTATCCTCCTCCTTTTCCTCATTCTCATCCCCCACCACTACTAGATCACCATGGTAACCGTGGTCTGTGATGCAACAGCCACATTATTGTATTAAAGGGTGTTTTAATGCATGTAAAAAAAATGTTTACACAGCATGTTGATGTGTACCCCCCAGGGAGAAATGTTTGTCAGCTCATACACAGTGTTTGGGCATTACAAGTATAGGAGACCCGCTCCTTTAAATTGGGAAAAGATTTTCAGGAGACCATCCTCCACGTTTCTTCAGACCCCACCACTAGATCACCAGGGTGAACGTGTTCCATGATGCAACAGCCACGTTATTGTTTTCAAGGGTGTTAATGATGCCCATTATAAAAAAAGTTTACACAGTATGTTGATGTATACCCCCAGGGAGAAATGTTTGTCAGTCCATTCACTTAGTTTGTGGACATTACAAGTATAGGAGACCTGCTCCTTTAAATTGGGACATTTTTAGGAGGCCATCCTCCAGATCTCTTCCGACACCACCACTAGATCACCAGGTAGAACGTGTTCCGTGATGCAACAGCCACATTATTGTTTTCAAGGGTGTTTAAGATGCCCGTTAAAAAAAAGCTTACACAGTACGTTGATGTGTACCAACCAGGGGGAAAAGTTTGTCAGCCCATACACTTCCTGCATGTGCATTACAAGTATAGGAGACCTGCTCCTTTAATTTGGGAAAAGATTTTCCAAAGGATTTTGGGATGCATCCACATTTTGAGCAGGCCTTGCATTCACTTCATGGGAAAACTTTCTGGAAGTAAAAAAAATCATAATAATGGGAACTTTGGTTTCATGTGGCCATCCAGTACTTTGGTTCAAAGTGTTATTGGGGTACGTACAACTTTGGGGCAGGGCAGGCCTTGCATTCAATGCATAGACTAACAGTATGGCAGTAGCAAATTAATAATAATGGGAACTTTGGTTTCATGTGGCCATCCAGAACATTGGTTCAAAGGGTTATTGGGGTGCGTGTAACTTTGGGGCAGGCCTTGCATTCAATGCATAGGCTAACAGTATGGCAGTAGCAAATTAATAATAATGGGAACTTTGGTTTCATGTAGCCATCCAGTACGTTGGTTCAAAGGGTTTTTGGGGTGCGTTAAACTTTGGGGCAGGCCTTGCATTCACTTCATGGGCAAACTTTCTGGTAGTTAAAAAAACCATAATAATAGGAACTTTGGTTTCATGTGGCCATCCAGGACGTCTGTTCAATGGGTTATTGGGGTGCATCCAAATTTGGGGCAGGCCGTGCATTCAATGCATAGGCAATAACAGTATAGGAGACTGTTATGACCCCAATGGCAGAGGGTCTCAAAAGTACATACCAAGTCTGCAAACACAAAAAACCAGCTCATAGGGCAGTGGTAACTGGGCTGACCATATATCTAATCCTAGCACCACAAATAGCAGCAGCTGGGGAACGTGCCTACGTTGGTTCTAGACGTCTCGCGCCAGCCGGAGAACTAACTAACCCTAGAAGGGAAAAGATAGACCTTTCTTGCCTCCAGAGAAAAGACCCCAAAAGTTGGATACAAGCCCCCAACAAATAATAACGGTGAGGTAAGGAGAAAAGACAAACGTAAGAATGAACTAGATATTTAGCAAAGAGAGGCCCACTGACTAATAGCAGAATATAGTAAGATGACTTATATGGTCAGCAAAAACCCTATCAAAATTTCCACGCTGGATATTCAAGAACCCCCAAACCGTCTAACGGCCCGGGGGGAGAACACCAGCCCCCTAGAGCTTCCAGCAAAATCAGGAATCACATTTAGTACAAGCTGGACAAAAAATAAGAGCAAAGCAAATAACCAAAAAACAAGGAAGCAGGACTTAGCTTAATTTTGCAAGATCCAAGACCAGCAGACAGGAGCAAACAGAAAGGAACTGATTACAACGATGCCAGGCACTGGACTGAAAAACCAGGAAGTTTATATAGCAACACCCCTGGACTAACGACCCAGGTGGGTGCCAAACTGAGGAAAGACAATCCCAGAGTCATATCACTAGTGACCACAAGAGGGAGCCAAAAAAGTCTAATTCACAACAGTACCCCCCCTTTAAGGAGGGGTCACCGAACCCTCACCAAGACCACCAGGGCGATCAGGATGAGCAGCGTGAAAGGCACGAACTAAATCGGCCGCATGCACATCAGAGGCAACCACCCAGGAATTATCCTCCTGACCATAGCCCTTCCACTTGACCAGATACTGAAGCCTCCGCCTGGAGAGACGAGAATCCAAGATCTTCTCCACCACGTACTCCAACTCGCCCTCAACCAACACCGGAGCAGGAGGCTCAACAGAAGGAACCACAGGTACAACGTACCGCCGCAACAAAGACCTATGGAACACGTTGTGAATGGCAAACGACACCGGAAGATCCAAGCGAAAAGACACAGGATTAAGGATTTCCAATATCTTGTAAGGACCGATGAAGCGAGGCTTAAATTTAGGATAGGAGACCTTCATAGGAACAAATTGAGAAGACAGCCATACCAAATCCCCAACACGAAGTCGGGGACCCACACCGCGGCGGCGGTTGGCAAAACGCTGAGCCTTCTCCTGTGACAACTTCAAGTTGTCCACCACATGATTCCAGATCCGCTGCAACCTATCCACCACGGAATCTACCCCAGGACAGTCAGAAGGCTCCACATGTCCCGAGGAAAAACGAGGATGGAAACCAGAGTTGCAAAAAAATGGCGAAACCAAAGTAGCGGAACTAGCCCGATTATTAAGGGCAAACTCAGCCAACGGCAAGAAGGTCACCCAATCATCCTGATCTGCAGAAACAAAACACCTCAAATAAGCCTCCAGAGTCTGATTAGTTCGCTCCGTTTGTCCATTAGTCTGAGGATGAAAGGCAGACGAAAACGACAAATCAATGCCCATCTTAGCACAAAAGGATCGCCAGAACCTGGAAACAAACTGGGATCCTCTGTCAGACACAATATTCTCAGGAATGCCATGTAAACGAACCACATTCTGAAAGAACAAAGGAACCAGATCGGAAGAGGAAGGCAGCTTAGGCAAAGATACCAAATGGACCATCTTGGAAAAGCGATCACATACCACCCAGATGACAGACATGCCCTGAGACACCGGAAGATCTGAAATGAAATCCATGGAAATGTGTGTCCAAGGCCTCTTCGGGACAGGCAAGGGCAAGAGCAACCCGCTGGCACGAGAACAGCAAGGCTTAGCTCGAGCACAAGTCCCACAGGACTGCACAAATGACCGCACATCCCGTGACAAGGAAGGCCACCAAAAGGACCTAGCCACCAGATCTCTGGTGCCAAAAATTCCCGGATGCCCTGCCAACACCGAGGAATGAACCTCGGAAATGACTCTGCTGGTCCACTTATCAGGAACAAACAGTCTGTCAGGTGGACAAGAGTCAGGTCTACCAGCCTGAAATCTCTGCAACACACGTCGCAAATCCGGAGAAATGGCTGACAGGATAACTCCCTCTTTGAGAATACCAACTGGTTCTGTGACTCCAGGAGAGTCAGGCACAAAGCTCCTTGAAAGAGCATCAGCCTTCACATTCTTTGAACCTGGTAAATACGAGACCACAAAGTCAAAACGGGAGAAAAACAATGACCAGCGGGCCTGTCTAGGATTCAGGCGTTTAGCAGACTCGAGATACATCAGATTTTTGTGATCAGTCAAGACCACCACACGATGCTTAGCACCCTCGAGCCAATGACGCCACTCCTCAAATGCCCACTTCATGGCTAACAACTCCCGATTGCCAACATCATAATTCCGCTCAGCAGGCGAAAACTTCCTAGAGAAAAAAGCACATGGTCTCAATACAGAGCAACCAGGGCCTCTCTGCGACAAAACGGCCCCTGCCCCAATCTCAGAAGCATCCACTTCAACCTGAAAGGGAAGTGAGACATCAGGCTGGCACAAAACAGGCGCCGAAGTAAACCGGCGCTTCAACTCTTGAAAGGCTTCCACGGCTGCAGGAGCCCATTTAGCAACATCAGAACCTTTCTTGGTCATATCCGTCAAAGGTTTAACAACGCTAGAAAAATTAGCGATAAAACGACGGTAGAAGTTAGCAAAACCCAAGAACTTCTGAAGACTCTTAACTGACGTGGGTTGAGTCCAATCATGAATAGCTCGGACCTTGACTGGGTCCATCTCCACCGCAGAAGGGGAAAAAATAAAACCCAAAAAGGGAACCTTCTGTACTCCAAAGAGACACTTTGAGCCCTTAACAAACAAAGCATTCTCACGCAAAACCTGAAACACCATCCTGACCTGCTCTACATGCGAGTCCCAATCATCAGAAAAAAACAGAATATCATCCAGATAAACAATCATAAATTTATCCAGATACTTCCAGAAAATATCATGCATAAAGGACTGAAGCACTGAAGGAGCATTAGAGAGCCCGAAAGGCATCACCAAGTACTCAAAATGACCTTCGGGCGTATTAAATGCAGTTTTCCATTCATCTCCTTGCTTAATGCGCACAAGGTTGTACGCACCACGAAGATCTATCTTGGTGAACCACTTGGCACCTTTAATCCGGGCAAACAAGTCCGACAACAGAGGCAAAGGATACTGAAATTTAACAGTGATTTTATTCAGAAGCCGATAGTCAATACAAGGTCTCAAAGATCCGTCCTTCTTGGCCACAAAAAAGAATCCCGCACCAAGAGGGGAAGAGGATGGACGGATATGCCCCTTCTCCAGAGATTCCTTGATATACGAACGCATTGCAGTATGCTCAGGTACAGACAGATTAAATAATCTTCCCTTAGGAAATTTACTACCTGGAATCAAATCTATAGCGCAGTCACAGTCCCTATGAGGAGGAAGAGCACTGGACCTGGACTCGCTGAATACATCCTGGTAATCAGACAAATACTCAGGAACTTCCGAAGGAGTAGAGGAAGCAATAGACACCGGCGGGGAATCACCATGAATTCCCTGACAGCCCCAACTTGACACAGACATTGCCTTCCAATCCAAGACTGGATTATGGGTCTGTAACCATGGCAGACCCAAAACGACCAAATCATGCATTTTATGCAGAACAAGAAAACGAATCACCTCCCGATGTTCAGGAGTCATGCACATGGTTACCTGTGTCCAAAACTGCGGTTTATTTTCCGCCAATGGCGTAGCATCAATACCTCTAAGAGGGATAGGATTTACCAACGGCTCAAGAACAAAACCACAGCGCTTGGCAAACGACAGATCCATAAGACTCAGGGCAGCACCTGAATCCACAAACGCCATAACAGGGTAGGAGGACAATGAGCAAATTAAAGTCACAGACAAAATAAATTTAGGTTGCAAATTACCAATGGCGACAGGACTAACAACCCTAGTTAGGCGTTTAGAGCATGCTGATATAACATGTGTAGAATCACCACAGTAAAAACACAACCCATTCTGACGTCTATGATTTTTCCGTTCATTTCTAGTCTGAATTCTACCACATTGCATTAAATCAGGTGTTTGTTCAGACAACACCACCAGAGGATTCGCGGCTTTGCGCTCCCGCAAACGCCGGTCAATTTGAATAGCCAGCGCCATGGAATCATTCAGACCTGTAGGAATGGAGAAACCCACCATCACATTCTTAATGGCTTCAGAAAGGCCATTTCTGAAATTTGCGGCCAGAGCACACTCATTCCACTGAGTAAGCACGGACCATTTCCGAAATTTTTGGCAATACACTTCAGCTTCATCCTGACCCTGAGAAATAGCCAGCAAGGCTTTTTCTGCCTGAATTTCAAGATTGGGTTCCTCGTAAAGCAATCCGAGCGCCAGAAAAAATGCATCAATATTTGCCAATGCCGGATCTCCTGGCGCTAGCGAGAAGGCCCAATCCTGAGGGTCGCCCTGTAAGAAAGAGATAACAATTTTTACTTGCTGAGCTGAGTCTCCAGATGAACGGGGTCTCAGAGATAGAAACAATTTACAATTATTCCTGAAATTCCTAAACTTAAGTCGGTCTCCAGAGAACAGTTCAGGAATAGGTATTTTAGGTTCAGACATTGGACTACTGGTAACAAAATCTTGTATGCCCTGCACACGAGCAGCAAGCTGATCCACACTTGTAATCAAAGTCTGGACATTCATGTCTGCAGCAAGCACAAGCCACTCAGAGGTAAAGGGGAGGAAAAAAGAGAGGAAAGAAAAAAAACAAAACTCAGACTTTCCTTTCTTGTAATCCCACTTCTGCAATGCATTAAACATTCAACCTTGGCCTGGCATACTGTTATGACCCCAATGGCAGAGGGTCTCAAAAGTACATACCAAGTCTGCAAACACAAAAAACCAGCTCATAGGGCAGTGGTAACTGGGCTGACCATATATCTAATCCTAGCACCACAAATAGCAGCAGCCGGGGAACGTGCCTACGTTGGTTCTAGACGTCTCGCGCCAGCCGGAGAACTAACTAACCCTAGAAGGGAAAAGATAGACCTTTCTTGCCTCCAGAGAAAAGACCCCAAAAGTTGGATACAAGCCCCCAACAAATAATAACGGTGAGGTAAGGAGAAAAGACAAACGTAAGAATGAACTAGATATTTAGCAAAGAGAGGCCCACTGACTAATAGCAGAATATAGTAAGATGACTTATATGGTCAGCAAAAACCCTATCAAAATTTCCATGCTGGATATTCAAGAACCCCCGAACCGTCTAACGGCCCGGGGGGAGAACACCAGCCCCCTAGAGCTTCCAGCAAAATCAGGAATCACATTTAGTACAAGCTGGACAAAAAATAAGAGCAAAGCAAATAACCAAAAAACAAGGAAGCAGGACTTAGCTTAATTTTGCAAGATCCAAGACCAGCAGACAGGAGCAAACAGAAAGGAACTGATTACAACGATGCCAGGCACTGGACTGAAAAACCAGGAAGTTTAGATAGCAACACCCCTGGACTAACGACCCAGGTGGGTGCCAAACTGAGGAAAGACAATCCCAGAGTCATATCACTAGTGACCACAAGAGGGAGCCAAAAAAGTCTAATTCACAACAGGAGACACACTGTTTTATAATGGGAACAACAAAGCATAGCTGGCTGATTGCTCTCTAAGAATAGTGAGGACCAACTGCTGTCCCTTTAAGAATATTAAAGTCTGCCTGATGGCCCTCCTCCTTTAATAGCCCCTCCTTCATAAATGAAACAGGATGTGTCTGATGATGTGTCACATACCACATGGCGAGCTAAACGCATCAAAAACGCCCAACATAGCCCAAGTGGTGGAGGAACATTTTGTTTTGGGTTATTTATTTTGCCTTGCATAGAAACCATTACCCTGGAAAGGATGTTCCTTAACATATTTCCCAGGAAAATCAATTTTGATTTCGTTTTTGGTATGTTGTATTGTGCGCCCGGAAAAATTGCATACAACTCTGACAACATTGTTCACAGCAGTGACCTGGGAGTCAGAAATGCTTCCAGGGGTCTTCCCCATGATGTTCCCATGTCATTTGAGCACTGTTCCCGTCGATTTCTGACGTTTTTGCACCCTAAAAAGACCCCCAGGGGGTCGCAGCAAAAATGCTTGGGTTTCCCATAGACTTACTTTGAGCTCGTTGCTCAGGTCGAGCACCCGAGCATTCCAATTTGCTCAACCCGAGCAACGAGCACCCAAGCATTTTAGTGCTCGCCCATCACTAGAAAACACCCATGGAGTCATCACTACACCTGTCGATAAATTCCCAGAGGACTGTAATTTCCAAAATAGGATCACTTGAAGGGGATTCTGCTCTTCTGGCACTTAGTGTGCAATCTTTTCTATGATAGTTCTCCAAGAGTGAAACAGCGCTCCCTCCTTACCGAGTCTCAGCGTTTGGCTATGCCAGGGGTGGGGAATCTTATTTCTGCAAAGGGCTTTTTGGATATTTATACCATCCTTCAGGGGCCATACAAACTCCACGCACAAAGTACATCCTGGCTCTGGCACTGATTTCAGGACGTAATCTTTCATTGCATGCCTTTCAATGTTCAGTAGTGAACACTGCGTGTGTATGGTAACAGAGCAAGAAGAAATTAATGAGCTAAGAATCTGCTCGGGGACCTGATAAATGGCCCTGGGGCATGAGGTTCCCCACCCTTGGGCTAAGAAGTACTGTACAGACACATATGAGGTATTGCCATGTTCATCAAAAATTGTGTGACAAATTTTGGTGCCATTTTTAGCCATTTCCCCATGTGAAAATGTAAAATCTGGCTGAAATTAAATTTTTGTGGTAAAAATATAATTATTTTCTTCACTGCCCAATGGAATAAAATTCTGTGACAAACATAGTGGTGTCAATTAGTGATGAACGAGTGTACTCATTGCACGCTCGGGTGGTCTCCGAGCATTTATGACTGCTCCGAGATTTAGTTTTTGTCACCTCAGCTGAATGATTACAGCTACTAGCCAGTCTGAGTACATGTGGGGGTTGCCTGGTTGCTAGGAAATTCCCACATATGTTCAGCCTGTCTAGCAGCCGTAAATCATTCAGCTGAGGTGACAAAAACTAAATCTCCGAGCAGTCATAAATACTCGGAGACCACCCGAGCAATGAGTACACTCGCTCATCACTAGTGTCAATATGATCACCACACCCTTATATGAATTCATTGAGAGGTTTAGTTTGTAAAAAAAAAAGTGTCACTTCTGAAGAAGGGTCTGCTGTTCTGGCATCTCGGGCTCTTTCAGTGCGTCATGACACCAGCAAAATCTGCACTACAATATGGAACTCCTTCCCTTCTGAGCTTTCCACTGTGAGTGAAAAGTAGTTCTTAATCACATGTAGGGTATTGTCGCACTCAGGAGAAATTGCCCAACAAACTGTGAGTTCCATTTTTTCCTATTAGCCCTTATAAAAATTTAAAATAACATTTTAGTGGTAATTTCCATTGATTCGGTCCAATTTTATACAATTCTGTGAATCACCTAAGGGTTAAAAATGCTCACTTACATTCTTAGATGAATTCCTCAAGAGATGTAATAATAAAATGGGGTTACTTGTGGGGGTTTCTTCTGATTTGGCATGTGAGGGGCTCTTCAAGTATGACATGGCATACACAATCTATTCCAACCAACATTGTGCTCCAGAATTCACTTGGTGCTTCTTCCCTTCCAAGCTTTGACATGTGCTCAAACAGTAGTTTTCCACCACATGTGGGATATCAGCATACTCAACAGAAATCACTCAACACATTTTGGGGTCTGTTTTCTCCTGTTAAAATTGTGGAAAGGAACAATTTGGGGCTAAAACATTTTTGTAGTAAAAATTATTTTTTTTATTTTCACGACTCAACATTATAAAGTTTTGTGAAGCATCTGTGTGTTCAAGGTGCTCACCACATCTCTAGAAAAATTACTTGAGCAGTCACTTGTTGGGGATTATGGCTTTTTAAGCAACTCAGGGGATTTGCAAATGCGACATGGTGACCACTATTATTTCCAGACAATTTTGTGCTTCAAAAGTCAAATAGTGCTCTCTCCATTCTAAGCCCTGCCGTGCTCCCAAACAGTAGTTTTTCACCACATATGGGGTATCAGTGTACTCAGGAAAAATCGCACAACAAATTGTTTGGCCATTTTCTCTTGTTAGCTTTATGAAAATGAAAAATGTGTGGCTAAAATAATATTTTTGTGGGAAAAATTAGATTTTTTATTTTCATGGCTCAACATTATAAAATTCTGTGAAGTACTTGTGGGTTGACGATGCTCACTACTAGAAATGAGCGAATTTGATCGGGTCAGGTTGCTGCAGAGGGAACCCGGCTTTCTGGATCGCTCCGGCTCATCAGCTGTTTGACTCCGCAGTTGCATGTGTTGAGGTTATGTGACAGTCACGACACATGCATGGAGAGCCTGTTTGTTGGGCTCTCCATGCATGTGTCATGACTGTCACACAGCCGCGACACATGCAGCTGTGGCTCCAAACAGCTGATCAGCCGGAGCGATCCAGGAAGCCGGGTTGCCTCCACAGTTTATTTGGTAAGCGCTATAGCTTGCTGAATAAGCCCTAACCCAATCAATTTCGCTCATCTCTACTCACTACACCTCTAGATAAATTCCATGAGGGGTGTAGTTTCCAAAATTTTGTCAAATGTGTAGGGGATTCCATTGCTTAGACACATCAGGGTCTCTGCAAGCGCAACATGGTGTCCGCTCTCTATTTCAGCCAATTTTGCATTCCTAAAGCCAAATGTTGCTTCTTTTCTTCTGAGCCCTGCTATGTGCCCAAACAGTAGTTTTCCACCACAAATGGGGTATTGGTGTACTCAACGGAACTGAACAACAAATTCTATGTTCCATTTTATACTGTTACCCTTTTGAAAATGCAAAATTTGGGGCTATAGCAATATTTTTGTGGGAAAAAATTTAATTTTCTATTTTTGTTTCCACATTGCTTTAATTCTTGTCGAGCCACTACAGGGTTAGTAAACTTCTTGATAATGGTTTTTAGCAACTTAATGGGAGAAGTTTTTAAAATGGTATCCCTTTTGGGTATTTTCTCTCACGCAGGCCCCTCAAAGTCACTTCAAATGTGATGTGGTCACAAAAAAATTGTGTGTTTTTTTAATTTTGTAGGAAAAATAAGAAATTGTTGATCAACTTTTAACCCTTCTAAATTCCTAACCCCCAAAAAATTATGTTTAAAAAATTGTGCTGATGTAAAGTAGGCATGTGGTAAATGGTATTTATTAGCTATTTTGTGTGGTATATCTATCTGATTTATAGACATAAAAATGTAATGTTTGAACATAAATGCAAATCAAATTGACCAAAAGTTACCACTAACATGAAGTGCAACATGTCACGAAAAAACATTCTTAGAATCACTGTGATATTAAAGCGCTCTAGAGTTATTACCTTTTAAATTGCCAGATTTGGAAAATGAGGCTCATTAACATGCAAAATTGTGTTGTCCTCATGGGGTTAATTGTTTTTGAGGTCTAACTAGTTTGTTATAGAATATATGGCTTCATTATAAATGTTAACCATTATGTTAGTGTAAAAAAATGGTGTAAATAGAATGTTCTCTCCTGTTTTTGAATTGGCAGCACAGAAGTCACAGTCTTGAATCTGATACTATAGTTCTGTTATATTCTGGTTTGTTAAACTAGTTGAATCTACTTCTGTCAGATTTGACACAGGTCATATAAAGTAATAAAAAGAGAGAGGGACTCACCTCCGCACCCTGTGTGTCCAGTATCACAAGTGATCTCAGTGCTCCAGCAGAATAAGTTTAGAGCTCATTCTGGTACAACGTGACTTCTACTCCACAAATGTGGCCGGCAGTTCCGCCTCACTACTTGCTTTTAATTAGACAAAGATTTTTCTGCGCTACTCCCCCTAAATAAATGTTGTTTTTCCTCTTCACTAATGGATTATAATTTCACGCCCACAGCCTTATATACCCCAATTTGTGCTGCCCATTTTTTCCTTTTGCTTTTGTGAAAGTCAAGGGAGCTCTCCATGGCAACAATGAGGCTGGGAGTGGGAGTCCTTGAGACTTCGCATGAGAGGGGGACAATTACATCCAAAAACAGACTACAAAGCATTTACATCTGCAGAAGCTCATTTTAATAACATTAGCTGTCACCGGCTTTTCGAATGAACGCTGTAATATAGCAAATAAACATCTTGGAATTTGTCACTTAGTCTGGGATGAAAAAGTAATGCTATATTATTTTCACATAAGAGATTACAATAAAAAGGCTTCATAAGAATTGTAGTTACATACACCAAACTATCAATTTGTATCAAGCCAATAACAACCAATCACAATACAGCATTCTTTTTTCCAGAGCAGTTTATGAAATGAACACCAGGTTGTGATTGGTTGTCATATACTTTTACAGTTATTATAAATAATACTAAACTTACTCTATAAGGCGACGTTCCCATGATGAGCTTTTGGTCAGCGTTTGACATTAGAATTTCTGCACCTTATATTTAAATTACCATATATACTCGTGACCAGAGTATAAACCAAGGCACCTAATTTTGCCAAGAACTGGGAAAACTTATTGACTCGAGTATAAGCCAGGTATGCATTGTCCCCTCATCCCTATCCTGGTATGCATGGCTCCCCATCCCTGTCCTTGTATGCATGGCACCCCATCCTGTCCCTCTGTGCATGGCTCCCCATCCCTGTTCTTGTATGCATGGCTCCCCATCCCTGTATGCATGGCTCCTTATCCCCGTCCTAGTATGCATGGCTCCTTATCCCCTATTCTTGTATGCATGGCTCCCCATCCCTGTTCTTGTATGCATGGCTCCCCAGCACTGTCCTTGTATGCATGGTTTCTATAAAAAAAAAACACATCCTACTTACCTTCCCTGCGTGCCCCCTGGCTGCATCTCATTCTATGCCAGCAGCTATTACGGTCAAGCGATCACGTGTCCCCGCTCATTAAGGTAATGAATATTCACTCCACGCCTATGGGAGTGGAGAGAGGTGAATATTCATTACCTTAATGAGCGGGGGACATGTGATCGTTCAGCCGGAAGAGCTGCTGGCACCGGAACGAGATGCAGCGAGGACACGCAGGGAACATAAGTAGGGTGTGTGCTGGAAGCCGGCAGCTGCGGCCATAACTGTGTGCGCTATAAGGGAAATGAATGTTCACTGCCAGCACTGTGAATATTCATTTCTCTTTAGCAACAGGCACAGGCTATAGCTGCAGCCATCATTTCCTGCCTCTGTGACCCACTGCTCCACCTCTCCCCCTCCCCCGCTGTCTTTCTGGGACAATGACTTGTTTATAAGCCGAGGGGGGTGTTTTCAGCACAAAAAAGTGCTGAAATACTCGGCTTATACACGAGTATATATAGTAGTTTACTTGCATTTTTTCATTGCGTCTTTGCGTGTGGGTTTTAGCATGTCTTTTTATCTCGTTTTTGATGCTGCGTTTGTTGTCTCCTGTTGGTATGTCATGCTTTAAATAAAGCTGCTTTGTTTTTGATATTTGCTTGTATTTGGCTGTGACAAAATTTTTTTGGTATACAGTATTTAGGTGCAGATCACGTGCGTTTTTAAGCATTTCTGCTGCAGAAACGCACTAAAAACTCATGTACATTTTTTATCTGCAGAATTTCCGCAGCGAATGCAAATTTGGTGGTAAATTTCGCATAGAAAACTCAACGTACCACAAGAGAAATTGACATTCATGCACCGCAAGTCATTTTACGCTGCGTTAAATATAAGCACAGAGGGTGTGAGATTTCTATAAATCCCATCCACTTTGTTGTATCTGTAAGAAGCTGCATTTTTGATGCAGAAAAAAAAACACAGTCAAAAACGCACCAAAAGCTCATCGTGGGAACGTAGCCTAGAGAAACCAACTGAGTAATTAAAGGGCTACTCTCATCTCAGGGGTCCAAGCCCCAACCATTTTAAGTGCAGAATAAAGACATAGTTATTGCCAACTCACCCATGAAAAGCTCCACTAAAATAATACTTATAGGCAAATATGAAATTGTCATTAAGCACCCCAAGCAGATAAGAGAAATGTCAGCCAAACCAATGATATTGACAGGTTCGTCCGTCGATCTATATGTGTATGGGAGCCATGGACATATCATTGTACAGGGAATTAAGTATCCAGCATGTCCAACCGTTGATTCTTTTATTCTCCTGGAGATAAGCCACCACCAGACATGTCGGGCTGCAGCTATTTAATAGGGAACACAGGATCACTATGCTAAACAAACGCTCTTGCGTGTGGGAGAGTCGGCCAAGATGGCTATCAGCCAAATGATTGAATGAACCATCGTTCAGTAGAGAGGGTGGACTTGAGAACTGATATTTCTGAGAATGTGAGAGTATGTGAGAATTGATATGCTCCAATGGGGACTGATGTGTTAACAATCTGCCCACATTTTGTGGAACATGTCGACACTATATCGCTGTGTGCACACGTCATGTTTATAGCATTTTTTCTGCACAGTTTTGTAAAAAAACTTGAAGGATTTCCTGATGCAAGAAGAATGAATCAGTATCCTGATGTCTCATGCACACGTTGCTTATTTGTTACTTGCAGATTTGCTTCAGAATGAAATCAATGTCAAATCTTTCAGCATTTTTCCTGCAGATTTTACCCATACTAATGAGTGGGGAACAATCTAAAACAATCTAAAACAAAATGAGTCTGTCAGCCTGGGAACCTCAAGATGGATATCAGGGCACTTGTGCACACTAAGCCTGCGGAGCTGCAGGCAAAGATGGACTCAATCCCTCACAGGTGGGAGGTGATGGAATCCGGGTGTATTGCAAGTGGTGGAGAAGATTTCCTAGTGCTAGAAGAGTTAGCAAGAAGGGTACTCTGTTAGGGCTAGTGGAATGCACCGAGTAATGAGAGATAGATACGAGGTGCGTTTGCAGCCCGGGGTCCACCATGCAGAGATACCTGCTGCTAAGTAATGGCGGATGGACACTGAGCTCACACGTGGGTTAACCTCACCCCATGTGAAATGTAAGCAACCTCTGTTGCTTCACAGAATCACGCTGTACACAGAAAACTATTACCCTAACTCGGGTTGTGCTTGCTCTGGAACTCTTCTGTGCTAACCACACACATGAAGGAACCAGATGCTAAGCCAAGGCTAATTGTCCCCACTGACGCTAGCTGCCTGCCTGAGTGTACAGCCCCAGAGCTAAACTGACTCTCCACATATGACTGAGTGGTAGAGTATCCACTGGCAACAGCCAAACACAATTGATACTAGTGCATGGCCGTGCGGCCATGCAAACCTTTTATAGTTGCAGCTTCTTCAGGACCTTCCTAGTGGACCAATAGGAGCTGCAACAGGACTTGAGCATGTGACCCCCGACCTCCAATGAGAGGTCTTCCCTTGGGCATTCTCAGAAGGAGAAATGCAGGACTTAGTCCCAGAAGTGTCTGCTCGCCGCGGACCAGTACTGGTTACAATGGCTGAGCCTGGAAGGGCAGCAGTAACCAAGCGCACAGTATCTGCCTGAGCCAGACGCTGGGACCGACGTCTCCGCTGAGCAGGCTCCACTACGGCTGGAGAAGAATGGGAGACCGCATCAGAGGTGGTTCGAGATTCCCCCTGTGCAGCGGCGGGAACGTGAGACTTAACATACTCTACCCATATCAAAAAACAGGGTTTAAGTTAAGTCTGGTACCCGTGGGAAAGACTGTAACCCATTGAGCCTTATCCTATATGACTGACTGTAATGACCAAAAGCTGCCAAGTAAAAGTTTGACTGTTCTAATAAATTCGGTGTCCCGTGCATTTTGTTGCGAAGGTTCTGGAAGATGAAAGCCTGGAGCCATTGGAGGCTTATGGGCCGCAAGTAAGTGTGATGCACCCCACACACAGCAGCACTCTGGGACTGTGACACTTTCTGTCTGTGGGGTGATAGAGCGCGCACAAACAGCAGCTCGTCCATGACTACCTTACTTACTTACCTTGCACATTACAATAGTCTGATTTGTTGAACAAACTTCAAGCGAATGGGTCAGTATCCACAACAATCCTAAATTTGCTTTATTTTTTTTCTATTATAAGTTTTATTAATCTTTTTGGACAGTTTTCAGCCAAGCCTGCAAATTCCCCACAACATTCTCTTCTGATTCAGTTAATATTAATGCAATCTACAAAAAACGAGATTTATTGCATGTCATCTGATCGCAGCTGAGCATGCATGTTTATTTTATGGGGAGTGGGAGGCAAGCTGCCATCAAACAGGGCAAGATATTCTATCATCAGGGTTCAAATATATAGCTCTTTTCCCCTAACCTACCCATAAACCTGCTGATTGTTATTGGAACATATTCATCACCTCAAAAAAAACAGTGGTCACTGCTTTGTAATGAAAACCTTTGCAAGGCTCAAGGTAAATTATGTATTTATTCACTATCATACATATTTTAAATATAAAATACAGCATAATGGTATGCTTACATCTGCGTATATAATATAGCTGAGATTCTCATCCAGAAAAGGTAGAGAGTGCTATGCGAGTGTGCATTTTTTCCTCACCTAGCATCCTTATGACATGCTATGCAATCCGTAAACAATGCATTTTAACATCAACTTTTACATGCAGTAATTCTCTGTCATTTCAAGCTGTTTTCTAACTAATATGACAATCTTATATACAGATATAGATAGATGTCAGTGAGATATATAATCAGTGCTTTGCATGTGTCACTTTTTGTAGGGGGTAAGGGGTCGCCCTTATTTTTAATAACCAGCTGAGAGAAAGCAGGCAGCTGAGATCTTTTCTTAAAAGTCTGAGAAGGGGGCAATAAACATGGAGCTTCCCAGGCTATTAATATCAGTTAACTGATACTCACTGACAGTAGCGTGAGAACGCACCTGCAGTGACGAGCGGTAACGTCAGTAAGGTTACCGGAGATCATCAGCTATGAACTTTGGTAACCTTACTGACGTCAGCGCTCATCACTGCAGGCGCATTCTCACACTACTGTCAGTACATTTCAGCTGGTGTGCTAAGCAGTTGCATTACTCATGTCACCACTCAACACACAATCCGGATAAATCAGGGTTGGAGATCATCGTCGTGGGACGTGAAATGGATTTATGGTGGACTCATTTGGAATATTTGATTTGTTAAAGGTAATAAATGGGTAAAAGAGGGATGGGGAGTGCTTTGTGCAAATAAAGGACTTTCTCCGTGTGTTTTTTGCTTTAACCTTACGAGATTAGTAATGGGAGTGTCTTAAAGACCACTCTCCATTATTAACCCCTGGGCTTCATGTTATCTCACATTACAAAGCTGACATCAACCCCAAAACCATTACCCCGCTTGCCAATGTACCAGGGCAAGCGGGAAGAGCCGATGTTTAGTGCTGAAATTGGGCACATCTAATGAGAGCAACATTTCTGGGGCGGCTGAGGGCTAGTGTTATTAGTCTGAGAGGGGACCAATATAAATGGCCCCTTCCCAGGTTATTAATATCAGCCTGCTGTTGCCTGCTTAGCCTTTGCTGTTTCTTAAAAATAGAGAGTGTGCCATGCAATTTTTATCTCACACCCATTGATTTACATTGGTGAGTCTCGGACATTTTACGCGGCCATACACAGCATGCTGTGATTTTTTTCCTCACCCCAATTCCAGCTGAGGAAAAATTAGCAGATGAACACTGCTCAATTGAATAATATTGTTGTGAGTGCAGTGTATTTTTTTTCTGACATTGTGCTTGCCAATTTTATACGCAGATGTGAGCAAACCCTAAGGCAGCCATAAACATTAGTCTAAGGTTGTTTAAATGGACAATTTCAACTATAATGAGCATTCATTGAGTAGTATTTAAATATGAACAACCCGTTTAGCCAACTAATGACATTCCTCCATCACCTGGAAAGAATGATTTGATTCTTAAAGGTGATGTTTCTAAAGTAATAAACAGATGCTTACTCACTGTCACCCCCATAAATCCAGAGCAGGCCCCTATAGTGGTTGATGCCAGCTACAGAAGCGATGACTGCATTGTCTACTGCAGCCTGTGATTGGCTACAGCTGTCAGATGACTGCAACAGTGGATTAAATGTTCCACTGATGATGTGCTGTTCCTGTCCGCTAACCACTGCAGCCAATCATAGGCTTCAGTGATCCTGCAGCATCTGAATGGTAAAGTCATTGTTGCCAGAGTCAGTGCTGACTATAGGAGTGGTCTGCACTGGATGTTTGGGGCAGGGCCGGTTTTAGGCAAAGTGGGGCCCTAGGCAAAGTTTAAAATGGGGCCCCAAATGCTAACATATTGCACATCACACAGAAGCATTTCGGTTGTATTTACATGCACTGAGTTCAGGCCGCTAAATGAGTTTGATCGACAATATTGAAATCGTTCAACGCTTGTTTCCCAGCCTCTTTCCACCATCTGAGAAAGAATGATGGGGACAGAATGATCACTAATAGATCACTAACAGATCACCATATAGTATCATGTTATCAGCAGCATATCAACTGTTTACACGGCGATGTGCTGCTGAGAACAATGATTTTTGTTCTGGCATAAACAATCCAATCACTCGATGAATAGGCAGCATTTTGCTTGTTTAGTATAATACACCCCATAGTCCTCCATATATTATAATGTGCACCACAGTACTCCATATTGTAAAATGCACACCCCATTGTCCTCCATTTAATATAATATGCCCCATAGTCCTCCATATAGTATAATACACTCCTCAGTCCTCCATATAGTATTATACACTTCCCATAGTCCTCCATATAGTATAATACACTTCTCATAGTCCTCCATACATTAAAACACTGCTCAGTCCTCCATATAGTATTATACACTACCGATAGTCTTCCATATAGTACAACACACTCCTCATAGTCCTCCATATATTAAAATACACTCCTCAGTCCTCCATATAGTATAATACACTCCTCATAGTCCTCCATATAGTATAATACACTCCTCGTAGTGCTCCATATAGTATAATGCACCGCCATAGACATCCATGTAGTACAATTCATTTCCCATAGTATAATGCACCCCATAGTTCTTCATGTAGTATAATGTATTCCCCATAGTCCTCGATACAGTATAATGCAGCCCACATATAGTATAATGCAGCCACCCCATAGAGCATAATACAGCCACCCCACAGAGTATAATGCAACCACCCTACAAAGTATAATGTAACCTCCCACAGAATATAATGCAGCCCCCTCATATAGTATAATGTAACCCCCTCATAGAGTATGATGCAATCAGCCTCCATAGAATATAAATATAATACAGCCCTCTATAGAATATAATGTAGCCCCAGATAGAATATAATACAGCCCACCTCCACATAGAATATAATGTAGCCCTATCAAAGAGTATGATGCAATCTTCCCTTATAAAATCCAATACAGCCCCCATAGAATATAATGTAGCCCCCCATAGTATATAACACAGCCTCCCCATAGAATATAATGTATAATGTACCCCCATAGTATATAACATAGCCTCCCCATAGAATATAATATACCCCCATAGTATATAACACAGCCGCATAGTATATAACACAGCCTCCCCCATAGAATATAATGTATAATGTACCCCCATAGTATATAACACAGCCACATAGTATATAACAGCCTCCCCAGAGAATATAATATACCCCCATAGTATATAACACAGCCTCCCCCATAGAATATAATGTATAATGTACCCCCCATAGTATATAACATAGCATCCCCTTAGAATATAATATATCCCAATAGTATATAACACAGCCACATAGTATATAACACAGCCTCCCCCATAGAATATAATGTATAAAGTACCTCCATAGTGCATAGTATATAACACAGCCACATAGTATATAACAGCCTCCCCGTAGAATATAACATACCCCCATAGTATATAACACAGCCCGCATAGTATATAGCACAGGCCACATAGTATATTACACAGCCCACATAGTGTATAGCACAGCCCGCATAGCATATAGCACAACCCGCATAGTACATAACACAGCCCGCATAGTATATAACACAGCCCGCATAGTATATAGCACAGCCCGCATAGTATATAACACAGCCCGCATAGTACATAGCACAGCCCGCATAGTATATAGCACAGCCCTCATAGAATATAGCACAGCCTCATAGTATGTAGCACAGCCTGCATAGTATATATAGCACAGCCCATATAGTATATAGCACAACTCGCATAGTGTATAGCACAGCCCGCATAGTATATAGCACAGCCCACATCTCCCCCCCTCCCCGTAAATGGCCCCACAGTCCAGTACTCACTGTTATAGTAAAAAAAGCACACACTCCTCACCTCTCCTCATGCCCGCACTGCTCCCTGCTCCTGTCTCAGCAGCTACACTGCCTGGCACACAGTGAATGCGCAATGACATCATCACGCACCCGCATTGTCAGAGGCAGAGTGGGGAATGATGGGAGATGGAGCATCAGCTGACGCTCTCTTCTCCATCATTGCTTTGAACTGTACTGTATTTATAGACCCGTTGAAGCGCTAAGTGGCACAAAACGGCCATCGTCTTACACCAGCCCGCACATCCCAGTAACCTGTTCCTCTGGCCATGACATTTTAAAGTTTGAATAAAGGATGAAGTTTTTAGGACCGGTGAGTGCTATCTGCATTTTTCTTCTTTGCTTGATGGGAAGTATGCTCCTGCATCAGGACATGGTGGGGTGCCATTTGCAGCAAGAGACTGATGTAATAGAGACAACAGCATTGGAGAAGTTCGACAGAAGGTGAATACTCCCTCTGTCAACTCAATCATTTCCTCTCACAGAGGAATCTTGTGGCTCTGCTGTACCCAAAGTTTTCCAGTCTATGATAAAAATGAGGTTTAAAATTGGCTGCTGGAAAGAATTCTCTTGCTGCAATATTCCTTGAAGGTACAGTGGGTACGGAAAGTATTCAAACCCCTTTACATTTTTCACTCTTTGTTTCATTGCAGCCATTTGGTAAATTTTTTTCACATTAATGTACACTCTGCACCCCATCTTGACTAAAAAAACAGAAATGTAGAAATGTTTGCAAATGTATTAAAAAAGAAAAACTGAAATATCACATGGTCCTAAGTATTCAGACAGGTTGCTCAGGAAAGATAAATATCTTGGTACCGTGTTAGCCAGTAAAATAGAAAAATATTTAGAATTAAGAGTCCTCAGTGGTTGATGCATAAATATGTGATTCTTCAGAATTTGGTTGTATTGTGCATAAATATGTGATTCTTCAGAATTTGTATTAGTCTATGCCTGATGAAGGGACCTGAGTAGGCTCGAAAGCTTGCAATTTGCTACCATCTTTTCAGTTAGCCATTAAAAGGTATCAACCACTGAGGACTCTCAATTCTAAAGACCCTTTGCTCAGACACTCATATTTAAGTCACATGCTGTCCATTTCCTTGTGATCATCCTTGAGATGGTTCTACTCCTTCTATAGAGGCCAGCTGTATTTAATTAAACTGATAGGACTTGATTTGGAAAGGCACACACCTGTCTGTAAAAATCCTCACAGCTCACAGTACATATCAGACCAAATGAAAATCATGAGGTCAAAGGAACTGGCCAAGGAGCTCAGAGACAGAATTGTGGCAAGGCACCAAGGTTACAACAGTATTTCTGCAGTACTCAAGGTTCCTAAGAGCACAGTGGCCTCCATAATCCTTAAATGGAAGAAGTTTGGGACCACCAGAAGTCTTCCCATATCTGGCCGTCAAGCCAAACTGAGCAATCATGGGAGAAGAACCTTGGTGAGAGTGGTAAAGAAGAATCCCAAGAACAATGTAGCTGAGCTCCAGAGATGGAGTATGGAGATGGGAGAAAGTCCCACACAGACTGAAGAGGGCCCCTGTTCATCATTTCATCATAATTAATATTATTATTTATTATGATAATCCACAATTTCTTCTTCTTTGTAGATGAGTATAGGCCCCCTTACCTCTTGGGCCCCTGTGCAGCTGTCTACCCATAGATTAATGAGTAGCAGTTTGTTAACAGTTTCTGGCTAGCAATAGGTCTAAGCAATCAGAGAAAATTGTAAAAAAGCAATGATGATATATCAGGTAAATGGTGAAGGCAAGATACTCTGTAATTGGTCGTTAATTATATTAACAGTATTAAAACCAATAAAGCTTTGGTAAAATTGTTGACACAATAAGAAAATTAAACTGCAAAGCAAATTGTAGCTTGTGCTTTTTACCACATTTTAAATGCTATTAATATAAGATTAAGGGTTCACTCACATCTGCGCATATACAGTGCCTTGTGAAAGTATTCAGCCCCCTGGAACTTTTCAACCTTTTCCCACATATCATGCTTCAAACATAAAGATACCAAATGTAAATTTTTGGTGAAGAATCAACAACAAGTGGAACACAATTATGAAGTTGAACGAAATTTATTGGTTATTTTAAATTTTTGTGGAAATTCAAAAAGTGAAAAGTGGGGCGTGCAATATTATTCTGCCCCTTTACTTTCAGTGCAGCAAACTCACTCCAGAAGTTCATTGTGGATCTTTGAATGATCCAATGTTGTCCTAAATGCCTAATGATGATAAATATAATCCACCTGTGTGTAATCAAGTCTCCGTATAAATGCACCTGCTCTGTGATAGTCTCAGGGTTCTGTTTGAAGCACAGAAAGCATCATGAAGACCAAGGAACACAACAGGCAGGTCCGTGATACTGTTGTGGAGAAGTTTAAAGCTGGATTTGGATACAAAATGATTTCCAAAACTTTAAACATCCCAAGGAGCAAAGTGCAAGTGATCATATTGAAATGGAGTATCATACCACTGCAAATCTACCAAGACCCTTCCGTCCCTCTAAACTTTCATCTCAAACAAGGAGAAGACTGATCAGAGATGCAGACAAGAGGCCCATGATCACTCTGGATGAACTGCAGAGATCTACAGCTGAGATGGGACAGTCTATCCATAGGACAACAATCAGTCGTACACTGCACAAATCTGGACTTTATGGAAGAGTGGCAAGAAGAAAGCCATTTCTCAAAGATATCCATAAAAAGTGTTGTTTAAAGTTTGCAACAAGCTACCTGGGAGACACACCAAACATGTGGAAGAAGGTGCTCTGGTCAGATGAAACAAAAATCAAACTTTTTGGCAACAATGCCAAACGATATGTTTGGCGTAAAGGCAACACAGCTCATCACCCTAAACTTACCATCCCCACTGTCAAACAGGGTGGTGGCAGCATCATGGTTTGGGCCTGCTTTTCTTCAGCAGGGACAGGGAAGATAGTTAAAATTGATGGGAAGATGGATGGAGGCAAATACAGGACCTTTCTTGAAGAAAACCTGTTGGAGTCTGCAAAAGACCTGAGACTGGGACGGAGATTTGTCTTCCAACAAGACAATGATCCCAAACATAAAGCAAAATCTACAATGGAATGGTTCACAAATAAACATATCCAGGTGTTAGAACGGCCAAGTCAAAGTCCAGACCTCAATAAAATCAAGAATCTGTGGAAATGACAAACGATCTCCATCAACCCTCACTGAGCTCGAGCTGTTTGCCAAGGAAAAATGGGCAAGAATTTCAGTCTCTCGATGTACAAAACTGATAGAGACATACCCCAAGCGACTTGCAGCGGTTATCACAGCAAAAGGTGAAGCAACAAAGTATTACGTTAAAGGGGCCGAATAATATTGCACGCCCCACTTTTCAGTTTTTGAATTTCCACAAAAATGTAAAATAAGCAATAAATTTCATTCAACTTCACAATTGTGTTCCACTTGTTGTTGATTCTTCACCCAAAATTTACATTTGGTATCTTTATGTTTGAAGCATGATATGTGGGAAAAGGTTGAAAAGTTCCAGGGGACCGAATACTTTCGCAAGGCACTGTATAATTGCTCAGATTCTCAGCCAGAAAATGGCGAATGTCAGACGGGTGTCATGCATATGTCATTCCGTATGTCATGTGAGTGCTATGCGAGTGTACTAGGGTGCCAAGGAAAAATTAACTTTGCAAATTGGTAAGTCTTACCCCTCAAATTTGTTCCTTTTGGCGTAAGGATGCACCATGTAAAATATGTGTTGACATTAAATTTAGATTTACCACTTGCTTAAGGTATGTGAATTATTCCATGTTTCTCATTTTCCACAATATTGTACACAGAATAACCACTCAGTTTGCATATCTTTAACCCCTTTCTGACCTCGGACGGGATAGTACTTCCGAGGTCAGATCCCCTGCTTTGATGTGGGCTCCGGGGGTGAGCCCACATCAAAGCCGTGATATGTCAGCTGTTTTGTACAGCTGGCATGTGCGCGCAATAGCGGCGAGTGGAATCGCGATCCACGCGCCGCTGTTAACTAGTTAAATGCCGCTGTCAAACGCTGACAGCAGCATTTAACTACAGCTTCTGACCATCTGGCCGGAAATGCGCTCATCGCCGACCCCCGTCACATGATCGGGGGTCAGCGATGCATCGCCATAACAACCAGAGGTCTCATTGAGACCTCTATGGCTGTTGATGTCAGCTTGCTGTGAGCGCCACCCTGTGGTCGGCGTTCATAGCAAGCCTGTAATTCTACTACATAGAGGCGATCTATGCTTGTAGCAGAGCCGATCCAGTTGTGCCAGCTTCTAGCCTCACATGGAGGCTATTGAAGCATGGCAAAAGTTAAAAAAAATCTTTTAAAAAAATATGAAATAAACAAAAAAAATATAAAAGTTTAAATCACCCTCCTTTCGCCCCATTCAAAATAAAATAAAAATAAAATAAAATATACACATAGTTGGTATTGCCGTGTTCAGAATCGCCCGATCTATCAATAAAAAAAGGATTAACCTGATCGCTAAACGTCGTAGCGAGAAAAAAATTCGAAACACCCGAATTACGTTTTTTTGGTCGCCGCGACATTGCATTAAAATGCAATAACGGGCGATCAAAAGAACGTATCTGCACCAAAATGGTATCACTAAAAACATCAGCTCCGTGTGCAAAAAATTAGCCCTAACCTGACCCTAGATCATGAAAAATGGAGACACTACGGGTATCGGAAAATGGCACAATTTTTTTTTTTTAGCAATGTTTGGAGTTTTTTTCGCCACTTAGATAAAAAATAACCTAGACATGTTTGGTGTCTATGAACTCATAATGACCTGGAGAATCATAATGGCAGGTTTAGCATTTAGTGAACATAGCAAAAAAGCCAAACAAAAAACACGCATGGGATTGCACTTTATTTTGCAATTTCACCGCACTTGGAATTTTTTTCCCATTTTCTAGTACACGACATGGTAAAACCAATTATGTCGTTCAAAAGTACAACTCATCCTGCAAAAAATAAGCCCTGACATGGCCATATTGACAGAAAAATAAAAAAGTTATGGCTCTGGGAAGGAGGGGAGCGAAAAACGGAAAATCCCAAGGTCATGAAGGGGTTAACTGGATGTACTATTTATAATTCATAAAACATAGAATGGCAGTAAGCATTCTATTGCAGTAAAATATGCATTACACAATTATGTACATTGTACATGTATCTGTACTTAGTAGCAGTGTAGCAGTCAGTTCAGTTTTTCGGATAAATATAGTTAACCCCTTAGTGACAGAGCCAATTTGGTACTTAATGACCGAGCCAATTTTTACAATTCTGACCACTGTCACTTTATGAGGTTATAACTCTGGAACGCTTTATCGGATCCCGCTGATTCTGAGACTGTTTTTTCGTGACATATCATACTTCAAGATAGTGGTAACATTTCTTCGATATTACTTGCGATTATTTATGAAAAAAATGGAAATATGGCGAAAATTTTTAAAATTTTGCAATTTTCAATGTTTGTATTTTTATGCCCTTAAATCAGAGAGATATGTCACAAAAAATAGTTAATAAATAACATTTTCCACATGTCTACTTTACATCAGCACAATTTTGGAACCAATTTTTTTTTTTGTTAGGGAGTTATAAGGGTTAAAAGTTGACCAGCAATTTCTCATTTTTACAACACCATGTTTTTTTAGGGACCACATCACCTTTGAAGTCATTTTGAGGGGTCTATATGATAGAAAATAACCAAGTGTGACACCATTCTAAAAACTGCACCCCTCAAGCTGCTCAAAACCACATTCAAGAAGTTTATTAACCCTTTACGTACTTCACAGGAACTGAAACACCGTGGAAGAAAAAAATGAACATTTAACTTTTTTTTGCAAACATTTTACTTCAGAACCATTTTTTTAAATTTTCACAAGTGTAAAAACAGAAATTTAACCACAAGTTTTGTTGTGCAATTTTTCCTGAGTACGCCGATACCCCATATGTGGAGGTAAACCACTGTTTGGGCGCACCACAGAGCTTGGAAGTGAAGGAGCACCGTTTGACTGTTTCAATGCAGAATTGGCTGGAATTGAGATCGGACGCCATGTCGTGTTTGGAGAGCCCCTGATGTGCCTAAACAGTGGAATCCCCCCACAAGTGACACCATTTTGGAAACTAGACCCCTTAAGGAACTTATCTAGATGTGTGGTGAGCACTTTGAACCCCCAAGTGCTTCACAGAAGTTTATAACGTAGAGCCGTGAAAATAAAAAATCGCATTTGTTTTCACAAAAATGATTTTTTCGCCCACAAATTCTTATTTTCACAAGGGTATCAGGAGAAATTAGACCACAAAAGTTGTTGTGCAATTTCTCCTGAGTACGTTGATACCCCATATGTGGAGGTAAACCACTGTTTGGGCGCACCGCAGAGCTTGGAAGAGAAGGAGTGTCGTTTTACTTTTTCAATGTAGAATTGGCTGGAATTGAGATCGGACGCCATGTCACGTTTGGAGAGCCGCTGATGTGCCTAAACAGTGGAGACCCCCCACAAATGACACCATTTTGGAAACTAGACCCCTTAAGGAACTTATCTAGATGTGTGGAGAGCACTTTAAACCCCCAGGTGCTTCACAGAAGTTTATAACGTAGAGCCGTGAAAATAAAAAAATCGCATTTTTTCTACAAAAATGATCTTTTTGCCTCCAAATTTTTATTTTACCAAGGGTAACAGGAGAAAGTGGACCACAGAAGTTGTTGTACAATTTGTCTTGAGTACGCCGACACCCCATATGTGGGGGTAAACCACTGTTTGGGCGCATGGCTGAGCTCGGAAGCAAAGGAGCGCCATTTGACTTTTCAATGCAAAATTGACTGGAATTGAGATCGGACGCCATGTCGCGTTTGGAGAGCCCCTGATGTGCCTAAACAGTAGAAACCCCCCAAAACTGACCCCATTTTGGAAACTAGACCCCCCATGGAACTTATCTAGATGTGTAGTGAGAACTTTGAATGTCCAAGTGCATCACAGAAGTTTATAATGCAGAGTCGTGAAAATAAAAAATATATTTTTTTTAACAATAAAGATTTTTTAGCCCCCAAGTTTTTATTTTCACAAGGGTAACAAGAGAAATTGGACCCCAAAAGTTGTTGTCCAATTTGTCCTGAGTATGCTGGTACCCCATATGTGGGGGTAAACCACTGTTTGGGCGCACGGCAGAGCTCGGAAGGGAAGGAGCGCCATTTTGGAATGCAGACTTTGATAGAATTGTCTGCGGGCGTTATGTTGCGTTTGCAGATTCCTAATGTACCTAAACAGTAGAAACCCCCAACAAGTGACCCCATTTTGGAAAATCGACCCCCCAAGGAACTTATCTAGATATGTGGTGAGAACTTTGAATGCCCAAGTGCTTCACAGAAGTTTATAATGCAGAGTAGTGAAAATAAAAATAAAAAACTTTCCCCACAAAAAAGATTTTTTTAGCCCCCAAATTTTTATTTTCACAAGGGTAAAAAGAGAAATTGGACCCCAAAAGTTGTTGTCCAATTTGTCCTGAGTATGCTGGTACCCCATATGTGGGGGTAAACCACTGTTTGGGCGCACGGCAGAGCTCGGAAGGGAAGGAGCGCCATTTTGAAATGCAGGCTTTGATAGAATGGTCTGCGGGCGTTATGTTGCGTTTGCAGAGCCACTGATGAACCTAAACAGTAGAAACCCCCCACAAATGACCCCATTTTGAAAATTAGACCCCCCAAGGAACTTATCTAGATATGTGGTGAGAACTTTGAATGCCCAAGTGCTTCACAGTTTATAATGCAGAGTAGTGAAAATAGAAAATATTTTTTTTTTCCACAAAAAAGATTTTTTAGCCCCCAAGTTTTTATTTTCACAAGGGTAACAAGAGAAATTGGATGCCAATATTTGTTCTCCAATTTGTCCTGAGTATGCTGGTACCCCATATGTGGGGGTAAACCACTGTTTTGGCACACGGCAGAGCTCGGAAGAGAAGGAGCGCCATTTTGGAATTCAGACTTTGATAGAATTGTCTGTGGGTGTTATGTTGCGTTTGCAGAGCCCGTGATGTACCTAAACAGTAGAAACCCCCCACAAGTGACCAAATTTTGGAAACTAGACCCCCTAAGGAACTTACCTAGATATGTGGTGAGAACTTTGAATGCTCAAGTGCTTCACAGAAGTTTATAATGCAGAGTAGTGAAAATAAAAAAATCTTTTTTTTTTCCACAAAAAAGATTTTTAGCCCCCAAGTTTTTATTTTCACAAGGGTAACAGGAGAAATTGGACCCCAAAAGTTGTTGTCCAATTTATCCCGAGTACGCTGATGCCCCATATGTGGGGGTAAACCACTGTTTGGGCGCACGGCAGAGCTCAGAAGGGAGGGAGCACCATTTGACTTTTTTAGCGCAAAATTGGCTGTCATGTTTGGAGACCCCCTGATGTACCTAAACAGTGGAAACCCCCAAATTATAACTCAAACCCTAACTCCAACACACCCCTAACCCTAATCTCAACCCGATCCATAATCCTAATCACAACCCTAACGATAATCACAACCCTAACCCCAAAACAGCCCTAATCTCAACCCTAACCATAACCCTAATCAAAACCCTAAATCCAACACACCCCTAACCCTAATCCCAAACGTAACCCTAATACCAACCCTAATCCCAAACGTAACCCTAATCCCAACCCTACTCCAAACCCTAACCCTAATCCCAACTCTAACCCTAACTTTAGCCCCAACCCTAACCATAACTTTAGCCCCGTCGTCACAAAAAAAGTTAAATGTAACCTTTTTTTTGTACGTCGCGTCCGCCATTTCCGCGCATGTGTGGCCGTAACTCTGCCCCCTCCTCCCCAGGACATAGACTGGGCAGCGGATGCATTGAAAAACTGCATCCGCTGCCCACGTTGTGCACAATTTTCACAACGTACGTCGGGCCGACGCATTGCGACCGCCTCGTACCGACGCAAGTGTGAAAGAAGCCTAAGGCTACTTTCACACTAGCGTCGTACTCGGCCCATCGCAGTGTGTTGGGCCGATGTACCGACGCTAGCGTTGTAAGCGCCGCACAACGGGTGCAGCGGATGCTGTTTTTTCAACGCATCCGCTGCCCCATTGTGAGGTGCGGGGAGGCGGGGGCGGAGTTCCGGCCGCGCATGCGCGGTCGGAAATGGCGGACACGTCGCACAAAAAAGTTACATGTAGCTTTTTTGTGCCGACGGTCCGCCAAAGCACGACGCATCCGTCGCATGACGGATGTGACCTGTGGCAATCCGTCGCAATGCGTCGCTAATGCAAGCCAATGGAGAAAAAACGCATCCTGCAAGCACTTTTGCAGGATGCGTTTTTTCTCCAACGACGCATTGTGGCGGAAGCCAAAAAACGCTAGTGTGAAAGTAGCCTAACCCTAACCCTAGCCCTAACCCTAACCCTAAATTTAGCCCCAACCCTAACCCTAACCCTAAATTTAGCCCCAACCCTAACCCTAACCCTAAATTTAGCCCCAACCCTAACCCTAACCCTAACCCTAAATTTAGCCCCAACCCTAACCCTAACCCTAATTTTAGCCCCAACTCGTCTCTCCTGTCGGCCGGCAGATGGCAGCAGATGGCGGGCGCACTGCGCATGCGCCCGCCATGATGAAAAAGCCGGCCGGAAGGAGAAGACAGAAGAGGACCCAGGGACACCGGGTGAGTATGTTAGGGTCCCCGAATCCCCCTATTTCTCTGTCCTCTGATGTGTGATCACATCAGAGGACAGAGAATTACAGATCGCTTTTTTTTTTTTTTGCGGTCGCCGGTAAACTGTTAATTACCGGCGATCGCAAAACAGGGGTCGGTGCAAACCGACCCCGATAATGTTCTTTGGGGTCTCGGCTACCCCCGGCAGCCGAGACCCCAAAGATCTTCCGGGTGCCGGGCGGCGGGCGTACTGCGCATGCGCCCGCCATCTTTTCCCCGGAAAAAAGATGGCGGCGCCCATCGGGAGCCACGAGGAGCACCGGGGGAGGTAGGTGAGTATTGGGGGACTATCGGGGGCCATCGGGGACCCTATTTCTCTGTCCTCCGATGTGCGATCACATCGGAGGACAGAGAAATTAAATGGCAAATCGCGTTTTTTTTTTTTTGTTGCGACCGCCGGTAAACGGTTAATTACCGGCGATCGCAACTCGGGGGTCGGTAAAAACCCCCCGAATCATGTTCTCTGGGGTCTCGGCTACCCTCGGCAACCGAGACCCCAGAGAAAATCCGACTCTGGGGGGCGCTATTCACTTTTTCCACAGCGCCGTTAATTAACGGCGCTGTGGTTTAAGTACCTTTAGCGGCCGCTGTTAAAAGGTGTATCGGCGGTCGTTAAGGGGTTAATCTGATTGGTAAACGGCATAACATACCATACATAACGCGGGATATGCATGACGATAAATACTAAACAAACATTTTAAACTACAATATGATGTGCCATTGAGCAACCAGTAAATGATAACTAATCTTATAAAAAGAAAATTATAAAATATCTATGACCAAAAAGGAACAAAATTAGGAGGTAAGACCTTCAAAAACTTGCTACTTAACTTTTACCATGCATTTCCTTGGCACCTTAGAGTGTACTTATTTTTTCCTGCCTAGCATCCATATGGCATGTGTATGCTTGTGACATCCGTGTGCTATGCGTTTTTACCATCATCTTTTACATACTATAATTAAACTCTATGCAAATTAAATCTAGTTGTTGAAAATAATAAAGCAATATTATAGAAACCTATAGATAGATAACAGAAAAATCTTAGATATATAATAAATAGATAGACAGGTAGAAAGAATAGATAGATATCCTGCAGATGTATCATTTCTCACCAGGGCAATCAAAAAGAGCAGAGACAAAGTGCCAGAATTGGTGCATGTAATGTGATGGGGGGCTGTGGGCTGGTATTTTTAGGCTGGGAAGGACCCAATAATCATGGACCTTCCCAGCCTGATAATATCAGTTCTCTGCTGTCTGCTTTACCTTTGCCAGTTATCAAAAATAGGAGGGACCAAACATCTGTTTTTTTGTTTATTTATTTAAAAGGTTAAACCAGGCTAAACACCCTAAAGGGTGCCAGATTATTGTATGTTGGGGTCTTCCTAAATTATATATCTGCATGATAGCTATGTATTCTATCTATCGATCTATCTATCAATCTATTATCTATCTATTCTCAGGGTTCTGGATGTGAACTTCCTGTGCTCAGCTGATGAAATTTCTTGGTTCCTTTGAGATGTGTGAGTAAAAAACAGACGGCATACACATGGTCCGTGTGCCATCTATTTTTTTCTCGCATCCATTAACTTGCATTGGTGAGTCTCGTCCGATATATGTACATAGCCATACTGCAATTTTTTTCCTTATCCCGATTCCAGTTGAGAAAAAACTTGCACATGAAGAGTGGCTTATTGAATAACACAATATGCTCACAATACGCATATGTGACCAAACCCTAAGTTAAAAGGCTTCCTGTGTCAATGTAGGTTTCCTCCCATATTTCTAGATTGTGAGCCCCACTGGAGACACTAACTAATGACACCATCAACAATGCATGGCGAATGGTGTTGGCTTTAACCCCTTAATGACCGCCGATACGCCTTTTAACGGCGGCCGCTAAGGGTACTTAATCCACAGCGCCGTTAATTAACGGCGCCGTGGAAAAAGTGAATAGCGCCCCCCAGAGTCGGATTTTCTCTGGGTCTCGGTTGCCGAGGGTAGCCGAGACCCCAGAGAACATGATTCGGGGGGGTTTTACCGACCCCCGAGTTGCGATCGCCGGTAATTAACCGTTTACCGGCGGTCGCAACAAAAAAAAAAAACGCGATTTGCCGTTTAATTTCTCTGTCCTCCGATGTGATCGCACATCGGAGGACAGAGAAATGTGGTCCCCGATGGCCCCCAATAGCCCCCCAATACTCACCTACCTCCCCCGGTGCTCCTCGTGTCTCCCCATGGGCGCCGCCATCTTTTTTCCGGGAAAAAATGGCGGGCGCACGCGCAGTGCGCCCGCCGCCCGGCACCCGGAAGATCTTTGGGGTCTCGGATGCCGGGGGTAGCCGAGACCCCAAAGAACATGATCGGGGTCGGTTTGCACCGACCCCTGCTTTGCGATCGCCGGTAATTAACAGTTTACCGGCGACCGCAAAAAAAAAAAAAAAAAAAAGCGATCAGTTATTTCTCTGTCCTCTGATGTGATCGCACATCAGAGGACAGAGAAATAGGGGGATTCGGGGACCCTAACATACTCACCCGGGGTCCCTGGGTCCTCTTCTGTCTTCTCCTGCCAGCCGGCTTTTTCATCATGGCGGGCGCATGCGCAGTGCGCCCGTCATCTGCTGCCATCTGCCGGCCAGCAGGAGAAGACAAGTTGGGGCTAAAATTAGGGTTAGGGTTAGGGTTAGAGTTAGGGTTAGGGTTAGAGTTAGGGTTAGAGTTAGGGTTAGGGTTAGGGTTAGAGTTAGGGTTAGGGTTAGAGTTAGGGTTAGGGTTGGGGCTAAATTTAGGGTTAGGGCTAGGGTTAGGGTTAGGCTACTTTCACACTAGCGTTTTTTGACTTCCGTCGCAATGCGTCGTTGGAGAAAAAACGCATCCTGCAAAAGTGCTTGCAGGATGCGTTTTTTCTCCATTGGCTTGCATTAGCGACGCATTGCGACGGATTGCCACATGTCGCATCCGTCGTGCGACGGATGCATCGTGCTTTGGCGGACCGTCGACACAAAAAAAACTACATGTAACTTTTTTGTGCGACGTGTCCGCCATTTCCGATCGCGCATGCGTGGCCGGAACTCCGCCCCCGCCTCCCCGCACCTCACAATGGGGCAGCGGATGCGTTGAAAAAACAGCATCCGCTGCACCCGTTGTGCGGCGCTTACAACGCTAGCGTCGGTACATCGGCCCGACACTGCAAAGGGCCGAGTACGACGCTAGTGTGAAAGTAGCCTTAGGCTTCTTTCACACTTGCGTCGGTACGGGGCGGTCGCAATGCGTCGGCCAGATGTACCGACGCACGTTGTGAAAATTGTGCACAACGTGGGCAGCGGATGCAGTTTTTCAACGCATCCGCTGCCCAGTCTATGTCCTGGGGAGGAGGGGGCAGAGTTACGGCCACGCATGCGCGGAAATGGCGGACGCGACGTACAAAAAAAAGGTTACATTGAACTTTTTTTGTGACGACGGGGGCTAAAGTTATGGTTAGGGTTGGGGCTAAAGTTAGGGTTGGGGCTAAAGTTAGGGTTAGAGTTGGGATTAGGGTTAGGGTTTGGATTAGGGTTGGGATTAGTGTTACGTTTGGGATTAGGGTTGGGGTTAGGGTTGGGATTAGGGTTAGGGGTGTGTTGGATTTAGGGTTTTGATTAGGGTTATGGTTAGGGTTGAGATTAGGGCTGTTTTGGGGTTAGGGTTGTGATTATCGTTAGGGTTGTGATTAGGATTATGGATCGGGTTGAGATTAGGGTTAGGGGCGTGTTGGGGTTAGGGTTGGAGTTAGAATTGGGGGGTTTCCACTGTTTAGGTACATCAGGGGGTCTCCAAACACGACAGCCAATTTTGCGCTAAAAAAGTCAAATGGTACTCCCTCCCTTCTGAGCTCTGCCGTGCGCCCAAACAGTGGTTTACCCCCACATATGGGGCATCAGCGTACTCGAGATAAATTGGACAACAACTTTTGGAGTCCAATTTCTCCTGTTACCCTTGTGAAAATAAAAACTTGGGGGCTAAAAATCTTTTTTGTTGGAAAAAAAATATTTTTTTATTTTCACTACTCTGCATTATAAACTTCTGTGAAGCACTTGAGCTTTCAAAGTTCTCACCACATATCTAGATAAGTTCCTTAGGGGGTCTAGTTTCCAAAATTTGGTCACTTGTGGGGGTTTCTACTGTTTAGGTACATTAGGGGTCTGCAAACGCAACATAACGCCTGCAGACAATTCTATCAAAGTCTGCATTCCAAAATGGCGCTCCTTCCCTTCCGAGCTCTGCCATGCGCCCAAACAGTGGTTTACCCCCACATATGGGGTACCAGCATACTCAGAACAAATTGGACAACAACTTTTGGGGTCCAATTTCTCTTGTTACCCTTGTGAAAATAAAAATTTGGGGGCTAAAAAAATCTTTATTGTGGGAAAAAAAATATTTTTTATTTTCACTACTCTGCATTATAAACTTCTGTGAAGCACTTGGGCATTCAAAGTTCTCACCACATATCTAGATAAGTTCCTTGGGGGGTCTATTTTCCAAAATGGGGTCACTTGTTGGAGGTTTCTACTGTTTAGGTACATTAGGGGTCTGCAAACGCAACATAACGCCCGCAGACAATTCTATCAAAGTCTGCATTCCAAAATGGCGCTCCTTCCCTTCCGAGCTCTGCCGTGCGCCCAAACAGTGGTTTACCCCCACATATGGGGTACCAGCATACTCAGGACAAATTGGACAACAACTTTTGGGGTCCAATTTCTCTTGTTACCCTTGTGAAAATAAAAATTTGGGGGCTAAAAATTTTTTTTTTGTGGGAAAAAAATATTTTTTATTTTCACTACTCTGCATTATAAACTTCTGTGAAGCACTTGGGCATTCAAAGTTCTCACCACATATCTAGATAAGTTCCTTGGGGGGTCTATTTTCCAAAATGGGGTCACTTGTCAGGGGTTTCTACTGTTTAGGTACATTAGGGGTCTGCAAACGCAACATAACGCCCGCAGACAATTCTATCAAAGTCTGCATTCCAAAATGGCGCTCCTTCCCTTCCGAGCTCTGCCGTGCGCCCAAACAGTGGTTTACCCCCACATATGGGGTACCAGCATACTCAGGACAAATTGGACAACAACTTTTGGGGTCCAATTTCTCTTGTTACCCTTGTGAAAATAAAAACTTGGGGGCTAAAAAATCTTTATTGTTAAAAAATATATATTTTTTATTTTCACGACTCTGCATTATAAACTTCTGTGATGCACTTGGGCATTCAAAGTTCTCACTACACATCTAGATAAGTTCCATGGGGGGTCTAGTTTCCAAAATGGGGTCAGTTTTGGGGGGTTTCTACTGTTTAGGCACATCAGGGGCTCTCCAAACGCGACATGGCCTCCGATCTCAATTTCAGTCAATTTTGCATTGAAAAGTCAAATGGCGCTCCTTTGCTTCCGAGCTCAGCCATGCGCCCAAACAGTGGTTTACCCCCACATATGGGGTGTCGGCGTACTCAAGACAAATTGTACAACAGCTTCTGGGGTCCATTTTCTCCTGTTACCCTTGGTAAAATAAAAATTTGGAGGCAAAAAGATCATTTTTGTAGAAAAAATGCGATTTTTTTATTTTCACGGCTCTACGTTATAAACTTCTGTGAAGCACCTGGGGGTTTAAAGTGCTCACCACACATCTAGATAAGTTCCGTAAGGGGTCTAGTTTCCAAAATGGTGTCATATGTGGGGGGTCTCTACTGTTTAGGCACATCAGCGGCTCTCCAAACGTGACATGGCGTCCGATCTCAATTCCAGCCAATTCTACATTGAAAAAGTAAAACGACACTCCTTCTCTTCCAAGCTCTGCGGTGCGCCCAAACAGTGGTTTACTCCCATATATGGGGTATCGACGTACTCAGGAGAAATTGCACAACAACTTTTGTGGTCTAATTTCTCCTGTTACCCTTGTGAAAATAAAAATTTGGGGGCAAAAAGATCATTTTTGTAGAAAAAATGAGATTTTTTATTTTCACGGCTCTACGTTATAAACTTCTGTGAAGCACTTGGGGGTTCAAAGTGCTCACCACACATCTAGATAAGTTCCTTAAGGGGTCTAGTTTCCAAAATGGTATCACTTGTGGGGGGTTTCCACTGTTTAGGCACATCAGGGACTCTCCAAACGCGACATGGCATCCGATCTCAATTCCAGCCAATTCTGCATTGAAAAAGTCAAACGGTGCTCCTTCACTTCCAAGCTCTGCGGTGCGCCCAAACAGTGGTTTACCTCCACATATGGTGTATCGACGTACTCAGGAGAAATTGCACAACAACTTTTGTGGTCTAATTTCTCCTGTTACCCTTGTGAAAATAAGAATTTGTGGGCGAAAAAATCATTTTTGTGAAAACAAATGCGATTTTTTATTTTCACGGCTCTACTTTATAAACTTCTGTGAAGCACTTGGGGGTTCAAAGTGCTCACCACACATCTAGATAAGTTCCTTGGGGGGTCTAGTTTCCAAAATGATGTCACTTGTGGGGGGTTTCCACTGTTTAGGCACATTAGGGGCTCTCCAAACGCGACATGGCGTCCGATCTCAATTCCAGCCAATTCTGCATTGAAACAGTCAAACGGTGCTCCTTCACTTCCAAGCTCTGCGGTGCGCCCAAACAGTGGTTTACCTCCACATATGGGGTATCGGCGCACTCAGGAAAAATTGCACAACAATATTTGTGGTTAAATTTCTGTTTTTACACTTGTGAAAATTTAAAAAAATGGTTCTGAAGTAAAATGTTTGCAAAAAAAAGTTAAATGTTCATTTTTTTCTTCCACATTGTTTTAGTTCCTGTGAAGTACGTAAAGGGTTAATAAACTTCTTGAATGTGGTTTTGAGAAGCTTGAGGGGTGCAGTTTTTAGAATGGTGTCACACTTGGTTATTTTCTATCATATAGACCCCTCAAAATCACTTCAAAGGTGATGTGGTCCCTAAAAAAAACATGGTGTTGTAAAAATGAGAAATTGCTGGTCAACTTTTAACCCTTATAACTCCCTAACAAAAAAAAAAATTGTTTCCAAAATTGTGCTGATGTAAAGTAGACATGTGAGAAATGTTATTTATTAACTATTTTTTGTGATATATCTCTCTGATTTAAGGGCATAAAAATACAAAGTTTGAAAATTGCAAAATGTTAAAAATTTTCGCCATATTTCCATTTTTTTCATAAATAATCGCAAGTAATATCGAAGAAATGTTACCACTATCTTGAAGTACAACATGTCACGAAAAAACAATCTCAGAATCAGCGGGATCCGATAAAGCGTTCCAGAGTTATAACCTCATAAAGTGACACTGGTCAGAATTGTAAAAATTGGCTCGGTCATTAAGTACCAAATTGGCTCTGTCACTAAGGGGTTAACATAAGCAACAGAAATAAATAATACATAAAATGAATTATTGATTCTATTACATAAAATCCCAATACATCATTCTGATTTTAGCTTTACATTTATTATAATACATTGCCCTTCGAGTATATACAAACAAAAAGATTGCAATGGTACATGGATTATCTTTTCTGTTTTCATGGGTATTGCATGTCATTAGTCACAAACATACCTTTGGGCTTACAGATAACAATATATTGTGATCTCTAAAGAAAATGTTAAGAAATATTTTGATACAAAAACCATGGCACATTTTGGACCAGTAATAAAAAGATATATTGTACAAATCGGCATTATGCACCATAAGTCAAGTATACATTTGAACGATGTCACACATGCAAAGATTTAATATACTGATCCATCTTTGTAAGTTAAAAATTACATTTTTTTTAAGTTTGACTTGTGAAAATATGAATTTTTATCAAACTTTTTTAGCCTTTGGAAATGATTTAGAGTGAAGATATAAAACAGTATACGCTGTGATTTAAATGGAAATAGGCAAAATGTGTATAGTGTAGATCTCTGCTGGATTGCTTGGCACAGCTGATGGGGAGATCAGTGACGCGGGATAGGTACAGCGCGTGCGTTCAGTGCATAGGACAGGATCGTTGCTGGAAGGAATTCAAGGTGCTGTATGCACAGTCTGTTTAATTCCACTGGCATGAACAGTCCAGCGGTTCTTGAATGACGTACATCACTTCAGTCCCGTTTCCTGAGCAGTAGAGTGGCACAGTCAGATTCTGTACTCCATTTTCGCGGCAACATTTGCAGAATCTGATATGGCTATCAATGTTTACATTAAAGATTGTTGCTGATGGGCATTTTCCATCACAGGAAGCCACAGTGATCTGTTGAAAATGTATAAATTGTTAAAGTTCTGTATTTCTATATGAAAAAACATACATTTGCTAGAGTTATAATGGTAGTGAAGCATTTTAATAGAAATTCAATAGATTATTTTCATATATTTCTAGCTGCGTTTTTACTAACAGCTACTTTTACATTACTACTTGCGATGGGCTTGACAGGAGAGTATCAACAGGATAACTCATCTGCCTGTGGGCATCCTGTTACTTGACCCATGCTAATAAATACATAATCATAGAACAAGTTTAATAAAATTATGTTCCGCACAAATTTAAAGCACATCTGTCACTGGATCTGCATACACTGATAAAGCACCATTCCAGCATTTTTTTATTTCAGCTCTTAAATTGTGCTAGTTTCCTGATCCTAGTCTTATACTCACAAGCCGCTGTCTTCAACTCTTCCTGGCCTCACTCAGGTCCTGATCCACCATCTTGTGGCTTCAACTTCTGACTGACCGGAAATCAGCTAACAGTCATAAGCTATCAATGTAAGTCAAGGAGAGCCTCGTTATGGCCTCAATCTGTCTCTCATAGATTGACATTGATAGCTTATGACTGTTAGCTCTGATTTCCGGTCAGTCAGAAGTTGAGGGCACAAGATGGTGGACATTGAGTTGTGACTCCCGGATCGCCCAGCAAACACTAGAGTGATCTGGAAGGTCACAAACTGCTGGAGACCAACCGGAGCGACACCAATAACAGATGAAGACAGCAGCTGGTAAGTATAAAACTAAGAGCAGGAAACTTAGTTGGTGATTAGTGACACCTTTCTTGCAGAAAATAGAAAAAAAAGCTGGAGTGGTGCTTTAGATACTGTAGATCATTTTGACCTGATATGGCTGGTGAATGTAAGAATAGCTGCATTATAAGGGTCGTTTGGTTACATTTTATTTTTATTCCATTGGATTCTTGTACATAAAACTGACAAATGCCCCTGTATTTATTCAAAACCACTCCAGCCCTGTTCTCTGCTACTAACTACCCTCTTTGTTCATATGGCTGCAGCAGTAAATGTGACTTCACATGACCACGGCAACCAATCACTGGATTCAACAGTGATGCTGATATAGACAAAGTAGGACTGTTTGCACAGTGATTGCAGTAATCACCAAATTTATAACTCTAAAGCCCCCGTACATCTTATGTAGCAATTACAGAATGATAGTTTGCCTAATTTTTCATCTGGCAGCCATCTCACCTGACTCTCCCATTTACATGAGTGTTTGCTTAGTCAAGCACTGCTGTGTGCAGTCCTGTGTTCTCTATGAGACAGACACTAACAGACATCTATGGTGGCAGTTGATATCTTAGAGAAAAAAAAAAATGCAGTCCGAAATCAAACATGCCGGATCCTTATCTCTCGCAATATCATCTGATAGGGTAAAGTTGGTGGCCCCCCATACACATTCAACTGTTAGCCAAACTCATCAATATCAGTGTGCTCGGTCGATGCTAGTCTAATGAGTATGGGCTTCTTAAGGATATGGCAGATTAATAGCCAATCCTCAGAAAATGTCATCATCAATATGTGGACCTTCTAGCAATCACATACTTATTGCCTACATTAACCCCTTCATGACATGCACCATACATGTATGGATCATGTTGAGTCTCTCCTTTGATGTGGGCTCCTGCATGGAGCCCACATCTTTTCCGGCACATGTCAGCTGATTTAAACAGCTGATATGTGCCCCTAACAGCTGCGGATGGAATCGCAATCCACCGGCGGCTGTTAACCTGTTAAATGACACTGTCAATCTCTGACAGCAGCATTTAACATGATTGTGCCAGAAGTGCGCCACTAATACTACCAATCGGTATCCATGTCACATAACCGCAGGTCACTGATGGGTTGGCATAATAACCCGGGGTCTGCAGCAGACCCCTGTGGTTGCTATGAGTGCCACCCAGCGGTCAGCACTCACAGCAAGTGAGCATTTCTGCTACACAGAGTGGGACTGAAACCCTGCTCTTTGTAGCCCAAGCGACTGAAAGATCACACCGTCTAGTCACCAATGGAGACTATTGAAGCAAGTGAAAAGTGGTAAAAAATATTGTTAAAAATATAAAAAATTTTAAAAATATAAAAGTATATAAGTTTAAATCACCCCCCATTCGCCCCATTCAAAATAAAACAATTATAAAAAAATGCACATATTTGGTATTGCCGCATTCAGAATTGCCCGATCTATCAAGCTATAAAAAGAATTCATCTGATTGGTAAATGGCGTAACGAGAAAAAAAGTAAAAACACCAGAATTATGTTATTTTTGGTTGCCACAACATTACATTAATATGCAATAATGGGCGATATATACACCAGAATGGTATCAATAAAAAGCTCAGTGTGCCACAAACAAGCCCTTAGGCTACGTTCACATTTGCGTTGTGCGCCGCAGCGTCGGCGCCGCAACGCACAACGCAAACAAAAACGCAGTTGCGTTTTGAACAAAAAACGCAGCGTTTTGCGCCGCATGCGCCCCCCCAAAGTCTAGACGATGTTTGGCATTTTTATTAGAAAACGCATGCGTCGTACAACGCACCACGACGCAAGTACTTGCGTCGTCTGCGTTGTCAATACAAATCAATGGTAAAAAAGGCGCATCGACGACGCAAAAGCGACGCAAACACGACGCATGCGTTTTTTAAAAAGTCTGCGCCGCACAAAAAATGCAACATGTTGCATTTGCTGCGCCCTGACAGGTGCGCCCTAACGCCGCATGCGGCGTACGACGCACCAAAACGCATGACAACGCATGTACATGCGGCGCCATGCGGCCCCAATGTTAAAGATAGGGCCGCACGACGCATGCGTTTTGTTGCGGCGACGACGCTGTGGCGCACAACGCAAATGTGAACATAGCCTTACCCAGCCACAGATACCGAAAAATGGAGACGCTATGGGTCTTGGAAAATTACGCAATTTTTTTTTTTTTTTTTTAAACAAATTTTGGATTTTTTTCTCCCTCACTTAAATAAATAAGAACCTATACATGTTTAGTATCTATGAATTTGTAATGACCTGGATAATCATAATGGCAGGTGAGTTTTAACATTTAATGAACATGGTAAAAAAAAAAAAAAGAATTGTGGAATTGCACTTTTTTGCAATTTCACAGCACTTGGAACTTTTTCCTGTTTTTCTGTACACTATGTGGAAAAACCAATGGTTTCATTCAAAAGTACAACTCGTCCCACAAAAAACAAGCCCTCACATGGCCATATTGATGAAAAATAAAAAAATTATGGTTCTGGGAAGAAGGGGAACAAAAAAGAGAAACGCAAAAACTAAAACGGGCTGCAGCGTGAAAGGGTTAAGGATTAGCAATGAAGGCAAAGTGGCCTCTTCAATGTTTATCTAAGCACAGAAGTTCTTATATGTATGTGGTGACCCCCCAAAATCAAACATTTATGATCTATCCGAAATGATAGGCTGTCAGTGCATTTTTCTGGAACCTTTTTGATTTATTGAAGACCCTCATTTGGTGCACCACACCCTGTGAACCTAGTTTTTCCTACTATCTCTCTGCAGTATATACAGGATATATGTATTTTTATCCGAGTTTGTTTTTATTTAAAAAAATAAAAAAGCTGCAATATAATGCTCTACTTACAGGGTATTGACTAAAACAGTCACTTTTTCGTATAGTGGTTCTGACTGACACTTTCTGACAGATCTTTTCTTCCTTTGAGCCTAAAAAACATTGAAAAAACTAAAGATTAAGTTTTTAATGCCTATCTATAATATAAATATTCATGTATTTTATTAATTTCAGCATACTAACTTTAAATCCATTTCGCACAGAAATTAAGATATGCATTGACTCAGCAAATCATGAAAAACATAACACCCTGTGGATAGACTTCAGTACTCATGCAATAGTGATTATTTCAATTATTATTACATGTGTATACAAGGATGCATTTATCTATCATGCAGCATAATGCCAAATGTTCTTATGTTTCATATTTTTAACAATTTACAAAATAAATCTTAATGGGTAAATATAATTTACAGATACTAAATAAAAGCATGTAATCATTAAAGACATTATCCGTTTACCATCATTTGGACAAATCTTTTCCATTGATTATATCGTACATTTCTATTCTCCTTAAAAATATATACCTTTTCAGGATATGTATATATTTCTATATGTATTTATACACAATGGCATGTAAAAGTATGGGTACCCCTGGTCAAAATTACAGTTATTGTGAACATTTCCTTTGTATTTTAGGCCAAAAATATATAGATATCACAATTTTTTCATTTTAAAAATTAGAAAAAGAAAAATGGGCAGATGCAAATCTTTGGGCACCCTGCATGGTTTGTCAAAAAAAGAGTCTTTCTATTGTTGTTTGACAGATATTCTTCTACTCTAGCTGCAGAGTTTCAATAATGTTCAGATCAGGGCCATTGCAAAACCTTCAGCTTGTGCCTTTTGAGGTAGTCTATTGTGGATTTTGATGAGTATTTAGGATCATTGCCCATTTGTAGAAGCGATTATCTTTTTAACTTCAGCTTTTTACAGATGGTGTTATGTTTGCATCAAGAATTTGTTGAAATTTCATTGAATCCATTCTTCCCACTACCTGTGAAATGTTCCCCGTGCCATTGGCTGTCACACAACCTCAAAGCATGATTGATCCACCCACATGTTTAATGGTTGGCGAGATGTTCTTTTCCTGAAATGCCCTTTTTTTCTACGCACACACCTTTGATCATTGTGGCCAAAGAGTTCTATTTTAATCTCATCAGTCCACAGGAATTGTTTCCAAAATGCATCAGGCTTGTTTTCATGTTCTTTTGCATACTTCTGACGCTGAATTTTATGGTGAGGATGCAGGAGAGGTTTTCTTCAGATGGCTCATCCATGAAGGCCATATTTGTGCAAGTGTCTCTGAACAGTAGAACAATGTACCATAACTTTTTAAGCACATGGATAGAGGAGGCTGGGTTCTTATAAAGCTGATAAATTTGCATTACCTGGCCTTCCCAAATGATGATAGTCATAACCCTAAAAGACTAATTAAGGTCTGAAACTTCGGTCAATGTTATCTGAGCACACAAACCTCCAAGAGTGTCTAAACTTTTACATGGTCCCATTTTCCTTTTTGCACTTTTTAAAATGTAAATAATGACGATATAATTTTTTTACGGATAATACCAAGGAAGGATGAGATCATTTCATCTTCAACTTGCTTAACTGTTCACAATGACTATAATTTTGACCAGAGAAGCCCAAACTTTGACATGCCACTGTATATATACACAGATAAAAATAAATAAATATAAATATAAAGAAATATATAGCTATTAAATCTATGGTCTAGTAGAAGAAAAATCATTAGAGTTGCTTGATGGTTTCCTATCAAAAGGTTGGACAAGATAAAAAGTGGTCTACTTTAAAAAAAAAAGTATATATATAAATTTGTTTTTAAAGTAGATCACTTTTTATCTTGTCCAACCTATTGATAGGAAGCTATCAAGCAACTCTAATGTTTTTTTTCTGCTAGACCATAGATTTAATAGCCTTATTCTATGGTTGATAAAGACCCAAGAATGTTTTTAGGAATGTGGGCATAATGCCAGGGTAGATGGTGTAGTAGTTACTATAGGTGACCCATTTCTATAGATGTAAGGTTCAGCTACATAACACTGTGGATGACTAAAGGAGCACATTGAAAACTGAAACAGGTCTGGTTCTAACTTTTCCTATGCTGAAATTGGTTGTGGAGGGGGGCCCCATGGTTACTTGTTAGCTCTTGATCTTCAAATTAATTTTTTAATTAATAAATTACAATTAAATTGTCCAATAGTCCAATCTGAGGACATTATGGTACAAAGCAGGGTGAGCTGAGCAGATTAATATATAGTTTGTGAGATAACTTGTGTTTTCATCATTTAAACATCTTCTCCTTCTGGGATTTTTGGTCCAGTGGACGGTCATATAAGTGACTAACAGCTTTATTTTTAGTGTGCATGCAGAGAGAGCTGTGAGTCACTGATAGGACCGCATACTGGACTGAAAATCTCAGAAAGAGAAGATGTTTAAATGATTAAAACACAAGGTATACTGAGTCTTTTCTCACAAAACAATATATCAAACTGCTTAGTTCCTCATGCTCTGTGACTCTTTATTTGTATAGACCAGTGTTCCCCAAGTCCGGTCCTCAAGAGCCACCAACAGGTCATGTTTTCAGAATTTCCTTAGTATTGCACAGGTGATGGAATTATTGCCTGTGCATGTGATGCAATTATCACCTGTGAAATACCAAGGAAATACTGAAAATATGACCTGTTGGTGGCTCTTGAGGACCGGACTTCGGGAACACTGGTATAGACAAACAAGGAACAGGTTGTAGGCAGCACAGAAATGGGAATAGAGTTAAATATCTCCAAAACTCTATGAATGGAATTTAAAATTGTAAGTGGCCCTTGTTTTTTTTAATTGAGCTTGTTTCTGACTCATTTTTAGTCTACTAAATTTCTAAAGCATTTTTAGTCAGCCTCACCCCATATGTTTGTGGCTGTGGTTTGATTGTTGTGGGGTTTTCTTAAAAAAAGTAAATGAGAGAAGAAAAAGTGTCACTCACCCTTCTGTGCAGAATAAGTGTTGTCCTTTATTTGCGATTAGCAGATTACAGACATTTTCTGCGGCGGCTGGTGAGGAGAGGGGTACAGGGAGTTAACGACTGGACGACGGCTGTTTCATGCTCTTGCGCTTCTACAGGCCCACATGGACCCGTAGAAGCGCAAGAGCGTGAAACGGCCATCGTCCAGTCGTTCACTCCCCGCACCCCTCTCCTCACCAGCCACCGCAGAAAATGTCTGTAATCTGCTAATCGCAAATAAAGGACAACACTTATACTGCACAGAAGGGTGAGTGCCACTTTTTCTTCTCTCATTTACTTCATGGACTTTCTATTTTAGAAGTTGTGCACCACCCATGTCAGTAGCTAACCTCTGAACGTCCTGATCTACAAAGGATCGAGTATACCTATATATCTCTATGTGAAGTACAGCATTCAGTGCCGTTCACACCCATCTTTCTCTTGAAGCACTTTCTTAAAAAAAGGCTGAAATGTTGCTGCTGTTTCACTACAGGGAAAGATTGGTGTAAAATATTTTTTCTACTTTTCCTATTTACAAATGCAAAGCAAATGTGAGGAAAGTTTCAATTAATTTACCATTCAACAAGACCAAGTTTTTGACAGATTTTTAATTTCATTGCATCACATACATGGGGCTAGCTCATTTTATTTCCTTTTATCTCTGCCATTTTGGTTGGACAGGCCAAGAATAGAGATGAGAAATCCCAAATTTCAGTTCAGGGTTTGTGCCGGACAGTTAGTGTCCATTGTTAAACGCAGAACACAGACTTCTTCCACAAATCATTGCAAAGTTTGGAGTTCCGGGGGAAATGTGTTACATGGAGAGAGAGAGATAATTTTTCTGCTCAAAAGTTCTGGTTCAAGTTCTGGCACCCGAACCGAACTTTGGAATAAAGAACAGTTGCAATGTAAGTTAACTATATTTGGTTTAATCCCACCAGACACTAATTAATTGTGAGCCTATATTTCCCAAACACCCATAAACATGCAAACTTTCTTCAGAGATTGGAATAAGTGACTGTCAAACACATCTTGCGTCTGTTTGTCTTTAAGGCTTATAGGATTATTGAAATCCAACTTACTTAATTCTTCTTTCACGGTGTTTTATGCTGCCCCAATTACATGAAATTGGTTCCTAATCCTGCCATTGGTAGGTTCAGCTCACTTTCCTTTAATGTGTATAACCAACTTTAGTCATCATGAACCATATTTACCTACAGATCCAGAGCATTACAAGGGAAAACAACACTAATGCATAGGTTTCCTGATATATTTTCTCAGTACCAAGGATCTCAGCCTCAAATAATACAGCTGTGTATTAGCGATTGTAATATATCACATGAACTTAGCTCTCATCCTTATATAATGAATTCTTGTCTTCCACCTGTTTAGCAGAGCTGCCACTATCAAATTCCTCTATAGATGTTACCCTGCTGTTGACAGATACCCTATTTTCATTCTCCGCTGCCAACAATGTGATGTCAGTAAGCACTTTCATACACAAGAGCCAATTTCCAAACTTTGAGAGTGTAATTATTGAATTTAATAGAGTTACTTTGAAGTTGCCAACAAAGCATTATTATAGAGAATAATGTGCCATTTACTGAATAAACACCTCCCTATGAATTCCAAACACCAAGCCAGTGCCGCAGTCAGTGGATTCAGCCATTATGTCCTCCCTTATTAGTGTGGGTTGGACACTTCATATCCTCCAATGTCATTTACAGGTCAGATTTGTTGCTCAGTACTAAATACCTAGCTCAATGAAGCATGCAGTTGATTTATTGCTTTTTAATGACAGACGTTCAGAAAAGCATCCCTAATGAAACTATATTGTAGACAAATAGAACTCCTAATGTAAAGTAAACTATTGAAATGCAGTCTAGATACAACAGCTGATTAGGCTAAAAACTATACAGGAGTAAAAGCTGTGTCTTATCTAAAGCTATCAATCAAATCTAAACATTATCAAATATTACAAACCAAAAAAATCCATAACCCAAAACTGTCATAGATACAAGTGTTATTAGGTACCAATGCAACTATTGGCATGAAATGCTAACATTTGTATGTCTATTCTAATAAAAGCAATTGTTTTAGACTAACAGAAATGTATTCCTTCAGCATGCTAATTTGGGGAAGAGGAAAATGTTCATGTCAGCTGCCAATATGTTAATTTTAACCAAAGTCAACAGAAACAAGATAGAAAGAAGAAATAATCAAGGAGAACACTTACAAAAAGGTATTATGCAAATCAGTTATCAGTAGAAAAAGGTAAAACAAATTGTATTCTTATAAAAATATAAATTAGTTATCAGTAAGTTACATGTGATATCTTTTTCAGACCAAGCTGAGTAGAAATAGTAAAGTAGGCAAGCTCTAAGATACTGAGAAAATTACATAATCAAAATTCTGTGTAGCTCAAAACTATATAAATATTCATATTCATTATAGAAGCTGAATTTTCAAAAATGTCAACTTCCCATTATTGAGGAAGTTGTGACAGACATATTCTAAAATAATAAAATTATAGGCTTAGCATACTATATCATAAAGCTTATAATAATTCATTGTTTAGCAGTCACTATATTGCTAAGTTATTGCACCAAAGCCAAAAACAATTATGGCATATTCCACAGATATACAGTACATCCTCAGTTCAAAAAAGTTGAAAAGCTGTGTAGATATAAAGAAAACAAAAATGCAATGATTTGGACATCTCTTGTAGCCGTATTTTATTCACAACAGAGTATAGAACACAGATCGGAAGGTGAAAATTAGACATTTTTCCATTTTGTTTGAAAAATGTAGTTCATTTGGAAAATGATGGCAGTAAAGCATCTCATTAAATTTGGGTCAGGTTTAACAAAAGGCTGGAAAAGTAAGTGATACTAATGAAAAACAGCTGGAGTGTGATTTTTCAGCTAAAGTGAGTTAGAGATGCAAAGGCTCTCAGAAGCAAAAATGATCAGAGCTTCACCAATTTGTGAACAACTGTGTCTTAATAGTGGAACACTTGCAGAAAAATGTTCCTCAACATAAAATCGCTAAAAAAAATGTAATATCGCGATATCTACAGAACATAATATCATCAAAATATTCAGAGATCCATATGCACAACGGATAGGGGCAGCACGGTGGCTCAGTGGCTAGCACTGCAGCCTTGCAGCACTGGAGCCCTGGGTTCAAATGCCACCAAGGACAACATCTGCAAGGAGTTTGTATGTTCTCTCCGTGTTTGTGTGGGTTTCCTTGAGGTACTCCGGTTTCCTCCCACATTCCAAAGACATACTGATAGGGAATTTAGATTGTGAGCCCCATCGGGGACAGTGATGATAATGTGTGCAAACTGTAAAGCACTGCGGAATATGTTGGCGCTATAAAAAAATAAAGATTATTATTATTATAAGGCAAATGGTCAGTATTGAGTGCTTGTGATCTACAGGTGGTCAGGAGTGTATGGATTCAGTCTGGTAAGCATTAGGCCTTAGGTAGCGTTCACACAAGCAATGCAGTTTTGATCCAAACCCATGCAGTTTTTAATGCTTTTCACAAGTTGTACAGCACCAAAACAAACTCATAAAAATAAATTCCTAACCTAGTCCAGGCGCTAACTAAATAGAATAGACCCTGGCTGAGCTAGGCCCAGCTCGGTCAAACAAAACAGCTATTATCCATAGCAGTTACTGATATTTGCAGTTCCATGCACATGACCGATGCTGTCTCTTCTCAGAGAGGGATTCTGGCCTGTCTCTTCCTTCAGTTCAAGGACACATCCAGTCTGGTGCACACACCTTGTACATTTACCAGCTAACACATTCGCCTCTGCTCGCCCATCCAGTAGACGGAAACTCACTCAAGAAACACAATGAACCTACCCCCTGCTTCTTAGAGAAACGCTGCAAGTGCTTCTAATCAAACACTGCAGAGCTGGGATTTAACCATGTCTTTCCCATCTATTCTACAGGTGACATTGAATTAACACCAAGCATGTTTCAGTTGTGCAAATCACAGCATGGGCTCAGGAATTCTTCCAGAAATCATAGTCTGTAAACAGAGTTGGGCTTGCAATCCACAGTTGCAAGTTAAAGCTTTATCAGGCAAAAGAAGAAGCCATATACCAACACAATCTAGAAATGCTGTCATCTTCCCTGGGCTAAAGCGCATTTAAAATTCCTGAAGAAGTTTGAAAACTTCAAAACGCGTTGAGAATAAACTACACTCTTACCTCATACTGAGTATTGGAATTATTTGTGGACTCACGTCCAGTATTGCAGGTGACCCCAATCTTTGATTGCTTAATTACCTAGTTGGGTCTGCCAACCTGTGGAGCTGCTGCAGCTGGAAAACCTTTTATTAAAAACTTTTCTAGTTTTGTGTCTAACACAACTGCCACTTTATGCTATCCACTGTTATGTGGATACACCCTATTGCACTCAATTGTCCCCACAGCATTTCCTATCCAGACAACATAAATTTCTGTGAAGGCCTTGCTTATTTCAGCAAAACAATGCTAAACCATGTACTACATCCATCACAACAGCAAGGCTTCACCAAAAAAGAGTTTGGTTTATGAACTGGTCGCCTGCAGTCCAGACCTTTCACTAATAAAAAACATTTAGTGCAATATGAAATGAAAAAACAAGGAAAGAAGACCCAGGACTGTTGAATAGTTAGAATGCTACATCAGAAAATAATGGGACAATATTCCTCTCTCAAAACTCCAGCAATTGGTCTCCTCACTTCCCAGATGTTTACAAATTGTTGTAAAAAGAAGAGGGGAATAAATATGAATAATTTTGTAAATTAGATTTTTTTTTTTCCAAAGGAAATGCAAAAACCTTTGCTTTTCACCTTCTGATCTGTGTTCTAGATTCTGTGGTGAAGAAATATGGCTATGAGATATTTCCAAATCATAGTATTCTTATTTTCTTTACCTTTTACATAGCATCCAGCTTTTGGGAATTAATTGGTGGAAAACCCACCTCTGGTCCCTACGCCTAGGATTATAAGCATCTTCAATTCATAAATAAAGGAAGCTGTGAATCCAGACAGAGATTAAAAGGAGGTGGCCACACATGTCTGAGTCACACTCTTTTGCAGTCGGCTTTATAGAAACAGTCATGGACTTTTAATACTATAAAATAGAGATCTACGAGACCACCACTTCATTTAATGTCTTCCTGGATATGGTAGCAACTATTCATCTGATGAGTGAGTGACCCAAATAGGAGAACCCTACTAATTAGCCACTTAAAATATCCTGTAGACATGTTAATGCCTTTGGTGGGAAAAGTCTTTTAAACTAGAAGGCCTGGTTAAAGTAAAAATATTTAAAAAAAAGTCAAAAGTAATAACATTTCAGACAAATCAACCTAGTTAGCAAAAATTAGATATTAAACTTTTAACCATACTGTAACATCTATATTGCCATAATGGCATAAGAACTTTCTTGTTCATGGCACATTGACAGCCAATATATTGCTAAATTACAATTTAATTGACAAGAATTTAAAAAACTGTGTTTAATGAAGACATTGAAGAAAGAACATGCATCAATACATAGAAAAACAAATACATGCAGAGTTTTATTGTTGTTAACTGCATGCGGATTTCTACTACCCTTTGCAAGAGTTATGATGATTTCTATGCAGTGCAAGATTGGTATAATATGCTTAATCCAGCTGTTCATTAGCCCCACAAAGCTCATTTCATAAATTACCATTACAGTAAGAAAAGTACAGTGAAATGCATGAAATAATAATAGTACCTGGTTCACAATTTATTTTAGCAGTAGGAACTACGGGGGTAATGGTAAAGGGTAATACACCCATTCCAGAACCTGGCAGAATTGTTAGGAATATAAGATTTTTGTAAAATTAAACATTTTTTTTACACAAATAACATGTTCATTAATTCTTACACTGCCAAGCGATATCTCGTGTCTACAATTGAGAAAATTAAATTTAAGCCATTTTCAATTTACAATGCATTCTAAAATATCACACCAGAAGTTCCTGACTTATATCCGCAGGCATGGGAGGTATTTACATCTTTAAATTGCAAAGAGGTTATGGCAAGGTAAGAATTAAATACATGGACTCACTCTGCATGCATTTAATCAAGCTTTATTTAGTCTTGCCCATTACAACCCTTACATTTGCAAGCCATGTCTTTAAATATATTGTCCTACCCACAGAGCACATGCTTTTGGTTATTGTTTTATTAGCAGATAAAGTATAGCATGTTACAAATATTGGTTTAGTTTTAAAGTAGATTATTTTTCTGAAGTATAACATTGACTTTCTGCTGGGTCTTTTTGTGTAACCAATTTCAAAGAATTTTTATTTTAATATTTATAAGTTAGATTAGAAAATAATATTAATATTGATCAGTGTGCTTGTATTTTTGGAACATCATTGAAATAATTTTTTCAGTTTTGGTGTAATTTACCAATTTTTTAAAATTGTATCCACTTGGGTATGAGTGTTGAACAATTTGTGCTATAACTTTTAGGTTAGGCCTACATGGCGATGTGTGTCATGCCACACTGAAATCACAACAATACAATGCAACATTGGATGTAATGATTTCCTATGGTTTCACGTTGGGGCATGCAAATACTGCGACTGCAACACAGAGTTGCAAATATTTCCTAATGTACTGGATTTTCTGTAGCTTGCCATACACTTCAACATGCAACTTATGTGCGACTTATCTGCAATTTGGGTGCTTATTTTACTATAAAATTGTAGAATAGACTTTTCTTACAAATGCTGTCGCATGACACATGTCGTCGTGTAGCCCAAGCCTTAATGAGCAGGAATCCTAATGTTGTTGTGCAGGATTAGAAAAAGCATATACTATTTTCCAGAAACATTGCCATGCTTGACGATAGGCTATGCCTGATGTGTCAGTTCAAGAGGACTTTTCACCAAATTTGACATGTTGAGCTGGACATTATGTAATAGTGGCTGCAGAAGGAGATGACACCCCCTAAGATTTAACTAAAGTTAACCAATTAGGTGACAAGTACGAAGACATGAGAGCGGTGTTTGCTTTTTTTCTAATTCTGGGCAACCCAATTAAGGTCTTCAAACATAAGAACTACAGTGGGGGAAATAAGTATTTGATCCCTTGCTGATTTTGTAAGTTTGCCCACTGATAAAGACATGAACAGTCTATAATTTTAAGGGTAGGTTAATTTTAACACTGAGAAATAGAATATAAAAAATAAAATCAAGAAAATCACATTGCATAAACTATATAAATGTAATTGCATTTTGCAGTGAGAAATAAGTATTTGATCCCTCTGGCAAACAATACTTAATACTTGGTGGCAAAACCCTTGTTGGCAAGCCCAGCAGGCAGACTTTTTTGTAGTTGATGATGAGGTTTGCACACATGTCAGGAGAAATTTTGGTCCACTCCTCTTTGCAGATCATCTCTAAATCATTAAGATTTTGAGGCTGTCGCTTGGAAATTTGAAACTTCAAATCCCGCCATAAGTTTTCTATGGGATTAAGATCTGGAGACTGGCCAGGCCGCTCCATGACCTTAATGTGCTTCTTTTTGAGCCACTTTTTGTTGCCTTGGCTGTATGTTTTGGGTCATTGTCTTGCTGGAAGGCCCAGCCACAACCTATTTTTAATGTCCTGGTGGAGGGAAGGAGGTTGTCACTCAGGATTTTATGTACATGGATCCATCCATTCTCTTATTTACACGGTGAAGTAGTCCTGTGCCCTTAGCAGGCAAACACCCCCAAAACATCATGTTTCCACCTCCATGCTTGACAGTGGGGACGGTGTTCTTTGGGTCATAGGCAGCATTTCTCTTTCTCCAAACACGCCGAGTTGAGTTAGTGCCAAAGACTTCAATGTTTGTCTCATCCGACCACAGCATCTTCTCCCAATCACTCACAAAATCATCCAGGTGTTCATTGGCAAACTTTAGATGAGCCTGCACATGTGCCTTCTTGAGCAGGGGGACCTTGCGGGCACTGCAGGATTATAAACCTTTACGGCATAATGTGTTAAGAAAGATTTTATTGGTGACTGTGGTCTCAGCTGCATTGAGATCATTAACAAGTTCCCCCCCGTGTAGTTTTAGGGTCATCTCTCACCTTCCTCATGATCAAGGATACCCCATGAAGTGAGATTTTGCATGATGTCCCAGATCAATGACGATTGACAGTCATTTTGTATTTCTTCCATTTTCTTACCATTGCACCAACAGTTGTCTCATTCTCACCCAGCATCTTACTTATGGTTTTGTAACCCATTCCAGCTTTGTGCAGGTCTGTGATCTTGTCCCTGACATCCTTATAAAGTTCTTTGGTCTTGCCCAATTTATAGAGGTTAGAGTCTATGGACAGGAGTCTTTTATAAATGTGACTATGTAAGACAACTGTCTTTAATGCAGATAACGGGTTGGTTAGGAGCATCTAACTGGTCTGTAGGAGCCAGAACTCTTAATGGCTGGTTGGGGATCAAATTCTTATTTTTCACTACAAAATGCAAATACATTTATATAATTTATACAATGTAATTTTCTGGATTTTATTTTTGATATTCTATCTCTCAATGTTAAAATTAACCTACCCTTAAAATTATAGACTGTTCATGTCTTTGCCAGTGGGCATACTTACAAAATCAGCCAGGGATCAAATAATTATTTCCCCTACTGTACGTGTTACAAAGTTATAACTAAATTATTGTGCATTCGGGGGGGAAGAATAAAATTAAAATTGGTCTTGTTGCAAAAGCATATAAAAAATAAAATACATTTATTGACTGTTTAAATATTGCCTATAATACAAAACTGATCATTCTAAACTGTATGTAAGATATGCCTAAACAGTTTTCATATATAAATTCTGATCGTAGAATTTTACAATTTCTTTAGCTAGGTGCACACTAGTATTATTTTTTACAGATCCATTAAATTAAGTGATAATTGGAATTTAAATAGTGATTTGTCCTTAGGCTCTATTTCACTTGTGTAAAGGTTTTGATAGTTTGATGACAAGGGTAGCATATTTTTAAAGGCTATGGACACATTTGACATGGAGATAATATGCATATATATAATAGTGGCTACATTAATATAATAGAATTGTCCTTTCAGTATGAAGTCTTCATTCCTTTATTCATACCTTGACCCCCTGTGATATGCAGTTTGCAGCCAGATCCAAGTTTAAAATGTTTCTCTCCCAATCATATTGTGTCTTCCCCAGTAAGAAAGGCTGGGTGTTAGGTTTGTTGGTGTCAAAAGTATTGCTTGTCTATATTAGCTCATGTAATAGCACATCTTCTATCATGCACTTATTTTTCCTCTTTATTGCTTTCCTCTTTATCTACAGCCTGTTTTGACTACACTCAAGTTTCTTCCCTCTCCACGTCCTGTAGATCTGTGTACAACCCATTCCTGCTGCTATCTCTAACAATAAAAAAGGAAGAGGGAAGCAGACAGAGTCCTCAGAACGGTAATCATTTTGCAGATAACTCAGCTAGATAAGGGACAGGCAAAAACTCTGCAGCAACTATATGGTAGAAACATTTTGATAAAGATTTTAATGAAGACCTAGTACTGTACTCAGCTTTCTCCATCAGTCTTCTAAACTTTACTGCCAACTCTTTTTTACTGTGTTCGTGCAACAATGAGGAACAGGGGTCTTCAGACTCTTGTTCCAATGATTTGTGAAAGTTCCAGGGGTGGGACCCCAGGCTTTTATACAGGAGATATGTGACAGGTGATCAATGGTCATTTGGCACAACTCTTTCAAGATAATAAATCATAAATGCAGATTTTTTTCACTGCAAATATTAGATGTGAGCTCAGCTAAGAAATGCTAATATGAACATGATTTTGCTTCACTTTTCTTGATAAAATGTTGTTTTGCTCCAATTTTATTTTATATACACAGTGGCTATGAAAAGTTTACACACCCCTGTTCACATGCCAGTTTTTTTCAAGTACAAAAATCATACTAAGAAGAATCATTTCAGAACTTTTTCCACTCCTAATGTGAACTATAATTGGAACAAAACACAATCTGGAATCTTTTCGAGTTGGCAATCTTTGCTCACACTTTCTTGCAGCAGCGCTCCAACTCTGTGAGATTGCGAGGGCATCTCCTATGTACAGCCCTTTTCAGGTCAACCCACAGATTTTCAATTCAGATCTGGGCTCTGGCTGTGTAATCCCAAATTTTAAACTTCTTCTAGAAAAGCCATTCTTTTGTTGATTTGGTGAAGTGCATAGGGTCATGCCATACTCAAAGGTGAAATTACTCTTCAACTTTTTAGCAGAGACCTGATACAAAATTCATTAATATTTTGAACTGTTTATAATTCCCTCCACTTGACTAAAGCCCCAGTACAAGATGCTGAAAAACAGCCAAAACATAATGTTGCCTCCACCATGTTTCAATGTGGGTATGGTGTTCATTTGATGGTGTGCAGTGTTGGCCAAACATATCTTGGAATTATGGCCAAAAAGTTTCATCTTGGTCTCATCAGACCATAACACATTTTCCCACATGCATTTGGCAGATATGATGAAGGTTTTAGCAAAATCTATCCGGGCTCCGATGTTTTTCTTTGTAAGAAAAGGCTTCCATCTTGCCATCCAGGGAGATTGGGAAATTGTTGTCATATGCAGTACACAATTAGTACTTGCCAGAAACTTCTGCAGCTCTTTTAATGTTGCTCTAGGCCTCCTGGCAGCCTCCAAGACTAATTTTCTTTTTGTGTGTTCATCAATTTTTGAAGGACTAGGTAATGTAACTGTTGAGCCAAATTTAAGCCACTTCTTGATGACCAGCTTCATAGTGTTTCATGGGATATATAATTAGAAAAACATGTTATACCCTTCTACCGATGGATAACTTTCAAGAATAAGATCCTTTTGTTGTGTAAAAAACTGTTTAAAGACTGTGGCTTTTACTGAAAAATGCAACTGAAAATCCTACTGAAACAGCTAAACCTTATATGGGGCTAATCAGAATCACATTAAATACTGGCAGTTGTGTAATGATTACTATTTAACAGTAAATGTTATCAGCTAATTCTGAACACAACCACATCCCAAATTATAAGAGGGTGCTCACATTTATGTAACCACATTATTTTAATTTTGTTATTTTTATTTCCTCACATAAAATGATTTCAGTTTGTTTTTCAAGGTGGAAAAAGCTCTGGAATGATTCTTTTTTGGCATGATTTACTTTACATGGCAAAAACACAGCATTTTAACAGGTGTGTGTAAACTTATATAGACTCTTTATCCAATATATATAAAAAATGTTGATGTTTTTGCACATCTATTAAATTGTACTAAGGTAGTGATGGTATTTTTTAATTTGCTGAACTATTATCATAGAGTAACAATAAGATGAGCTTTCACCAAGTGGAGAACTGTGCTGAATGTAGCCTCAATATTTATACCTCTATAGCTATTGCTTTCGATTCGTTGGCTGAATATTTTGGAGTTCCAAGTCTAAAATTTATATTGGCTTGTAATAGTTATAGCTTTTTGATTCACACTAAATTTAATGTGACTCAGATATGTGCTATTGCCGCTTCTCTGTTTTTTTCAGGGAAAAAGTTATACTCCAGAACAGTGAGGTTAATTCATTCACCAGGTAGTAAGCCATGAAAAAGCAAGGCCTGTGAGTGCTAGTGGTTAAAGAAATAAAACTTGATTAGAGTGGCCGTTGCATGCTTCTTCCCTTTCTTATGTCCCAGCAAGTGAGTTAAATAAACCACAGCTCTCCAATATAAAGCATAGACTAGCATACAATGCAGCTTTGTGCACTTACATATCTTGCAGCAGCCATCATTATACGTCTGTATAGAGCCTCCATTCTAAAAGTAAATGAAAACGGCAAATCAAAAAATAATGTGCTCAACATTGATTTTCTTAATTTTAAAGCAGATTTATTAATTTATTGCAAAGTTCAAAAATAGGCATGGCACAGGCCAATTATCTTTTGAAGTTTTTAGTCCATCAAGAAAACGGGGAACTTAGGGGTAAGGTTTCTCCTTGTGGAAAGTAACATGCCAGGTATGGCGTTTCAGTATGAGGAGACTTAAATGCCTTGTATGCTCCTCTGGGAACCTAAATATGCAAATTGTCTCTTCAGAGAGGAAGAACTCTAGTGCCACCTATTAGAAGTAGCAATCCTGCAAGTTATTATTGACCCTTTAACGAGCCTTGAAATATGACCTATGATAAAAGCCAAATCAGATTCTCAATTTGTAGACACAGTGTTTTGAGGTATTACCCTCACCAGTACAAAGTATGAGATCGGATTTAGCTGGGTGTTAAAGGGTCAATAATAACTTGTTGGATTGCTACTTCCAATAGGTGGCACTAGGGTTCAAGTCCTCTTCCTCTCTAAAGATACAATTTGCTTATTTATTTTCCCTGCGGAGGATGCAATGTGTTTAAGTCTGCTCATACTGGTATTCCAGATCTGGCATGTCACTCCCCACAAGGAGAAACCTTACTCCTTAGAACCCAATCTTACCCTTTCACCTATCCAAATCAGATCTCATACTTTGTACTGACGAGGGGAAATACCCCCGAAACACTGTGTCTACAAATTGAGATTCTGATTTGACTTTTATTCTAAGTCATATTTCAAGGTCAATTATGATTTGTAGAATTGCTACCTCCAATAGGTGACACTAGAGTTCATGTCCACTTCCTCTCTGAAGAGAAAATTTGCATATCAAGAAAACATAAATTCAATGACCTTTGGGAAGACAGGAGTGCAAAACTTCCTCCTTGCAGAATACAACACCTGTAGAAGCATCCCAAGAGACATGAAATAGCCATACCGGAGCTCTCTGTGGCCAAAAAGCTCTCCAAGCCTGTTGACCCCAATGGACAGGGGACTCATGCATTTTTAATGGAATACAAGCTTCAAGAGATTACTAGTGAGTGCCGTGCCTATTCTCAGACTTTATGCTACCTATTTTGTATAAAATCCTGGTCTATTTATCACATATGGATACTGAGCACTACATATTGAACTGGACTTATTAAACTTAATTGGCATGGTATAGCACCTACCTTAATCTGTCTCAATTACGAGTACACTTAAGAATTTATTGAAGTGTTAAGTTAGTACGAGAATCTGCACCTATGATTTCCAATTAAGACATAACACAATACTCACTCTTAGATATTATTATTAGTGATGAGCGAGTGTACTCGTTACTCGAGATTTCTGAGCATGCTCGGTTGTTCTCCGAGTATTTTGGGTGTGCTCATAGATTATGTTTGTGTTGCCGCAGCTGCATGATTTGCGGCTGATAGACAGCCTGAATACATGTGGGGATTCCCTAACAAACAGGCAATCTCTGCATGTGTTCCAGTTGTCTAACAGCCACAAATCATGAAGCTGCGGCAACACAAACATAATCTATGAGCACACCCAAAATACTCGGGAGATCACTCGAGCATACGCCAAAAACCCGAGTAACAAGCACACTCGCTCATCACTAAATAAACAATAAAAAGGGCTAAAAGGCATCTATTGAAATTATAAAATGTAATAGATAAGTCCGGTGGTATTTCTAATATCTATTGCTAAGTGTTCATGAGTTGTAAAAGTGTCAAGATCAGGAATACCAAAACTTATAATACTCAGTTAAGTTTAATTATTTTTTTCATAAGTTTCCATGAAGAATTACTTAAAAAATGTTTCAACATCATCTTAGGGAATACAGTTACGATATTTGCTAGAATAGACTTATCAGGAGAGCTAACAGGGTTTTTTTTTGGAGTAATGGATACAGAAGATTGGACAGCATTCAGAAAATTGTGGTCCTATCTTGCATAATTGGTAGTTTGTAGAATCTTATTTCGATTAACATAGATATTTTTAAAGGTGTGGTCCAAAACTGAAATTGAGTCTAATACTAAATGTCTGTGTATGTTATGTAATAATCTAATCTGTTTTATAAAATACTTTGATTAAAAATGTCCTATCGTTTTCTCACTGCTATATCTATCTGCTTTAGTTTTTTAATTATTTTATTCCTGTTTGGTTATGCCTTGTTTGATAACCCCAAGTGCATGCTGGGATACTCAAAATAGCCATCATGGGGAAGAGGCTACGGTAACTTAAGCAGCCTCTTCCCCCACCCTAAAATAAAACATCATAAGTGATATCCATTTTGGGGGCTGGGTTAGTCCCTGCTTGACTGAGCTTGTATCAGTTGTCAATTCTGACATATGCTTATTAGAATCTTGTCATGTGCAATATTCTTTATAATATTCAGTGATAGCGCACTCCCTCACCGACTCTGATGATAAGTGACGAACCGGCACTGTCAGTGCGCTTTGTAAGGAGAAAATCCAGCGAGCAGAGACTGGCCCTGCAAGTGATGTCATTAACCCCTTTCTGTCATCCGACGTAATAGTACGCTGATGTCAGACTCTCCCTGTTTGGTGCGGCTCTGGTGCTGAGCCCGCACATTTCTGGGCACATGTCAGCTGATATATACAGCTGACATGTGCCCACAACAGCCACAGGTAGAATCGCGATCCACCCGCGGCTGTTAACTAGTTAAATGCTGCTGTCAATCTCTAAGGCTGCCATCACACTACCAGTATTTGGTCAGTATTTTACATCAGTATTTGTAAGCCAAAACTAGGAGTGGAACAATTAGAGGAAAAGTATAATAGAAACATATGCACCACTTCTGCATTTATCACCCACTCCTGGTTTTGGCTTACAAATACTGATGTAAAATACTGACCAAATACTGCTAGTGTGACGGCAGCCTAACAGCGGCATGCAACTTGTGCTTCAGAGAAGCGAGCTGGAAATCCCTCCCATCATCTCCCATCATTGACTCGGGTCACCGATGGATTGGCATGACAACCAGTGGTATCCAGCAGACCTCTATGGTTGTCACTGCCAGATTGCTATGAGCGATGCCCGGTAGTCGGTACTCATAGCAAGTGAGCATTTCTGCTATATACAGGCGATCTGATCATCGCCTGTATGTAGCAGAGTCAATCATAGTAGTGCAGCTTCTAGTCTCCCATGAAGACTATTCAAGCATGCAAAAAGTAAAAAAATGTTTAAAAAACATTTCGCCCCATTCAAAATAAAACAATTAAAATAAATCAAATATACACATATTTGGTATCGCCGTGTTTAAAATCGCCCAATCTATCAATATAAAAAAAGAATTAACATGAACGTTAAATGGCGTAACGAGAAAAATAGTTAAAACACCAGAATTACTTTTTTGGTTGCCGCAGCATTGCATTAAAATGCAAGAAAGAGAGATTAAAATATCGCATTTTCACCAAATTGTATCATTAAAAACATCCGCTCGCCATGCAAAAAATAAGCCCTCTCCCAAACGCAGGTCACGAAAAATGGAGACACTATGGGTCTTTGAAAATCGCGCAATTTTTTTAAACAAACTTTAGAATTTTTCAACACTTAAATAAAAAAGATCCTAGACATTGTTTGGTGTCTATGAACTCGTAATGACCTGGAGAATTATAATGGCAGGTCAGTTTTTGGCATTTAGGGAACATGGGAAAAAAAAACAACAACTGTGAGATTGCACGGTTTTTGCAATTTCATTGCACTTGGAAATTTTTCCTGTTTTCCAGTACATGATATATTAAAACCAACGTTCTGCAAAAAACAAGCCCTCACATGGCCATTTTGACCAAAAAATAAAAAAGGTATGGCTCTGGGAAGAAAGGAAGCAAAAAATGAAAATGCAAAAGCAAAAATACCTCTGGTCATTAAGGGTTTAAAGTATAATATAAAAAGAGATTCGATTATTACATTAAATAAATAAACAAACATTTATGATTAAAAGAAATGTTAGCATGTGACTACACTTTTAAGTATTTTTACAGCCCCAGAAGGCTATGGGTCATGCACTGCAATTAATGTAAAAGGAAAGCCCTAGAGAAAATAGAAGGGGAGGAAAAGTTTATATATTGTGACACTGTGACAAATTTGTAGCTCTATAGATGCCTTTAATGGTTACTGTAACTTAAGGTACCTTCACACTAAGCGACGCTGCAGAGATACAGACAACGATGCCGATCGCTGCAGCGTTGCTGTTTAGTCGTTGTGTGGTCGCTGGAGAGCTGTCACACAGACCGCTCTCCAGCGACCAACGATGCCGAAGTCCCCGGGTAACCAGGGTAAACATCGGGTTACTAAGCGCAGGGCCGCGCTTAGTAACCCGATGTTTACCCTGGTTACCAGTGTAAAAGTAAAAAAAAAAAAACACATACTCACATTCCGGTGCCCGGCGTCCGCTTCCCTGCACTCCTCCTGCATCCTGTGTCAGCGCCGAACATCTCCGGCATCTCCCACAGAGCACAGCGGTGACGTCACCCCTCTGCTTTACGGCCGGCACTTACACAGGATGCAGGAGGAGTGCAGGGAAGCGGACGCCGGGCACCGGAATATGAGTATGTGTTGTTTTTTTTTAACATTTACAATGGTAACCAGGGTAAACATCGGGTTACTAAGCGCGGCCCTGAGCTTAGCAACCCGATGTTTACCCTGGTTACCAGTGAAGACATCGCTGGATCGGTGTCACACACACCGATCCAGCCATGTCAGCGGGAGATCCAGCGACGAAATAAGGTTCTGGACTTTCAGCAACGACCAGCGATCTCACAGCGGGATCCTGATCGCTGCTGCGTGTCAAACACAACGATATCGCTATCCAGGACGCTGCAACGTCACGGATCGCTATCGTTATCATTGTAAAGTCGCTTAGTGTGAAGGTACCTTTACTTCCTACAACTGACAACATGAAAATCGGTTCAGGAGCATTGCCAGGTTTGTAAATTTGATTTAATTTGCATCAGGGATAAATAATGTGTGAAATCTAGACTTATTGGCGGTGCTTGAGGACTGGCATTTAGTAACACTGCCATTTGTATGGCGATTATTTCTTATAAAAAAAAAGTAATAAAAACAATCTGGACAATCAGTGAACCCACCTGTTGGATACCTCTTATTGAATGCTAACAATCAGCTGTAAACATCAGTACTTTGCCGAATCAAAATAAAGAACAAATTACATTTTGGATGTCCACAGCTCATTTACTAGTGTTGTGGATTAAACCATGCATGTCTTTAATACTGAAAACACAAACCTTTAGACATTCACTGCTATTAAAAGGAGGGCAGACAACACTAGAACCCAGAATCATGGCACCTACAGCGGTCTTTGCGCACTCATACTTGGTGCAGTTAGAAATCCATGAATCGTCCACCTATAAGACAAATCAAAAGAAAGTAAACTTTTTTTTTAGTTTCTTAGCTAAGATGGATTTTTATTATGTTTAGTATATAGATAAGTGAGGTATATTATACACTGCATGTAAAAAATAAAACTTGTGTAACGTAATATAGTTGCTTTAGGGAAGAGACACACTGCCGTATTTCTCATGCGAGAATCGCATTGTAAAACTCCTACTGGCTGTCGGCTCTCCTGACCTGAGCTTAACAGCTGCATAGTAATCCATTATGCTGTGTTGCTCAGGTCAGGAGAGGTGCCAGGCCAGTCTGTGCAGTGTGATGCGGTTATCGCAAGAGTTATACGGCCCTCTGACTCTGCCCTTATAGTGAATATCCATCTATGTAAACTAGAGTTTAAAAATTTATAATAATAATAATAATAATAATAATCATAAAAAATTATATTTTTAGTATATTAAAATAGGAATTTATGGATGATGAATAGCATTGGATATGTTGGAAGATGTTCCAAGCATATAAGCTAATGGAAAAAAAAGATGTGGCCAAAGCGTACAGTTGATATACAAAGTCTACAATTAAAATGTCAGGTTTTTGCTGTGTAAAAAAAAATCACACTGAGAAGAAAAATTTCAGAATTTTTTCCATCTTTAATATCACCCATATTCTGTACCAATTCTGCATGAGAAAACAATTAAAGCATGCTGCCAGTATCTCCGATGATTGGATCATGTGCATCCTTACAAGTTTATGGTGTCACAGGTTTACCGCAACCGAGAGGAGCCAGAAGACCGCAGCGTCTGATTTCTCCTACTCCTGCACTGATTAGAAGTAGGGTTGAGCGAAACGGAACGGTCATTTTCAGAAATCGCCGACTTTTAGGCAAAGTCGGGTTTCATGAAACCCGAACCGATCCTAGTGTGGGATCGGCCATGCGGTACACGATCAGAGCGCCAAAGTCGCGTTTCGTATGACGCTGTTACCGCCGTTTTTCATCCAATGAAGGAGGACGCAGAGTGTGGGCAGCGTGATGACATAGGTCTCTGTCCCCACCATCTTAGAGAAGGGCATGGCAGTGATTGGCTTGCTTTCTGCGGCGTCACAGGGGCTATAAAGGGGCGTTCCCACCGACCGCCATCTTACTTCTGCCGATCTGAGCATAGGGAGAGTTTGCTGCAGTTAGTCAGAAGCAGGGACAGAGTTAGGGAGGAAATATAAACCCCCAAACCGCTTGTGCTGGAGCGATTTTCACTGTCCCACACCACCTTTTTGCACAGGGACAGTGGAGGTCGTATTTTAGTGCAGCAGCTGCATAGCTGTGTGCACGGTGCTGTGCAAACCAACTGCTTTTTTCAAAGCAAAAATCCTGTTGCTCCTTTCTGCACAGTTACCTGTCTTGTTTATTTGTCCACACTTTTTTGTTCTGAAGTCCTTTTTATTGCTGCCATACTTGTCCTGAGATCATTGTAGGGACTAGGGAGCGTGTTATTGCAGTAATTTTTTTTTTTTTTTTTATAATAATTACAGCCACTTTCTGCCACGTTCATAGTGTTGTGTTATACCACTGTGCCAGAGTTGTGGTTCAGTGTCTCCCCCCAAAAGTGAGATAGTATTTCTCACACAGTTTATATTCTGCAGTACTGCTTGTGTGTCATATATCAGGCAGCCACTTTCTGCCACGTTCATAGTGTTGTGTTATACCACTGGGCCAGAGTTGTGGTTCAGTGTCTCCCCCCAAAAGTGAGATAATAATTCTCACACAGTTTATATTCTGCTGTACTGCTAGTGTGTCGTATATCAGGCAGCCACTTTTTGCCAGGTTCATAGTGTTGTGTTATACCACTGGGCCAGAGTTGTGGTTCAGTGTCTCCCCCCAAAAGTGAGATAGTATTTCTCACACAGTTTATATTCTGCAGTACTGCTTGTGTGTCATATATCAGGCAGCCACTTTCTGCCACGTTCATAGTGTTGTGTTATACCACTGGGCCAGAGTTGTGGTTCAGTGTCTCCCCCCAAAAGTGAGATAATAATTCTCACACAGTTTATATTCTGCTGTACTGCTAGTGTGTCATATATCAGGCAGCCACTTTCTGCCAGGTTCATAGTGTTGTGTTATACCACTGGGCCAGAGTTGTGGTTCAGTGTCTCCCACCAAAAGTGAGATAGTATTTCTCACACAGTTTATATTCTGCAGTACTGCTTGTGTGTCATATATCAGGCAACCACTTTCTGCCACGTTCATAGTGTTGTGTTATACCACTGGGCCAGAGTTGTGGTTCAGTGTCTCCCCCCAAAAGTGAGATAATAATTCTCACACAGTTTACATTCTGCTGTACTGCTAGTGTGTCATATATCAGGCAGCCACTTTCTGCCAGGTTCATAGTGTTGTGTTATACCACTGGGCCAGAGCTGTGGTTCAGTGTCTCCCCCCAAAAGTGAGATAGTAATTCTCACACAGTTTATATTCTGCTGTACTGCTAGTCTGTCGTATATCAGGCAGCCACTTTCTGACAGGTTCATAGTGTTGTGTTATACCACTGGGCCAGAGCTGTGGTTCAGTGTCTCCCCCCAAAAGTGAGATAGTATTTCTCACACAGTTTATATTCTGCAGTACTGCTAGTGTGTCATATATCAGGCAGCCAGTTTCTGCCACGTTCATAGTGTTGTGTTATACCACTGGGCCAGAGTTGTGGTTCAGTGTCTCCCCCCAAAAGTGAGATAGTATTTCTCACACAGTTTATATTCTGCTGTACTGCTAGTGTGTCGTATATCAGGCAGCCACTTTCTGCCAGGTTCATAGTGTTGTGTTATACCACTGGGCCAGAGCTGTGGTTCAGTGTCTCCCCCCAAAAGTGAGATAGTATTTCTCACACAGTTTATATTCTGCAGTACTGCTAGTGTGTCATATATCAGGCAGCCACTTTCTGCCACGTTCATAGTGTTGTGTTATACCACTGGGCCAGAGTTGTGGTTCAGTGTCTCCCCCCAAAAGTGAGATAGTAATTCTCACACAGTTTATATTCTGCTGTACTACTAGTGTGTCATATATCAGGCAGCCACTTTCTGCCAGGTTCATAGTGTTGTGTTATACCACTGGGCCAGAGCTGTGGTTCAGTGTCTCCCCCCAAAAGTGAGATAGTATTTCTCACACAGTTTATATTCTGCAGTACTGCTAGTGTGTCATATGTCAGGTAGCCACTTTCTGCCACGTTCATAGTGTTGTGTTATACCACAGGGCCAGAGTTAGGGTTCAGGGTCTCCCCCCAAAAAATGGAGATTCAAATTCTCACACAGTGTATATTCAGCTGTACTGCTAGTGCGTTGTATATCAGGCAGCCACTTTCTGCCACGTTCATAGTGTTGTGTTATACCACAGGGCCAGAGTTGGGGTTCAGTGTCTCCCCACAAAAGCAAGTCATCTTTCAGGCAAGCTACGTGTCAGCAGGGGAAGGTGGGGCAAAAGAATGTGAAATCCATGATTGGTTAATTTAAATGAAGGTTAGCTAATCAACATTTTTGTTAGCCAGACGTGTCCTTTTTTCGGTCAGTATTGAACCAGCAGCACTGAACACTCTTTCTGAAAGCACACTGACAGCAGGGCAATCGAGGTCCTGTAATCCATATTCTGGCAATTCAGGCCAGGTGTCTAGTTTAGATGCCCAGTAATCAAAGGGGAATGACCTGTGAGGGAGAACATCGATAAGGGCGGAAAAGTAGTTTGTAACCATACTGTACAAATGCTGTCTCCTGTCAATTTGAATCGATGCAGCTGTCCCTGTCGTGTCAGCGGTCATTGCGAAATCATTCCACAACCTTGTCATAAAACCCCTCTGTCCAACGCCACTTCGGATTTCTGCACCTCTTGCACCTCTGCGATGTTGCCCCCTGCAGCTCGTGTGAGAACCATCACCGCCGCTGTGTGCTGGGAATGCCTGAACCAAACGATCTACAAGAGTTGCTTGTTTGGTAGCCAATATTTGACCTAGGTTCTCATGTGGCATGATATTTTGCAGTTTTCCTTTATATCTTGTATCCATGAGGCAGGCCAACCAGTTGTCGTCATCGGTCATCATTTTAACAATGCGGGGGTCCCTTTTTAGGATACGCAAGGCATACTCAGCCATGTGGGCCAATGTTCCAGGAGTCAATTAACTGTTTCTGCTGGGTTGAGGACCACTTTCTTGCAAATCAACATCACAAGTGTCCCGCAATAAACCTGTACCAGACCTTGCAATGCCACCAGTTTCTATTGCCACCTGAGAATCATCCTCCTCCCATACATATTCATCCCCATCATCCTCCTCCTCATCCTCTTCGTCCGCCAATTCGTCCTGGACAGTTCCCTGAGCAGACAATGGCTGACTGTCATCAAGGTTTCCCTCCTCCTCGGCTGCAGACGCCGGCTCTTTAATGTGCGTCAAACTTTGCATCAGCAGGTGCAAAAGTGGGATGTTAATGCTTATGATGGCGTCGACCACTGCACACCAGACAACTCCATGTCTGCCATCCAAGTGCCTGCCCGTGTATCCTCCCACAAATAAATTACAGCACACCTCTGTTTGCACAGCCTCTGAAGCATGTGCAGTGTGGAGTTCCACCTTGTTGCAACGTCGATTATTAGGCGGTGCTGGGGAAGATTCAGTGATCGCTGATGGTTCAGCATACGGCTGGAGTGTATGGGCATCTGGCAGATGTGCGAGCAAAGTCTTCGCACCTTCAGGAGCAGGGCTGGTAACTTTGGATAATTTTTGAGGAAGCCCTGCACCACCAGGTTAAAGGTGTGAGCCAGGCAAGGTATGTGTTTCAGTTCTGAAAGGGCTATGGCAGCCATAAAATTCCTTCCGTTATCACTGAATACCTTGCCTGCCTCAAGATGTACACTGCTCAGCCATGACTGAGTTTGTTGCTGCAAGTACTCCACCAGTACTTCCGCGGTGTGTCTTTTGTCGCCCAAACACTTCATTTCAAACACAGCCTGCTGACGCTTACCACTAGCTGTTCGATAATGGGACACCCCGTGTGCAACACTGGCAGCTGCAGATGGAGTGGTAGGGCGACTGCGCTCTGTGCACGAGCTTTCGCTTCTGGAGGAGGAGGAGTGGCAAACGCCTTATGCCAACTGTTTCCTTAGACTGTGGGATAGGCTGAACTGTCCCAGTATGGCTGCCCCCTGTGGACCCTGCATCCTACACATTAACCCAGTGCGCCGTGATGGACACGTAACGTCCCCCGCCATGCCTACTGGTCCATGCATCTGTTGTGAGGTGCACCTTTCCACTGACTGATTGCCTCAAGACATGGACAATGCGGTCTTTGACATGCTGGTGGAGGGCTGGGATGGCTTTTCTCTCAAAGAAGTGGCGACTGGGTAGGTCATAGCGTGGTACTGCGTGGGCCATCAGGTCTTTGAAAGCTTCGCTTTCAACCAACCGGTAGGGCATCATCTGTAATGAGATTAGTATAGCAATGTGGGCGTTCAAATCCTGTGTACACGGATGAGAGGATGAGTACTTTCTTTTCCTAACGAGAGTCTCTTGTAGGGTGAGCTGGACTGGAGAGCTGCATATGGTGGAACTAGCGGTGGTGGTGGTGGACATGGCAGATTGAGAGAGAGTTTGTTATGGTATTCTTGTTGTTGGCCTACATACAGTCTTTCCTACCAATAACCTTGTGATTCCCTGACTGCTTTGGCCTTACAACGATACCTCCACATTTGCTGCTGGTGGTGTCCTAACCGGTGGGCTTACAGTGAGGGAAGCAATGTAGCATTGCTGACTACCTTCATTCCGAGCAGGTGTACCAACGGTACGAGACATTTGGTAGTTAGTTCAGGCTTGCAAGTGCATGCTGGTTAAATGTCTAAGCATTCACGTTGTATTTAAATTTTGAAGATTCTTCTCTCTGCTAAAGGTCTTTGAGCATTTCTTACAGATAACTTTTGACTGATCATTCTGATCTTGGTTAAAAAATTGCTACACTACACTCTTCCTACTATCGAAAACCTTTTCAGGCATTGTGCGCTGTGCTACTTTCACCGAATGGCCATGCTCTCCTAAAACTGTTTTTGTTTTTCGCAAACATTTTTGACCTGATACGGGCCTGCCAGATGACAGCTGTTGCAATGTAGATGGCTGCTGCGGATCATCCTCCTCCGCTTCTGAGCTAGTGGCAGTGGCACCCTCTTCCCCCAATGGCTGCCAATCTGGATCAACAACTGGGTCATCTATCACCTCCTCCTCAATGTCATGTGCACCTTCCTCAGTGTCACCGTGTAAGGTGCTATAGCGTTCGGGACAGGGCACCATAGTCTCATCAGGGTCACATTCTGGCTCAGCAAACTGCGAGGGCAATGTAGTGATCAGAGTCAATGGAACAGCATCACAATGTAGCTGTGGCTGTGCATCAGTGCACTCCATGTCCGATTCTTCTTGTAATTGGCAGTGTACAATTTCCCTTTCTAGCCCAGGCACAGTATGTGTAAAGAGCTCCATGGAGTAACCTGTAGTGTCGCCTGATGCATCCTTCACTTTTGGTTTGGGAGAAGGACACAAGGAAACGTCTTTTTCCTGACCGGGAGCATCCACTGACGACTGGCTGCTCTTACATTTAGAACTTTGGGAAGAGGGGGCGAAAGAGCTAGAGGGTGAGACAGCAAGGAAAGACAACACTTTTTCCTGCTTCTCCGGCTTTAAAAGCTGTTTTCCTACTCCCAGGTAAGGGAGCCTTCGAGGACTTGTGTAGCCAGACGATGACACAGGCTGAACACCTCCAGCCTTAGGTGCTACTGTGCTTTTGCCACTACCACGAGATGCAGCACCACCAGCACCATCTGTACCAGCTGGCAACCCCCGCCCACAGCCTCTTCCACCAGACTTCCTCATTTTTTTTTGGGGGAGACACTGAACCACTACTCATATTACACCGTCGTAATATGAGGGACCCTGTGCCAGTACCGTCGCCCACGAGAGTGTTCCCCCCAACTTGAACAGTGCTCTACCACTTGCAATACTACCTCTCCCAGCTCCACCACTGTGCAGTCTGTGCGGTTAAAACCTTAAATGGCACTGCCAATACGAATTATTTGAAATGATAGATGATAGTTAAAATATACAGGGGCCCTGGCCTCCATTTAATACTTTGCGCCTACTACCACTGTCTTTATTATTTGGGCGTAATAACGGTGTCTGCCGCTGCTTCTTTTTTTTCCTTCACTGAACAAAGCTGAACTTCAACTGTTGTCCCGTTTCAAATATTAAATTGCATTTGGCCTACTTGTTGGGTTGGGCCTAGTAACATTGTCTGCTGCCGCCTCTTGTTTTCCTCTACTAAACAAAGCTGAGCTTGAAGCTTCAGGCTTTCGGCCTGTAACAACAATATGAAACTACATTTGGCCTAGTTCTTGGTTTGGGCCTAGTAACGTTGGCTGCTGCTGCCTCTTGTTTTCCTCTACTACACAAAGCTGAGCTTCAATCTTCAGGCTTTCGGCCTATATTTAGAATATGAAACTGCATTTGGCCTACTTGTTTGGTTGGGCCTACTAACGGTGTCTGCCGCTGATTGTTGTTCTCCTCCACTGAACAAACCAATGCCGCTTGTTTACTCCTGTTACCAATTTTTAACAGCTTTTAGCCTACTTTTTTTTATTTTGGGCCTATATCTGTGTTTCCTCCTCATTCCTGTCCATTGCCCAGCCACTGCTAGATGAGTCTGCTGGTACATTGACACAGACCACTACATTCCCCTTGCACTCTACACAGCCTGAATCTGACCCTGCTGAAACTCAGGTTCCCCTTCCCGCATACTATACCACCTTACACGGGGACAAAGAGGAAGGTGCAGATGAAAGTGCAGGTTCCTTCAACAGGTGGGGGGGCATACTCATTGGCGACGTCACTGGCACAGGGCCCCTCATAGTACGCAAAAGTGTCTCTGCCAGTGGGAGGCTCCCCCGCCGTCAATCACTACGCCGTACTTTGAGGGGCCCTGTGCCAGTGGCAATGCGAACGAGTGTGCCCCCCCTGCTTGCTCAGGATCACAGCACTTGCAAAGTTGAAATACTTACCTCTCCCTGCTCCACCGCCGTGACGTAGTCCGCGTTTCCTGGGCCCACGAAAAACTTGTTCCAGCCCTACTCCCCCCACAACTGTTGCCAAATGACCCCCAAATTTTCAATGGCTAACTATTATAAGGTAAATTAAGATTGACAAGCTTAAGTAACAAGAATTGATGTTTTTGGCATTAAAATGGGCTCTGTTGGTGTTTTCCTGTCCTCCACTCACTGCCGACTTTGATTCTCCATTGACTTGCATTGGGTTTCGTGTTTCGGTCGGATCCCCGACTTTTCGCAATAATCGGCCGATTTCACCCGACCCGACTTTTGACAAAGTCGGGTTTCGCGAAACCCGACTCGATCCTGAAAAAGTAAATTTCGCTCAACCCTAATTATAAGCACTTCTCCTTCATACTAAATGGTGTAAATTTATTTTTTTGCAGTACAGGGGTTTATCTGCTCATCTCAGAAGTCCTGGAAGCTTTCCTGCGTTAAGGCTCTCAGCTGTGCACTGTTAGCCACTTCCATCTCCTAGCTAGCTTTTGCTGCATGGCTGGAAGTTGGTGGTGGTTACTATTGGAGAAGGCATTTGGTGGATTTATCTTTGACCATTGCTAGGTTTTGAGTGTGTGATTATTCCCTTTCTTCCCCTGCTTTGGTTTAACCCCATCCTCCACTCCCTGGAGCATTCCTCTGTTGTCTGAGTGAGTATATTTGTATGTTTGGCATTTTTCATTATCCCTGTTCATATTACATTGTTACCTTGTTAGTCTGGTTAGTGTATTATGGTACACTACAGCTCCCATCTTCACTGTGTGTGGGAAGGGTACAGACTGAGAGCGGATTCAGGAGCTAAGGCAAGGTATGTGGCCCCGTCGTCTTCACCCCCGGAGAAGGACATGCGGCGTGTCTTTCGATACCGCAGAAGGTTAATTTCTCATGTGGAGAGTCTCCGCAAATTTCATCCATAGAATGTATTGAACGTAGGTGAACACATGCGGATTCACCTGCATTCAATAGATGCCAAAGCTTTGGACGCAACGAACATGTGCTGTCCCCAAAGCGCTGCTACTGTGGATCGTATGTACCTGGTCTGAGGGTGAGCATATTTATGCAACCACTTATTTTAGTTCTGTATTTTTCTTTTCCACCAGAAAATATTTTAGATTAAAAAATAAGTTCACCCCATGAATCAATAGCTTGTAGCATGCAAGAGTTAAACCTTGCAGCATGCAAGAGTTAAACCTTGCGTGACCAATCAGGGGGCTCCAGCCTGAATAGAGTTCCTGCTGTTCATGTGCGCCTTATGTCTAATGTGATGTTCCGCTGCCTGACCTCAGAGACATGCCGTTGTAAGAGACTTGCTGTGCCACTAATAATTCCTGCACACCTGCCTGAGAGGAGCACCATTGTTGCCACCCCATTAGTTTCCTGCTGTGTCAGTATGAATCTTTGAATGGTATATCATTTAATTTGGTTGCTGGTAGGGAAGAGCGGACCTGTGGATGTTTGGGTTTGTCTGGTTCAGCCAAACTGTAGTCCAACGTTTGGTTCGGGGATCAGATCTTGACCGTGAACCCAATAGAAGTCATTGGGGCCCAAATTTGGTGCTGCAAAATGGTCGTATTAAGAGCTAGGGGCTGCAAAAGGAAGCAAAATGGGGCCCAAGATCAGGACAATTGCTCTGTAAACAAATGTGGATAGGGAAATTACTTTAAATAACATAGAATAAAAACATATTAATCTTGAACCAGGAGAAGAAATAAGAGGTAGCCAACACAATTTTTTTTTTATAGGTGAATTACTTTACAATAACATAGAATAAGAAAAAAAAAACAATCTTAAGCCAGAAGGCGGAGGTCCAAGTGGAGGAGGAGGTAGAGGAGAACATGGTGGTGTAGGACGTGGCGGTGAAGGTGGAAGAGGTAAAAGAGGAGGTAGCCAACACTGTTTTGTTTTTTTAACCCCATAGCGATAGAGACAACTTTGTCCTTAATTACCAAGCCAATTTTCACAATTCTGACCATTGTCACTTTATTAGGTTATAGCTCTGGAACGCTTCAACGGATCCCACTGATTCTGAGACTGTTTTTTCATGACATATTGTACTTCATGTTAGTGGTAAAATTTATTTGATATGACTTGCGTTTATTTATGAAAAAAATGGAAATTTGGCAAAAATTTTGCAAATGTTGCAATTTTCAAACTTTTAATTTTTGTGCCCTTAAATCAGTCATATCGTACAAAATAGTTAATAAATAACATTTCCCACATGTCTCCATTACATCAGCGCAATTTTGGAAAAAAATTTTTGTTAGGAAGTTATAAGGGTTAAAAGTTCACCTGCGATTTCTCATTTTTACAACAAAATTTACAAAACCATTTTTTTAGGGACCACCTCACATTTGAAATTAATTTGGAGGGTCAATATGACAGAAAATACCACAAAGTGACACCATTCTAAAAACTGCACCCCTCAAGGTGCTCAAAAGTAAACCACATTCAAGAAGTTTATTAACCTTTTAGGAGCTTCACAAGAACTAAAGCAATGTGAAAGGAAAAAATGAACATTTTACTGTTTTCCCCCAAAAAAATTACTTTGGAGCCAAACTTTTTTATTTTCATAAGGATATCAGGAGAAAATGGACTACAAAATTTGTTGTGCAATTTCTCCTGAGTACGCCAATTCCACATATGAGGGTACCAGCCACTGTTTGGGCGCATGGCTGGGCTAAGAAGGGAGGGAGCACCATTTGACATTTTGAAAGCAAACTGGCTGGAATCAAAGGCAAGCGCCATGTCGCATTTGGAGACCTCTGATGTACCTAAACAGTGGAAACCCCCCAATTCTAACTCCAACCCTAACATAGCCCAACCTCTAACCCTAATCCCAACCCTAACCCCAACTCCAACACCACCCTTACCCCAACACCCCAACCGTAACCCCAACACAGATGTAACCTCTCACAACCATATCCCCAACACAACTCTAACCTCAATGCAACCCTAACCCCAACACAACCCTAAACCCAACACAACCCTAACCCCTAACAACAACACCACAACTGTAACCCCAACACCACAACCGTAACCCCAACCGTAACCCCAACACAACCTTAACCCCAACACAACCCTAGCTCTAACCCTCACTCCAACCCTAACCCTAGCTCTAATTCCAACCTCAATCCTAACCCTAGCCCCAACCCTAAGCCTAATTGAAAAAATATGTTATTTTATTATTTCTCCTTAACTAAGGGGGTGATAAAGGGGTTTGATTTACTATTTTTTCTATTTTGATCACTGTGATAGGGTCTATCACAGTGGTTAAAATGAACCAAAAGGAAAAATCTCCTATTGTTGCAGGGTGGTGGCCGGCAGACCACAGCTGGCGCACTGCGTGTGCGCCTGCCATTTTCTTCCCTGAAGAAGAAGCTGAGGGCGGACAGAGCTGGAGGGTCCAGGGATGCTTGGGGGAGCCCATTTATCTCTTATCTGGTATGCTAGATCATATCAGAGGAGAGAGAAATAAATGGGAAATCTGCCTTTTTTTTTTGCGGTCGTCGTTATTAGCATCACTGGTGACAGTAAAAACTGACCTGAATCATGTTCTCCGGGGTCTCATGTTCTCTGTTAGCTGAGACCATGGAGATTTTCCAACGGTGGGGAGTGCTATACCCTTGTTTCTCAGTGCCGTTAAAATCCGGCATTGAGAAATAAGCACCCTTAACTGCCGCCGTTAAAAGGCGTATCGGCGGTCGTTAAGGGTTTAAATTTGGGGAGGCGCCAAAATATTGGGAATGGGAAATAGAGCAAACTAACTGTGGTGGAGAATAACAACGGATGAGTGCGGCTGGTATACTTATCTAGTCAGTCAAAGGTACGGACAAGTCCTGTGGGATCCACATCTGGTTCATTTTAATGAATGTGAGCTTGCTCACATTGACAGTGGACTGGCAGACACACCTGTATGTGTCCACACCCCCTTCCATGCTAAACAGACATTCTGACAGTAAACTTGCCAAAAGGCAGGCCAGCACCTTCAAGGCATAAAGGGCAAGCTCAGACCATGTGTCTAATTTGTAGACCAAAAAGTTAAAAGGGATAGACCCATCATTCAGTGCGTGGAGATGTGTGGACACATACTCTTCCACCATAAAGTTGAAACGCTGCCTCTTACTAATATAAACAGTAACAGATGGTGGTGCAGGATGTTGTGGCATGCTGAGGAAGGTTTTCCACATTTCGGCCATGCTAACCCTCCCTTCCAAGGTACTGCCTGTGCCTCAGCTGCGTAGGCAACTTTCTCTCTTCTGTTTTGTTCTTTCACTGAGCCCAAGCTGTCAGGTGGGAATGCCGTCAGTAGTACGTCTACCAGCTTGCGCTGGTATTCCCACTTTTTCAATCTTGCTCCAGTAACAGAAGGATGATACATTGTCATTGCAGAAGGGATCTAGCAGGGTGGCCACCCAATAATCAGCACTGGTAACAATCCAGCCAACTTTGCAGTAATTGCGCAAGCACAGAGCATGTATTGGCTCATGTGTGCCAGGATGCCCAGAGGCAATGATAAGCTGTCCTCAGTGGGAGGTGTATTTTCTGTGCCATCTGTAGCCACCCAGCCATGCTCCAGTGATGACCGCGAGTTGCTTTGAGTCCACCTTGCTGTGAACACGGTTCTTCCTCCTCATCTTCCACATCTGTCCCCTGGCTGGACAGTTGTATACATGGTTGCTGTTGGTTCAGGAACTCACCTTTCATGCCATGTATGGACAACTGGCCTAATAATGGTGTACATGTTGCCTGTTTTTCCTTTTGTGCCTCCACCTCATCCATCATGGCCTGAAGTGTGTTTTCAAGCAGGCATAGAAGTGGGATAGTTGATGATGGCGTCATCAGTGGTAGTCATGTTGGTGGAGTACTCGAAGCAGCGCAACACGGCACACACATCCCACATGGAGGCCCACTCATTGGTGCTGAAGTGGTGTTTTTCCACAGAGCATGCTGCAGCTGAAACTCCACTAATGCCTGCTGCTGCTCGCAGTCTCTCCAGCATATGCAAGGTGGAGTTCCACCTTCTTGGTACGTCACATATGAGGTGATGAGCAGGAAGGCAAAAGTGATGCTGCAGCACAGACTGGCGAGCAGCAGCTGGGTGAGAATGTTGGAAAAAAGTACAAACAGATAACACTTTCAGCAGCAGCTCTGACATATCGGGGTAATTTTTAAGGAAGCTCTGCAAAACCAAATTAAGCACATGTGCCATGCATGGGATGTGCATCAAACTGGCCAGGCCCAAATCTGCTATGAGATTTTGCACATTATCGCAAACCACCAGACCGGGCTTGAGGTTCAGAGACACCAACCACTCATTGGTCTGTTATTTGATCCCTGTCCCTTTCTAAACAGATGTGTTTCAGATCAGCCTGCTGTAATTTTCCCCTGGTTGTGCTGAAGTTGGTGTTGCAGGTGTGATGCTGACCAGATGAGGAGGTGGTGGAGGAAACTGAGTAGGATGAGGAGACACCATAGAGAAGTGTACAGCAATTCTCGGTGGTGATAGGACATGCGCCAGAATGCCTTCTGCCTCAGACCAGGCCACCACTTCATTTACCCAGTACACAATTAAGTGTAATGCCTGCTGCAGCGCAGCATTCAACCTCCACCAGGGGGTGTGGGTGAAGGAAAGCAGGTACACTAACAGTGAAATCACAGAGCAGCAGGCAGAAGTCACTAGGTGGTGAAAGAGTAGTCAGAAAAAGCCAGGTCAGCAACAGAGAGGGAACGAAGTACCAGAGGTCATGGCAATACACATGATCAGAAACAAGTCAAAGAAGTCAGAGCCGATCGGGAGCAGGAAAGCCTGAGACCCAAGACAGTCAAACAGGTCAGAGGACAAGTCGAGTCAAATACCAAGGGTTCACAACACAGAGGGCAAGTACTACAAAGAGCAAAGTCACAGAGGAACACAGGAACGGAACCTAGGTAAATGGGCAGAGGACAAGACAAATCAGGGGATAACGGGTCAGCTGCTCAAGCCAGAGACAAGCCCCGGACTGGATCATGACAGTACCCCCCTCTCAATGGGGGGCCACCGGACCCTCAGGTTTCCTTGGATATGGATACTGAGCATGAAAGGCCCGGACCAACCGATCCGCTAGGACCGAGTGAGCCGGTACCCAAGACCGGTCCTCCGGACCGAAACCTTTCCAATGGACCAGATACTGAAGTGAACAGCGGAGCATCAGAGAATCCACAATCTGTTACACCTCATACTCGGTCTGATCATCCACCAAAACAGGAGGAGGACGAGATGGAGAGTCCCCTGAGAAGGAGATCCACGGTTTCAAAAGAGCCTTATGGAATACATTGGGATCCGCAACGATGGGGGGAAGCACAGGTGAAAGGCAACAGGATTAACTACCTCCAAAATTTCATAAGGTCCAATAAACTTGGGACCTAAATTAGCAGAAGGAACCCTCAACCTTATATTCTTAGTGGAAACCATACTTTATCCCCCACCTGGAAATCCGGCCCCACTGACCGTTGTTTATCAGCAAAAAATTTATACTTGCCCTGAGCCTCCCCAATGTTCCTCTGGACCTCCTCCCAGACCTCCCCCAACCGATAAATTGCAACATCAGCACCAGTACACCCCGAATCCAGCTGAGAAAATTCACTAAAATGGGGGTGGAAACCATAATTGCAAAAGAACAGGGAAGTACCAGTGGACTGATTACAATTTCTAAATGCGAATTCTGCCAATAAAGAGCACCAATCATCATGATGAAATGCGGCAAGGCACTATAAAATCTGCTCCAAAAATTGATTGGTCCTCTCAGTCTGACCGTTGGTCTCAGGATGATAAGCTGAAGAAAAGGTCAAACTGATACCCAGCCTTTTACGAAAAGCCCTCCAGAACTTAAGATACAAATTGTACCCCTCTATCAGAGACCACACTCACAGGCACACCATGTAATCGCACAACCAACATGCTCGATAAAAAGTTTTGACAAAGTTTCTGCATTAGGCATCCCAGCCAATGGTACAAAATGCGCTTATTTGCTGAACCTATCCACCACCCAGACCACAATTTTACCATTAGAAGGAGGAAGGTCCATGATAAAATCCATGGACAGATTGGTCCAAGGTTTATCTGGAATTGGCAATGGCACCAATTCCCTGGCCGGCCGGTTTTCGTGCGGGCACATGTCTCACAGGAAGACACAAGTACAGTGACATCAGAAGCCAATGAAGACCACCAAAACAGCCTAGCGATGGCATTTTGCGTGGCCGACTTTACTGGATGCCCACTAAAAGCCGAGTCATGGAATTACCGGAGCACCCTTAACCGATACTGGACAGGCGCAAAAAACTCATTATCCAGTGTGGAAGGTGAAGCAAGAGACTGGGCCTCCCGAATCTCCCGCTTTAACGCCGAGGAAACTCCAGCCACAACCATCCCATGCTGAAGAATGGAGGAAGGGGGTTCAGGAGGAGATATTGGATCCAAGCTGCAGGATAAGGCATCCGCCTTCATATTCTTAGATCCAGGCCTAAAAGTGATGGAAAACTGAAAGCGAGAAAAAAAAAAGTGACCACCTCGCCTGCCTCGGGGTTAAACATTTGGCCGACTCAAAAAAACACAGGTTCTTGTTGTCCGTGATGACCATGATTCGATGGACAGCCCCCTCCAAAAAATGCCTCCATTCTACAAAAGCCAATTTAATGGCTAGTAACTCCCGGTTACCCACATCATAATTATTTTCCGCAGAGGAAAACTTTTTAGAAAAGAAGGCACAGGGTCTTAAAGTGGTTAACGTGATGGGCCCTTGAGACAACACTGCCCCCACTCCCAACTCCGAGGCGTCCACCTCCATGATAAATGCCTTAGACAAATCTGGTAGAATCAGTACAGGCACAGACATTAGTGATGAGCGAGTGTACTCGTTGCTCGGGTTTTCCCGAGCATGCTCGGGTGACTTCTCAGTATTTATGACTGCTCTTATTTAGTTTTCATCGCGGCAGCTGAATGATTTACAGTTACTAGCCAGACTAAGTAGATGTGGGGGTTGCCTGGTTGCTAGGGAATCCCCACATGTAATCAAGCTGGCTAACAGCTGTAAATCATTCAGCTGCCGAGATGAAAACTAAATCTCCGAGCAGTCATAAATACTCGGAGGTCACCCGAGCATGCTCGGGAAAATCCGAGCAACGAGTACACTCGCTCATCACTAGCAGACATCAAATATTCTTTAAAAAAGGAGAAAATGCCGCTAAAGCTGGAGCTGACCAATTTTTTATATCAGCCCCCTTGCAAGTTAAATCAGTGAGGGGTTTAACCGCCTGTGAAAACCCCTTGATACATTTTCTATAGTAATTGGCAAACCCCAAAAATCTCTGAAGACCCTTGAGATCTTTGGGTTGCACCCAATCAACAATAGCCTGTACCTTTCCAGGGTCCATACGAAACCCCTCAGCCCAGAAAGGACAATTCTTGCACAAAAAATGAACAATTCTCCAGTTTAGCACAGAGAGAGTTCTCCCTGAGCCTCTAGAGGACAGCACGGCGATAACCCATGTGTTTCATTTTAGCAGCAGAATATATAAGGATATCATCTAGATACACCACCATGAATAGCCCGATGAAATCTGAAAAAACATGATTAATGTAATTCTGAAATACCACTGGCCATTAGTCAGACCAAAGGGCATAACCAGGTTCTCAAATAAACCCTCGGAGGTGAGGAAAGCTGTTTTCCAATCATCCCCCTCCCACATATGGATGAGATTATATGCTCCCCTGAGGTCTAACTTAGAGAACCAACTGGCCCCAGACAATTGATTGAACAAATCAGGAATAAGTGGGAGAGGGTAAGTATTCCTCACGGTGATCTAGTTTAATTCTCGAAAATCGAGGCATGAGCGTAAACCACCATCTTTTTTCTTCACAAAAAAAGAATCCCGCTGCCACAGGAGACACAGAGAGGCAAATGTGCCCTTTACAAAGACTATCAGAGATATACTCAGTCATGGCTTCCCGCTCAGGGCCAGAGAAATTGTGTTAATGGGCCTTGAGAACCAGGGACTAGGGTTGAGCGACTTTCATTTTTTAAAGATCGAGTCGGGTTTTGTGAAACCCGACTTTGTCCAGAGTCGAGTCAAGTGCAGTCGGCCGATTATCGCTAAAAGTCGGGAATCGACCGAAACACGAAACCCAATTCAAGTCAATGGGGAAGCATAGTCGGCAGTGAGTGGAGGCCAGGAAAACACCTACAGTGCCCATTTTAATGCCAAAAACATCCATTCTTGTTTCTGAAGCTTGTCAATCTTAATTAACTTTATAATAATAGTTGTTCAATGGAACTTGGGGGTCATTTGGCAAATTTGTGGGGGGTAGGGCTGGTTCAAGGTTTTAGTGGGCCCAGGAATCGTGGACTATGTCACGGCGGTGGAGCAGGGAGAGGTAAGTATTTCAACGTTGCAAGTGCTGTGATCCTGAGCAAGCAGGGGGGGCCCACTCATTGGCATTGGCACTGGCACAGGGCCCCTCAAAGTACAGCGGTGTGTTTGCACGGCGGGGGCGCCTCCCACCAGCAGCGACACTTTTGCGTACTCTGAGGGGCCCTGTGCCAGTGACGTCGCCAACGAGTATGCCCCCCCACCTGATGAAGGAACCTGCACTTTCATCTGCACCTTCCTCTTTGTCCCTGTGTAAGGTGGTATAACATGCGGGAAGGGGAACCTTACTTTCAGCAGGGTCAGATTCTGGCTGTGTAGAGTGCAAGGGGAATGTAGTGGTCTAGGTCAATGTACCAGCAGACTCATCTAGCAGTGGCTGGGCAATAGGCAGGATGAGGAGGAAACAGATATAGGGCCAAAGAATAAAGTAGGCTAAATGCAGTTCAAAATTGGTAACAGGACTAAACAGGCGGCATTGCTTTGTTCAGTGGAGTAGCAAACCCAGGAGCAGCAGACACTGTTTTAAGGGCCCAAACACACTAATAGGCCAAATGCAGTTTAATATCTGATACTATAGGCCGAAAGCCAGAAGGTGGAAGCTCAGATTTATTCAGTTGAGGGCAAACACCAGGGAGGGGCAGACACCGTTAGTAGTCCCTAACCACCAATTTTTAAAAACACAGCACTTAATGAGAGCCAGAAGGTTGAAGCTCAGCTTTATTCAGTTGAGGACAAACACCAGGCAGGGGCAGACACCGTTAGTAGGCCGTAACCAAAGTTGAAGGCCAAATGCAGTTTAATATCTGATACTATAGGCCGAAAGCCAGAAGGTGGAAGCTCAGCTTTATTCAGTTGAGGGCAAACACCAGGGAGGGGCAGACACCGTTAGTAGTCCCTAACCACCAATTTTTAAAAACACAGCACTTAATGAGAGCCAGAAGGTTGAAGCTCAGCTTTATTCAGTTGAGGACAAACACCAGGCAGGGGCAGACACCGTTAGTAGGCCGTAACCAAAGTTGAAGGCCAAATGCAGTTTAATATCTGATACTATAGGCCGAAAGCCAGAAGGTGGAAGCTCAGCTTTATTCAGTTGAGGGCAAACACCAGGGAGGGGCAGACACCGTTAGTAGTCCCTAACCACCAATTTTTAAAAACACAGCACTTAATGAGAGCCAGAAGGTTGAAGCTCAGCTTTATTCAGTTGAGGACAAACACCAGGCAGGGGCAGATACCGTTAGTAGGCCGTAACCAAAGTTGAAGTCCAAATGCAGTTTAATATCTGATACTATAGGCCGAAAGCCAGAAGGTGGAAGCTCAGCTTTATTCAGTTGAGGGCAAACACCAGGGAGGGGCAGACACCGTTAGTAGTCCCTAACCACCAATTTTTAAAAACACAGCACTTAATGAGAGCCAGAAGGTTGAAGCTCAGCTCTATTTAGTTGAGGACAAACACCAGGCAGGGGCAGACACCGTTAGTAGGCCGTAACCAAAGTTGAAGGCCAAATGCAGTTTAATATCTGATACTATAGGCCGAAAGCCAGAAGGTTGAAGCTCAGCTTTATTCAGTTGAGGACAAACACCAGGCAGGGGCAGATACCGTTAGTAGGCCGTAACCAAAGTTGAAGTCCAAATGCAGTTTAATATCTGATACTATAGGCCGAAAGCCAGAAGGTGGAAGCTCAGCTTTATTCAGTTGAGGGCAAACACCAGGGAGGGGCAGACACCGTTAGTAGTCCCTAACCACCAATTTTTAAAAACACAGCACTTAATGAGAGCCAGAAGGTTGAAGCTCAGCTCTATTTAGTTGAGGACAAACACCAGGCAGGGGCAGACACCGTTAGTAGGCCGTAACCAAAGTTGAAGGCCAAATGCAGTTTAATATCTGATACTATAGGCCGAAAGCCAGAATGTGGAAGCTCAGCTTTATTCAGTTGAGGGCAAACACCAGGGAAGGGCAGACACCGTTAGTAGTCCCTAACCACCAATTTTTAAAAACACAGCACTTAATGAGAGCCAGAAGGTTGAAGCTCAGCTTTATTCAGTTTAAGACAAACACCAGGCAGGGGCAGACACTGTTAGTAGGCCGTAACCAAAGTTGAAGGCCAAATGCAGTTTAATATCTGATACTATAGGCCGAAAGCCAGAAGGTGGAAGCTCCGATTTAGACAGTGGAGGACAATTTGAATTAGGGACTGCAGACAGACTTAGTAGGCTGTCCCCTGTGGACCATGCATCCACCACATTAACCCATTGCGCCTTAATGGACACGTAATCTTCCGTGGCCATGCCTACAGGTCCATGCGTCTGTTGTCAGGTGCACCTTTGTACTCACAGATTGCCAGAGTGCATGGACAATGCGGTCTTTTACATGCTGGTGGAGGGTTGGGATGGCTTTTCTCGCAAAACAAGTGTCGACTGGTTAGCTTGTAGCGTGGTACAGCGTAGTCCATCATGGCCTTATTAATAGTAAATAAAATATATAACTAGGCTCTATGAACTTTTAAATAGGTTCCAGGGGTACACGGGCAGCATTGGTGTGGTCAGTGGAGGAGTATTGCAAGTAGGGGCCGCAGACAGGCTATCAAAGGCCTAAAATAACAAACAATAGGCAGGCATGGCAGTTTAAAATCGGTTACATGGATACACAGGCAGGCACTCCAGGCAGCATTTTGGTCAGTGGAGGAGTATTGCAAGTAGGGGCTGCAGACAGGCTATCAAAGGCCTAAAATAACAAACAATAGGCAGGCATGGCAGTTTAAAATCGGTTACATGGATACACAGGCAGGCACTCCAGGCAGCATTGTGGTCAGTGGAGGAGTTTTGCAAGTAGGGGCCGCAGACAGGCTATCAAAGGCCTAAAATAACAAACAATAGGCAGGCATGGCAGTTTAAAATCGGTTACATGGATACACAGGCAGGCACTCCAGGCAGCATTGTGGTCAGTGGAGGAGTATTGCAAGTAGGGGCCGCAGACAGGCTATCAAAGGCCTAAAATAACAAATAGGCAGGCATGGCAGTTTTAAATCGGTTACATGGATACACAGGCAGGCAGCATTGTGGTCAGTGGAGGAGTATTGCAAGTAGGGGCCGCAGACAGGCTATCAAAGGCCTAAAATAACAAACAATAGGCAGGCATGGCAGTTTAAAATCGGTTACATGGATACACAGGCAGGCACTCCAGGCAGCATTGTGGTCAGTGGAGGAGTATTGCAAGTAGGGGCCGCAGACAGGCTATCAAAGGCCTAAAATAACAAACAATAGGCAGGCATGGCAGTTTAAAATCGGTTACATGGATACACAGGCTGGCACTCCAGGCAGCATTGTGGTCAGTGGAGGAGTATTGCAAGTAGGGGCCGCAGACAGGCTATCAAAGGCCTAAAATAACAAACAATAGGCAGGCATGGCAGTTTAAAATCGGTTACATGGATACACAGGCAGGCAGCATTGTGGTCAGTGGAGGAGTATTGCAAGTTGGGGCCGCAGACAGGCTATCAAAGGCCTAAAATAACAAACAATAGGCAGGCATGGCAGTTTAAAATCGGTTACATGGATACACAGGCAGGCAGCATTGTGGTCAGTGGAGGAGTATTGCAAGTAGGGGCCGCAGACAGGCTATCAAAGGCCTAAAATAACAAACAATAGGCAGGCATGGCAGTTTAAAATCGGTTACATGGATACACAGGCAGGCACTCCAGGCAGCATTGTGGTCAGTGGAGGAGTATTGCAAGTAGGGGCCGCAGACAGGCTATCAAAGGCCTAAAATAACAAACAATAGGCAGGCATGGCAGTTTAAAATCGGTTACATGGATACACAGGCAGGCAGCATTGTGGTCAGTGGAGGAGTATTGCAAGAAGTGTCTGACACAGTTAGTACTCCCAAAAAATAAATAGATGTTAATGTCTCGCAAAACAACTATAAATAAAAAAAAGGGTGGCATGGTTAGGTATAGGGGTGGGCTCATCTGCAGAGTTTATGACAAAGTAATTTGGCAGTAAATTAGTATTTACTGGTGTCAATATAGGACACTGACCCAGACTACTGTAACTATCATCATAGATGTCAACAAATTGGTATTGATTGTCAGTGCCAGGCATTGAATGATGTCAGCGCATAGACTAAACATTGGTGGAGCTGTGCGAGATAATCTGGCACGTGGTAGAGCACAGTTTGATCTGGGGGGGGGGAACTCTCTTGTGGCCGGCGGTACCGCCCCAGGGCCCCTCATGTTACAACGGTGTGTCTGACATTGGGTGCGCACCACCACCCCCAGAGACACTACATTGTACTATGAGGGACCCAGTGGCAGTGCCGTCGACCAAAAGTGAGCACACCCACCTCTTCTGACAAACAGCACTGTAACTAACGGGTGCTTGCGCTGTTGTGAATTTACCTTTTGGCTCCCTCTAGTGGCTACTAGTGTTTTTACTCTGGGTATGTTTATCATCCCTTGTATGCTCACCTCAGTCGTTAGGTCAGGGGTGTTGCTATATTAGCTCCCTGGACCTTCAGTTCAATGCCTGGCAACGTTGATATCAGAGCTAATCTGTAGTGCTCTTGTCTACTGATCCTGGTTCCTGCTTGATTAAGCTAAGTCTGCTTTCTTGCTTTTTGCTATTGTTTTGGTTTTGTATTTTTCTCCAGCTTGTATATAATCTTTATCCTATCCTTGCTGGAAGCTCTAGGGAGGCTGGAGTTCTCCCCCCGGGCCGTTAGACGGTTCGGGGGTTCTTGAATCTCCAGTGTGGATTTTTGTTAGGGTTTTTGTTGACCATATAAGTTATCTTACTACATTCTGCTATTAGTGAGTGGGCCTCTCTTTGCTAAACCTAGTTCACCTCTGTGTTTGTCATTTCCTCTTACCTCACCGTTATTATTTGTGGGGGGCTTGTATCCAACTTTTGGGGTCTATTCTCTGGAGGCAAGAGAGGTCTTTGTTTTCCTCTTCTAGGGGTAGTTAGTCCTCCGGCTGGCGCGAGACATCTAGCGACCAACGTAGGCATGTTCCCCGGCTACTTCTAGTGTTGGCGTTAGGAGTAGATATATGGTCAACCCAGTTACCACTGCCCTATGAGCTGGATTTTTGTACTTCTCAGACTTGCTGATATCTCTGAGACCCTCGCCATTGGGGTCATAACAGTTTGCCAGGCCAGTATTAAATGTTAAATGCATTGCAGAAGCGGGATTATAAGAAAGAAAGTTCTGAGGTTTTTTTTTTTCTCTCTCTCATTTTTTTTTTCTTTTCCCCTTTACCTCTGAGTGGCTTGTGATTGCTGCAGACATGAATGTCCAGACCTTGATTACAAGTGTGGACCAGCTTGCTGCTCGTGTGCAGGGCATACAAGATTATGTTACCAGAAATCCTATGTCAGAACCTAAGATACCGATTCCTGAACTGTTTTCCGGAGACCGATTTAAGTTTAGAAATTTCAGGAATAATTGTAAATTGTTTTTGTCCCTGAGACCCTGTTCCTCTGGAGACTCCGCTCAGCAAGTGAAAATTGTTATTTCTTTTTTACGGGGCGACCCTCAGGATTGGGCTTTCTCGCTGGCGCCAGGAGATCCGGCATTGGCTGATATTGATGCGTTTTTTCTGGCGCTCGGTTTGCTTTATGAGGAACCCAATCTTGAGATTCAGGCAGAAAAAGCCTTGCTGGCAATGTCTCAGGGCCAGGACGAGGCTGAAGTGTATTGCCAAAAATTTTGGAAATGGTCCGTGCTGACCCAGTGGAACGAGTGTGCATTGGCTGCAAATTTTAGAAATGGTCTTTCTGAAGCCATTAAGAATGTGATGGTGGGTTTTCCCATTCCCACAGGTCTGAATGATTCTATGGCCCTGGCTATTCAAATCGACCGGCGGTTGCGGGAGCGCAAAACCGCAAATTCCCTCATGGTGTTGTCTGAACAGGCACCTGAATTAATGCAATGTGATAGAATCCTGACTAGAAATGAGCGGAAAATTCATAGACGCCAGAATGGCTTGTGTTACTACTGTGGTGATTCTACACATGTTATCTCAGCATGCTCTAAACGTCTTACTAAGGTTGTTAGTCCGGTCGTCATTGGTAATTTGTAACCTAATATTATTCTGTCTGTAACTTTGATTTGCTCACTGTCATCGTATCCTGTCATGGCGTTTGTGGACTCAGGTGCGGCCCTGAGCCTTATGGATCTGTCATTTGCCAAGCGCTGCGGATTTGTTCTTGAGCCATTGGAAAATCCTATCCCTCTTAGGGGTATTGATTCTACGCCATTGGCAAAAAATAAACCGCAGTTTTGGACACAGGTTACCATGTGCATGACTCCCGAACATCGGGAGGTAATACGTTTTCTTGTTCTGCATAAAATGCATGATTTGGTTGTTTTGGGTTTGCCATGGTTACAGACCCATAATCCAGTCTTGGACTGGAAGGCTATGTCAGTGTCAAGTTGGGGCTGCCGTGGAATTCATGGAGATTCCCTGCCCTTGTCTATTGCTTCTTCTACGCCTTCGGAAGTTCCGGCGTATTTGTCTGATTATCAGGATGTCTTCAGCGAGTCTAAGTCCAGTGCACTGCCTCCTCATAGGGAATGTGACTGTGCAATAGATTTGATCCCTGGCAGTAAGTTTCCTAAGGGGAGACTGTTTAATCTGTCGGTACCTGAACATACCGCGATGCGTTCATATATCAAGGAGTCTCTTGAGAAGGGGCATATCCGTCCTTCTTCTTCCCCTCTTGGTGCGGGATTCTTTTTTGTGGCCAAAAAGGACGGATCTTTGAGGCCTTGTATTGACTATCGGCTTTTAAATAAGATCACTGTCAAATTTCAGTATCCTTTGCCGTTGTTGTCAGATTTGTTTGCTCGGATTAAAGGTGCCAAGTGGTTCACCAAGATAGACCTTCGTGGTGCGTACAACCTTGTGCGCATTAGGCAGGGCGATGAATGGAAAACCGCATTCAATACGCCCGAAGGTCATTTTGAGTACTTGGTGATGCCATTTGGGCTCTCTAATGCACCTTCAGTTTTTCAGTCCTTCATGCATGACATTTTCCGGAAGTATCTGGATAAATTTTTGATTGTTTATCTGGATGATATTCTGGTTTTTTCTGATGATTGGGACTCGCATGTGGAGCAGGTCAGGATGGTTTTTGAGATTTTGCGTGAAAATTCTTTGTTTGTAAAGGGCTCAAAGTGTCTCTTTGGTGTACAGAAGGTTCCCTTTTTGGGGTTCATTTTTTCCCCTTCTGCTGTGGAGATGGATCCAGTCAAGGTCCGAGCTATTCATGATTGGACTCAACCCTCGTCAGTTAAGAGTCTTCAGAAGTTCTTGGGTTTTGCTAACTTCTACCGTCGTTTTATCGCAAATTTCTCTAGCGTTGTTAAACCGCTTACGGATATGACCAAGAAAGGCTCTGATGTAGCTAACTGGGCTCCTGCTGCCGTGGAGGCTTTCCAGGAGTTGAAAAGCCGGTTTACTTCGGCGCCTGTTTTGTGCCAGCCTGACGTCTCACTTCCCTTTCAGGTTGAGGTGGATGCTTCGGAGATTGGGGCAGGGGCCGTTTTGTCGCAGAGAGGCCCTGGTTGCTCTACTATGAGACCTTGTGCCTTTTTCTCTAGGAAGTTTTCGCCGGCAGAGCGAAATTATGATGTGGGCAATCGGGAGTTATTGGCCATGAAGTGGGCATTTGAGGAGTGGCGTCATTGGCTCGAGGGTGCTAAGCATCGGGTGGTGGTCTTGACTGATCACAAAAATTTGATGTATCTCGAGTCTGCTAAACGCCTGAATCCTAGACAGGCCCGCTGGTCATTGTTTTTCTCCCGTTTTGACTTTGTGGTCTCGTATTTACCAGGTTCTAAGAATGTGAAGGCCGATGCTCTGTCTAGGAGCTTTGTGCCTGATGCTCCTGGAGTCGCTGAACCTGAGGGTATTCTTAAGGAAGGAGTTATCTTGTCAGCGATTTCTCCAGATCTGCGACGTGTGTTGCAGAGATTTCAGGCTGGTAGGCCTGACTCTTGTCCACCTGACAGATTGTTTGTGCCTGCTAAATGGACCAGCAGAGTCATTTCCGAGGTTCATTCCTCAGTGTTGGCAGGGCACCCGGGAATTTTTGGCACCAGAGATCTGGTGGCCAGGTCCTTTTGGTGGCCTTCCTTGTCAAGGGATGTGCGGTCATTTGTGCAGTCCTGCGGTACTTGTGCTCGAGCTAAGCCTTGCTGTTCTCGTGCCAGCGGGTTGCTCTTGCCCTTGCCTGTCCCGAAGAGACCTTGGACACACATCTCTATGGATTTCATTTCGGATCTCCCGGTGTCTAAAGGCATGTCTGTCATCTGGGTGATATGTGATCGTTTCTCCAAGATGGTCCATCTGGTTCCTTTGCCTAAGCTGCCTTCCTCTGCTGATCTGGTTCCTGTGTTCTTCCAGAACGTGGTTCGTTTGCACGGCATTCCTGAGAATATTGTGTCGGACAGAGGATCCTGTTGTGAATTTGGTTTCTGGGCTCCCCCGGTGGTTTCTGGTGGTACTGCACTTGTGTGCTTAATCTCCTCTGTTCACCTGTTTCCATCAGGATGTGGGAGTTTTCTATTTAACCTTGCTCCTCAGTCATTTCTATGCCGGCCAACAATGTTACCAGAAGCCTTTCTGTTGCATGTTCCTGCTCCTAGACTACTATCAGCTAAGTTGGACTTGTAGTCCTAAGTTTGTTTTGCATTTTTGTTCCAGTTCTCTGTGATTGATTATTTCTGAGGCTGGAAGCTCTTGTGAGCTGAAATTGCCTCTCTGGTGTCATGAGTTGATATTAGAGTCTTAAAGTAATTTCAGGATGGTGTTTTGAAAGGGTTTTCAGCTGACTGTGAAGTTCCCTTTTCTGTCTTCCTACTATATAGTAAGCGGACCTCAATTTGCTAAACCTATCTTCATACTTCGTATGTCAATTTCCTCTGAAATCACCGACAATATATGTGGGGGCTACTGTCTGCCTTTTGGGGAAAATTTCTCTAGAGGTAAGCCAGGTCTGTATTTTCCTCTGCTAGGGTCAGTCAGTTCTCCGGCTGGCGCTGGGCGTCTAGGGATAAAACGTAGGCACGCTACCCGGCCACTGTTAGTTGTGCGGTAGGTTTAGCTCACAGTCAGCTCGAGTTCCCATCTTCCAAGAGCTAGTCCTTTTTGTATGCTTTACTATGTTCTCTTGCCATTGAGAACCTTGACAGTTTGGCCGGCCAAGGGTTAAAATAATTGGCAGAAGAAAGGAGAGAAAAGAACTCTGCAGAGAATTTTTTTTTTTTTTCCTGAGTTTGCTCATTAGTTGATTCACTTGCATCTCTGCTTACTGCAGCCTTTGTCTCTCTCTCCTTCTAATCCTTGAATGGTTCTGATTTCACCTGATTAATATGGATCCTCAGAGTTTAGCTACAGGTTTGGATAATCTCGCTGTGAAGGTTCAAAGTTTACAGGATTTTGTTATTCATGCTCCTATATCTGAACCTAGAATTCCTTTACCTGAATTTTTCTCCGGGGATAGATCTCGCTTCCAGAATTTCAAACATAATTGTAAATTATTTTTGTCTCTGAGATCTCGCTCCGCTGGAGATCCTGCACAGCAGGTCAGGATTGTAATTTCCTTGCTCCGGGGCGACCCTCAGGACTGGGCATTTGCTTTGGCATTAGGGGATCCTGCGTTGCTCAATGTGGATGCGTTTTTCCTGGCTTTGGGGTTGCTTTATGAGGAACCTCATTTAGAGATTCAGGCTGAAAAAGCCTTAATGGCCCTGTCTCAAGGGCAAGATGAGGCTGAAATATACTGCCAAAAATTTCGTAAGTGGTCTGTGCTTACTCAGTGGAATGAGTGCGCCCTGGCGGCGAATTTCAGAGAGGGTCTCTCTGATGCCATTAAGGATGTTATGGTGGGGTTCCCTGTGCCTACAGGTCTGAATGAGTCCATGACAATGGCTATTCAGATTGATCGGCGTTTGCGGGAGCGCAAACCTGTGCACCATTTGGCGGTGTCTACTGAGAAGGCGCCAGAGATTATGCAATGTGATAGAATTCTGTCCAGAAGCGAACGACAGAATTTTAGGCGAAAAAATGGGTTATGCTTCTATTGTGGTGATTCAACTCATGTTATATCAGCATGCTCTAAACGTACTAAGAAGGTTGATAAGTCTGTTTCAATTGGCACTTTACAGTCTAAGTTTATTCTATCTGTGACCCTGATTTGCTCTTTATCGTCTATTACCGCGGATGCCTATGTCGACTCTGGCGCCGCATTGAGTCTTATGGATTGGTCCTTTGCCAAACGCTGTGGGTTTGATTTAGAGCCTCTGGAAGTTCCTATACCTCTGCAGGGTATTGACTCCACGCCATTGGCTAGTAATAAACCACAATACTGGACACAAGTAAATATGCGTATTAATCCGGATCACCAGGAGATTATTCGCTTCCTTGTGTTGTATAATCTACATGATGAGTTGGTGCTTGGATTGCCATGGCTGCAATCTCATAACCCAGTCCTCGACTGGAAAGCAATGTCTGTGTTAAGCTGGGGATGTCAGGGGACTCATGGGGACGTACCTTTGGTTTCCATTTCATCATCTATTCCCTCTGAGATTCCGGAATTTTTATCTGATTATCGTGACGTTTTTGAGGAGCCTAAAATTGGTTCACTACCTCCGCACAGAGAGTGCGATTGTACTATAGATCTGATTCCGGGCAGTAAGTTTCCAAAGGGTCGTTTATTTAATCTATCTGTGCCTGAACATGCTGCTATGCGGGAATATATTAAGGAGTCCTTGGAAAAGGGACATATTCGTCCTTCGTCATCTCCCTTAGGAGCCGGTTTTTTCTTTGTATCTAAAAAAGATGGCTCTTTGAGGCCGTGTATTGATTATCGGCTTTTGAATAAAATCACGGTTAAATATCAGTATCCTTTGCCACTGCTTACTGATTTGTTTGCTCGAATAAAGGGGGCCAAGTGGTTCTCTAAGATTGATCTTCGTGGGGCGTATAATTTAGTGCGAATTAAGCAGGGGGATGAGTGGAAAACCGCATTTAATACGCCTGAGGGCCATTTTGAGTATTTAGTAATGCCTTTTGGTCTTTCAAATGCCCCTTCAGTCTTTCAGTCCTTTATGCATGACATTTTCCGTGAATATTTGGATAAATTTTTGATTGTGTATCTGGATGATATTTTGATTTTTTCGGATGACTGGGACTCTCATGTCCAACAGGTCAGGAGGGTTTTTCAGGTTTTGCGCTCTAATTCCTTGTGTGTAAAGGGTTCTAAGTGCATTTTTGGGGTTCAAAAGATTTCGTTTTTGGGGTACATTTTTTCCCCCTCTTCCATTGAGATGGACCCTGTCAAGGTTCAGGCTATTTGTGATTGGACGCAACCCTCTTCTCTTAAGAGCCTTCAGAAGTTTTTGGGCTTTGCTAATTTTTATCGTCGATTTATAACTGGTTTTTCTGATGTCGCTAAACTGTTGACTGATTTGACTAAGAAGGGTGCTGATGTTGCTGAGTGGTCCCCTGCTGCTGTGGAGGCCTTTCGGGAGCTTAAGCGCCGCTTTTCTTCCGCCCCTGTATTGCGTCAGCCTGATGTTACTCTTCCTTTTCAGGTTGAGGTCGACGCTTCAGAAATCGGAGCTGGGGCGGTTTTGTCGCAGAAAAGTTCCGACTGCTCCGTGATGAGACCTTGTGCGTTCTTTTCTCGTAAGTTTTCGCCCGCTGAGCGAAATTATGATATTGGTAATCGGGAGCTCTTGGCTATGAAGTGGGCTTTTGAGGAGTGGCGTCATTGGCTTGAGGGGGCTAGACATCAGGTGGTGGTATTGACCGACCACAAGAATTTGATTTATCTTGAGTCCGCCAGGCGCCTGAATCCTAGACAGGCGCGCTGGTCGTTATTTTTCTCTCGGTTTAATTTTGTGGTTTCTTACCTACCGGGTTCTAAAAATGTGAAGGCGGATGCCCTTTCTAGGAGTTTTGAGCCTGATTCCCCTGGTAATTCTGAACCTACAGGTATCCTTAAGGATGGAGTGATATTATCTGCTGTTTCCCCAGATTTGCGACGGGTCTTGCAGGAGTTTCAGGCGGATAGACCTGATCGTTGCCCGCCTGGTAGATTGTTTGTTCCTGATGATTGGACCAGTAGAGTCATCTCGGAGGTCCATTCTTCTGCGTTAGCAGGTCATCCTGGAATCTTTGGTACCAGGGATTTGGTGGCTAGGTCCTTCTGGTGGCCTTCCCTGTCGCGAGATGTGCGAGGTTTTGTGCAGTCTTGTGATGTTTGTGCTCGGGCCAAGCCTTGTTGTTCTCGGGCTAGTGGATTGTTGTTATCCTTGCCTATTCCGAAGAGGCCTTGGACTCACATCTCCATGGATTTTATTTCTGATCTCCCTGTTTCTCAGAAGATGTCTGTCATCTGGGTGGTGTGTGACCGTTTCTCTAAGATGGTCCATTTGGTTCCCTTGCCTAAATTGCCTTCCTCATCCGAGCTGGTTCCTCTGTTTTTTCAAAATGTGGTGCGCTTGCATGGTATTCCGGAGAATATCGTTTCTGACAGGGGAACCCAATTCGTGTCTAGATTTTGGCGAGCGTTCTGTGCTAGGATGGGCATTGATTTGTCTTTTTCGTCTGCTTTCCACCCTCAGACTAATGGCCAGACCGAGCGAACTAATCAGACCTTGGAGACTTATTTGAGGTGTTTTGTGTCTGCGGATCAGGATGATTGGGTTGCCTTTTTGCCCTTGGCGGAGTTTGCCCTCAATAATCGGGCTAGTTCTGCCACCTTGGTTTCTCCTTTCTTCTGTAATTCGGGGTTTCATCCTCGTTTCTCTTCCGGTCAGGTGGAGTCTTCGGATTGTCCTGGAGTGGATGCTGTGGTGGAGAGGTTACATCAGATTTGGGGGCATGTGGTGGACAATTTGAAGTTGTCCCAGGAGAAGACTCAGCATTTTGCCAACCGCCGTCGTCGTGTTGGTCCTCGTCTTTGTGTTGGGGACTTGGTGTGGTTATCTTCTCGTTTTGTCCCTATGAAGGTTTCTTCTCCTAAGTTTAAGCCTCGGTTCATCGGCCCGTACAAGATATTGGAGATTCTTAATCCTGTGTCCTTTCGTTTGGACCTCCCTGCATCTTTTTCTATTCATAATGTCTTCCATCGGTCATTGTTGCGCAGGTATGAGGTACCGGTTGTGCCTTCCGTTGAGCCTCCTGCTCCGGTGTTGGTTGAGGGTGAGTTGGAGTACGTTGTCGAGAAGATCTTGGACTCCCGTGTTTCCAGACGGAGACTTCAGTATCTGGTCAAGTGGAAGGGCTACGGTCAGGAGGATAACTCTTGGGTGACAGCCTCTGATGTTCATGCCTCCGATTTGGTCCGTGCCTTTCATAGGGCTCATCCTGATCGCCCTGGTGGTTCTGGTGAGGGTTCGGTGCCCCCTCCTTGAGGGGGGGGTACTGTTGTGAATTTGGTTTCTGGGCTCCCCCGGTGGTTTCTGGTGGTACTGCACTTGTGTGCTTCATCTCCTCTGTTCACCTGTTTCCATCAGGATGTGGGAGTTTTCTATTTAACCTTGCTCCTCAGTCATTTCTATGCCGGCCAACAATGTTACCAGAAGCCTTTCTGTTGCATGTTCCTGCTCCTAGACTACTATCAGCTAAGTTGGACTTGTAGTCCTAAGTTTGTTTTGCATTTTTGTTCCAGTTCTCTGTGATTGATTATTTCTGAGGCTGGAAGCTCTTGTGAGCTGAAATTGCCACTCTGGTGTCATGAGTTGATATTAGAGTCTTAAAGTAATTTCAGGATGGTGTTTTGAAAGGGTTTTCAGCTGACTGTGAAGTTCCCTTTTCTGTCTTCCTACTATATAGTAAGCGGACCTCAATTTGCTAAACCTATCTTCATACTTCGTATGTCAATTTCCTCTGAAATCACCGACAATATATGTGGGGGCTACTGTCTGCCTTTTGGGGAAAATTTCTCTAGAGGTAAGCCAGGTCTGTATTTTCCTCTGCTAGGGTCAGTCAGTTCTCCGGCTGGCGCTGGGCGTCTAGGGATAAAACGTAGGCACGCTACCCGGCCACTGTTAGTTGTGCGGTAGGTTTAGCTCACAGTCAGCTCGAGTTCCCATCTTCCAAGAGCTAGTCCTTTTTGTATGCTTTACTATGTTCTCTTGCCATTGAGAACCTTGACAGGATCCCAGTTTGTTTCCAGGTTCTGGCGATCCTTTTGTGGTAGGATGGGCATTGATTTGTCGTTTTCGTCCGCTTTTCATCCACAGACTAACGGACAAACGGAACGAACTAATCAGACTCTGGAGGCGTATTTGAGGTGTTTTGTCTCTTCTGATCAGGATGATTGGGTGACCTTCTTGCCGTTGGCTGAATTTGCCCTTAATAATCGGGCTAGTTCTGCCACCTTGGTTTCGCCATTTTTCTGCAACTCCGGTTTCCATCCTCGTTTTTCCTCGGGACATGTGGAGCCTTCTGACTGTCCTGGAGTGGATTCTGTGGTGGATAGGTTGCAGCGGATCTGGAATCATGTGGTGGACAACTTGAAGTTGTCACAGGAGAAGGCTCAGCGTTTTGCCAATCGCCGCCGCGGTGTGGGTCCCCGACTTCGTGTTGGGGATTTGGTATGGCTGTCTTCTCGATTTGTTCCTATGAAGGTCTCCTCTCCCAAATTTAAGCCTCGATTCATTGGTCCTTACAAGATATTGGAGATCCTTAATCCTGTATCTTTTCGCCTGGATCTTCCGGTGTCGTTTGCCATTCACAACGTATTTCATAGGTCCTTGTTGCGGCAGTACGTTGTGCCTGTGGTTCCTTCTGCTGAGCCTCCTGCTCCGGTGTTGGTTGAGGGCGAGTTGGAGTACGTGGTGGAGACGATCTTAGATTCTCGTCTTTCTATGCGGAGGCTTCAGTACCTGGTCAAGTGGAAGGGCTATGGTTAGGAGGATAATTCCTGGGTGGTCGCCTCTGATGTGCATGCGGCCGATTTAGTTTGCGCCTTTCACGCCGCTCATCCTGATCGCCCTGGTGGTCTTGGTGAGGGTTTGGTGACCCCTCACTAAGGGGGGGGTACTGTTGTGAATTTACCTTTTGGCTCCCTCTAGTGGCTACTAGTGTTTTTACTCTGGGTATATTTATCATCCCTTGTATGCTCACCTGGGTCGTTAGGTCAGGGGTGTTGCTATATTAGCTCCCTGGACCTTCAGTTCAATGCTTGGCAACGTTGATATCAGAGCTAATCTGTAGTGCTCTTGTCTACTGATCCTGGTTCCTGCTTGATTAAGCTAAGTCTGCTTTCTTGCTTTTTGCTATTGTTTTGGTTTTGTATTTTTCTCCAGCTTGTATATAATCTTTATCCTATCCTTGCTGGAAGCTCTAGGGAGGCTGGAGTTCTCCCCCCGGGCCGTTAGACGGTTCGGGGGTTCTTGAATCTCCAGTGTGGATTTTTGTTAGGGTTTTTGTTGACCATATAAGTTATCTTACTACATTCTGCTATTAGTGAGTGGGCCTCTCTTTGCTAAACCTAGTTCATCTCTGTGTTTGTCATTTCCTCTTACCTCACCGTTATTATTTGTGGGGGGCTTGTATCCAACTTTTGGGGTCTATTCTCTGGAGGCAAGAGAGGTCTTTGTTTTCCTCTTCTAGGGGTAGTTAGTCCTCCGGCTGGCGCGAGACATCTAGCGACCAACGTAGGCATGTTCCCCGGCTACTTCTAGTGTTGGCGTTAGGAGTAGATATATGGTCAACCCAGTTACCACTGCCCTATGAGCTGGATTTTTGTACTTCTCAGACTTGCTGATATCTCTGAGACCCTCGCCATTGGGGTCATAACATTGCGCCAAGTGTCGAGAGTGAGACAACGGCCCCGTGGGGGGAGTTTTCCCATTGGGGGATGTGTAAACATGTCGTATGCTGGTCAAACAGCTGCTGCAAATTAAGAGATTTTAACACTCAGTAAGACCAGTCCACAAGCAAGACCTTTTTATAGGAAAGCTAGGTGTCAGCCGGGAAAGGTGGGGCAAAATAATTTGAAATCCAGGAGTGGTTCATTTTAATGAAGGTGAGATCATCCACATTTTGGGTAGCCAGACGAGTCCTTTTTTCGGTTAATATTGAACCAGCAGCACTGAATACTCTTTCTGATAGCACACTAGCTGCTGGGCAAGCAAGCTCCTGCAACGCATATTCTGCCAATTCAGGCCAGGTGTCTAATTTGGATGCCCAGTAATCAAATGGGAATGACGGTTGAGGGAGAACATCAATAAGGGCTGAAAAATAGTTAGTAACCATACTGGACAAATGTTGTCTCCTGTCACTTTGAATAGATGCTGCAGTACCTGTCCTGTCTGCGGTCATTGCGAAATCACTCCACAACCTGGTCAGAAAACCCCTCTGTCCAACGCCACTTCTGATCTGTGCACCTCTAACACCTCTGCCCTGTAACCCCCTGCAGCTCGTGTGAGAACCATCACCGGCGCTGTGTGCTGGGAATGCCTGAATCAAACGGTCTACAAGAGTAGCTTGTTTGGTTGCTAATATTTGTTCGAGGTTCTCATGTGGCATAATATTTTGCAATTTGCCTTTATAGCGAGGGTCAAGGATGCAGGCCAACCAGTAATCGTCATCGCTCATCATTTTAATAATGCGTGGGTCCTTTTTGAGGATACGTAAGGCATAATCCGCCATGTGGGCCAAAGTTCCAGTTGGCAAATCTGCGGTTGTGCTGGTTTGAGGGGCAGTTACAGGCAAATCTACGTCACTTGTCTCCCTTACAAAAACAGAACCCGGCCTTGCAACGCCACTAATTTCTGTTGGCCCAGGAGAAGCTTCCTCAGTAAAAAAGTACTCATCCCCATCATCCTCCTCGTCCTCCTCCTCCTCTTCGCCCGCTACCGCGTCCTCTACACGGCCCTGACCAGACAATGGCTGACTGTCATCAAGGCTTTCCTCTTCCTCGGCTGCAGACGCCTGCTCCTTTATGTGCGTCAAACTTTGCATCAGCAGACGCATTAGGGGGATGCTCATGCTTATTATTGCGTTGTCTGCACTAACCAGCCGTGTGCATTCCTCAAAACACTAAAGGACTTGACACAGGTCTTGTAGCTTCGACCACTGCACACCTGACAACTCCATGTCTGCCATCCAACTGCCTGCCCGTGTATCCTCCCACAAATACATAACAGCACGCCTCTGTTCGCACACTCTCTGAAGCATGTGCAGTGTGGAGTTCCACCTTGTTGCAACGTCGATGATTAGGCGATGCTGAGGAAGGTTCAAAGAACGCTGATAGTTCTGCATACAGCTGGAGTGTACAGGCGAACGGCGGATATGCGAGCAAAGTCTGCGCACTTTGAGGAGCAGGTCGGGTAACCCCGGATAACTTTTCAGGAAGCACTGCACCACCAGGTTTAAGGTGTGAGCCAGGCAAGGAATGTGTTTCAGTTGGGAAAGGGCTATGGCAGCCATGAAATTCCTTCCGTTATCACTCACTACCTTGCCTGCCTCAAGATGTACAGTGCCCAGCCATGACTGAGTTTCTTTCTGCAAGAACTCGGACAGAACTTCTGCGGTGTGTCTGTTGTCGCCCAAACACTTCATTGCCAATACAGCCTGATGACGCTTGCCACTAGCTGTCCCATAATGGCACACCTGGTGTGCAACAGTGGCAGCTGTGGATGGAGTGGATGTGCGACTGCGGTCTGTGGACGAGCTCTCGCTTCTGCAGGAGGAGGAGGAAGAGGAGGAGGGGGGGTGAACGCCTACAGCCAACTCTTTCCTTGACCGTGGGCTAGGCAGAACTGTCCCAATATTGCTGTCCCCTGTGGAGCCTGCATCCACCACATTCACCCAGTGTGCCGTGATGGACACGTAACGTCCCTGGCCATGCCTACTGGTCCATGCATCTGTTGTCAGGTGCACCTTTGTAGTCACAGACTGCCTGAGTGCATGGACGATGCGGTCTTTAACATGCTGTTGGAGGGCTGGGATGGCTTTTCTAGAAAAGAAGTGCCGACTGGGTAGCTCGTAGCGTGGTACAGCGTAGTCCATCAGCGCTTTGAAAGCTTCGCTTTCAACTAACCGGTAGGGCATCATCTCTAATGAGATTAGTCTAGCAATGTGGGCGTTCAAACCCTGTGTATGCGGATGCGAGGATGAGTACTTCCTTTTTCTAACAAGAGTCTCATGTAGGGTGAGCTGGACTGGAGAGCTGGAGATCGTGGAACTAGCTGTGGTGCCGGTGGACATGGGTGAGTGAGAGAGGGTTGGAGATGGTATTCTTGCCGGTGCCCTACATGCAGTGTTTCCTACTACTAACCTGGTGATTCCCTGACTGCTTTGGCCTGGCGACGAAAGCTGCACAGATACTGCAGGTGGTGTGGGAAATGGTCGGCTTACAGGGAGGGAAGGGATGTAGCGTTGCTGACTAGCTTCATTGGCCGAGGGTGCTGCAACCTTTAGGGACGTTTGGTAGTTAGTCCAGGCTTGCAAATGCATGGTGGATAAATGTCTATGCATGCAACTTGTATTTAGACTTTTAAGATTCTGACCTCTGCTTAAGGTAGTTGAACATTTTTGACAGATGACTTTGCGCTGATCATTTGGATGTTGTTTAAAAAAATGCCAGACTGCACTCTTTCTACTATCGGATACCTTTTCAGGCATTGCAGACTGAGCTTCTTTAACCGGATGGCCACGCTGTCCTCCAACTGGTTTAGGTTTTGCCACGCGTTTTTGGCCAGATACGGGCCCGGTAGATGGAACCTGTTGTGATGTTGATGCCTGCTGCGGCTCCTCCTCCTCCGCTTCAGAACTACTGCCGCCTGCACCCTGTTCCCCCAATGGCTGCCAATCGGGGTCCACAACTGGGTCATCTATGACCTCCTCTTCTATGTTGTGTGCAACTTCGTCTGTGTCACCGTGTAAGCCGGTGGTATTGCGTTCGTGACGGAGCACCATAGTCTCCGCTGGTTTTGATTCTGCCTCAGTACACTGCGAGGGCAATGTTCTGGTCTGAGTCAAAGGAACAGCATAGTAATCTGGCTGTGGCTGTCCATCTGTGCACTCCATGTCCGATTCAACTTCTAATGGGCATGGCCTGTTAACTGTTTCACTGTGTAACCCAGGAACGGTATGTGTAAAGAGCTCCATGGAGTAACCTGTTGTGTCGACTGACGCATCCTTCACTGTTGTTTTTAGTGAAGGACACAAGGAAGCGACTTGTTCCTGACCAGGAGCATCCACTGACGATGCACTGCTCTGACATTTGGCACTTTCCGAGGAGGAGGCGAAAGAGTTAGAGGCAGAGTCAGCAATGAAAGCCAATACTTGTTCCTCCTGCTCCGGCTTCAAAAGTGGTTTTCCTACTCCCAGAAAAGAGAGCGTTCGAGGCCTTGTGTAGCCAGACAACAGTATTACACAGTGTTTTCGGTGGCACACAATGAGAGACAGATACCACACACAGCAATGGCACGGAGGCAGACTTGCCAATATTTATCTCCCACTAATTTTTTTTGGGGAAAAGGGAGAATGTACCCAAAAAAAGAAAAAAAATGGCCAAGTATTACACAGTGTTTTTGGTGCCACACAATGACAGACAGATGCCACACACAGCAATGGCACGGAGGCAGACTTGCCAATATTTGTCTCCCACTAATTTTTTTTTTGGAAAAGGGAGAATGTACCCAAAAAAAGAAAAAAAATGGCCAAGTATTACACAGTGTTTTCGGTGCCACACAATGACAGACAGATGCCATACACAGCAATGGCACGGAGGCAGACTTGCCAATATTTATCTCCCACTAATTTTTTTTTTGGGGAAAAGGGAGAATGTATCCAAAAAAAAAAAAAATGGCCAAGTATGACACAGTGTTTTCGGTGGCACACAATGAGAGACAGATACCACACACAGCAATGGCACGGAGGCAGACTTGCCAATATTTATCTCCCACTAATTTTTTTTTGGGAAAAGGGAGAATGTACCCAAAAAAAGAAAAAAAATGGCCAAGTATTACACAGTGTTTTCGGTGCCACACAATGACAGACAGATGCCACACACAGCAATGGCACGGAGGCAGACTTGCCAATATTTGTCTCCCACTAATTTTTTTTTTGGAAAAGGGAGAATGTACCCAAAAAAAGAAAAAAAATGGCCAAGTATTACACAGTGTTTTCGGTGCCACACAATGACAGACAGATGCCATACACAGCAATGGCACAGAGGCAGACTTGCCAATAATTATCTCCCACTAATTTTTTTTGGGGGAAAAGGGAGAATGTATCCAAAAAAAAAAAAATGGCCAAGTATGACACAGTGTTTTCGGTGGCACACAATGAGAGACAGATACCACACACAGCAATGGCACGGAGGCAGACTTGCCAATATTTATCTCCCACTAATTTTTTTTTGGGAAAAGGGAGAATGTACCCAAAAAAAGAAAAAAAATGGCCAAGTATTACACAGTGTTTTCGGTGCCACACAATGACAGACAGATGCCACACACAGCAATGGCACGGAGGCAGACTTGCCAATATTTATCTCCCACTAATTTTTTTTTTGGAAAAGGGAGAATGTACCCAAAAAAAGAAAAAAAATGGCCAAGTATTACACAGTGTTTTCGGTGCCACACAATGACAGACAGATGCCATACACACCAATGGCACGGAGGCAGACTTGCCAATATTTATCTCCCACTAATTTTTTTTTTGGAAAAGGGAGAATGTATCCAAAAAAAAAAAAAAATGGCCAAGTATGACACAGTGTTTTCGGTGGCACACAATGAGAGACAGATACCACACACAGCAATGGCACGGAGGCAGACTTGCCAATATTTATCTCCCACTAATTTTTTTTTGGGAAAAGGGAGAATGTACCCAAAAAAAGAAAAAAAATGGCCAAGTATTACACAGTGTTTTCGGTGCCACACAATGACAGACAGATGCCACACACAGCAATGGCACGGAGGCAGACTTGCCAATATTTATCTCCCACTAATTTTTTTTTTGGAAAAGGGAGAATGTACCCAAAAAAAGAAAAAAAATGGCCAAGTATTACACAGTGTTTTCGGTGCCACACAATGACAGACAGATACCACACACAGCAATGGCACGGAGGCAGACTTGCCAATATTTATCTCCCACTAATTTTTTTTTTGGGAAAAGGGAGAATTTAGCAAAAAAAAAAAAAATGGCCAAGTATGACACAGTGTTTTCGGTGGCACACAATGAGAGACAGATACCACACACAGCAATGGCACGGAGGCAGACTTGCCAATATTTATCTCCCACTAATTTTTTGGAAAAGGGAGAATGTACCCAAAAAAAAAAAAAATGGCCAAGTATTACACAGTGTTTTCGGTGCCACACAATGACAGACAGATACCACACACAGCAATGGCACGGAGGCAGACTTGCCAATATTTATCTCCCACTAATTTTTTTGGGGGAAAAGGGAGAATGTACCCCCCAAAAAAAAAATGGCCAAGTATGACACAGTGTTTTCGGTGGCACACAATGAGAGACAGATACCACACACAGCAATGGCACGGAGGCAGACTTGCCAATATTTATCTCCCACTAATTTTTTGGAAAAGGGAGAATGTACCCAAAAAAAAAAAAAATGGCCAAGTATTACACAGTGTTTTCGGTGCCACACAATGACAGACAGATACCACACACAGCAATGGCACGGAGGCAGACTTGCCAATATTTATCTCCCACTAATTTTTTTTGGGGAAAAGGGAGAATGTACCCCCCCCAAAAAAAAATGGCCAAGTATTACACAGTGTTTTCGGTGGCACACAATGAGAGACAGATACCACACACAGCAATGGCACGGAGGCAGACTTGCCAATATTTATCTCCCACTAATTTTTTTTTTTGGAAAAGGGAGAATTTAGCAAAAAAAAAAAAAAATGGCCAAGTATGACACAGTGTTTTCGGTGGCACACAATGAGAGACAGATACCACACACAGCAATGGCACGGAGGCAGACTTGCCAATATTTATCTCCCACTAATTTTTTTTTGGAAAAGGGAGAATGTACCCAAAAAAAAAAAAATGGCCAAGTATTACACAGTGTTTTCGGTGCCACACAATGACAGACAGATGCCACACACAGCAATGGCACGGAGGCAGACTTGCCAATATTTATCTCCCACTAATTTTTTTTGTGGAAAAGGGAGAATGTACCCAAAACAAGAAAAAAAATGGCCAAGTATTACACAGTGTTTTCGGTGCCACACAATGACAGACAGATGCCACACACAGCAATGGCACGGAGGCAGACTTGCCAATATTTATCTCCCACTAATTTTTTTTTTTTGGGAAAAGGGAGAATTTAGCAAAAAAAAAAAAAATGGCCAAGAATGACACAGTGTTTTCGGTGGCACACAATGAGAGACAGATACCACACACAGCAATGGCACGGAGGCAGACTTGCCAATATTTATCTCCCACTAATTTTTTTGGGGGAAAAGGGAGAATGTACCCCCCCCAAAAAAAAATGGCCAAGTATTACACAGTGTTTTCGGTGGCACACAATGAGAGACAGATGCCATACACAGCAATGGCACGGAGGCAGACTTGCCAATATTTATCTCCCACTAATTTTTTTTTTTTGGGAAAAGGGAGAATTTAGCAAAAAAAAAAAAAATGGCCAAGTATGACACAGTGTTTTCGGTGGCACACAATGAGAGACAGATACCACACACAGCAATGGCACGGAGGCAGACTTGCCAATATTTATCTCCCACTAATTTTTTTTTGGAAAAGGGAGAATGTACCCCCAAAAAAAAAAAAATGGCCAAGTATGACACAGTGTTTTCGGTGGCACACAATGACAGACAGATGCCACACACAGCAATGGCACGGAGGCAGACTTGCCAATATTTATCTCCCACTAATTTTTTTTGGGGGAAAAGGGAGAATTTAGCAAAAAAAAAAACGGCCAAGTATTACACAGTGTTTTCGGTGGCACACAATGAGAGACAGATACCACACTGTTATGACCCCAATGGCGAGGGTCTCAGAGATATCAGCAAGTCTGCGAAGTACAAAAATCCAGCTCATAGGGCAGTGGTAACTGGGTTGACCATATATCTACTCCTAACGCCAACACTAGAAGTAGCCGGGGAACATGCCTACGTTGGTCGCTAGATGTCTCGCGCCAGCCGGAGGACTAACTACCCCCAGAAGAGGAAAACAAAAACCTCTCTTGCCTCCAGAGAATAGACCCCAAAAGTTGGATACAAGCCCCCCACAAATAATAACGGTGAGGTAAGAGGAAATGACAAACACAGAGATGAACTAGGTTTAGCAAAGAGAGGCCCACTCACTAATAGCAGAATGTAGTAAGATAACTTATATGGTCAACAAAAACCCTAACACAAATCCACACTGGAGATTCAAGAACCCCCGAACCGTCTAACGGCCCGGGGGGAGAACTCCAGCCTCCCTAGAGCTTCCAGCAAGGATAGGATACAGATATGTACAAGCTGGACAAAAATGCAAACAAAAACAATAGCAAAAAGCAAGAAAGCAGACTTAGCTTAATCAAGCAGGAACCAGGATCAGTAGACAAGAGCACTACAGATTAGCTCTGATATCAACGTTGCCAGGCATTGAACTGAAGGTCCAGGGAGCTTATATAGCAACACCCCTGACCTAACGACCCAGGTGAGCATACAAGGAATGATAGACATACCCAGAGTAAAAACACTAGTAGCCACTAGAGGGAGCCAAAAGGTAAATTCACAACAGTACCCCCCCACTTAGTGAGGGGTCACCGAACCCTCACCAAGACCACCAGGGTGATCAGGATGAGCGGCGTGAAAGGCGCGAACTAAATCGGCCGCATGCACATCAGAGGCGACCACCCAGGAATTATCCTCCTGACCATAGCCCTTCCACTTGACCAGGTACTGAAGCCTCCGCCTGGAGAGACGAGAATCTAAGATCTTCTCCACCACGTACTCCAACTCGCCCTCAACCAACACCGGAGCAGGAGGCTCAGCAGAAGGAACCACAGGCACAACGTACCGCCGCAACAAGGACCTATGAAATACGTTGTGAATGGCAAACGACACCGGAAGATCCAGGCGAAAGGATACAGGATTAAGGATCTCCAATATCTTGTAAGGACCAATGAATCGAGGCTTAAATTTGGGAGAGGAGACCTTCATAGGAACAAATCGAGAAGACAGCCATACCAAATCCCCAACACGAAGTCGGGGACCCACACCGCGGCGGCGATTGGCAAAACGCTGAGCCTTCTCCTGTGACAACTTCAAGTTGTCCACCACATGATTCCAGATCCGCTGCAACCTATCCACCACAGAATCCACTCCAGGACAGTCAGAAGGCTCCACATGTCCTGAGGAAAAACGAGGATGGAAACCGGAGTTGCAGAAAAATGGCGAAACCAAGGTGGCAGAACTAGCCCGATTATTAAGGGCAAATTCAGCCAACGGCAAGAAGGTCACCCAATCATCCTGATCAGAAGAGACAAAACACCTCAAATACGCCTCCAGAGTCTGATTAGTTCGTTCCGTTTGTCCGTTAGTCTGAGGATGAAAAGCGGACGAAAACGACAAATCAATGCCCATCCTACCACAAAAGGATCGCCAGAACCTGGAAACAAACTGGGATCCTCTGTCCGACACAATATTCTCAGGAATGCCGTGCAAACGAACCACGTTCTGGAAGAACACAGGAACCAGATCAGCAGAGGAAGGCAGCTTAGGCAAAGGAACCAGATGGACCATCTTGGAGAAACGATCACATATCACCCAGATGACAGACATGCCTTTAGACACCGGGAGATCCGAAATGAAATCCATAGAGATGTGTGTCCAAGGTCTCTTCGGGACAGGCAAGGGCAAGAGCAACCTGCTGGCACGAGAACAGCAAGGCTTAGCTCGAGCACAAGTACCGCAGGACTGCACAAATGACCGCACATCCCTTGACAAGGAAGGCCACCAAAAGGACCTGGCCACCAGATCTCTGGTGCCAAAAATTCCCGGGTGCCCTGCCAACACTGAGGAATGAACCTCGGAAATGACTCTACTGGTCCATTTAGCAGGCACAAACAATCTGTCAGGTGGACAAGAATCAGGCCTACCAGCCTGAAATCTCTGCAACACACGTCGCAGATCTGGAGAAATTGCTGACAAGATAACTCCTTCCTTAAGAATACCCTCAGGTTCAGCGACTCCAGGAGCATCAGGCACAAAGCTCCTAGACAGAGCATCGGCCTTCACATTCTTAGAACCTGGTAAATACGAGACCACAAAGTCAAAACGGGAGAAAAACAATGACCAGCGGGCCTGTCTAGGATTCAGGCGTTTAGCAGACTCGAGATACATCAAATTTTTGTGATCAGTCAAGACCACCACCCGATGCTTAGCACCCTCGAGCCAATGACGCCACTCCTCAAATGCCCACTTCATGGCCAATAACTCCCGATTGCCCACATCATAATTTCGCTCTGCCGGCGAAAACTTCCTAGAGAAAAAGGCACAAGGTCTCATAGTAGAGCAACCAGGGCCTCTCTGCGACAAAACGGCCCCTGCCCCAATCTCCGAAGCATCCACCTCAACCTGAAAGGGAAGTGAGACGTCAGGCTGGCACAAAACAGGCGCCAAAGTAAACCGGCGTTTCAACTCCTGGAAAGCCTCCACGGCAGCAGGAGCCCAGTTAGCTACATCAGAGCCTTTCTTGGTCATATCCGTCAGCGGTTTAACAACGCTAGAGAAATTTGCGATAAAACGACGGTAGAAGTTAGCAAAACCCAAGAACTTCTGAAGACTCTTAACTGACGAGGGTTGAGTCCAATCATGAATAGCTCGGACCTTGACTGGATCCATCTCCACAGCAGAAGGGGAAAAAATGAACCCCAAAAAGGGAACCTTCTGTACACCAAAGAGACACTTTGAGCCTTTTACAAACAAAGAATTTTCATGCAAAATCTCAAAAACCATCCTGACCTGCTCCACATGTGAGTCCCAATCATCAGAAAAAACCAGAATATCATCCAGATAAACAATCAAAAATTTATCCAGATACTTCCGGAAAATGTCATGCATGAAGGACTGAAAAACTGAAGGTGCATTAGAGAGCCCAAATGGCATCACCAAGTACTCAAAATGACCTTCGGGCGTATTGAATGCGGTTTTCCATTCATCGCCCTGCCTAATGCGCACAAGGTTGTACGCACCACGAAGGTCTATCTTGGTGAACCACTTGGCACCTTTAATCCGGGCAAACAAATCTGACAACAACGGCAAAGGATACTGAAATTTGACAGTGATCTTATTTAAAAGCCGATAGTCAATACAAGGCCTCAAAGATCCGTCCTTTTTGGCCACAAAAAAGAATCCCGCACCAAGAGGGGAAGAAGAAGGACGGATATGCCCCTTCTCAAGAGACTCCTTGATATATGAACGCATCGCGGTATGTTCAGGTACCGACAGATTAAACAGTCTCCCCTTAGGAAACTTACTGCCAGGGATCAAATCTATTGCACAGTCACATTCCCTATGAGGAGGCAGTGCACTGGACTTAGACTCGCTGAAGACATCCTGATAATCAGACAAATACGCCGGAACTTCCGAAGGCGTAGAAGAAGCAATAGACAAGGGCAGGGAATCTCCATGAATTCCATGGCAGCCCCAACTTGACACTGACATAGCCTTCCAGTCCAAGACTGGATTATGGGTCTGTAACCATGGCAAACCCAAAACAACCAAATCATGCATTTTATGCAGAACAAGAAAACGTATTACCTCCCGATGTTCGGGAGTCATGCACATGGTAACCTGTGTCCAAAACTGCGGTTTATTTTTTGCCAATGGCGTAGAATCAATACCCCTAAGAGGGATAGGATTTTCCAATGGCTCAAGAACAAATCCGCAGCGCTTGGCGAATGACAGATCCATAAGGCTCAGGGCCGCACCTGAGTCCACAAACGCCATGACAGGATACGATGACAGTGAGCAAATCAAAGTTACAGATAGAATAAATTTAGGTTGCAAATTACCAATGACGACCGGACTAACAACCTTAGTAAGACGTTTAGAGCATGCTGAGATAACATGTGTAGAATCACCACAGTAGTAACACAAGCCATTCTGGCGTCTATGAATTTTCCGCTCATTTCTAGTCAGGATTCTATCACATTGCATTAATTCGGGTGCCTGTTCAGACAACACCATGAGGGAATTTGCGGTTTTGCGCTCCCGCAACCGCCGGTCGATTTGAATAGCCAGGGCCATAGAATCATTCAGACCTGTGGGAATGGGAAAACCCACCATCACATTCTTAATGGCTTCAGAAAGACCATTTCTAAAATTTGCAGCCAATGCACACTCGTTCCACTGGGTCAGCACGGACCATTTCCGAAATTTTTGGCAATACACTTCAGCCTCGTCCTGGCCCTGAGACATAGCCAGCAAGGCTTTTTCTGCCTGAATCTCAAGATTGGGTTCCTCATAAAGCAAACCGAGCGCCAGAAAAAACGCATCAATATCAGCCAATGCCGGATCTCCTGGCGCCAGCGAGAAAGCCCAATCCTGAGGGTCGCCCCGTAAAAAAGAAATAACAATTTTCACTTGCTGAGCGGAGTCTCCAGAGGAACAGGGTCTCAGGGACAAAAACAATTTACAATTATTCCTGAAATTTCTAAACTTAAATCGGTCTCCGGAAAACAGTTCAGGAATCGGTATCTTAGGTTCTGACATAGGATTTCTGGTAACATAATCTTGTATGCCCTGCACACGAGCAGCAAGCTGGTCCACACTTGTAATCAAGGTCTGGACATTCATGTCTGCAGCAATCACAAGCCACTCAGAGGTAAAGGGGAAAAGAAAAAAAAAATGAGAGAGAGAAAAAAAAACTCAGAACTTTCTTTCTTATAATCCCGCTTCTGCAATGCATTTAACATTTAATACTGGCCTGGCAAACTGTTATGACCCCAATGGCGAGGGTCTCAGAGATATCAGCAAGTCTGTGAAGTACAAAAATCCAGCTCATAGGGCAGTGGTAACTGGGTTGACCATATATCTACTCCTAACGCCAACCCTAGAAGTAGCCGGGGAACATGCCTACGTTGGTCGCTAGATGTCTCGCGCCAGCCGGAGGACTAACTACCCCTAGAAGAGGAAAACAAAGACCTCTCTTGCCTCCAGAGAATAGACCCCAAAAGTTGGATACAAGCCCCCCACAAATAATAACGGTGAGGTAAGAGGAAATGACAAACACAGAGATGAACTAGGTTTAGCAAAGAGAGGCCCACTTACTAATAGCAGAATGTAGTAAGATAACTTATATGGTCAACAAAAACCCTAACACAAATCCACACTGGAGATTCAAGAACCCCCGAACTGTCTAACGGCCCGGGGGGAGAACTCCAGCCTCCCTAGAGCTTCCAGCAAGGATAGGATACAGATATGTACAAGCTGGACAAAAATGCAAACAAAAACAATAGCAAAAAGCAAGAAAGCAGACTTAGCTTAATCAAGCAGGAACCAGGATCAGTAGACAAGAGCACTACAGATTAGCTCTGATATCAACGTTGCCAGGCATTGAACTGAAGGTCCAGGGAGCTTATATAGCAACACCCCTGACCTAACGACCCAGGTGAGCATACAAGGAATGATAGACATACCCAGAGTAAAAACACTAGTAGCCACTAGAGGGAGCCAAAAGGTAAATTCACAACACCACACACAGCAATGGCACGGAGGCAGACTTGCCAATATTTATCTCCCACTAATTTTTTTTTTGGAAAAGGGAGAATGTACCCAAAAAAATAAAAAAATGGCCAAGTATTACACAGTGTTTTCGGTGCCACACAATGACAGACAGATGCCACACACAGCAATGGCACGGAGGCAGACTTGCCAATATTTATCTCCCACTAAATTTTTTTTGGGAAAAGGGAGAATTTAGAAAAAAAAAAAAAGGGCCAAGTATTACACAGTGTTTTCGGTGGCACACAATGAGAGACAGATACCACACACAGCAATGGCACGGAGGCAGACTTGCCAATATTTATCTCCCTGCAGTTATCTCAGAAAAGTATGGCAGGCAGCTATAAAAAGGACTGCTGCACACAAAAGTGTGGACAAACACACAAGATAACTGTGCAGAAAGGAAGGAAAAACAGGATTTGTGCTTTGAAAAAAGCAGTTGGTTTGCACAGCGGCGTACACACAGGCACAGCAACGCAGCTGTCAGGGTCAGGGAGCCTTCTAGTGCAGCCCAATGAGCTACAGCGCTGAGGAAAAAAAATGTAGCTTCCACTGTCCCTGCAATCAAAAGGTGGTGTTGGACAGTGGAAATCGCTACAGCACAAGCGGTTTGTAGCTTTATGTACCCTGCCTATCACTATCCCTGCTTCCGAAGAAGCTGCAGCAACCTCTCCCTACGCTCAGATCAGCAGCATTAAGATGGCGGTCGGCGGGAACGCCCCTTTATAGCCCCTGTGACGCTGCAGAAAGCAAGCCAATCACTGCAATGCCCTTCTCTAAGATGGTGGGGACTGAGATCTATGTCATCACGCTGCCCACACTCTGCGTCCACCTTTATTGGCTGAGAAATGGCGCTTTTAGCGTCATTGAAATGCGACTTTGGCGCGAAAATCGCGTACCGCATGGCAGACCCCACACAGGTATCGGCTCGGTTTCATGAGACGCCGACTTTGCCAAAAGTCGGCGACTTATGAAAATGAACGATCCGTTTCGCTCAACCCTACCAGGGACGAGAACAGCACGATCGAATAGGCAGTGTGGTGGTAGAACCTTAGCCTCCTTTTCAGAGAATACATCCTGAAAATCCTTCAGGTACTCTGGAATATCCTCCAGACTGACAGATGACACAGACACATTAACAAGGCAATCTTTAAAACAATTAGGTCCCCAATTAACAATGCCCCGAGATTCCCAATCAATGATCAGGTTATGTAACAGTAACCAGGGAAACCCCAACACCAGTCCCACAGGTAGATTGTCCATAACAAAACATGTAATATGTTCATGATGGCAGGAGCCCACCTTAAGGATAAACTCCTCAGAGATAAACTTAACAACATTCTTAGTGAGGGGTGTTTTATCAATGGCCACGATATTAATGGGAGTTTCCAACCTGACTGTCCCTATCGCACAATTGGCCACCAAATTAGAGTCAATCAAGTTCAAAGATGAACCACAATCCACAAAAGCTGAAGTGGAGGTACAACCGTTCTTGACACAAAGTTCTACTTCCAACAGTAGTTTAAGAGAGGAGGACAAAGGTACCTGAGAGTCTGGGCAACTTCCTCGACAGTTACCCAGACTTGGCGCTTCCCGGCACCTTGGGAGTCGCAGGACAGATGGGACAGTCCTTCTTCCAGTGTCCCGGACTACCACAGTAGAAGCAGAGTCTTCCATCACATTGTCATCTCCTCTCCTGTTCCTTGATGGTGGTGACCCCACCTCCATGGGCTCGGACTGAGGCATAGCATCAGGGTTATTCAGAAGCAAAAGACCTTCTTGCTACATGACAACCCTCTCCCTTAGTCTCCGATCCATCCAGATGGCCTGAGTCATAGCCTCCTGTAAAGAACTAGGTGGTGGATGGAAAGCCAGAGCGTCCTTCAAATGATCAGACAGTCCCCTCCAAAACTGGCAACTGAGCGCAGAGTCGTTCCATGAGAGAGAACTCTGGGGGCCATCGTCTAAACTCCGAGCAATACCACTCGGCTGAGAGCTTTCCCTGAGCAAGACCCATAATAGTATCCTCTGCCATCCTAACACCATCTGGTTCATCATAGATAAGTCCTAGTGCCTCAAAAACCTATCCACTGACATCCGTTCAGGGGCAGTGGGGGACAATGTGAAAGCCCAAGATTAGGGACCTTCCTGGAGTAAGGAAATATTTTTTCCCACCCGCTGACTCTCATCCCCACAGGATCGAGATCTAAGTGAAAACAACAATTTGCAACTGTCCCTAAACATACAAAACTTATCCTTCTCACCAGCAAAGATGTCAGGAAGCCTGACCGAGGGTTTGGGAGAGTGCAAGGCGACATCTACAGAATCATCAGACCTGCTGATGACAACATGGGGGGTGGCACCCTGCACAGTTTTAACCGTCTCCATCAACTCTTTCTGTAATTGAGTATGGGACTTGGCCAGGGCCCTATGTTCCACTGACAATTCCCACATCATCTGCATCAAACTGGACACCTGGTCAGATTGCGCAGCGGATCCATAGCCAGGGAAAAAAAAAAGAAAAACCTCTCTAAATAAATTTGTCGGTTATAATGTAATGCCTGCTGCAGCGCAGCAGCACCTAAACTCCACCAGGGGGTGCGAGCGAAGGAAAACAGATACACTCACAGTGAAATCACAGAGCAGCAGGCAGAAGCCACTAGGTGGCAAAAGAGTAGTCAAAAAAAGCTGGGTCAGGAACAGAGAGGGAACGAAGTACCAGAGGTCACAGCAATACACTTGGTCAGAAACAATCCAAAGAAGCCAGAACCGATTGGGAGCAGGAAAGCCAGAGATGCAAGACAGTCAGTCAAACAGGTCAGAGTCCAAGCCAAGTCAAATACCAAAGGGTAAGGCTGGGTTCACACTGCATTAGCAGCAGCCCGTTCAGCACATACGCTAACGGGCTGCTGTTAACGCAAGTGCCAATGTTTACATCGCGCTAGCGAAGATAGAGCATCTGCTATCTCTATCTGCGCTAGCAGTGATGGACCCGGAAACGCTACAGCCCGCTTCTCAGGGTCCGTCACTCAATGACGGCACATCCCTAGCGCACGCCCATTGTGGGCGTGCGCTAGCAATGCGTCCGACATTGCAGTCAATGGCAGCCATAACGGACTACGCTACACCGCGTTTATGCCGCGGTGTAACGTAGTCCATCTAACGGACACCATTAACGCAATGTGAACCCAGCCTAACAACCCGGAGAGCAAGTACTACAACGAGCAAAGTCACAGAGGAACACAGGAACGAGACCTGCTCAAGCCAGAGACAGGAACTATAACTAACACTGCTTGCAGGTAACAGCGGACTGAAATAGCCAGACAGATCCCAAAACGAGGCAATGAAGATTAACCCCTACAGGGAGAGAATAATCAGAAACAAACCTCGGACTGGATCATGACATTAAGGACTTATAATGACCCTACCCGTTCTTACTGGTTCACAAATTGGTGGTTATGTGAACCTTGCCACTGATGGAGTTGCGCAGTGAATACCTGATTTTGTCCGCAACATGTGTTTGCAGGGCAGGGATGGCTCGCCTGGAAAAGTAGTGGTGGCTGGGAACCACGTACTGAGAAATAGCCACTGTCAGTTTTATAAAATGGTCCTTCTCCAACAGCCAGAATTGCAGCATTTCAAAGGCCAGGAATTTTGAAAGGCTGTCATTCAGGACCATGGCTCGTAGGTGGGTAGGGGGTACTTTCTCTTTCTTTCCAGTGTTTGGGGGATGGACAGATGAACACTTCCATGGGACTGTGTGGAGATGCTCAGTGACACTGCTGATAGTGGTGGTGCTGTCACATCCTCTCTTTGCGAGGAGGCAGGTGGCACTGTTGCTGGGAGTGGGAGGAAGAGGCCAACACCACAGCAGAAGAAAACGCAGTTGGAGAATCAGATATTTTCTGTTTTTCAGGTGTGTACTCCACTGCAGCTCATGCTTTGCATTCAGATGCTTCGTCATGCAGGTGGTATTCAAGTTCAGTACATTAATGCCTCGCTTCAGGTGTTGATGGCACAGCATGTAAACCACACATCTCTTGTCGCCAGCACATTGCCTGAAGAAATGCTATGCCAGGGAGCTCCTTTGAGCTGACTTTGGTGTACTCAGTTCAATGGCACGGTGGGTAATAGCAGCCAATGTACTGGCTAGGGGTCGGCCACTGTGCTTTTGCACCTTACTACCTCTTTTGCTGTGCAGTTGGGGTTACATGGCAACCATCTCCTCCTTCAAACTGCGAAAGTCACATGGATTGCCTTCACTCCATGTGGGGTCTAGGGACCTTATCATCCACTGCATCATCTTCCACATACTTCTCACACTCAAGGCCAGCGTCACCACCCAGCACAAGCGGGCAAGTGCCAGTGCCCAGAGCAAGTTATGCACGCTATGGGGCCTGTGAGTCCGAGGAGCCCAATGTCAATGCCCACAAGAGAGCCCCCCGCTTGCTCATAGCCCCGGTACTTGCAATACCTACCTCTTCCTGTTCCTTCGCAGCTCCAGTGTGACGCCTCAGGGCAGAGGGCGCAATGACGTCACTAGTTTGAGCCCTCTGCCCTGAGCAGTCACAGATCAGAGAGCTGGAAGACGGCGACGCTTAGCAGTCTGGACCTGCAGTCAGGGTCAATTTTAGACAAAGTAGGGTCCTGGGCAAAAGCTTAAAGTGGGGCTCCAAATGTTCACATATTGCACCATCACACAGAAACATTTCTGTTATATTTACATATATTTGCACTGGGTTCAGGCCACTAAACAAGAGCAATTGACAATATTGAAGTCGTTCGACGCTTGCTTCCCTGCCTCTTTAGGGTATGTGCACACGTTCAGTAACTGGCAGTGCTTTGGACGCAGCACATGTCCATTGCGTCCAAAGGGCTGCTGGCTATTGAACACAGATAATTCCACGTGTTCAGTGAACCCTTGCGGATTCACCGTATCCACACACCACATGTCTGTCTCCGCAGGTGAGCTGCGGGCGTCTGTGCACGCATAGTTGGCATGGGTTTCTTAAAATCCCATCCACTGTTCTGTAACATCTGGACGCTGCACAAGTACGCAGCGTCCAACCCGCATTGTTTACTGACTGTGTGCACCTACCCTTACTCCGATTGAGGAAGAATGATTGGTGCAGATACTCCTTGATACAGTATAATGCAGGTCCCATATACTACATATTCTAAAATGCACTCCCCATGGTCATTGATAGAGTATAATGCAGCCCCCCTCGGAGTATAATGCAACCCCCCTCAGAGTATACTGCAGTCCCCCTCAGAGTATAATGCAGCTCCCATACAGTAAACTGTAGCCCCCTCAGAGTATAATGCAGCCCCACACACACAGTATACTGCAGCCCCCACACACAGTATAATGCAGCCCCTTCAGAGTATAATGCAGCCCCCTCAGAGTATAATGCAGCCGCCTCAGAGTTTAATTCAGAGTATAATGAGGTCCCCTCATAGAGTATAATGCATCCTCCTGAGGGTATAATGCAGCCCCCCACACACAGTATAATGCAGCCCCTTCAGAGTATAACGCAGCCCCCTCAGAGTATAATGTAGCCCCCACACATAGTATAATGCAGCCACCCCACACACAGTATAATGCAGCCCCACAAACATACAGACACACACACAGTATAATGCAGCCCCCTCAGAGTATAATGCAGCACCACACACATAGCATAATTCATCCCACCACACAAACACACACAGTATAGTGTAGCCCCCTCACACACACAGCATAATGCAGCCAACCACACAGTATAATGCAGCCCCTTCACTCACAGTATAACACAGCCCACATATACAGTATACAGTAAACTGAAAACCTCATGTTCAGTATTTAAATTTTTGCCTAGCGGCTTTAGATCAACGTATGATTTTGGGATGTGCGGTTCATGCTCTTTTTTTTCTTTTTGCACAAAGCATGTACTTGTCTTTTTTTGGACCAGCACTCCTCCCATTTGGCTCAGGTGATTTTAATTAGCAGGAGACTGCAAAGTAAGGGGTCTAGCCCATTTTGGCTCTCACTGAAGAGCTGGAGGAAGGTGAGTTTAAATGCTCCTTTTCATTTTGGTGCTGCTGCTGTGTGGCGGCCATTGTTGCTGTGGCTTTGTGCTGGTGGGGCGGCGCGGTCTGGAGTCATGGGGGCTCAGTCTCGCAGCATGGGTGCTGTGGGGCAACAGGCCGTCCGCCCTGCTGGTGCATGGCCGCTGCGGCGGTGGTCGCCGCACGGCTCCGCTCCGTTAGGGCGTTAGGACCCACTACGAGGTTTGCCGTGAAGGGGCAGTGGGCTTCATACAGTCTGATCAGAATGTTAAACTGAAAACCTCATGTTCAGTATTTAAATTTTTGCCTAGCGGCTTTAGATCAACGTATGATTTTGGGATGTGCGGTTCATGCTCTTTTTTTTTTTTTTTTTTTCTTTTTGCACAAAGCATGTACTTGTCTTTTTTTGGACCAGCACTCCTCCCATTTGGCTCAGGTGATTTTAATTAGCAGGAGACTGCAAAGTAAGGGGTCTAGCCCATTTTGGCTCTCACTGAAGAGCTGGAGGAAGGTGAGTTTAAATGCTCCTTTTCATTTTGGTGCTGGTGCTGTGTGGCGGCCATTGTTGCTGTGGCTTTGTGCTGGTGGGGCGGCGCGGTCTGGAGTCATGGGGGCTCAGTATCGCAGCATGGGTGCTGTGGGGCAACACGCCGTCCGCCCTGCTGGTGCATGGCCGCTGCGGCGGTGGTCGCCGCACGGCTCCGCTCCGTTAGGGCGTTAGGACCCACTACGAAGTTTGCCGTGAAGGGGCAGTGGGCTTCATACAGTCTCATCAGAATGTTAAACTGAAAACCTCATGTTCAGTATTTAAATTTTTGCCTAGCGGCTTTAGATCAACGTATGATTTTGGGATGTGCGGTTCATGCTCTTTTTTTTCTTTTTCCACATATACAGTATAGTGCAGCCCCACACATAACATATGCACCCCCCACATACAGTATAGTGCAGTCCTCACACACAGTATAATGCAGCCCCCTCAAATACACAGTATAGTGCAGTCCCCCATACACAGTATAATGCATCCCCACACAGAGTATAGCGCAGTCACGCCACACACAGTATAGTGCAGCAGACACACCCACACAACACAGTATAGTGCAGCCCCCCATACATAGTATAGTTCAGCAGACAGACACACACACCACAGTATAGTGCAGTCCCCCCACACACATTATAGAGCAGCAGACACACACACACAATATTTACCTCTCCTCCTCATTCCCCATTGCTCTGGTTTCTGTAGAGCTTCTCAGTGTCTCATCAGCTCCACTGCTGGCACACGCTGAGTCAGAGGTAGAGGGGGAGTGATGGGAGAGGGAGTGTCACATGGCGCTGTCTCCTCCATCACTGCTTTCAACTGTATTGGCATCTATGGGGCGGCACCGGACCCCACTTACTCAGGGGCCCCATAGTGGCTGCATGGTGTGCTGCTATTAGCGGCACACCACTGGCTGGGGGCCCCTGGAGAAGCAGCGACCCTAGGCAGCTGCTTGGTCTGCCTGCCCCTAATGCCGCCAGCGGTCAGTGAGCAGAGGGGAGTATTTGATTTTTTTCATGTATGGAGCAATATATGGGGACCATACTGTATGAAGTATTATATGGGGTCCATTATTCTGTGTGAAGCAATATACGGGGCCTGTTCTGCATAGAGCATTATATGGGGCCTAGTCTGTATGGAGAATTTTATTGGGCTCATTATACTGTATGGAGTAATATATGGGGCCCATTCTGTATGGAGCATTATATGGGGCACATTATTCTGTAGTGAGTAGTGTTGAGCATTCCGATACCGCAAGTATCGGGTATCGGCCGATATTTGCTGTATCGGAATTCCGATACCGAGATCCGATACTTTTGTGGTATCGGGTATCGGTATCGAAACAACATTAATGTGTAAAATACAACATTAATGTGTAAAATAAAGAATTAAAATAAAAAATATTGCTATACTCACCTCTCCGACGCAGCCTGGACCTCACCGAGGGAACCGGCAGCGTTCTTTGCTTAAAATGCGCGCTTTTCCTTCCTTCCGTGACGTCACGGCTTCTGATTGGTCGCGTGCCGCCCATGTGGCCGCGACGCGACCAATCACAGCAAGCCGTGACGTAATTTTCAGGTCCTTCTAGGCATTCAGTATTTTAAAATTACGTTCCGGCTTTGTGATTGGTCGCGTCGCGGTCACATGGGCGACGCGACCAATCACAAGCCGTGACGTCACGGGAGGCAGGAAACGCGCGCATTTTTAAAATTACGTCACGGCTTGTGATTGGTTGTGTGCCGCCCATGTGACCGCGACGCGACCAATCACAGCAAGCCGTGACGTAATTTCAGGTCCTGAATGCAGAAATAGGCATCAGGACCTGAAATTACGTCACGGCTTGCTGTGATTGGTCGCGTCGCGGCCACATGGGCGGCACGCGACCAATCAGAAGCCGTGACATCACGGAAGGAAGGAAAAGCGCGCATTTTAAGCAAAGAACGCTGCCAGTTCCCTCGGTGAGGTCCAGGCTGCGTCGGAGAGGTGAGTATAGCAATATTTTTTATTTTAATTCTTTATTTTACACATTAATATGGTTCCCAGGGCCTGAAGGAGAGTTTCCTCTCCTTCAGACCCTGGGAACCATCAGGAATACCGTCCGATACATGAGTCCCATTGACTTGTATTGGTATCGGGTATCGGTATCGGATTAGATCCGATACTTTGCCGGTATCGGCCGATACTTTCCGATACCGATACTTTCAAGTATCGGACGGTATCGCTCAACACTAGTAGTGAGCAACATAAGGGGCCCATTATTCTGCATGGAGCATTTTATGGGGCTCATCATACTGTATGAATATAAGGGGCCCATTATACTGTATGGAGAAACCTATGGGGTTATTATTCAGCATGGAGCATTATATGTGGCTCATTATACTGTGTGGAGCAATATGTGGGGCTCATTATACTTTATGGAGCAAAATATGTGGCCCATTATACTATATGGATGTCTATATGGGAGGAAATTGACCTTTGTAAAGGGTACACTGCTGAGGACAGTTTCTACTGGTAAGGTACATTTATCAATATCCCATTTACCTCTAATACTAAAGGTACTGAAACCCTAAAACCTGTGGACTCTCGATCACCTGAATCCCCTCTGCTGTATGATATTGTAGAATTTACAATAGTTATAATATAAGTATTATAACACTCATATAACACTCATATAATGTAAGAAGTTAGTGAAATTTTTGGCATTGTATTATATCTATAGTTATCTCTCATATCCGTGCATCATGAATCGTGGAATGTGTTAAAGGGGCCCACTGAGACTCTTTTGCCCTGGGCCCAGGAAAGCCTAGAGCCGGCACTGCTCACCACTGCCCTCCTTGCCAGTCTGCACACTGCAGAAAGACACAGCATTTGGCACCTGTGTTTCTTCATCATCAGAGGTGTGCTGCGATGGTCTGCTGACCATGTGCACTAATCCTGCCATGTACTCATCCTCCAACTGAACAAGTGGTTGGGCATCAGTGCATTCAGTCACTTCCACTTGTGGGGCAGGGCTAGGAGAATGACCAAGGGAACCACAGCCAGCGGAGTAATCAAAAAGCAGGTGACTGCTGTATGACTGCGTGGCTGATTTGCAAGGGAATAAGGTGGAAGCCAGATGGTCTGCAGGTGCCAACTCTGTTCTTTCAGCAGGGGACTGGATGGAAGAAAATGCAAAGGAACTGGAGGCTCTCTCAGCCATTCAATCAAAACCGTCTCAAATTGTTCTGGCCTCACCATTTTTGCAGCGGTACTCAGCACTACGAAATGAAGCTGAAAATCCTGTCACCTGCGTGCATCAGAGGAAGGTGTTTAATTTGGCATGCAGCAGACACAGAAAGTCCACATTTCTCCCTGCAGCAGCTGCACCACCACCAGCAGCAACTACAGGCGTTTTTACAACGTACCCCCACAGAGGCACGTGAAAAGTACACACAGGCATTTTGGCATCATACTCCAACAGAGATGGGTGCAGAGTACACACACAGGCTTTTTGGCAGGTTACACACACAGAGACACATTCAGAGTACACACAGGCTTTTTTTTGCAGAATACTCACACAGATATACATGCACAGTGCACACACATGTCTTTTGGCAGAGTACTTCCACAAAGACGCATGCAGAGTACACACATAGGCTTTTTGTCAAAGTATTCACACAGATGAATTTGCACAGTAGATACACAGGCTTTTTGGCAGAGTACTCACACAGAGAAACATGCAGAGAACAGACACAGGCTTTTTGGCAGAGTACTGACACAGAGACACATGCAGAGTACACACACAGGTTTTTTGGCAGAGTACTCACACAGAGACACATGCAAAGTACTCACACACAGATGCATGCAGAGTACACACAGGCTTTTTGGCAGAGTAGTCACACAGACGTGTGCAGAGTATATGCACAGGCTTTTTGGCAGAGTACTCACAGAGAGACTCATGCAGAGCACACATACAGGTGTTTTGGCAGAGTACTCCCACAAAGACACATGCAGAGTACACACACAGGCTTTCTGGTGGAGTACTTCCACAAAGACACATGCAGAGTACTCACACAGGATTTTTGGCAGAGTACTCCCACAGAGACATGTGCAGAATACACACACAGGCTTTTTTGGTAGAGTACTCACACAAAGATGAGTGCAGCGTCTTTAATATGGTTTTGATAGTACAGAAAAGCTTATGACTTTTATTTTTCCTTTAGAATACAGGTACAAAGAAATACACTACTATATCCAGATATATCACTTGTATAATCTGAATGTGGTTTTAGAGTCTCCAATGCAGCTTCAAGCATACAATAGTCTCCCATTCTTCTCAGTGCAGGCTGTGGCTCATAGCTTTAGCTACAGCCTGCAATCATGAAGGTTGTGGGTTTGACTTTGAAGGAGACTAAAACACAAGAAAAGAAGAACAAATAACATTTTTTGGAATTGTGTTTAATTATTTTATATTTTCTAGGAAGCAAAAAATGTGACATTTACTTTCCCTTTAGTATACAGGGAAACAAAAATATACTGTTATGTGCAGATGTATCTCTATGTACCAGTATAACCTGCATGTAGGTTCAGAGCCTGCAAAACAGCTTCAAGAATGCAAAATTTTCCCATACTGCTCAGAGATGGCTGTGGCTCGTAGTTTTAGATGCTGCCTTCAATGGTACACATTGTGGGTTTGATTCCTGGGGAGAACAGATCATAAGAATAGAAGATAATTGTTTATTTAATTAATGTAAGTGCAGAGATGTTGTCTCCACCCTCTAAGGAGGAAGAGGTACAGAGTGATGAACACAGGGAGAGAAGAGAGGTAGTGGAAGTCGGGACAAAGTCCAGTCCTAGAGAGACTGCTCCCTTAATTCAGGACAGTCCCGCTGAATCAGGGATGGCTGGGAGCTATAGGAGTGAGGGGTATATATAACTGCATGGGTATTGTGATACAATTTTCCATATATACAGTATATATGACATTATATCACTAGGTGGTGGCTGTGGTGATTATAACCAGGGGAAAAGATGATGTATGAGTACTGCAATGTTTAATGAGCTTACATACAGTATATTTTTTAACTACTACCTGCTGATATTTTTTTCATTGCTGGATGCTGGTACACTCTTATATACATGGGTTCTTTACTGTTGATGGATGTCTTTGTATATGTGTTTTTACTGCTGGATGCTTGTATATACTTACATAGACGGTTTCTTTGCTGCTGATATATATCTGTGTACAATGTATTCATTACTGGATGTATGTACATACTTATGCATAATGTTCCTTCAATGCTGATATACAGTGGGTACGGAAAGTATTCAGACCCCTTTAATTTTTTTGCATTTGTTTCATTGCAGCCATTTGGTAAATTCAAAAAAGTTTGTTTTTTTCAAATTAATGTACACTCTGCACCCCATCTTGACTAAAAAAAAAAATGTAGAAATTTTTTGCAAAGTTAATAAAAAACAAAAACTGAAATATCACATGGTCATAAGTGTACAGACCCTTTGCTCAGACACTCATATTTAAGTCACATGCTGTCCATTTAATAATAATAATAATAATAATAACTTTATTTCTATAGCGCTGACATATTCCGCAGCACTTTACATTTTAGAGGGGACTTGTACATACAATAGACATTACAGCATAACAATAAGCACATAGATCAAAACAGATACCAAGAGGAATGAGGGCCCTGCTCGCAAGCTTATAATCTATGAGGAAAAGGGGAGACACGAAAGGTGGATGGTAACAATTGCTTAGTTGTTAAGACCAGTGATAGTGTAAGAATAGGGTGTTCATGTAATGCTGCATGAACTGGTTATTAGCTTAAGTATGTAACAATACAGACACAGAGGGCTATTAAATGCATAAAGCATGTGAGAACAAGATGCGAGGAACCTGGTTGTAGTAAAAATTCTGAATGGGCAACACAGGGATAGTTAGGTTAAGGCATTGAGACGGTGGGCCAGTCTGAACAAGTGTATTTTTAATTATATTAACCTGGGTAGTGCATTACAAAGAATTGGAGCAGCATGTGAAAAGTCTTCGAGACGGGAGTGGGAGGTTCTGATTATTGAGGATGCTAACATCAGGTCATTAGCAGAACGGAGGGCACGGGTAGGGTGGTAGATTGAGAAGAGGGAGGAGATGTAGGGTGGTGCTGAGCCATGGGGTGCTTTGTGGGTGAGGGTAATAATTTTATACTGAATTCTGGAGTGGATGGGTAACCAGTGTAATGACTGGCACAAGGTAGAGGCATCGGTGTAACGATTGGTGAGGAATATGATCTTGGTCTTTCCATTTCCTTATGATCCTCCGTGAGATGTTCTACTCCTTCATTGGAGTCCAGCTGTGTTTAATTAAACTGATAGGACTTGATTTGGAAAAGCACACACCTGTCTATATAAGACCTCACAGCTCACAGTGCATGTCAGACCAAATGAGAATCATGAGGTCAAAGGAACTGGTCAAGGAGCTCAGAGACAGAATGGTGGCAAGGCACAGATCTGGCCAAGGTTACAAAAGAATTTCTGCAGTACTCTAGATTCCTAAGAGCACAGTGGCCTCCATAACCCTTAAATGGAAGACGTTTGGGACCACCAGAAGTCTTCCTAGACCTGGCCGTCCAGCCAAACTGAGCAATCGTGGGAGAAGAGCCTTGGTGAGAGAGGTAAAGTAGAACCCCAAAATCACTGTGGCTGAGCAACAGAGATGCAGTAGGGAGATGAGAGAAGTTCCACAAAGTCAACTATCACTGCAGCCCTCCACCAGTTGGGCCTTTATGGCAGAGTGGCCCGATGGAAGCCTCTCCTCAGTGCAAGACTTATGAAAGCCCGAATCCAGTTTGCGAAAAACACATGAAGGACTCCCAGACTATGAAAAATAAGATTCTCTGGTCTGATGAGACAAAGAGAGACCTTTTTGATGATAATAATTCTAAGCAGTATGTGTGGAGAAAACCAGTCATTGCTCATCACCTGCTAAATATAGTTCAAACGGTGAAACATGGTGGTGGCAGCATCATGCTACGGGGGTGTTTTTCAGCTGCAGGAACAGGGCGACTGGTTGCCATTGAAGGAAACATGAATGCAGCCAAGTACAGAGATATCCTGGATGAAAATCTCTTCCAGAGTGCTCTGAATCTCAGACTTGGCAGAAGGTTTACCTTCTAATAAGACAATGACCCTAAGCACACAGCTAAAATAACAAAGGAGTGGCTTCAGAACAACTCTGTGACCATTCTTGACTGGCCCAGCCAGAGCCCTGACCTATACCCAATTGAGCATCTCTGGAGAGACCTGAAAATGGCTGTCCACCAACGTTCACCATCCAACCTGACGGAACTGGAGAGGATCTGCAAGGAAGAATGGCAGAGGATCCCCAAATCCAGGTGTGAGAAACTTGTTGCATCATTCCCAAGAAGACTCATGGCTGTACTATCTCAAAAGGGTGTTTCTACTCAATACTGAGCAAAGAGTCTGAATACTTAGGACCATGTCTTCTTTTTTAATAAATTTGCAAAAATTACTACATTTCTGGGGGGGGTTTCAGTCAAGATGGGAAGCAGAGTATACGTATACATTAATGAGAGAAAAAAAATGAAACAAAAAGTGAAAAATTTAAAGGGGTCTGAATACTTTCCGTACCCACTGTATAATTAAAACTGTCACAACTAGATTGTTGCTATAACTATGAAACAGTAGCTTGAGAATTGTTATCTAGAGATGCTGACATCTACTTTATTTTATATTAAATCCAATGGTCATGGGGTAGTTGGTAGGATCAGAATGAAAGTTGTATAATGTTGGGTATCATTTTATGACATTTTAATGTTTTCCCAGTGTTTGCATAAGTTTGTGACACAATACAACATTATGTTAATAGATCCACACTTTACACATATAGAAATCAATACAAAAATGTATTTTGTCCTTCAAGAACATGAATAATTTTAAAGGCCTACAAATCAAACGTGCAACAAAATGAGACTGTTGGACCTCCATCAGTTTTGAGAATCCGAATTCTCATGTCTCCATATCCAGATAGAGAGCTGGCTACGTACAGAAGTAGATTTGCATGCATTTCTAATCTCCATGGAAATAAAGAAAACGTCCGAATAATCTAAAAGTAGAGGGACTCATTCCCTTTATTTTCATAAGTATATATTGGTTAATAACAAAATAATATAGTATATGTAACATAATGACTATTCGTATATTATAATGTAATTTATTGTAGAATAATGTAATACAGTATACTATATTTTATGTCAAAGATGTTCTTGGTTGATGTGAATGCATTTTTATTGCGTTCAAAGTAAAATACAGCATGAAGGAGATCTACATGTTTTCCTTTCACTTGAGATGCTGGCTTACCTCATACGTAGTGAATGTTCCGTTATCACTGTAGAAAGTGCATGATACATTTTTGCAGGTTCCACAGCACATTTGATGATCTGATGATGGGACATAAACTTGATTCTATAGAATCAGATCATGGAAAATGTCACAAGCATAAAAATGATACATGTATGTTGCACTGTAACTATCTTTTATGTCAAACTAAAGTTATTCTCCTAGTTTCTTGCACCTTTTCTTTAGTTACCAGCTTTTCACACTCATCCTATACAGGTCCTTCTCAAAAAATTAGCATATAGTGTTAAATTTCATTATTTACCATAATGTAATGATTACAATTAAACTTTCATATATTATAGATTCATTATCCACCAACTGAAATTTGTCAGGTCTTTTATTGTTTTAATACTGATGATTTTGGCATACAACTCCTGATAACCCAAAAAACCTGTCTCAATAAATTAGCATATCAAGAAAAGGTTCTCTAAACGACCTATTACCCTAATCTTCTGAATCAACTAATTAACTCTAAACACATGCAAAAGATACCTGAGGCTTTTAAAAACTCCCTGCCTGGTTCATTACTCAAAACCCCCATCATGGGTAAGACTAGCGACCTGACAGATGTCAAGAAGGCCATCATTGACACCCTCAAGCAAGAGGGTAAGACCCAGAAAGAAATTTCTCAACAAATAGGCTGTTCCCAGAGTGCTGTATCAAGGCACCTCAATGGTAAGTCTGTTGGAAGGAAACAATGTGGCAGAAAACGCTGTACAACGAGAAGAGGTGACCGGACCCTGAGGAAGATTGTGGAGAAGGACCGATTCCAGACCTTGGGGAACCTGAGGAAGCAGTGGACTGAGTCTGGTGTGGAGGAAATGGGCTACAGGTGCCGCATTCCCCAGGTAAAGCCACTTTTGAACCATAAACAGCGGCAGAAGCGCCTGACCTGGGCTACAGAGAAGCAGCACTGGACTGTTGCTAAGTGGTCCCAAGTACTTTTTTCTGATGAAAGCAAATTTTGCATGTCATTCGGAAATCAAGGTGCCAGAGTCTGGAGGAAGACTGGGGAGAAGGAAATGCCAAAATGCCTGAAGTCCAGTGTCAAGTACCCACAGTCAGTGATGGTGTGGGGTGCCATGTCAGCTGCTGGTGTTGGTCCACTGTGTTTCATCAAGGGCAGGGTCAATGCAGCTAGCTATCAGGAGATTTTGGAGCACTTCATGCTTCCATCGGCTGAAATGCTTTATGGAGATGAAGATTTCATTTTTCAGCACGACCTGGCACCTGCTCACAGTGCCAAAACCACTGGTAAATGGTTTACTGACCATGGTATTACTGTGCTCAATTGGCCTGCCAACTCTCCTGACCTGAACCCCATAGAGAATCTGTGAGATATTGTGAAGAGAAAGTTGAGAGACGCAAGACCCAACACTCTGGATGAGCTTAAGGCCGCTATTGAAGCATCCTGGGCCTCCATAACATCTCAGCAGTGTCACAGGCTGATTGCCTCCATGCCACGCCGCACTGAAGCAGTCATTTCTGCCAAAGGATTCCCGACCAAGTATTGAGTGCATAACTGAACATTATTATTTGATGGTTTTTTTGTTTGTTAGTAAAAAACACTTTTATTTGATTGGACGGGTGAAATATGCTAATTTATTGAGACAGGTTTTTTGGGTTATCAGGAGTTGTATGCCAAAATCATCAGTATTAAAACAATAAAAGACCTGACAAATTTCAGTTGGTGGATAATGAATCTATAATATATGAAAGTTTAATTGTAATCATTACATTATGGTAAATAATGAAATTTAACACTATATGCTAATTTTTTGAGAAGGACCTGTATACCATGATTCCTCCTTGTCATACTGTCAGATTACCATACTTACAAGATGGTAGAGTCCCAATGTTAAGACAAATAGGATTCTCCCTTCCTACCTAAATGATAAGTGACGCCCATGAAAAACGAAGGGTTTATGCACGCAATGTCACTATTCCACCAAAAGTGGTGTCACTGACAGTTTTGCTGTCGTTTTTGGAGTGGCGGTGTTGCTGTTGTTTTTGTGTTGTTTTTCCATAAATCAAACTATAACTGCTGGGCAGCTCGAAAAACAAACAGACTACGGGTAAGTTCACACAGGGCTTTTTTTATGCTTTTTTTCTGCAGCAAAACCTGATTTCTTGCCAGATTTAGGTGCATTTTTGGTGTGTTTTTTCCATGTGTTTTTTTTTCTCTTTGTGCATGCTAATAAAGTTGAGTGCCCCCATATGATTAGTTGGGAAACATTAATGCTCATTCTCCTATACCAAGACATGGCTAACGCCTCACTACTACCAGACACTCCCTCACAATAGCTCTTCACACCTCACTACTACCAGACACTCCCTCACAATAGTTCACTATCAGGACACCTCACTACCTGACACTCCCTCACAATAGCTCTTCACACCTCACTACTACCAGACACTCTCTCAAAATTGATCACCATTAGGACACCTCACTACCTGACACTACTTCACAATAGCTCTTCACACCTTACTACTACCACACAGTCTCTCACAATAGATCACTATCAGGACAACTCACTACCTGACACTACATCACAATAGCTCTTCACACCTCACTACTACCAGACACTCCCTCACAATAGATCACTATCAGGACACCTCACTACCTGACACTACCTTACAATAGCTCTTCACACCTCACTACTACCAGACACTCCCTCACAATAGATCATTATCAGGACACCTCACTACCTGACACTAACTCACAATAGCTCTTCACACCTTACTACTACCAGAACCTACCTCACAATAGATCACTATCAGGACACCTCACTACTTGACACTACCTCACAATAGCTCTTCACACCTCACTAGTACCAGATACTCCCTCAAAATAGATCACCATTAGGACACCTCACTACCTGACACTAATTCACAATAGCTCTTCACACCTTACTACTACCACACAGTCTCTCACAATAGATCACTATCAGGACAACTCACTACCTGACACTCCCTCACAATAGATCACTATCAGGACACCTCACTACCTGACACTACCTTACAATAGCTCTTCACACCTCACTACTACCAGACACTCCCTCACAATAGATCACTATCAGGACACCTCACTACCTGACACTACCTCACAATAGCTCTTCACACCTCACTACTACCAGACACTCCCTCAAAATAGATCACCATTAGGACACCTCACTACCTGACACTACTTCACAATAGCTCTTCACACCTTACTACTACCACACAGTCTCTCACAATAGATCATTATCAGGACACCTCACTACCTGACACTACCTCACAATAGCTCTTCACAACTCACTATTACCAGACACTCCCTCAGAATAGATCACTATCTGGACACCTCATTACCTGACACTACCTCACAATAGCTCTTCACACCTCACTAGTACCAGGCACTCTCTCAAAATAGATCACCATTAGGACACCTCACTACCTGACACTACTTCACAATAGCTCTTCACACCTTACTACTGCCACACAGTCTCTCACAATAGATCACTATCAGGACACCTCACTACCTGACACTACCTCACAATAGCTCTTCACACCTCACTAATACCAGACACTCTCTCAAAATTGATCACCATTAGGACACCTCACTACCTGACACTACTTCACAATAGCTCTTCACACCTTTCTACTACCACACAGTCTCTCACAATAGATCACTATCAGGACAATTCACTACCTGACACTACATCACAATAGCTCTTCACACCTCACTACTACCAGACACTCCCTCACAATAGATCACTATCAGGACACCTCACTACCTGACACTACCTTACAATAGCTCTTCAATCCTCACTACTATCAGACACTCCCTCACAATAGTTCACTATCAGGACACCTCACTACCTGACACTACCTCACAATAGCTCTTCACACCTCACTAGTACCAGACACTCCCTCAAAACTGATCACCATTAGGACACCTCACTGTTGTGAATTTGCTTTTTGCTCCCTCTAGTGGTTACTAGTTTTTTGACTCTGGTTTTTCTGTCATTCCTTTTATCCGCACCTGGGTCGTTAGTTAGGGGTGTTGCTATATAAGCTCCCTGGACCTTCAGTTCAATGCCTGGCAACGTAGTTATCAGAGCTAGTCTGCTGTGCTCTTGTCTACTGATCCTGGTTCCAGTTATATCAGCTAAGTCTGCCTTTTGCTTTTTGCTATTTGTTTTGGTTTTGTATTTTTGTCCAGCTTGTTCCAAATCTATATCCTGACCTTTGCTGGAAGCTCTAGGGGGCTGGTGTTCTCCCCCCGGACCGTTAGACGGTTCGGGGGTTCTTGAATTTCCAGTGTGGATTTTGATAGGGTTTTTGTTGACCATATAAGTTACCTTTCTTTATTCTGCTATCAGTAAGCGGGCCTCTCTGTGCTAAACCTGGTTCATTTCTGTGTTTGTCATTTCCTCTTACCTCACCGTCATTATTTGTGGGGGGCTTCTATCCAGCTTTGGGGTCCCCTTCTCTGGAGGCAAGAAAGGTCTTTGTTTTCCTCTACTAGGGGTAGCTAGATTCTCCGGCTGGCGCATGTCATCTAGAATCAACGTAGGAATGATCCCCGGCTACTTCTAGTGTTGGCGTTAGGAGTAGATATATGGTCAACCCAGTTACCACTGCCCTATGAGCTGGATTTTTGTATTCTGCAGACTTCCACGTTCCTCTGAGACCCTCGCCATTGGGGTCATAACAGTTTGCCAGGCCAGTATTAAATGTTTAATGCATTGCAGAAGAGGGATTATAAGAAAGAAGATTCTGAGTTTTTTTTTTTGTTTTTTTTTCTTTCTCCTTCCCCTTTACCTCAGAGTGGCTATGCTTGCTGCAGACATGAATGTCCAGACCTTGATTACAAGTGTGGACCAGCTGGCTACTCGTGTGCAGGGCATACAAGACTATGTTATCAGAAATCCTAGGTCAGAACCTAAAATACCGATTCCTGAACTGTTTTCCGGAGACAGGTTTAAGTTTAGGAATTTCGTGAATAATTGTAAATTGTTTTTGTCCCTGAGACCCTGTTCATCAGGAGATTCTGCTCAGCAAGTAAAAATTGTTATTTCGTTCTTACGGGGCGACCCTCAGGATTGGGCTTTTTCGCTGGCGCCAGGAGATCCGGCATTGGCTGATCTTGATGCGTTTTTTCTGGCGCTCGGTTTACTTTATGAGGAACCCAATCTTGAGATTCAGGCAGAAAAGGCCTTGCTGTCTATGTCTCAGGGGCAGGACGAGGCTGAAGTGTATTGCCAAAAATTTCGGAAATGGTCCGTGCTGACACATTGGAACGAGTGTGCACTGGCCGCTAATTTTAGAAATGGCCTTTCTGAAGCCATTAAGAATGTTATGGTGGGTTTTCCCATTCCCACAGGTCTGAATGATACTATGGCACTGACTATTCAAATTGACCGGCGGTTGCGGGAGCGCAAAACCGCAAATTCCCTCATGGTGTTGTCTGAACAGACACCTAATTCGGTGCAATGTGATAGAAAAACCGCAAATTCCCTCATGGTGTTGTCTGAACAGACACCTGATTTAATGCAATGTGATAGAATCCTGACTAGAAATGAGCGGAAAATTCATAGACGCCGGAATGGCTTGTGCTACTACTGTGGTGATTCTACACATGTTATCTCAGCATGCTCTAAACGTATAGCTAAGGTTGTTAGTCCTGTCACCGTTGGTAATTTGCAACCTAAATTTATTCTGTCTGTAACTTTGATTTGCTCACTGTCATCTTATCCTGTCATGGCGTTTGTAGATTCAGGTGCTGCCCTGAGTCTCATGGATCTCTCATTTGCTAAGCGCTGTGGATTTACTCTTGAACCATTAGAAAATCCTATTCCTCTTAGGGGTATTGATGCTACACCATTGGCAGCAAATAAACCGCAGTATTGGACTCAGGTTACCATGTGTATGACTCCTGAACACCGCGAGGTGATACGTTTCCTGGTTTTACATAAAATGCATGATTTGGTCGTTTTAGGGCTGCCATGGTTACAGACCCATAATCCAGTCCTGGACTGGAAGGCTATGTCAGTCTCAAGTTGGGGCTGTCGTGGTATTCATGAGGATTCCCTGCCTGTGTCTATTGCTTCTTCTACGCCTTCGGAAGTTCCGGAGTATTTGTCTGATTATCAGGATGTCTTCAGTGAGTCTGAGTCCAGTGCACTGCCTCCTCATAGGGACTGTGACTGTGCTATAGATTTGATCCCAGGCAGTAAATTTCCTAAGGGAAGACTGTTTAATCTGTCGGTACCTGAACATACCGCTATGCGTTCATATATCAAGGAGTCTCTGGAAAAAGGACATATTCGTCCGTCTTCTTCCCCTCTTGGTGCGGGATTCTTTTTTGTGGCAAAAAAGGACGGATCTTTGAGACCTTGTATTGATTATCGGCTTTTAAATAAGATCACTGTCAAATTTCAGTATCCTTTACCGCTGTTGTCTGACTTGTTTGCCCGGATTAAGGGTGCCAAGTGGTTCACCAAGATAGACCTTCGTGGTGCGTACAACCTTGTGCGCATTAAGCAAGGTGATGAATGGAAAACCGCATTCAATACGCCCGAAGGTCATTTTGAGTACTTGGTGATGCCTTTTGGGCTCTCCAATGCGCCTTCAGTTTTTCAGTCCTTTATGCATGACATTTTCCGGAAGTATCTGGATAAATTTTTGATTGTTTATCTGGATGATATTTTGGTTTTTTCTGATAATTGGGATTCGCATGTGGAGCAGGTCAGGTTGGTCTTTAAAATTTTGCGTGAAAATTCTTTGTTTGTCAAGGGCTCAAAGTGTCTCTTTGGTGTACAGAAGGTTCCCTTTTTGGGGTTCATTTTTTCCCCTTCTGCTGTGGAGATGGACCCAGTCAAGGTCCGAGCTATTCTTGATTGGACTCAGCCCTCGTCAGTTAAGAGTCTTCAGAAGTTCTTGGGCTTCGCTAACTTCTACCGTCGTTTTATCGCTAATTTTTCTAGCATTGTGAAACCTTTGACGGATATGACCAAGAAGGGCTCCGATGTAGCTAACTGGGCTCCTGCTGCCGTGGAGGCTTTCCAGGAGTTGAAACGCCGGTTTACTTCGGCGCCTGTTTTGTGCCAGCCTGACGTCTCACTTCCCTTTCAGGTTGAGGTGGATGCTTCGGAGATTGGGGCAGGGGCCGTTTTGTCGCAGAGAGGCCCTGGTTGCTCTGTTATGAAACCTTGTGCCTTTTTCTCTAGGAAGTTTTCGCCTGCCGAGCGAAATTATGATGTGGGCAATCGGGAGTTGTTGGCCATGAAATGGGCATTTGAGGAGTGGCGTCATTGGCTCGAGGGTGCTAAGCATCGTGTGGTGGTCTTGACTGATCACAAAAATCTGATGTATCTCGAGTCTGCTAAACGCCTTAATCCGAGACAGGCCCGCTGGTCATTGTTTTTCTCCCGCTTTGATTTTGTTGTCTCGTATTTACCAGGTTCAAAGAATGTGAAGGCCGATGCTCTTTCTAGGAGCTTTGTGCCTGATGCTCCTGGAGTCGCTGATCCTGTTGGTATTCTTAAAGATGGAGTTATCTTGTCAGCTATTTCTCCGGATCTGCGACGTGTGTTGCAGAGATTTCAGGCTGATAGGCCTGAGTCTTGTCCACCTGACAGACTGTTTGTCCCGGATAAGTGGACCAGCAGAGTCATTTCCGAGGTTCATTCCTCGGTGTTGGCAGGTCACCCGGGAATTTTTGGCACCAGAGATCTGGTGGCCAGGTCCTTTTGGTGGCCTTCCTTGTCAAGGGATGTGCGGTCATTTGTGCAGTCCTGTGGGACTTGTGCTCGAGCTAAGCCTTGCTGTTCTCGTGCCAGCGGTTTGCTCTTGCCCTTGCCTGTCCCGAAGAGACCTTGGACACATATCTCCATGGATTTCATTTCTGATCTTCCGCTATCTCAGGGCATGTCCGTTATCTGGGTGATATGTGATCGCTTCTCCAAGATGGTCCATTTGGTTCCTTTGCCTAAGCTGCCTTCCTCTTCCGATCTGGTTCCTGTGTTTTTCCAGAACGTGGTTCGTTTGCACGGCATCCCTGAGAATATTGTGTCAGACAGAGGATCCCAGTTCGTTTCCAGGTTCTGGCGATCCTTTTGTAGTAGGATGGGCATTGATTTGTCGTTTTCGTCTGCTTTCCATCCTCAGACTAATGGACAGACGGAGCGAACCAATCAGACTTTGGAGGCTTATTTGAGGTGTTTTGTCTCTGCTGATCAGGACGATTGGGTGACATTCTTGCCGTTGGCTGAGTTTGCCCTTAATAATCGGGCTAGTTCCGCCACCTTGGTTTCGCCTTTTTTCTGCAACTCTGGTTTCCATCCTCGCTTTTCTTCGGGTCATGTGGAGCCTTCTGACTGTCCTGGGGTGGATTCTGTGGTGGATAGGTTGCAGCAGATCTGGAATCATGTGGTGGACAACTTGAAGTTGTCACAGGAGAAGGCTCAGCGCTTTGCCAACCGCCGCCGCGGTGTGGGTCCCCGACTACGCGTTGGGGATTTGGTGTGGCTTTCTTCCCGCTTTGTTCCTATGAAGGTCTCCTCTCCCAAATTTAAACCTCGTTTTATTGGGCCTTACAAGATATTGGAAATCCTTAATCCTGTATCTTTTCGTCTGGATCTTCCTGTGTCGTTTGCTATTCACAATGTATTTCATAGGTCCTTGTTGCGGCGGTACATTGTGCCTGTAGTTCCTTCTGCTGAGCCTCCTGCTCCGGTGTTGGTTGAGGGCGAGTTGGAGTACGTGGTGGAGAAGATCTTGGATTCTCGCCTCTCCAGGCGGAGGCTTCAGTACCTGGTCAAGTGGAAGGGCTATGGTCAGGAGGATAATTCCTGGGTGGTCGCCTCTGATGTTCATGCGGCCGATTTAGTTCGTGCCTTTCATGCCGCTCATCCTGATCGCCCTGGTGGTCGTGGTGAGGGTTCGGTGACCCCTCACTAAGGGGGGGGTACTGTTGTGAATTTGCTTTTTGCTCCCTCTAGTGGTTACTAGTTTTTTGACTCTGGTTTTTCTGTCATTCCTTTTATCCGCACCTGGGTCGTTAGTTAGGGGTGTTGCTATATAAGCTCCCTGGACCTTCAGTTCAATGCCTGGCAACGTAGTTATCAGAGCTAGTCTGCTGTGCTCTTGTCTACTGATCCTGGTTCCAGTTATATCAGCTAAGTCTGCCTTTTGCTTTTTGCTATTTGTTTTGGTTTTGTATTTTTGTCCAGCTTGTTCCAAATCTATATCCTGACCTTTGCTGGAAGCTCTAGGGGGCTGGTGTTCTCCCCCCGGACCGTTAGACGGTTCGGGGGTTCTTGAATTTCCAGTGTGGATTTTGATAGGGTTTTTGTTGACCATATAAGTTACCTTTCTTTATTCTGCTATCAGTAAGCGGGCCTCTCTGTGCTAAACCTGGTTCATTTCTGTGTTTGTCATTTCCTCTTACCTCACCGTCATTATTTGTGGGGGGCTTCTATCCAGCTTTGGGGTCCCCTTCTCTGGAGGCAAGAAAGGTCTTTGTTTTCCTCTACTAGGGGTAGCTAGATTCTCCGGCTGGCGCGTGTCATCTAGAATCAACGTAGGAATGATCCCCGGCTACTTCTAGTGTTGGCGTTAGGAGTAGATATATGGTCAACCCAGTTACCACTGCCCTATGAGCTGGATTTTTGTATTCTGCAGACTTCCACGTTCCTCTGAGACCCTCGCCATTGGGGTCATAACACCTCACTACCTGACATTACTTCACAATAGCTCTTCACACCTTACTACTACCACACAGTCTCTCACAATAGATCACTATCAGGACAACTCACTACCTGACACTACATCACAATAGCTCTTCACACCTCACTACTACCAGACACTCCCTCACAATAGATCACTATCAGGACACCTCACTACCTGACACTACCTCACAATAGCTCTTCACACCTCACTACTACCAGACACTCCCTCACAATAGATCACTATCAGGACACCTCACTACCTGACACTACCTCACAATAGCTCTTCACACCTCACTACTACCAGACACTCCCTCAAAATAGATCACTATCAGGACACCTCACTACCTGACACTACATCACAATAGCTCTTCACACCTCACTATTACCAGACACTCCCTCAGAATAGATCACTATCAGGACACCTCACTACCTCACAATAGCTCTTCACACCTCACTAGTACGAGACACTCCCTCAAAATAGATCACCATTAGGACACCTCACTACCTGACACTACTTCACAATAGCTCTTCACACTTTACTACTACCACACAGTCTCTCACAATAGATCACTATCAGGACACCTCACTACCTGACACTACTTCACAATAGCTCTTCACACCTTACTACTACCACACAGTCTCTCACAATAGATCACTATCAGGACACCTCACTACCTGACACTACTTCACAATAGCTCTTCACACCTTACTACTACCACACAGTCTCTCACAATAGATCACTATCAGGACAACTCACTACCTGACACTACATCACAATAGCTCTTCACACATCACTACTACCAGAACCTACCTCACAATAGATCACTATCAGGACACCTCACTACCTGACACTACCTCACAATAGCTCTTCACACCTCACTATTACCAGACACTCCCTCAGAATAGATCACTATCAGGACACCTCACTACCTCACAATAGCTCTTCACACCTCACTAGTACCAGACACTCCCTCACAATAGATCACCATTAGGACACCTGACTACCTGACACTACTTCACAATAGCTCTTCACACTTTACTACTACCACACAGTCTCTCACAATAGATCACTATCAGGACAACTCACTACCTGACACTACATCACAATAGCTCTTCACACCTCACTACTACAAGACACTCCCTCACAGTAGATTACTATCAGGACACATCACTACCTGACACTACCTCACAATAGCTCACTGTCACCATGGACATATCACTAACCACACCCCAAAACTCTTGGCTGTGAGGTCACTTCCTGCTGGCCATAACTTTTCTGCACAAAAAAAGCAGCAAGTAATGATACCTGCGCTTTTGCAGTGTTTTTGCAGCGTTTTTTACAACACCCATTCAAGCCAATGGGTGAAAAACACTGCAAAACCGCAACAAAAACGCTGAAAGAAGTGACATGCTCTATGTCCAAAAACCGCAGCAAAGCACAAAATCCTGAGGGCACAAAAAAACAATGTGTGTGCATGAGATTTCTGAAATCTCATAGGCATTGCTCGTAATGGAAAAAGCAGCTGAAAATTAGCATTAAAAATCGGTGAAAAAAAAGCGCAGCAAAAACGCCTGTGTCAACTTACCCTACTTCTTTTGACGGCTTAATGGTTTCAAAGTCTGAAGCAGTTAAAATATATAATGAACATGTGCACAGCAACGTCATTTGTATATTGCTGTGTGCTATGATCATTTTTGCAGAGGTTTTTCAGGTGGGTTCCAGGTGGTATGCCTGAAAAATACATTTTTATTCCCTAAAAGTATAGGGTAAGAAAAACCATTTGGCTGACAACTCGCTATATACAATTCTCCATTTTTACTTCAATAAATGGCATTGAAAGCCAGACACAACATCATTTGTGTTGAAATGTAAGATGCCTAATCCTAGTAATCTTTTGTGGTGAGCCCTGTAAAAATCAGTGGGGGACACTGATAAGGTCGATTGAAACTGTAATTTAATTTCAGTCTGAGAGTCTTAAAATATTTCTTTTTTTGGACATAGATTATATGTCTAGAAACCCACCAATGACTTGCTTACAAAAATAGCAGTGCCAAGTATATAGTTTTATCTTGCCACTGGTGTTTTTTTCATAAAGCAAACTTTAAGGAAATGTAAACATTTTTTTTTTTAAAAAAACCTAATCTACTTTTGCAAATTCCTTCCCATTTTTTATACCCCACATAAATGCAATTTGGAAATTCTAAGGATGCGTGCAAATCAATATTTTTGCTAAGGATTATTTTAACAATGATTTGCATAGATGAGGACAATTAAAGGGAACCTGCCAGCTGACCTATACTGCCCTGAGCACAAGTCCCGCTTAATGTTAATGCTTGTAGTAATTGAGCTGGTCTATGATTCATACTGCCAGTAGTTAATCAGCCAGCCCATCAGGTTTCCTTTTGTACACTGCAATTAGTCATTTTGTCACCCGATCCTCAGTTGGTTGCTGTTGAGCCTGTACCCTTCCACTAGATTCATAGTAACATTCTCAGCTGTTCCTACCAGTACAATAGACTTTGAATTAAGTGATGGGGCGCATGCTTAACTGCTGCTCCATTCAAATTCCTCCCAGATCAGATTAGCAAAAGCCACCATTCTAAAGGTACTGTCACACTCTGCAACTTTCCAACGATCACGACCAGCGATACGACCTGGCCGTGATCGTTGGAAAGTCGTTGTGTGGTCGCTGGGGAGCTGTCACACAGACAGCTCTCCAGCGACCAACGAAGCCGTAGGCCCCGGGTAACCAGGGTAAACATCGGGTTACTAAGCGCAGGGCCGCGCTTAGTAACCCGATGTTTACCGTGGTTACCAGCGTAAAAGTAAAAAAAACCAAACAGTACATACTCACCTTCCTGTGTCCTTCAGGTCCCTTGCCGTCTGCTTCCCGCACTGACTGAGTGCCGCTGTAAAGTGAAAGCACAGCACAGCGGTGACGTCACTGCTGTGCTGTGCCACTGCCTTACGGCCGGCAGTCAGTCAGTGCGGGAAGCAGACGGCAAGGGACCTGAAGGACACCGGAATGTGAGTATGTACTGTTTGTTTGTTTTTACTTTTACGATGGTAACCAGGGTAAACATCGGGTTACTAAGCGCGGCCCTGCGCTTAGTAACCCGATGTTTACCCTGGTTACAAGCGAACGCATCGCTGGATCACTGTCACACACAACGATCCAGCGATGACAGCGGGAGATCCAGCGACAAAAGAAAGTTCCAAACGATCTGCTACGACGTACGATTCTCAGCAGGGTCCCTGATCGCTGCTGCGTGTCAGACACAGCGATATCGTATGGATATCGCTGGAACATCACGGATCGTACCGTCGTAGCGATCAAAGTGCCACTGTGTGACAGTACCCTTATGATCTTTGGACCCCCAACCATCTGATCTAGCCATTATCATGCAGTCAATAGGTCATAAATGTCTCAGACTGCAATTCATCTTGTGAATACTTACCGGAGCACAGTTCTTAGAACAGTTAACGGTCAATGTTTCCATGGCATGAAATCCGGTTGCAGTATCTTTTTCATGTAAGCATTTTACAGCGTTGCACGTCTGCCCATTGGAATACTCAATTAGTGACTGACCAGGGTGCAGCACAGTAACTCCCTGATATACACACACATCTTCCTTTTCTACGAAATAAAAGAAAATTAATTACAGCCTGCAGATAAAAGGCTGAAAACCCATCTGGCAAGAATAAAAAAACAAGAAACTGGAGGGGATAGAGTTGATGTCTATGGGGCAAAAATCAGTATAAAGTAGGTATTCTGTTCCTGACTTCCATTTAGTCCAAACAAGCCAGGTCTTTTAAAGAAAATATTACCTTGACTAATATACGGGTGCTGTTTACTCCTGTGATATCCATATTCCCTATTAGGGCATATTAATAGAATTTGTCTAAAGCAAACACCTTTTAACATTGGAATGAGTATTGACTTCTGTCTCCCTGACCCTCAGTTAATATATACACTGCCGGCCAGAGGCTAGCAGCTGACCCCGGAGTGCCTGTAGCGGGTGGCACATGACATCACTACTATAGACTATACTGTCCCCCTATGGCAGCTATGGAAGAGTGGATTCAGTATGTGGAGGGAGCAGGGAAAGGTAAGAAAAAATGGGGTGAAGGAGGGGGATTTTGTTTTGTTTTTTTAAAGGTGTTGGAACAGTGTGTGGGGAAGGGACATTATTAAATAAATTGTCCAGAAAGGAGGACATTACTAAACAAAGGAGCCTGAACAGAGGGCATTATTAAACAAAGGGGTCAGGACAGGGGACAGTAATAAACACAGAGGCCAGGACAGTGGACATTATTAAAAGGATGGGGGAGATTATTTCAGAATGGGGGACATAACTACAGAATGAGGGCCCTGATGGAGACATTATTAAATAAAGAAGCCAGGATGGAAACATTAACAAAGAATGAGGCCATGATAGAAGACATTATTACAGAATGGGTGAAAAAATGGCTACATATATATGGGGACCAGGATGAAGAATACACTTTTCATTTATGGTGGCAAGTGGATCACTTATTGTAATTACTGTATAGACCCAGTTGTGGAAATTATTATTATGTGGAGCCAATTGGATGACAATATTACTGTATGGGGGCCAAAATGTGGGATGCTATTACTCCACATTATTATGGTAATAATCCCCATTGTGAACAATACATTACTAATTTATGAAGGCAAAATTTGGGACCTTTTAATTGCATCAAGGCATAAAAGGTGGATTTTATTACTGCATGGGGACAGAAATGATATACGTTACTTCTGTATTGTTGCAACAGGAGAGGGGGCATTACTATTGTACAGTGGGGGAAATGAGCATTTGATCCCTTGCTGAATTTGTAAGTTTGCCTGCTGACAAAGACATGAACAGTCTATAATTTTAAGGGTAGATTAATTTTAACATTGAGAGAAAGAATATAAAAAATAAAATCCAGTAAATCACATTGTATAAATTATATAAATTGATGTGCATTTTGCACTGAGAAATACAGGGATTTTTGTGTACTCACCGTAAAATTCTTTTCTCCGAGCCACTCATTGGGGGACACAGACCATGGGTTGTATGCTGCTTGCCACTAGGAGGCTGACACTAAGTTAACACAAAAAGAGTTAGCTCCTCCTCTGAAGTATACACCCTCATGCTGGCTCCCAAAGAACCAGTTCAGTGCAAAAGCAGTAGGAACAAATATTAACAACATAGAAGAGCACAACATGTCAACTTAAAAGAACAGGCAAAAGCCACATAAGCCATTAGGCTAACAGGGTGGGTGCTGTGTCCCCCAGTGAGTGGCTCAGAGAAAAGGATTTTACAGTGAGTACACAAAAATACCTGTTTCTCCTTCGCCTCATTGGGGGACACAGACCATGGCACGTCCCAAAGCAGTCCCTGGGTGGTAAAACAACAGAAATGATTAGGCTTCATGCAACAACTGCCTAAATGTGCACCACCACTGCCTGCAGAATTCTTCTGTCCAGAATCGCATCCGCAGAAGCCTGAGAGTGAATATTATAGTACTTTGCAAAGGTATGTAAACTGGACTAAGTTGCAGCTTTACAGACCTGCTCCGCCATCGCCTGATGCCGAATAGCCCAAGAAGCCCCCACCGCTTGAGTGGAGTGTGCTCTGATCCCCGATGGGATGGGCTGATTTCTGACTCGGTATGACTCCTGAATGGTGGAACAAATCCACCTGGCTATCATGGCCTTAGAAGCTGCAAGACCCTTCCTGTGGCCTTCCAGGAGAACGAACAGGGCATCAGTTCTTCTGAAAGATGCCGAGATGCCGTCCTTGAGACGTACCTTCGCAGAGCTCTGACTAGGTCCAGAGTGTGGAGAGCTCTTTCAATTCTGTGAATAGGAGCTGGACAAAAGGAAGGAAGAATAATGTCCTCATTAAGGTGGTAGGACAAAACAACTTTTGGCAAAAAGGATGGCGATGGCCTGAGGACAACCTTGTTCTGATGGAAGTTAAGGAAAGGCGCCAGGCAGGATAAGGCGGCTAATTCCGAAACCCATCTGATCGATGTGTTTGCCACAAGGAAGGCAGCCTTCCAGGACAGAAAGACGAGCAAAATGTCCTGAAACAGTTCAAAGGGCGATTCCTGAAGGGCAGTTAGCACCAAGTTCAGATCCCAAGGGTCTAAAGGCATGCGATAAGGAGGAGCGACATGTGACACCCCCTGAAGAAAAGTCTTAACCTGGAGTCTTGACGCGATGCGTCTCTAAAATAAGACTGATAGAGTGGAGATTTGTCCCTTGAGAGAGCTGTGTGCCAGCCTGGAATCCAGACCGACATGTAGAAACTCTAAAATGGTGGGGACTGAGAAGACGAGAGGAGAAAGACCACAATCCTTGCACCAAGCAAAAAATGTCTTCCAAGTACGATGGTAAATTCGCACCGATGAGGGTTTACGGGCACTAACCATGGTGGAAATGACCTGTTGAGAAAACCCTGCCTGGGATAAGACCCAGGCTTCAAAGGCCACATCAATAAACACAGGGCCCCTGAGTTCTGGTGGTTTGTCGGCAGCGAGGCGTACCAACTCTGCGAACCACGTGCGGTGAGGCCAATCGGGAGCAACCAGGATCACTGGTACTCCTTCCATCTTGATTTTTCTGATTACTCTGGGGAGTAATGGTAGAGGAGGAAAAATCTACGGAAGGTGGAAATAGTGCCATGAAAGAACCAGAGAGTCAACACCAATGGCTCTTGGATCTCGAGACCTTGCTATAAACTGGGGAACCTTGGCATTCAGTCTGGACGCCATGAAGTCCACGTCTGGGATCCCCCAGCGACGACAGATCTGAGAGAAGACTTCCAGATGGAGCTCCCACTCCCCTGAAGTGAGACCCTGACAGCTGTGGAAATCCGCTGTCCAGTTTTCCACTTCTGGAATGTGTACCACTGAGATCACTGAGTGGTTGTTCTCTGCCCATCAAAGGATGTGAATTACCTTGGACATGGCCGTCCTGCTGCGGGTATCCCCCTGATGATTGATGTATGCCACAGCCGTCGTCATTGTCTGATTGGATACAGATGGGGTGACCCGCCAGAAGATGATGGAAGTGCTGCAGGGCCAGATGAATAGCACGGATCTCTAGAACGTTGATCGGTAGCTTTGATTCCTGAATTGACCAGTGGCCCTGAACAGTGTGGTGGCAGAAGACTGTTCCCCAGCCCAAAAGACTGGCATCAGTAGTCACCACTAGCCATTGAACTGGTAAAAAGGACTTCCCCCGGTTGAGGGAAGAGTTCAATGTCCACCACCTGAGTGCCTGTTTGACCTGCAGGGATAAGCGGCACTTTCGATCGAGGGAGAAAGAGTTTCTGTCCCAAACTGCCAGAAGGGCATGTTGAAGGGGACAAAGGTGCAGTTGTGCAAAGGGGACCGCTTCCATTGTGGCCACCATCTTTCCTAGTACCCTCATTGCAAACCAGATGGAGTGAGGGGTAGACTGACGAACACTTGGGCTCCATGTTGGGCTAAAACTTTGTCTGGAGGGAGAATTACCAACCCCCGAGATGAGTCCAGGGACATTCCTAGAAAGGAGATCTGCTGGGCTGGGACAGGAGAGGATTTGCTTAAGTTTATCAGTCAGCCCAGGTGAGAAAGGGTATTGCAAGTAATGCGAACAGACTCCACGCAATCGTGGAAGGACAGACCTTTGATCAACAGGTCGTCAAGATAAGGCAGAACAATCACTCCCCAAGAGTGCAGAATGGATATGACGGCCGCCGTGACCTTTGTGAACACTCTGGGGGCAGTAGCAAAGCCAAAAGGCAGGGCCGTGAATTGGAAGTGCTGTTCGCGAATGGTGAAGTGCAGGAATCTGTGGTGAGGGGGAAAGATTGGAATGTGCAAGTAAGCGTCTTGAATGTCGATTGAGGCCAAAAATTCCCCTTCTTCCAGGGAAGTGATAACTGAACGGAGAGATTCCATGCGGAAATGATGGACCTTGACAAACTTGTTTAGAAGTTTGAGGTCTAGACTGGGTCTCACCTATCCATCCTTCTTTGGGGCGACGAAAAGGTTTGTATAGAAACCCCAAAACCTTTCGCTTTCTGGGACAGGGACAATGATGCCGTCGTGACGCAATGCATCTAGAGTCCGGGAGAAGGCATTTGCCCTTGCCACTGAAGAGGGAGGATGGGAGGAAAGAAACGTGAAGGGGGGCGTGTAGCAAAGTCGATTTTGTATCCAAATGACACCAGATCTCTGACCTACTCATTGGAGATGACGGAAAGCCAGACCTGACGAAAGAGAAGTAGGCAGCCGCCTACCCTGCCTGTGTCGACCAGATAGCGCTGATAGTCAGCTTGAGGAAAATATCTGGGACCTAGGTCCTTTAGGCCTCTACTGTTTGGGTCGGGACTTCCAATGCTGGTTAGGCCTGTATGAGACCTGAGTTGCTCCATCTGTTCGTGGAGAACGTCCTGAGCCGGGCGAAGTAGTGGTAGTGGCCCAGCTTGGAGTGGAACAAAAGGAAAAGAAACAGATTTGTTGCTGTCTCCGAAAGGGACGCCTAAGTCTCTGTTGGGGAAGGAATTTACTCTTTCCTCCCGAAGTATCCGAAATGATCTGATCCAGCTTTTCTCTGAATAAGCGACCGGTTTGATAAGGAAGGGAGGTGAGAGACTTTTTTGATGCAGAGTCTGCCTTCCACTCTCTGAGCCATAATGACCTTCTGATAGAGATGGCATTGGCTGCTGACTGAGCCGCACAACCATCCGCATCCAAGGATGCATGTACCAGGTAATCGCCTGCCCGGGAAATTTGGTTGGCAAGGTGCGCCGCCTCTGGAGGAAGGTTACTGTTCCGAAGTGAATTAGCTAAGGTCTCTGACCAGAAAACCATAGCCTTAGCTACCCATGCTGCGGCAAAGGATGGATAGAGGGCCGAGCCTGAGGCCTCAAAAGCAGAGCAGGCCAAGTCTTCTATCTGATGTTCCGTGGGATTTCTGATAGATGAGCCATCCGGAAAGGACAGGGGAGTTTTAGATGCTAGACTAGGGATACTGGGGGTCTACCACCAAAGATTCCGCCCAATCCTTTTTCAGATCAGCTGAAAAAAGATACTTGGCTTCAAGAGACCTTTGTCCTATGAAGCGTTTATCCGGGCGTTCTCTATGCTTATTAACTATGGCACTAAATTCCGGATGAATAGCGCATGCCTTATGAGACCGTTTAGTTCTCCTAAAGAACAAGGTCTGATCTGGAGCGGAGCAGGAATCTTCCTCAACCTTTAAAGCCTGGTTGACTGCCTCAATAAGCGAATCCACTGTCTTCTGAAAGTTTGGCAAATCCGGATCTAAAGAGCCGTCAGATTCGCAGTCAGATTTGTGTTTGCTACTGAACTCTGGAGAGAGAGGGAGAAACGGAGCTATGAGGCGACAAGGCACGTGTCTGCTCAGGAGACGTGCTATGGATCCGTTTTCTAGGTGCCTGATGGCTTCTAGAGTGCTTTCGGCCCCTGCTAACTGACTGATCCCGGCTTGTGGAGGGTTCGACTACATCAGTCCTGCAAATGCTCCGGTCCCCCGAAGGATCATGGAGGGATTCAATCACTTTGGCCAGTAAAGCCATGGATTGAGACAGTGACGAAGTCCACTCAGGGGGACTAGGTACAATTGGTTCGGTGGCAGCGGAGGGCTCCTGAGCGCAGTTGAGGTCACAGGCATTACAGAGCGGTGAACTCTGAGCCTTAGGAAACGCAGATTGGCAGGAGAAGCATGAAGTAAAGAATATAGCCATAGTCTTGTTAGACTTTTTGGATGCCTTAGGCTGGGACATGATGTACCCTTCCATGTGGTCCTATAATATTAGGGGCTGCAGAGAAAGGATCCTGTTGAGAAAAGGGGGTGACAGCAGGGAGGAGGATGTATAATGCAGCACTCCCTTACCCAGGTCTGTGTCCCCGCTCCTCCTGCATTTCTCCAACTGCGTGGCCCCTGCGCTGAGAACACTTGCTGCTGGTCCTAATGTCAGCTAGTGTGTCCTGAGGTGTTCTGGAGGGAGAAAGATAGCCCCCGAGATCTCAGAGGCGCTTCTCGTTCTGTGCGAGAAGCACCAGGACTGGTGGGCAGGGCCTCCACATGGCATCATCGCATGGGTAGAGATAGGGGTTGCGGCTTAGTACAGGGCCGAAGCTGGGGACTAAATTTGTGGTGCCGATGCAGGAAGGGGCCGAATGCACGCCCCTGCAGTCAAAATGGGTCCCCCTTAACCAGCGCCGCCCTAGACCATCTGAATGGAGCCCTCCAGCCCTGACACTTACCCAGAGAATCTGCCAGATGGCAGGTAAGGCAGCTTGCTGCAGGTCCTCCTGTGCTGCTGCTGGTTTGGACGGTGCAGGGATAAGGGGGAAAACACTCAATCCACCTTCCTTTTAGAAGGTAGGTGGAGAGGGACCGTCCGCCTCCTTGGACCATCCGCTTTAACAGTGGTGGTGCAGTGGGGGCTGCTCAGACACCATGAGGTGGGCCTCTGTACATCCAAAGGGTTAATCACCTAGGATGGGACAGGGCTGAATGTCCAGCAATAGGCCTGGCTGCGGAAGAGGATACTTGGAGGCAACACTCCATGTGCTCATCCGTTGAAGGTGTGGGGAGATGGGTGCCCTTGAAGGGACCCATCACCCCTAAAAATCAGCTCAGGCGTGGCATCCCACGTCGCAGGAGAGGATATGGAGAGGCAAAACTCTCCGTGCTTGCCTGTTGATGGTTCGGGGAGATCGGAGCCTTGAAAGGATCTGTTGCCCCTTCATCCGTTGTAAAAGATAAAATCAAAAATGTAAAAATGTAAAAAATAAAATAAAGAGTTTTGGGTCTGAATAGAAGTCCCGTCCGTGTGCCTCCTACGGACACTAAGCAATAACTGATCCTCTGGGAGCCAGCATGAGGGTGTATACTGCAGAGGAAGAGCTAACTCTTTTTGTGTTAACATAGTGTCAGCCTCCTAGTGGCAAGCAGCATACAACCCATGGTCTGTGTCCCCCAATGAGGCAAAGGAGAAAAGTATTTGATCCCTCTGGCAAACAAGACTTAATACTTGGTGGCAGCGCACGTTCCGGCCGTGGCACCTGCACTGCAGCATAATCACTTGTGTACTTTGCACTTATTCCCTTTTGCAGATTTACTTGAGCGAGGTAAAGAAAAAATGGTCATTTTGAAAATGGTGCTCACCGCACCAGAGCAGTAGCAGCTATCGGTTTGTATAGAGATCCAATAGCTGCTGTTGCGCAGGAGCGGGCAGCGCCATCTTTCTCGGCTAGATTTCTAAAACTTAACAAGGACAAAACAGAATTCATCATCTTCCCCCATCTCACGCGACACCCCCAACGGACCGTTATTTCAGTAAATGGCTGCCCACTCTCCCCTGTCCTACAAGCTTGCTGCCTCGGGGTAATCCTTGACATTGATCTCTTCTTCAAACCACATATCCAAGCCCATTCCACTTCCTGCCGACTTCAACTCAAAAATATGTCACGGATCTGTACATTCCTAAACTAAGAATCTGCAAACCCCTAGTCCATGCCCTCATCATCTTCCGCCTTGACTACTGCAACCTCTTGCTCTGTGGCCTCCCCTCGAACACGCTCGCACCCCTCCAATCTATTCTAAACTCTGCTGCCCGACTAATTCACCTGTCCCCCCCGCTGTTCCCCGGCCTCTCCCCTCTGTCAATCCCTTCACTGGCTCCCCATTGCCCAGAGACTCCAATACAAAACCCTAACCGTGACGTACAAAGCCATCCACAACCTGTCTCCTCCATACATCTGTGACCTCGTCTCCCGGTACTTTCCTGCACACAACCTCCGATCCTCACAAGATCTCCTTCTCTACTACCCTCTTATCTCCTCTTCCCACAATCCCATACAAGATTTCTCTTGTGCATCATAATAATCTTGGTGGAGGACTATCGGATCTCTTTACACACCGATAGCTGCTACTGCGAAGGCGCGGCGGGCGCCATTTTCAAAATGACTCTTTTTTTTCTTTAACTCCCTCAAATAAAGCTGCAAAAGGGAATAAGTGCAAAGTACACGGCTGGCACCTGCCTGCAGAAGCGTGGGTTTTTTTATTCAGTATGTGATTCATTATGAAAACTAGGGGGCGGGTCAGTGAGGGATCAGTGACCTGTCAGCAGTCTGCATTATCAATATATAATCAGAGCACCACAAACACCAGCCCCGCATTAGGGCAGGAGAATCTATTTAACAAAAAACTGAAAATAAAGATTAAGAAACAGCCACAAGAGAGATTTCATCAACCAAGGTATCATTTTATTCAGTATAACGGCACCGACCTGACACTAAGTGTAGGTTACTATGCACAACCCTGCTCACAAGTTCCCTGTAATTTGGATGAGTTACTAGTAAGTCACTAGATTTACCTAAACTATATTCGATCTACAGAGCCCCTGTGTATAATGTTACTGGTGATAAAATCAGTATTAGTACTATGGTTTTTGATAACAATTACTTTGGGGGTATTTACAAACCAGTCACGCGACCTTATCAGCCCTTTCATGCTGCTTGAACCTCATTCTTGCAGCGCGACTGGTAGGGAGTAGTAGGGAATTGATAGTCTTCCATATGCCCTACATAAATCTTTATACTGTATATGACTACCTGGTTAACCATGGATGCTGCACATTAACAACACCCCTAAAATTGCATTTTAGAGTGTGTCTTTGTTTGAGAGTTTTTTATGCTTTTAAATCTATTAATAAAAGTTATTTTTTAGGGGTCTACAGTATGTTTTGCCTGGTTTGTAAGTTAACGAAGCCCTGTTTTCTATTTAGTACTTGGTTCTTCTCCACACTATGGTGGTATTATTCGATTATGTCAAGTCATGATGTGGCGGTATTATTTATTTCTTATATGCGGCATGTGTATATTGACATTATTATTATTATTATTATTATACATTTGTATAGCGCCATTTATTCCATGTCGCTTAACATGTGAAAATATTGGTAAAGTGGATTTTTTTCATCAATACTATAGTGGTTATACTCAGATACTGTATGGTGATAATATATGGTCATTGTGTGGTGGCATTTATCCCATTTATGTGCTATATTAGTTTTGGTATTGCTCACTTTTTCTGCAACACTGTGGTGATATATGGTAAATGAACAACTATTATTTAGGAGTATTAGTGGGTCCCCTAGGACTTTAGTTATGCCAATGTATACTGCACACATACAACGACAGTGACAAAAGTAAAGGGAAGTTGTCAGCCTTTTCATGCTGCTCGAACCTCATTCTTTAAGTTATGTTTTCCTCTGAAATGCTGTAAAACATTGCATTTTCTAATAAGGCAGCCATTCTGTAGTTCATGCTGCCATGGAATACAGCATGCAGGTGGGTTCCCTTCACAAACCAGCTATTCTAGACTCTAGATAGAGACTCTATGATAGTCATGATGTAATGCATGTGTGTTATATATTTTTATTATGTAATTACTTTGATTCCTCTACTTTTAAATGTTTTCAATGTACTTTTACATCTTCAGTAGAGGATTTATAAAAACAAAAGTTTTGTACCTTAAGTTACCCTCGAAATTCCATATACACAATTACTATTGTAAATCAATGCAAACCGAATTGTTATGCTATGCTACTGTATGTCAGACTTACATTATAATACAGAAATTAAATTTTTGACTTGCAGTATATTACTATTCAGCATAAACATGTTAGATGGTAAAAATAAAATAATTAATGAAAATGAATTACCACAAATGTAAAGAATGCATCCACATGGGCTGTAACGGTCCGTATCAATCCTCTGAAGCTCTCCCTGTATTAAGTGAAAATGTTATTAATCATGATATGAATACATATATATATATATATATATATATATATATTCAAAAAAAGGCAGGCAGCACTCCGTTTTCAAGTAAATATGCAGGACTTTAATGGACCCACATGTCTCAGCGACGTTTCGGCTCAACTGAGCCTTTCTCAAGCCTTGAGAAAGGCTCAGTTGAGCCGAAACGTCGCTGAGACATGTGGGTCCATTAAAGTCCTGCATATTTACTTGAAAACGGAGTGCTGCCTGCCTTTTTTTGAATATTGATTGGAGACGACCGGTGGACGGGTGGTCTATGGGCATTGCACCTGAAGCTAAGTATAGGAGTTGTGCTGTTCCAATTTTGGGTATTATATATATATATATATATATATATATATATATATATATATATATATATAGTACAGACCAAAATTTGGACACACCTTCTCGTTTAAAGATTTTTCTGTATTTTCATGACTATGAAGGCATCAAAACTATGAATTAATACATGTGGAATTATATACTTAACAAAAAAGTGTGAAACAACTGAAATCATGTCTTATATTCTAGGTTCTTCAAAGTAGTCACCTTTTGCTTTGATGACTGCTTTGCACACTCTTGGCATTCTCTTGATGAGCTTCAAGAGGTAGTCACTGGGAATGGTCTTCCAACAATCTAGAAGGAGTTCCCAGAGATGCTTAGCACTTGTTGGCCCTTTTGCCTTCACTCTGTAGTCCAGCTCACCCCAAACCATCTCGATTGGGTTCAGGTCTGGTGACTGTGGAGGCCAGGTCATCTGGCATAGCACCCCATCACTCTCCTTCTTGTTCAAATAGCCCTTACACAGCCTGGAGGTGTGTCTGGGGTCATTGCCCTGTTGCAAAAAAAATGATGGTCCAACTAAACGCAAACCGGATGGAATAGCATGCCGCTGGAAGATGCTGTGGTAGCCATGCTGGTTCAGTATGCCTTCAATTTTGAATAAATCCCCAACAGTGTCACCAGCAAAGCACCCCCACACCAATGCACCTCCTCCTCCCTGCTTCACTGTGGGAACCAGGCATGTAGAGTCCATCCGTTCTCCTTTTCTGCTTCGCACAAAGACACGATGGTTGGAACCAAAGATCTCAAATTTGGACTCATCAGAACACAGCACAAATTGCCACTGGTCTAATGTCCATTCCTTGTGTTCTTTAGCCCAAACAAGTCTCTTCTGCTTGTTGCCTGTCCTTAGTAGTGGTTTCCTAGTAGCTATTTTACCATGAAGGCCTGCTGCACAAAGTCTCCTCTTAACAGTTGTTGTAGAGATGTGTCTGCTGCTAGAACTCTGTGTGGCATTGACTTAGTCTCTAATCTGAGCTGCGTTAACCTGCAATTTCTGAGGCTGGTGACTCAGATAAACTTATACTCAGAAGCAGAGGTGACTCTTGGTATTCCTTTCCTGGGGTGGTCCTCATGTGAGCCAGTTTCTTTGTAGCGCTTGATGGTTTTTGCCACTGCACTTGGGGCCACTTTCAAAGTTTTCCCAATTTTTCGGACTGACTGACCTTCATTTCTAAAGGATAATGGCCACTCGTTTTTCTTTACTTAGCTGCTTTTTTCTTGCCATAATACAAATTCTAACAGTCTATTCAGTAGGACTATCAGCTGTGTATCCACCAGACTTCTGCACAACACAACTGATGGTCCCAACACCATTTATAAGGCAAGAAATCCCACTTATTAAACCTGACAGGGCACGCCTGTGAAGTGAAAACCATTCCCGGTGACTACATCTTAAAGCTCATCAAGAGAATGCCAAGAGTGTGCAAAGCAGTCATAAAAGCAAAAGGTGGCTATTTTGAAGAACCTAGAATATAAGACATAATTTCAGTTGTTGCACACTTTTTTTAAGTATATCATTCCATGTGTTAATTCATAGTTTTGATGCCTTCAGTGTGAATGTACAATTTTCATAATCATGAAAATACAGAAAAATCTTTAAATGAGAAGGTGTGTCCAAACTTTTGGTCTGTGTATATATATATATATATATATATATATATATATATATATATATATATATATTATGTACATATGCATTATAAATACATATAGTATATATTTTCATATACAATACAGTCCTATAATGGAGACCGCATTGCCATAAGGGTGGAATAACTTGAAAGTAATCCAACAAATATGAAAAAGACAAGACAACAGCAGCAGGATGTTCAAAAAGTTTTAAAAAGTGTGGATTTATTACCACTAGAGATGGGTGGACCCAAACAGTAAAGTTCAGTGTCCGTATCGATCATCTACTATTCTGGCACGGACTCTGAACGCAGACTTCACCACGAAGTCCGAGTTACTGTTCGGGTTAGGCACCCCGAACACCAGGTATTTCTCGCGCTGTCATCTGCATGAGAGAAAAACTGGCGACTGATTGGCCGTAAGATTAATACCACCGGTCAGAATGCTGCAGCTCTCACGCTGTCATGTGAGCATGCAGCTGTGACCGAAGGTAAAAAGTTTACCTCCAGTCACAGGAGTCGGCTGATGGGACTATTATTCCAATCAGCTTACGCCTGCTGCCGCTAATAGCACCACTCATAACACCGAGGTCATCGCAGTTCAGGAGCCCATCTGGGAACGCTGCCTTTGTGACTTGTGGTAACCTCGATGACATCACCACTGGTCACTGATGCTTCGCTCTCAGCAGCTCATTCCTCAGTGGCTCTCAGCCGGGATGTTCACATCTTGGCCAGGTTGAAAACTGTTTATCCCAGACATGGAGTACGGCGTGAGACAGAGACAGAACGATGGACCTTTGAGGGATGTGATTGTTTTTTATGTTTGTATTTTTACAGGAGACCATAGCTTCAGTGGAATGGGCATAAGGTGAGCATAACAGTGTTTATTATTTTTAAATAAAAATAGTAAAAGTGTGTTTTTTTACTTCAAATAAAATACTTTATTCTGGCTCTTTGTGTTTATTTACAATACAACTATAGAATTAGCAATGGATAGGTGTTTTATAGACGCCTTTCTATTACTAAGCCAATTCAAAGGTGGTATCAACCCCACAAATATGAACTCGACTAGCCACCGCCACAGGGCAAGTGGGAAGAGCAGGGCAAAGCGCCCAAATTGACGCATCTAATTGATGCACCTTTTAAGGGTGGCTGCAGGCTGCTATTTTTAGCATGAGGGGAGCCAAAATCCACCGCCCCTTACCAGCCTCAGAATATCAGAACCCAGCTGTCTGCTTTAGCTTGGCTGGTTGTCAAAAATGAGGGGCAACTCATGCTTTTTTTGTAATTATTAATTTAAATAACTTTAAAAAAGGCATGGAGCCCCTCTATTTTTGGTAATCAGCCTTGCTAAAGCTGACAGCTAAGTGTTGCAGGCCACAGCTGTTAGTTTTACCTGGATGATTATCAAAAACACAGGGGAACCACGCCATTTTTTTTTCATTATGTATTTAGAGTGTAGGCACCGACTGATGAATACCGCCATCAGCCACCGCCTGCCTTTGCTGTTATTAGCGGTAGCAGATGTAAGATGATGGGAGTGGTAGTCACATCAGCCGAAGCCAGTGATGATTTTACGGCCGTTCAGAGTCAGTGTTTGCCACACTATCATGCACATGACAGCGTTGCAAACACTGGATGTTCGGGCCCACCATTTAGGTGAATGGGGTCTGGGTTCAGGTACTATTTTGTTACCCGAACCAAAGGTTTTTTTTAACTGTTTGGCCAAACCTGCCTGACCCGAACATCCAAGGGGTCGCCAACACTAATCATCACCACATAGTGTGCAACATTTTGACTCAACAATTTCTTGATAACAGCTTATTGTTGGGCCAAAATATCCATTATGGGGTGCTAGTAAACCCACATGTTTTACATTTTTTGAAGACCCTGCTGCTGTTACCTTTTCCATATTTTATATACTATATATATAAGTACATCGGTATATGTATATACAGTATATACTGTACGTATATCTATTTATCATATAAATATACATATATGAAGTATTGTGCAAATGTTTTTGGCAGGTGTGGAAAAAATGCTGCAAAATATTCATAAGAATGCTTTCAAAATCAGTTTTACCACAGACCACAGAAGACATGGAAGGCTTGCACAAATCTTTCTCTCTTCATGTAATTCCAGACAGACTCAATGATGTTGAGATCTGAGTTCTGTGGGGGCCATTTTATCACTTTCAGAACTATTTGTTCTTCCTTGCAATAAAGATAGTTCTTAATGACATTGGCTGGAAGTTTCAGGTCATTGTTCTGCTGCAGAATAGATTTGGAGCCGCCTCACTAATGGTACTGCATGATGGATAAGTAGCTGCCTGTTTCGAGCTGATGGCACTGCTAGATGTGTCCCGATTTTGAAGGGAAGTAAGATGATGTGTCTTTTATCTGCTCCATTAAGTTTCCTTGGCCAACCACAGTGACTACCATCTTCAAAGTTGTCCATTTTATGGTGTGCTAGATGGTGAGAAATACAGCCAGATACTTATCTATCATGCAATACTATCAATTGGGCATCTGATTGGCTTCAAATATAATATGCAGCAGGACAACAACACCAAACATAAAGCCAATGTCATGACAAGCCATATTCACCAAATCTTCACCATATATAAGAATTAGAAGTCCTGGAAATGATGGTATGGCCAGTACAGAGCCCTGATATCAACATCATCGACTACATTCACAGAACATCTGAGGTTAGTTCAGAGATGTTTGGAAGAACCTACCTACTGAATTCCTTGAAAAAAAATGTACCCAGAAGAATTGAGGCTTTGATGCTGTTTTGAAGGCGAAAGGTGGTCAGACCAAATATTGATTCGATTTAGATTTGTCTTTTTTTCATTCACTTTGTGTTTTGTTAATTCATAAAAAATAAACCATTAATATTTTCTTTTATTAAAGCATTCTGACTTTGTAGCATTTTTTCCATGCCTGTCTAAAACTTTTGCACAGTACTGTATATGTATGTGTAATATGTTGAAAAATAATTTGTATGCATTGCATTATTCTCATAAATATTATTTTTTTTGCACTAAGAAAGAAAACAAAAGAGCATTTCTTATCAGTGTACTGGATCCAGTTTTGAGCCATTTCTGGTCTTTATGTCCATTTCACCACCAGTGTGGCATCCATTTTTCTTGTATGTGTTAAAAAAGTGTTACCTAAGAACAGCACTTAAGTCACACGCAGATTGCCTCTGAGTGCTGTTTTTTCTTCACAAACCCACTTGAATGAATGAACTTGATTCACAAATGATCAGAAATGCACAGATCTCCACTTATATTTGTGTGGGTAATCAGCCAACACAAAAAAATTAACACGTGACCTGCTCTATAAGGTGAATGGTATGTGTTCTATTTGTAAAAAAAAAACAAAGAAGAATGTGTGAATGAAAAGTGAATGTCTGAATGAGTCCTTATTAATAGCATCCGCTAGTTTATGGTATAGTACAAGACTGGTATCTTAGATATTCCAATAACATGTCAGTTATGAATATAAGCTTACCAGCGCACATTCTAGAGCGGTGTCATTTCCACAGCTGCATTCTGCAACAAAAAGGAACACTTTCAGCATTGGCCATGTTCGCACCTTCAGTATTTGGTCAGTATTTTACATCAGTATGTATAAGCCAAAATCAGGATTAGAACATACTTTTCCGCTGACCTGCATTCCCTTTCTGGCTTTTCAAACTATGCTTCTTTTTTTTTTAAATGTCAGGGCGTTCTAAGTAGTCTATATGGGCATGTAGGTCATAGAGAGCTGAATAAAATGATACCTTGATATCTGTAATATCTGGATATCTTATTCCAGAGGAATCCACATTTGTCTTAATATGTAAATGAGCTGTTAAGATCTATGCTCCAGACACAGACCTCTTTGAGAGTCTGCCTCCAGAGCTTATATTAAAATGAAAGGGGAAATTAACAGTGTTTGACATGTAATGCCTGGCAGTCTGCTCTCCTAATGTACATGTCTCACACTAGTAATGCCCCCTTTCATTTAAAATAAGCTCTGGGGAAAGATTCTCAAGGAGATCTATGTCCAGCAAATAGATCTTAACAGCTCATTTGCATATTAAGATGGCTTTCTCAGGAATAAGACATCGGATCACAGATATCAAGGAATCATGTTATTCAGCTTCCTATAACCAGCGTGCCCTTATAGACTGCTTAGGTAGTGTTGATCCTACTGACAGATTCCCTTTAAGCAACAATAAATCCATCAGAGTTAGGATCCATATTATTAATTATGGATCAAGTAACAATAACAGCCATATCAACAAAGCTTCTTATGTAATTAGTCTACATAAATAACAAAATATACATATCCATACTAACCGCAGAACCAGTCTGGACAGCAATTTCCATCTGATGTCTTTTTGACCAATTGGGATTCAGGAGAACAGGTCAGTGGTGGTGTATTGCAAAGTTTCTCATCACATACTAAATAAAAGAGCAATTATATGGTTAGAAATACTATTTTAGGTACTGGTTAAGAAACAAAATCCCAGAGTCTTACCACAAAGGTAACGGGGACAGCACTGCTCAGTGGTATTCAAATCTACAGTGAGGATTTCTCCATCTCTGCAAACGGGAACGGGTTCTGTACAGGATTCACAAACTACATGTGTAAAATAAATTATTATTACATTTCATACATTGCTACAACAGTATTTTATCAAACATTAAGGCTGAAGTGCAATGTTTCTTGCTATTACACTAAAATGTTTTACACTGTCCAATCCCCAGACATTATTAGTACTTATTAAGGAGCCCAGAGCACAATTACTGCCCAGAAGCTCATCAGTTAATGTCTGAGTCCGCCTGTACATTACAGCTAATATAAAAACAGTAGAGTATATGATCCTCTCTGCAAATCCTTGAGTATAAAGAGTAAAGAATATATAGTATGGGGAAAATCAACCTTTACATAGATCTTTTTGTGAAAAGATTTATTACGTCTCATGTCAGCGCTGTTCCTCATCTGAGAGGTATGTGTGCTTATGAAGGCAGCTCCTCTGACAGTTGAGATATGTCTAGAACTTTGTTTCTTCAGTATGCAGCCATCCTGACACATGACTAGGGTAGCTGCACTTTGAATTATGTCACAGGTGCCAGGTTTATCACATTCTGTGAGAACCCCTTTAAATCATCACCCTCACTCCCCCATTTCCACCAACAAGCACATTGCAGCATAGTGGCTCAGTGGTTAGCACTGCAGCCTTGCAGCGCTGGGGTCCTGGGTTCAAATTCCCACCAAGGACAACATCTGCAAGGCATTTGTATGTTCTCTCCGTGTTTGCGTGGGTTTCCTCTGGGTTTTCCGGTTTCCTCAAACACTCCAAAAACATACTGATAGGGAATTTAGATTGTGAGCCCCATCGGGGACAGCGATGATAATGTGTGCAAACTGTAAAGCGCTGCGGAATATGTTAGCGCTATATAAAGATTATTATTATTACATTGCGGCCAAAGTGACTAAGATCACATGTTTTCCTATTATGGTGTTTGTAGTAAGCAATTCTGGAATCTATGTTTTCTCCATTGAGTTTAAACTACATATAGTATGTATACAGTAAATAGCAATGGAGTGTGTTTGCACTTTTAACACTACACTCTTGCATATTTAACTAAAAAGATAAATTAAATCCTTTGATACTAAGATTAGCGGAAACATATTAACCAGTTTTAAAGTTTCTCTGCCACATCTAGCAGACATTCATTGCAACGTTATTAGTTGAAGATTTCCATTCTCAGTTGTAAATGATAATAAATACAGATAGTTGAATCCTCTGAAATTTAAATTTGATGTTTAATTAATTTTTCCAAAACATTTGCAAGGAATCAATGTGTAAAATTGGACTATTAAACCAAGTGAAAAAAGGTAACATTTTGTGAAGTAGACAGTTATATTTAAATTTCTGAAAATGTTGGAAATGTTCTTTTCCTTTTTATTGAAAAAAAAAACTTTATAAAAAGAGCAAAAGCAATGTAAATTGATGATACCTATGGTTTAGCCATCTCAAAAGTCACACTTTCTCAGAAATGCAAACCTTTTTTCAGTATTTTTCTTCAGTCCAAAAGTTAGCAATGAGGGTAATTAACTGCATTTTTTTAGTGCATCAAGAATGAAAAAGAATTGCGTTATTAAGGTGCTGTCCCTTAGTATATCACAGTTCATGTTTTCACAGTCACAAGGATTCTGCTGCTCCTGTACCTCCTTATATTACTTGAATTGTGAATATTGTAGGGGAGAAGACCGGGCTGTGGGTGCTGACAGGACACTGGGTCCGGAACTGCTGGGGCCGAGCCTGCTGTTGCAGGGGGAAGGAGATTGAGGACAGAGAAGACCCTTGACCTGGGTAGAGGGGGCGTGGTGAGCCAGGAGTGTATAAGAGGGTTAGCGCGGGAAAAGAGCAAGGGTTCCCGCCAGAGAGAAGAGACAGTGAGGACCGGCACAGCGTTGTAAGTAAGGATAGGCCGAGCATCAGCATTAAAGGCCGGGTGCAGTAGGGAACCTGAGACGATGTTGGGTGTGCGGAGCAGTGCATGCCGAGTTGGAGACTGACGTGGAATACTCTTGGTTACAGAGCAGCATAACGGACTAGGGGCTCAGCGGGGCAGACCGGTGACCATCCGCTGCCACCAGAAGAGAGAACACCGACTTGTTGGGTGGGAAAGCCGGAAGAACTCAGCACCGGCCTCAGCCGGCAGCCAGCATTTCACCCAGAAGAAGGAAAGGGCACCCAAGTCACGCTAAGTGAAATTGACTTACACATAAACTGACACTTTGAGTTGCTCCTTCCCTGTGTGATCCCTAGCATTAACCTGATTTATTCCCTGTTGCTCCCTGTGAGGAGATTTATCCCTGCAACCATTAAATCAAAAGATTGTTTTCCCCTATTAACCCTTGCTCTGTCCCTCTGGGTCGCTGCATCCAATTACATGTGTTACATTATCATAAAATCATTGAATGTGAAAGTTGATAGGGACCTTCAGGGTCATCATGTTTAACCCCCTGCTCAATGCAGGATTCACTATACCATCTTAGGCACATGTCTGTCTAGCCTCTGTTTGAAGACTTCCATTAAAAGAGAACTCACCACCTCTTGTGGCAAACTATTCCACTCATTGATCACACTTCACTGTCAAAAAGTTTTTTCTAATATCTAATTTGTATCTTCTCCCTTTCAGTTTCATTCCATTGCTTCTCGTGTTTCATTGTGCAAATGAGAAGGATAATCCTTCTACACTGTGACATCTCTTCAGATATAGACAGCTATTAAGTCTCCTCTTAGCCTTCTTTTTTGCAATCTAAACATTCCTAGATCCTTTAACTGTTCCTCGTAAGACATACTTTGCAGTCCGCTCACCATCCTGTTAGTTCTTCTCTGAACTTGCTCCAGTTTTTCAACGTCTTTTTAAAAATGTGGTGCCCACAACTGGACACAGTATTCCAGATGAGGCCTGACCAAGGAGGTGGAGAGGGGGATCATTTAGACTCTGTGCTTCTGTTAATAGATACTAGAACTGTGTTTGCTTTTTTTATTGCTGCATCACACTGCTAACTCATGTTCAGTCTGCAATCTATTAGTATACCCAAGTCTTTTTCACACGCGCTGTTGTTTAGTTCTGTTCCTCCCATTGTGCAAATGTATTTTTTGTTTCTCTTCCCCAGATGTAGAATCTTGTATTTCTCCCTGTTAAATATGTGTATTATTATTCACAGACCAGACTTATTTTATATATTCTTCAGAGCTGAACTAATACATTACACTCTGATTTAGGCCTTTCAATATCTTTCTGTAATGATGAGCTGCATGCTCTGACCTCCTATCACAAAAATCCTAAAATGGCCACTGCTTTCCCTGTCTCATCTTTTCTAGTGGCTGTGATAGCTCCCCTAATAGACTGCGCTATACCATCTGATGCAATAACTGTAAGGCCTTATGGGGAATGCCACTTTGAAATGACCGACGTCATGTGAACCTTTTGATGCTATATTTCTCAATGGGTGAATGGCGTTGAGCATTTTTGTTTTTGAAATCCACATGAATCGAATCACAAATTGTTTAAATTTGCTAGGGCCTACAAATTTCATGAAATTCGACTCAAGACAATTCGATCATCTCTGATAATGACTTATTAATGTGTTGTTCAATCAACTTACCACAAATGTAGGAGAAACAGCAAGTTTCTTCTTGTCTAACCTGAACTGAAATCTGATCTTGTTTGCATTCTGGGCGGGTCACTGGTACACATGCGGATGGGTCACAGACTGCAAATGGAGGTTTAATATTTTGTTAGAGTTATACATCTTGGTAGATTCATTTATTTTGGTAAAAAGAAATCTGCATATACTATTTATACTTGTATACATATATACAATGGGGGAAATAAACAACAAAGAGCAGAAAAAAGTATAAATTGCCAATATAAAAACAATTTTATTTACTCAGAGTAAAAGAGCTAATCATATAACCAGTATTAACAAGGCAACTGCTATCCATAAGCAGGGACTGCAAAACACATAATACAGAGTGACACCAGTTCACATGGTTTAAATAAAGATAGCACCTACTATCCTTCGCTCTTTCAATGGGATATATTGTTACCTTACTTATTGCAAGTTTGTCGATAGTACAAAAGGAGTAACACTTACATGAGCCGGTCAACTGTCAGTGTGAAATCGCCGCTGCCCCATTGCACGTTTTGCTTCTTTGTCAGAAGGCATCCTGACGAAGAAACAAAACATTCATTGGGGACCCTTGGAGAAAGCCAGGAATGGGACCCACCAGTTGTCTGGCTCCATGGAGATGTTCGGAGAAGCCAGGTAGTGACCCTCCGGTCAACTGACCTTGTACCTGAATGGACTGTCATCTTCCTAAGCTTGTCATTATCTTCTCTCTGTGCGTGCCACAGGTGGGGTAGTGAGCCCTGGAAGCTGAAGCCAGGTTCTGACCCTCTGGTCAACTAGACTTATACCTGAATGGATTATCATCTTCCTACAGTTATTGTTACCTCCTCTCTGTGTGTGCCACAGGTGGGGTAATTGGCCCTGGAACATCTGAAGTAACAGCTGCTATTATCTCAGCAAGTCAGTGGAAGAATGAGACTCTGAAATGTGCACCATCTTGTGGTATTTTGCTGGCACTGTTCTATGTGATATCTGCTTGTTTTATGGTCCAATAAAGTATTGCCGCACTGTTTTACCCTCACCCTGTGTTGTCTGAGTGATGTTATGTTCACGGTGAAAGAAGAGCATGCATTCGGTGGTACGATCCCTGGTCCCCTGTGTCTCCACAACTTGTAATACATAGCATTGATAGGAAACTACATGTAGAGCTTCCAGAACAAAAATCGAACAAAAAATATGAGCGAATACATAATTTAAACCAACAATAGTAATGTGTGGTGTTTTCTCACATTTTCTCTATCTAAATGATATACTCACCACAATGTAGCTGAGGGCAGCATGTCACTGGACTGTATTCAGCAAGTAAACGCTCTCCACTTTGACATGGGTCAGCTTCTTCACATGACGATGTATTACATTCTGTGAATATACGAAAATAATTTAGCAGCTAAAACAACATACAAAATATTAGCATGTAATATGTCTAATGGTAATGCCATAGGCGCGTTACTAAATGATGATCTTTGACTAGAGATGGGCAGATCAATCCGCAAAGGATCAACTTTGAGTCAAATTTCATGAAAATCGCAGGTCCTGATGAATTCATTGGTATTGCAAAAAAAGGCCAGTGCCATTTCACACTGCTGAAGCATCAGTGAGTGGGCTGTTTACGTTTTGCGTGGCCGTACAGGCTACCTCTTAATATCCTGCAGCTATAGAATTACATTTTTATAACAAAGACAAACAAGGGGGCAATCACAGCCTGTAGATATGATGGGGGTCAGCCAAGGAGCACTATTTTATGTTTGTACACTGCAGGAATAGGAGGTTCAGAATCATAGCTCATTGCATCTGGGAATAGAAAAAGGACTAATCTTATTATGATGTACTACTGCAGTGCTGAACAATATTGAAAATGGGAGTGGTAGTCTCAGTCAGTGAAGAATCATCCAAATATTCAAGTGATATATAGGGAAGCGCTATACCTGTAGAGTCACTCAGTGTGACTGTGAATAGATTGATCTGTGTGTGCAGTATTTTTCTAAAGATCTGCTTATCCGTATCAATGACATAAGGTAAATTAAACAGGTGGTCCAGCACCTAAAATAGATTTTCTAACTATCTTTACACCATAACCACTTTTGTCATTTGCTTTATTACACAATACCCTAGACTTTTCCCTATCTAGCTAATCCTAGCGAGTGCAGCACCAGCCTCCTGTGACGTCCTGTTTGAGACACCTCTCAAACAAAACATCGCAGCAAGTACAAAAAACACATTTAGGGATTAGCTAGATAGGGAAAAGTGTAGGGCAATAAAGATAATTACAAAAAGTGATTAGGGTCTAAAGGTACCTTCACACGAAGCGACGCTGCAGCGATAGCGACAACGATGCCGATCGCTGCAGCGTCGCTGTTTGATCGCTGGGGAGCTGTCACACAGACCGCTCTCCAGCGACCAACGATACCGAGGTCCCCGGGTAACCAGGGTAAACATCGGGTTGCTAAGCGCAGGGCCGCGCTTAGTAACCCGATGTTTACCCTGGTTACCAGCGTAAAAGTAAAAAAAACAAACAGTACATACTCACCTGCGCGTCCCCCAGCGTCCGCTTCCTGACACTGACTGAGCTCCGGCCCTAACAGCAGAGCGGTGACGTCACCGCTGTGCTTTCACTTTCACTTTCGGGCCGGCGCTCAGTAAGTGTCAGGAAGCAGACGCTGGGGGACGCGCAGGTGAGTATGTACTGTTTGGTTTTTTTACTTTTACGCTGGTAACCAGGGTAAACATCGGGTTACTAAGCGCGGCCCTGCGCTTGGTAACCCGATGTTTACCCTGGTTACCAGTGTAAAACATCGCTGGTATCGTTGCTTTTGCTTTCAAACACAACGATACACGGCGATCGGACGACCAAATAAAGTTCTGGACTTTATTCAGCGACCAGCGACATCACAGCAGGATCCTGATCGCTGCTGCGTGTCAAACTAAACGATATCGCTAGCGAGGACGCTGCAACGTCACGGATCGCTAGCGATATCGTTACAAAGTCGTTTCGTGTGAAGGTACCTTAAGGATAGATATTTAGAAAATAGATTTTAGGTGATAATGTGTGCAAAAAAACTGTAAAGCACTGCGGAATATGTTAGCGTTGTATAAAAAATAAAGATTATTATTATTATAGGTGCCAGATCATCCTTTTAATGACATTAGGAAAACAAAATACAGAATCATTTCTCTTTACTGGATTCACTGTGGATATTTTAGGCAGAGATGGGCACTTTCTCAAAATTGTCTCCTTCTCCGATTCTTCAAAATGTGATTCTCTCTAATTTAAACATGAATGCTAAGCATAAAAAATAGGGTGCTGTAGAACATTTTTAGAATACTAATAAAATGAATTTTGATTCCAATATAGAAACTGTACAGTAAAAGGGAATTTAGAAAGTTAGATATTTTAGAGCGTGAAACACAATAAATGCTAGTTTAGCGGACTTACATACCACACACTTTTTTTGGACAGCAAGCCCCTTCTTCAATGACTCGGATAAGCATCTCACCCTCCCGACTACAAACGGGGTCAGGTTGGTCACTGCAGTCAGGCTCTATGGATGCAACAGTTCCATTCTCCAGACATTTTGACAGGCAGCATTTATTAGCTGATGAATGCCAGATCTCTCCTGGTGAGTGAGGACGTCCTTCATTATCAGTACAGGCTAAAGAGCAAATAAAGAAATATAGTTTTATAGTAGAAATATTGTTTTTATTTATTTAGAAAGGAACAGGTATTGGTTGAAGGCTGGAACACTCACTGATACCTTCAATAACCATGTTTGAGTTCATGACTAATTTATTGTGTGACCATATTTCACCTGTATACTAGAATAAATGATTAAAGGGAATCTGTATGTAGGCTCAACCCTCGTAAGTCGACTATATGGGCATACAGGTCATACGAAGTTGAATAAAATTATACTTTGATAGCGGCAATCTGATGTTTTATTCCAGAGAAATTCATATTTTCTTAATATGTAATTGAGCTGTTAAGATCTATGGGAGGCACATAGATCTTACTGTGAATCTGCCTTATTTTAAATGAAAATTGGTGTTTCCATTAGGAGACATGTAGATCTGGAGAACAGATTGTTAGTCACTACATAGCTCACACTGGTAATACCTTCTTCATTTAAAATGAGCTCTGAAGGCAGATTCTCAAGGAGATCTATGTCCGGCCCATAGATCTTAACAGCTCATTTAAATATAGGAAAAACATGGACTTCTCTGGAATGAGACATTGGATTGCAAATATCAATGTATCGTTTATTCAGCTTCCTATGAACTATAGACGATTTAGAAGGGTTGGTCCTACTGACAGATGCTCTTTAAAGAAGGCAAGTACCTGAAAAACAACCATAGCTCGAATAGAGACATCCTTCTGAATATGGGTGCCTTTGTTAGTTTATGTTTTATGTTACATTTTCATCTAGTTTATGTAATTAAATGTGTACAGTGTACAAATGTAAAGACATGGCAACAGTACATTGGCATCTTAATATTTCATAATGCCCACTCTTTTAATGTGCCTTTTGACAACATTTTTAGCAGCATATTAACATACATTTAACAACACAAATATGAGTGTATTTATACTATCTGATTATGGGGAAACAAGCATTCCTAGCAGTGTAAGCAGGCTTTAAACTCTTTTTTCTCCCAGCACTTCATCCCGTGTAAACAGGACATGTGCTGCAGAGAACAATGATAGTCTATGTATACCCCCAACCTACTGTCTCCTTCCCCTTAATCCTGCAGAATGTAAGCCCGCAAGGGCAGGGTCCTCGCCCCTCTGTATCAGTCTGTCATTGTAAGTTTGTTTTCTGTAAGTGATATCTGTAACTTGTATGTAACCCCTTCTCATGTATAGCACCATGGAATCAATGGTGCTTTATAAATAAATAATAATAATAATAATAATGTGCACAGAAAGTTCTATTCATGATCGTACCAGCATCTGTATAGCTAATCATCTGTCATTTACAGAGGTGGATCAACCAATGTAAATCCACCTTGTAGGTCGGATACTAAATTAAAAGTAGAATTTAGCCTCGGTCTGAAATATTGATTCAATCCACTTTTTCATAATTTAGCTTACCTTATCAAACCTAAATGGACCTGACTTTTGAGCTAATAAATAAATAATTATTTATTGATATAATACATTTTTGGGGTTTTTGCTTCGTATTTTTGTCTATCTAACAACACATTTTATGGAATAAAATGTAAACTTAATAATTTTTACAAATGAAAATTTAATAATAATAATAATAATAATAATATCATTTTTTTAAACCTAGCAAAAATACATACCACATTTGTCATCAGGAATGCAGAGCTCTGAATCTGTCCTGTGAAGAATGGTACCTTTTTTGCACACACAATCTTCTCTTAGGTAGGAACAGGGGGACTCTTCATAATACCATTTGTTTAAGCAGGTCTTAGCGGCGCATGGTTGGACACAGGCCTGGTATTCCTTACCCTCGGGACATGGCAAAGCTATCACACATATATTTTAAAAGTCAGTAAATTGCTGTTAACATTACAAAACATAGTCTACTATGAAATCATGTATATAATATAGCCATTCTCATGATATTCACATAACCATAGTAACATTTTTTTGTTTTTTTAAGACTTAAAGGGAACCTGTCACGATGAAAGTGCAGTCCAATCTGCAGGCAGCATGTTACAGATCAGGGGGAGATGGGCAAGTTGATATATAGTTTTTGTGAGAAAAGATTTGGTATTACCTGTATTTTATTCATGTAAACTTCTGCTCTTTCTGGGATTTTCAGCCCAGCGGGCGGTCCTATCAGTGACTGACAGCTATCTCTATATGCACTCTTAGACAAAGAAACTGTCAGTCACTGATATGACCGCCCACTGGACCCAAAATCTCAGCAATAGCAGAAGTTTACATGAATAAAATACAGGTAATATCAATTTTTTTCTCAAACTATTTACCAATTTGCTCATCTCACCCTATAACATGCTGCCTGCAGATTGGACTGCACTTTCATAGTGACAGGTTCCCTTTAATAAACAGTATTCATAGTTAAAGGGAGTGAACCATACAGACCCTAATTAACTGGATTGTGAGGCAGTATGTATGAAAAAATGTTAGTTTTCAATGCAGATGTAAACTTATAGGAAATGATCCACCACTTCTATATCATACAAAAAAGTCCCAAAAGATAACATTAAAAATCTGTCACGCTGAATAATCTGTCAACATAGAGCATGTAATAGAACAGGAAAAGCTGAGCAAACAAGTATATAGCTTTATGGAAAAGGATGCAGTATAGTTATTACATTTATTTCAATGCCTGCCTTTCTGGCTTCAGGAGTCCAGTAGGTGGTCCTAACCTTCTCTGCAGCACATAAAGAAAGCTGTCAAGCAGTGGATAAAACTGCCCACTGGACTCCTAAGCTTATATTAACCCCTTAAGGACCAGAGGTATTTCTGTTTTTGCGTCTCCGTTTTTTGCTCCCCTTCTTCCCAAAGCCATCTTTTTTATTTTTCCGACAATATGGCCATGTGAGGGCTTGTTTTTTGCAGGACGAGTTGTACTTTTGAACAACACCATTCGTTTTGCCATAGTGTACTGGAAAACGGGAAGAAAATTCAAAGTGTAGTGAAATTGCAAAAAAAGTACAATCCCACACTTGGTTTTTTTTTTCCATGTTCACTAAATGCTAAAACTGACCTGCAATTATGATTCTCCAGGTCATTATGAGTTCATAGACACCAAACAGGTTCTCTTTCATTTAAGTGGTGAAATAAAATCCAAAGTTTGTAAAAAAAAAAAAAAGTTGTCATTTTCCAAGACCTGTATCGTCTCCATTTTTTGTGATCAGGGGCTCGGTGAGTGCAAATTTTTTGCACACCGAGCTGATGTTTTTATTGATACAATTTTGGTGTAGATACAACCTTTTGCTCGTTATTGCACTTTAATGCAATGTTATGGCGACAAAAAAAGTGTAATTCTGGCTTTTAGTTTTTTTTCGCGTTACACTGTATACTGATTGGATTGTTTTTATATATTGATAGATGAATGCGGCGATGCCAAATATGTGTATGTTTTATTTTTGTTTTATTTTGAATGGAGTGAATGGAGGTGATTCGAACTTTTACATTTTTATTTTTTTATATTCCTAAAAACATTGTTTTTCACTTTAGACAAGCTTCTATAGTCTCCATGGGAGACTAGAAGCTGTGATCATCTGATCACTTGTGCTACTCCCTGCTGTGTAGCAGAAATACTCAATTGCTATGAGCGCCAATTGCTGGGCGGCGCTCATAACAATCCGGCTATGAGAACCACAGGGGTCTGCTGCAGACCCCGGACTGTCATGCCAACTCATCGGCGACCCGCGTTCATGTGACACAGGCATCGATGGGCGTGGCTTGACACACACTTTTTGCGCAAGCATGTTAAATGCCACTATCAGAGATTGACAGCGGTCTTTAACATGTTAACAGCCGCAGGTGGATCACGATTCCACCTGCGGTTGTTAGGGGCACATGTCAGCTGATCAGATCAGCTGTCATGTGCTGGAAGCTGTGCGGGCTCATCGCCGGAGCGCACACCAAACAGGGGGGGCACCCAATGATGGACACTGCACGTCAATGGGTGTTAAAGAGAAATATATTAAACGATGTACTAAATATTTACCTACAAAACTATATACCAGACTACTCAGCAAATCTTGCTGAAAAAGTTTATTTGGTAGATCACACTGTATGTTAAAGGTGATAGATTCCCTTTAAGGCCAGTAAATGTGTTGTTGTGATGTTGTAGGTACGTAAAGAGATGGACATAGACATTGTTCTCCTTGGAGTGAGTCATTTATGCACAAATCTTCTGTATAGAACTGCATCACTCAAATCCTTTAAAGAGAACCTATCAGAAACTTCTACACCGCCAAACCATTAATATGACTGTGTAACCATTTAAAAATAAGCAAAATGATCCCTTTATGTCCCGAAATTGTTACTCTAAGAGAAAAAAAAATCATGTTTTGAAGTTCTGTATATATGTGTCTGAAAGTGCCTTGGGGCGTGACAATGTCCTACAGACGGCCAAACAATCCAAAACCTGCCAAGCACTGAAGTACCCTACTACCCCATTTCCTCTCATTGTATAAGAAATGGAAGTAACTATTTGTGAGAAGCTAAGAGAATAGACAGCTAAATAAAGGATGGATCTGTAGAACTTACCACAGTAATCTGGTGTCCTCCATCTAATGCATATATTATGTTTACTGCACAGGGCTACATATGCAGAAAGAGCGTCACATTCATAGTTTAAAAAGTATGTACTGTTGATCCACATCTTCTCACAGAAGTCTTGTGGGGAGACCTACAAATTAGATCATATGTAAACTGAACTTTAGCAACCCAAGTTATTCTGCAGAACTGGAAAGAACTTAATGACAATTTTAAAAAAGCTCAGCCTTGTAAAGAAAGGCAATTAGCACATTTCTACAAAACAAAGTATGTTACATATGGCATAGATAAATTGTCCTGTTGCTCATGTTATATATATACTAGCTATTGTACCCGTTCTACGCCCGGGTGGCGAGCATTTATATTGGTATATGGTCTCCATCCTGGTATGTGTTGCTTCCATCCTGCTCCCTAATCTTGTCATGTGCTGCTACCACCTTGCGCCCACATCCTGTCACGTGCAGCCCCATCCTGTTTTGTATGCCTCCATCTTGTGATGTGCTACTGTCTTCCTGAGCACTCATCCTGTCACGTGCTCCCATCCTGTACCCCAATCCTGTCATGTGGTGGTCCCATCCTGTACCCCAATCCTGTCATGTGGTGCTCCCGTACTCCACTCCAATCCTGTTATGTGCTGCTACCATCATGCGCCCCCATCCTGTAATGTGCTACTCTCTTCCTGAGCCCTCATCCTGTCATGTGCTCCAATCCTGCGCCCCCATGCTGTCATGTGGTGTTCCCATCCTGCACCCCCATGCTCCCATGTGCTGCTCCCATCCTGCGCCCTCATCCTGTCATGTAGTGCTTGCATCCTGCACCCACATGCTGTCACGTGCTGCTTCCATCCTGCGCCTCCATTTTGGTTATGTGCTGCTCCCATCCTTTCATGTGCTGCTCTCATCCTACGCCCCCATCCTGTCACGTGCTGCTCCCATCCTGCGCCCTTATCCTGCCATGTGCTGCTCCTATCTTGTGCCCCCATCCTGTCATGTGCTGCTCCCATCCTGTCATGTGCTGCTGCCATCCTGCTCCCCCGTTCTGTCATGTGCTGCTCCCATCCTGCGCCCCCGTTGTGTCATGTGCTGCTCCCATCCTGAGCCCCAATTCTGTCATGTGCTGCTGCCATCCTGCACCCCCATTGAGGGACATTCATGGCCCCGGAATCAGGTGGCGTAAGTTTGAATTGCTGCGTCCTGAGTGCGGGATCTGTCCACACGCCCCCTGTTTCCGGCTGATAAATGTCCCCGTGCTCCCGGAATCGGCGCCTGCGCAGTCCGCGCTTTCCGGCTCCATTTTCTTGAAGACACACTGCAGTATCCAAGAAAATGGCGGCAGAAAGCGCGGACTGCGCAGGCGCCGATTCCAGGAGCAGGGGGACATTCATGGCCCGGAATAAGGTGGCGTAAGTAAGAAATTGCTGTGGCATGAAGTGCCACAGCATCATCAGTGCGGGATCGTGTCCACACGCCCCGTTTCCGGCTCATAAATGTTCTCCTGCTCCCGGAATCGGCGCCTGCGCAGTCCGCGCTTTCCAGCTCCATTTTCTTGAAGACACACTGCAGTATCCAAGAAAATGGCGGCGGAAAGCGCGGACTGCGCAGGCGCCGATTCCAGGAGCAGGGGGACATTCATGGCCCGGAATAAGGTGGCGTAAGTAAGAAATTGCTGTGGCATGAACTGCCACAGCATCATCAGTGCGGGATCGTGTCCACACGCCCCCCGTTTCCGGCTCATAAATGTTCCCCTGCTCCCGGAATAGGCGCCTGCGCAGTCCGCTCTTTCTGGCGCCATTTTCTTGAATATGCAGTCTTCCGGAAAATGGCGCCGGAAAGCGCGGACTGCGCAGGCGCCGATTCTGGGAGCAGAGTGACATTCATGGCCCGGAATCAGGTGGCGTAAGTAAGAAATTGCTGTGGCATGAACTGCCACAGCATCATGAGGGCGGGATCAAGTCCACTATGTCCCCACACCCCCTGTTTACGGTTCCTAAATGTCCCTCTGCTCCCGGAATCGGCGCCTGCGCAGTCCGTGCTTTCCGGCGCCATTTTTTTTTTCTAGAATACGGACACTGGCTATAATCTAACGCTAGGAGCGGCGCGCTTGCGCAGTCCATAAAGGCTTCGGACAGAGTGACGCTCCTACCGTTATATTATAGATGTATACGCAATCTTGTTGGGATAACCCCCAACAATACTTATATTATTACAGTGATAACATTTATGGATATGTAAAAGAAATTCTACGTTAGAAAAATGAGCAATCTACTCCTATTACATGATAATGAGCATGGTTTTTAGGGTAGTGGTGTCTTGCTTCATTTTGGTCATGTCCGGACTATCTATCCATACATCCATTCATCTATATACAGTCGTGACCGAAAATGTTACACCTTTGAAATTGTTCCAGAAAATGAACTATTTCTTCTAGAAAATTATTGCAATTATTCATGTTTTGTTATACACATGTTTATTTCCTTGGTGTGTATTGGAAAAGCACAAAAAAAGAGGAAAAATGGCAAATTGGACATACTGCAGTTTTGGTAACATTACCTTTAATAATATATTATTATGCATGTTTGGTTCATTATCCTTGATGTCAGGCTTGGATATTGAGAAATCTATGTTTCTACACTGACAATATAGTATACAGTCCATTATGTGAATATTTGATTTATATAAATATAGTCCTATATACTATGCAATTACTCTCTTGCTGATTTTTGTAGGATAATCTATTACCTATGTATTTTAGATAGTCTTTTTCATGCTTCCTCATTGGTGCCAATGCTTGGCTAACTTGATGCAAATATACAGTACTTATTTTTAAAATATATTTAAATAAAGTTATTCATTTTAAAGGAATCTTTTTATTTTGCATGGTTACTTTACACCTTCTTTTTCTATATTATTGATGTTATCATTGTGTAATACCATTATTTATGGTCCTTAACCCCTTCCCGACCTGTAACACAGCGTATGCGTCATGAAAGTCGGTGCATATGCTGTGTCACAGAATGATCGCATCCCTGTAGGTCGGGTGAAAGGGTTAACTTCCATTTCACCCGACCTACAGGGACAAAGGAGGTGTACTTCAGCCCGGGGGGGTGGCTTTGCCCCCACGTGGCTACGATCACTCTGATTGGCTGTTGAAAGTGAAACAGCCAATCAGAGCAATTTGTAATATTTCACCAATGAAAAGTGGTGAAATATTACAATCCAGCCATGGCCGATGCTGCAATATCATCGGCCATGGCTGGAAACCCTGATCTGCCCCCGCCACCTATCTCCTCCCCAGTCCTCCGTCCTGTCCCGTACTGTGCTCCGCTCCCCTCCGTCCTCCTGTCCGCTTCCCCGTCCTCCTGTCCACTCCCCCGTGCTCCAATCCACCCCCCGTGCTCCGATCCCACCCCCTCATACTTACCAAGCATCCCGGTGTCCGTCCGTCTTGTCCATGGGCGCCGCCATCTTCCAAAATGGCGGGCGCATGCGCAGTGCACCCGCCGAATCTTTTAGCTGGCAGATTCGTCACAGTGATCAAAATAAAAGAAATAGCAAATGAACCCCCCCTTTATCTCCCCCATAGGTAGGGACAATAATAAAATAAAGAAAATATATTTACTTTTATTTTTCTACTAGGGTTAGGGTTGGGCTAGGGTTAGGGCTAGTGTTAGGGCTAGGGTTAGAATTAGGGTTAGGGCTAGGGTTAGGGCTAGGGTTAGAATTAGGCTATGTGCACACGGTGCAGATTTGGCTGCGGATCCACAGCGGATTCGTAGCAGTTTTCCATCAGGTTTACAGTACCATGTAAACCTATGGAAAACCAAATCCACTGTGCCCATGGTGCGGAAAATACCACGCAGAAATGCTGCGTTGTATTTTCCACAGCATGTCAATTCTTTGTGCGGATTCCGCAGCATTTTACACCTGTTCCTCAATAGGAATCGAAGGTGAAATCGGCACAAAAAACACTGGAAATCCGCGGTAAATCCACAGGTAAAACGCAGTGCCTTTTACATGCGGATTTTTCAAAAATGGTGCGGAAAAATCTCACACGAATCCGCAAAGTGGGCACATAGCCTCAGGGTTAGGGTTGGAACTAGAGTTAGGGTTGGAATTAGGGCTAGGGTTGGAAATAGGGTTAAGATTAGGCTTGTGGTTAGACTTATGGTTAGGGGTGTGTTGGGGTTTGGGGTTGTGGTTAGGGTTGGGATTAGCGATGGGATTAGGGTTAGGATAAGTGTTAGGGTTGGGATTAGGGTTAGGGGTGTGTTGGGGTTAGGGTTGTGGTTAGGGGTGTGTTGGGGTTAGTGTTGGAGGTAGAATTGAGGGGTTTCCACTGTTTAGGTA